>NW_028241576.1:0-1200000 GCF_964263255.1 Lissotriton vulgaris
GAAATTTTAACATTTAATCTTTTGACTCTAAATGACTGTTGGATGTGAATTATGACTTTGTCAACTAAAATAAGTGTGTTTAAAGTCATTTCTGTGCCTGAAACGGGTCAAAATTGAAGCTTTTGAGTAAGCAAAACTCTGTAAAAATGGGCAATTTTGGTCACTGTGAGGGTTTAAAAAGTGGTTATTCAACATGAGGCACGATCCAATTGACATTTTGAATCATTTTTGATACAGTCCAAAAAATCAATTTTCGGATGAAAAACGATGACTCCGGACCTGTCAAACGATCCCAAAATGGTTAATATGGATGAAATTTTAACATTTAATCTTTTGACTCTAAACGACTGTTGGATGTGAATTATGACTTTGTCAACTAAAATAAGTGTGTTTAAAGTCATTTCTGTGCCTGAAACGGGTTCAAAATTGAAGCTTTTGAGTAAGCAAAACTCTGTAAAAATGGCAATTTTGGTCACTGTGAGGGTTTAAAAAGTGGTTATTCAACATGAGGCACGATCCAATTGACATTTTGAATCATTTTTGGTACACGTCCAAAAAATCAATTTTCGGTTAAAAAAACGATGACTCCGGACCTGTCGAACGATCCCAAAATGGTCAATATGGATGAAATTTTAACATTTAATCTTTTGACTCTAAATGACTGTTGGATGTGAATTATGACTTTTGTCAACTAAAATAAGTGTGTTTAAAGTCATTTCTGTGCCTGAAACGGGTAAAAATTGAAGCTTTTGAGTAAGCAAAACTCTGTAAAAATGGCAATTTTTGGTCACTGTGAGGGTTTAAAAAGTGGTTATTCAACATGAGGCACGATCCAATTGACATTTTGAATCATTTTTGGTGCAGTCCAAAAAATCAATTTTCGGATGAAAAACGATGACTCCGGACCTGTCGAACGATCCCAAAATGGTCAATATGGATGAAATTTTAACATTTAATCTTTTGACTCTAAATGACTGTTGGATGTGAATTATGACTTTGTCAACTAAAATAAGTGTGTTTAAAGTTATTTCTGTGCCTGAAACGGGGTCAAAATTGAAGCTTTTGAGTAAGCAAAACTCTGTACAAATGGCAATTTTGGGTCACTGTGAGGGTATAAAAAGTGGTTATTCAACATGAGGCACGATCCAATTGACATTTTTGAATCATTTTTGGTACAGTCCCAAAAAATCAATTTTTCGGATGAAAAACGATGACTCCGGACCTGTCGAACGATTCCAAAATGGTCAATATCGATGAAATTTTAACATTTAATCTTTTGACTCTAAATGACTGTTGGATGTGAATTATGACTTTGTCAACTAAAATAAGTGTGTTTAAAGTCATTTCTGTGCCTGAAACGGGTCAAAATTGAAGCTTTTGAGTAAGCAAAAACTCTGTAAAAATGGCAATTTTGGTCACTGTGAGTGTTTAAAAGTGGTTATTCAACATGAGGCACGATCCAATTGACATTTTGAATCATTTTTGGTACAGTCCAATAAATCAATTTTCGGATGAAAAACGATGACTCCAGACCCTGTCGAACAATCCCAAAATGGTCAATATGGATGAAATTTTAACATTTAATCTTTTGACTCTAAATGACTGTTGGATGTGAATTATGACTTTGTCAACTAAAATAAGTGTGTTTAAAGTCATTTCTGTGCCTGAAACGGGTCAAAATTGAAGCTTTTGAGTAAGCAAAACTCTGTAAAAATGGCAATTTTGGTCACTGTGAGGGTTTAAAAAGTGGCTATTCAACATGAGGCACGATCCAATTGACATTTTGAATCATTTTTGGTACAGTCCAAAAAATCAATTTTCGGATGAAAAACGATGACTCCGGACCTGTCGAACAATCCCAAAATGGTCAATATGGATGAAATTTTAACATTTAATCTTTTGACTCTAAATGACTGTTGGATGTGAATTATGACTTTGTCAACTAAAATAAGTGTGTTTAAAGTCATTTCTGTGCCTGAAACGGGTCAAAATTGAAGCTTTTGAGTAAGCAAAACTCTGTAAAAATGGCAATTTTGGTCACTGTGAGGGTTTAAAAAAGTGGTTATTCAACATGAGGCACGATCCAATTGCCATTTTGAATCATTTTTGGTACAGTCCAAAAAATCAATTTTCGGATGAAAAACGATGACTCCGGACCTGTCGAACGATCCCAAAATGGTCAATATGGATGAAATGTTAACATTTAATCTTTTGACTCTAAATGACTGTTGGATGTGAATTATGACTTTGTCAACTAAAATAAGTGGTTTGAAGTCATTTCTGTGCCTGAAACGGGTCAAAATTGAAGCTTTTGAGTAAGCAAAACTCTGTAAAAATGGCAATTTTGGTCACTGTGAGGGTTTAAAAAGTGGTTATTCAACATGAGGCACGATCCAATTGACATTTTGAATCATTTTTGGTACAGTCCAAAAAATCAATTTTCGGATGAAAAACGATGACTCCGGACCTGTCGAACGATCCCAAAATGGTTAATATGGATGAAATTTTAACATTTAATCTTTTGACTCTAAATGACTGTTGGATGTGAATTATGACTTTGTCAACTAAAATAAGTGTGTTTAAAGTCATTTCTGTGCCTGAAACGGGTCAAAATTGAAGCTTTTGAGTAAGCAAAACTCTGTAAAAATGGCAATTTTGGTCACTGTGAGGGTTTAAAAAGTGGTTATTCAACATGAGGCACGATCCAATTGACATTTTGAATCATTTTTGGTACAGTCCAAAAAATCAATTTTCGGATGAAAAACGATGACTCCGGACCTGTCGAACGATCCCAAAATGGTTAATATGGATGAAATTTTAACATTTAATCTTTTGACTCTAAATGACTGTTGGATGTGAATTATGACTTTGTCAACTAAAATAAGTGTGTTTAAAGTCATTTCTGTGCCTGAAACGGGTCAAAATTGAAGCTTTTGAGTAAGCAAAACTCTGTAAAAATGGCAATTTTGGTCACTGTGAGGGTTTAAAAAGTGGTTATTCAACATGCGGCACGATCCAATTGACATTTTGAATAATTTTTGGTACAGTCCAAAAAATCAATTTTCGGATGAAAAACGATGACTCCGGACCTGTCGAACTATCCCAAAATGGTTAATATGGATGAAATTTTAACATTTAATCTTTTGACTCTAAATGACTGTTGGATGTGAATTATGACTTTGTCAACTAAAATAAGTGTGTTTAAAGTCATTTCTGTGCCTGAAACGGGTCAAAATGGAAGCTTTTGAGTAAGCAAAACTCTGTAAAAATGGCAATTTTGGTCACTGTGAGGGTTTAAAAAGTGGCTATTCAACATGAGGCACGATCCAATTGACATTTTGAATAATTTTGGGTACAGTCCAAAAAATCAATTTTCGGATGAAAAACGATGACTCCGGACCTGTCGAACAATCCCAAAATGGTCAATATGGATGAAATTTTAACATTTAATCTTTTGACTCTAAATGACTGTTGGATGTGAATTATGACTTTGTCAACTAAAATAAGTGTGTTTAAAGTCATTTCTGTGCCTGAAACGGGTCAAAATTGAAGCTTTTGAGTAAGCAAAACTCTGTAAAAATGGCAATTTTGGTCACTGTGAGGGTTTAAAAAGTGGTTATTCAACATGAGGCACGATCCAATTGACATTTTGAATCATTTTTGATACAGTCCAAAAAATCAATTTTCGGATGAAAAACGATGACTCCGGACCTGTCAAACGATCCCAAAATGGTTAATATGGATGAAATTTTAACATTTAATCTTTTGACTCTAAACGACTGTTGGATGTGAATTATGACTTTGTCAACTAAAATAAGTGTGTTTAAAGTCATTTCTGTGCCTGAAACGGGTCAAAATTGAAGCTTTTGAGTAAGCAAAACTCTGTAAAAATGGCAATTTTGGTCACTGTGAGGGTTTAAAAAGTGGTTATTCAACATGAGGCACGATCCAATTGACATTTTGAATCATTTTTGGTACAGTCCAAAAAATCAATTTTCGGATGAAAAACGATGACTCCGGACCTGTCGAACGATCCCAAAATGGTCAATATGGATGAAATTTTAACATTTAATCTTTTGACTCTAAATGACTGTTGGATGTGAATTATGACTTTGTCAACTAAAATAAGTGTGTTTGAAGTCATTTCTGTGCCTGAAACGGGTCAAAATTGAAGCTTTTGAGTAAGCAAAACTCTGTAAAAATGGCAATTTTGGTTACTGTGAGGGTTTAAAAAGTGGTTATTCAACATGAGGCACGATCCAATTGCCATTTTGAATCATTTTTGGTACAGTCCAAAAAATCAATTATCGGATGAAAAACGATGACTCCGGACCTGTCGAACGATCCCAAAATGGTCAATATGGATGAAATTTTAACATTTAATCTTTTGACTCTAAATGACTGTTGGATGTGAATTATGACTTTGTCAACTAAAATAAGTGTGTTTGAAGTCATTTCTGTGCCTGAAACGGGTCAAAATTGAAGCTTTTGAGTAAGCAAAACTCTGTAAAAATGGCAATTTTGGTCACTGTGAGGGTTTAAAAAGTGGTTATTCAACATGAGGCACGATCCAATTGACATTTTGAATCATTTTTGGTACAGTCCAAAAAATCAATTTTCGGATGAAAAACGATGACTCCGGACCTGTCGAACGATCCCAAAATGGTTAATATGGATGAAATTTTAACATTTAATCTTTTGACTCTAAATGACTGTTGGATGTGAATTATGACTTTGTCAACTAAAATAAGTGTGTTTAAAGTCATTTCTGTGCCTGAAACGGGTCAAAATTGAAGCTTTTGAGTAAGCAAAACTCTGTAAAAATGGCAATTTTGGTCACTGTGAGGGTTTAAAAAGTGGTTATTCAACATGCGGCACGATCCAATTGACATTTTGAATAATTTTTGGTACAGTCCAAAAAATCAATTTTCGGATGAAAAACGATGACTCCGGACCTGTCGAACTATCCCAAAATGGTTAATATGGATGAAATTTTAACATTTAATCTTTTGACTCTAAATGACTGTTGGATGTGAATTATGACTTTGTCAACTAAAATAAGTGTGTTTAAAGTCATTTCTGTGCCTGAAACGGGTCAAAATGGAAGCTTTTGAGTAAGCAAAACTCTGTAAAAATGGCAATTTTGGTCACTGTGAGGGTTTAAAAAGTGGCTATTCAACATGAGGCACGATCCAATTGACATTTTGAATAATTTTGGGTACAGTCCAAAAAATCAATTTTCGGATGAAAAACGATGACTCCGGACCTGTCGAACAATCCCAAAATGGTCAATATGGATGAAATTTTAACATTTAATCTTTTGACTCTAAATGACTGTTGGATGTGAATTATGACTTTGTCAACTAAAATAAGTGTGTTTAAAGTCATTTCTGTGCCTGAAACGGGTCAAAATTGAAGCTTTTGAGTAAGCAAAACTCTGTAAAAATGGCAATTTTGGTCACTGTGAGGGTTTAAAAAGTGGTTATTCAACATGAGGCACGATCCAATTGACATTTTGAATCATTTTTGATACAGTCCAAAAAATCAATTTTCGGATGAAAAACGATGACTCCGGACCTGTCAAACGATCCCAAAATGGTTAATATGGATGAAATTTTAACATTTAATCTTTTGACTCTAAACGACTGTTGGATGTGAATTATGACTTTGTCAACTAAAATAAGTGTGTTTAAAGTCATTTCTGTGCCTGAAACGGGTCAAAATTGAAGCTTTTGAGTAAGCAAAACTCTGTAAAAATGGCAATTTTGGTCACTGTGAGGGTTTAAAAAGTGGTTATTCAACATGAGGCACGATCCAATTGACATTTTGAATCATTTTTGGTACAGTCCAAAAAATCAATTTTCGGGTTAAAAAACGATGACTCCGGACCTGTCGAACGATCCCAAAATGGTCAATATGGATGAAATTTTAACATTTAATCTTTTGACTCTAAATGACTGTTGGATGTGAATTATGACTTTGTCAACTAAAATAAGTGTGTTTAAAGTCATTTCTGTGCCTGAAACGGGTAAAAATTGAAGCTTTTGAGTAAGCAAAACTCTGTAAAAATGGCAATTTTGGTCACTGTGAGGGTTTAAAAAGTGGTTATTCAACATGAGGCACGATCCAATTGACATTTTGAATCATTTTTGGTACAGTCCAAAAAATCAATTTTCGGATGAAAAACGATGACTCCGGACCTGTCGAACGATCCCAAAATGGTCAATATGGATGAAATTTTAACATTTAATCTTTTGACTCTAAATGACTGTTGGATGTGAATTATGACTTTGTCAACTAAAATAAGTGTGTTTAAAGTTATTTCTGTGCCTGAAACGGGTCAAAATTGAAGCTTTTGAGTAAGCAAAACTCTGTAAAAATGGCAATTTTGGTCACTGTGAGGGTATAAAAAGTGGTTATTCAACATGAGGCACGATCCAATTGACATTTTGAATCATTTTTGGTACAGTCCAAAAAATCAATTTTCGGATGAAAAACGATGACTCCGGACCTGTCGAACGATTCCAAAATGGTCAATATCGATGAAATTTTAACATTTAATCTTTTGACTCTAAATGACTGTTGGATGTGAATTATGACTTTGTCAACTAAAATAAGTGTGTTTAAAGTCATTTCTGTGCCTGAAACGGGTCAAAATTGAAGCTTTTGAGTAAGCAAAACTCTGTAAAAATGGCAATTTTGGTCACTGTGAGTGTTTAAAAAGTGGTTATTCAACATGAGGCACGATCCAATTGACATTTTGAATCATTTTTGGTACAGTCCAATAAATCAATTTTCGGATGAAAAACGATGACTCCAGACCTGTCGAACAATCCCAAAATGGTCAATATGGATGAAATTTTAACATTTAATCTTTTGACTCTAAATGACTGTTGGATGTGAATTATGACTTTGTCAACTAAAATAAGTGTGTTTAAAGTCATTTCTGTGCCTGAAACGGGTCAAAATTGAAGCTTTTGAGTAAGCAAAACTCTGTAAAAATGGCAATTTTGGTCACTGTGAGGGTTTAAAAAGTGGCTATTCAACATGAGGCACGATCCAATTGACATTTTGAATCATTTTTGGTACAGTCCAAAAAATCAATTTTCGGATGAAAAACGATGACTCCGGACCTGTCGAACAATCCCAAAATGGTCAATATGGATGAAATTTTAACATTTAATCTTTTGACTCTAAATGACTGTTGGATGTGAATTATGACTTTGTCAACTAAAATAAGTGTGTTTAAAGTCATTTCTGTGCCTGAAACGGGTCAAAATTGAAGCTTTTGAGTAAGCAAAACTCTGTAAAAATGGCAATTTTGGTCACTGTGAGGGTTTAAAAAGTGGTTATTCAACATGAGGCACGATCCAATTGACATTTTGAATCATTTTTGGTACAGTCCAAAAAATCAATTTTCGGATGAAAAACGATGACTCCGGACCTGTCGAACGATCCCAAAATGGTTAATATGGATGAAATTTTAACATTTAATCTTTTGACTCTAAATGACTGTTGGATGTGAATTATGACTTTGTCAACTAAAATAAGTGTGTTTAAAGTCATTTCTGTGCCTGAAACGGGTCAAAATTGAAGCTTTTGAGTAAGCAAAACTCTGTAAAAATGGCAATTTTGGTCACTGTGAGGGTTTAAAAAGTGGTTATTCAACATGAGGCACGATCCAATTGACATTTTGAATCATTTTTGGTACAGTCCAAAAAATCAATTTTCGGATGAAAAACGATGACTCCCGACCTGTCGAACGATCCCAAAATGGTTAATATGGATGAAATTTTAACATTTAATCTTTTGACTCTAAATGACTGTTGGATGTGAATTATGACTTTGTCAACTAAAATAAGTGTGTTTAAAGTCATTTCTGTGCCTGAAACGGGTCAAAATTGAAGCTTTTGAGTAAGCAAAACTCTGTAAAAATGGCAATTTTGGTCACTGTGAGGGTTTAAAAAGTGGTTATTCAACATGCGGCACGATCCAATTGACATTTTGAATAATTTTTGGTACAGTCCAAAAAATCAATTTTCGGATGAAAAACGATGACTCCGGACCTGTCGAACTATCCCAAAATGGTTAATATGGATGAAATTTTAACATTTAATCTTTTGACTCTAAATGACTGTTGGATGTGAATTATGACTTTGTCAACTAAAATAAGTGTGTTTAAAGTCATTTCTGTGCCTGAAACGGGTCAAAATGGAAGCTTTTGAGTAAGCAAAACTCTGTAAAAATGGCAATTTTGGTCACTGTGAGGGTTTAAAAAGTGGCTATTCAACATGAGGCACGATCCAATTGACATTTTGAATAATTTTGGGTACAGTCCAAAAAATCAATTTTCGGATGAAAAACGATGACTCCGGACCTGTCGAACAATCCCAAAATGGTCAATATGGATGAAATTTTAACATTTAATCTTTTGACTCTAAATGACTGTTGGATGTGAATTATGACTTTGTCAACTAAAATAAGTGTGTTTAAAGTCATTTCTGTGCCTGAAACGGGTCAAAATTGAAGCTTTTGAGTAAGCAAAACTCTGTAAAAATGGCAATTTTGGTCACTGTGAGGGTTTAAAAAGTGGTTATTCAACATGAGGCACGATCCAATTGACATTTTGAATCATTTTTGATACAGTCCAAAAAATCAATTTTCGGATGAAAAACGATGACTCCGGACCTGTCAAACGATCCCAAAATGGTTAATATGGATGAAATTTTAACATTTAATCTTTTGACTCTAAACGACTGTTGGATGTGAATTATGACTTTGTCAACTAAAATAAGTGTGTTTAAAGTCATTTCTGTGCCTGAAACGGGTCAAAATTGAAGCTTTGAGTAAGCAAAACTCTGTAAAAATGGCAATTTTGGTCACTGTGAGGGTTTAAAAAGTGGTTATTCAACATGAGGCACGATCCAATTGACATTTTGAATCATTTTTGGTACAGTCCAAAAAATCAATTTTCGGATGAAAAACGATGACTCCGGACCTGTCGAACGATCCCAAAATGGTCAATATGGATGAAATTTTAACATTTAATCTTTTGACTCTAAATGACTGTTGGATGTGAATTATGACTTTGTCAACTAAAATAAGTGTGTTTGAAGTCATTTTTGTGCCTGAAACGGGTCAAAATTGAAGCTTTTGAGTAAGCAAAACTCTGTAAAAATGGCAATTTTGGTTACTGTGAGGGTTTAAAAAGTGGTTATTCAACATGAGGCACGATCCAATTGCCATTTTGAATCATTTTTGGTACAGTCCAAAAAATCAATTATCGGATGAAAAACGATGACTCCGGACCTGTCGAACGATCCCAAAATGGTCAATATGGATGAAATTTTAACATTTAATCTTTTGACTCTAAATGACTGTTGGATGTGAATTATGACTTTGTCAACTAAAATAAGTGTGTTTGAAGTCATTTCTGTGCCTGAAACGGGTCAAAATTGAAGCTTTTGAGTAAGCAAAACTCTGTAAAAATGGCAATTTTGGTCACTGTGAGGGTTTAAAAAGTGGTTATTCAACATGAGGCACGATCCAATTGACATTTTGAATCATTTTTGGTACAGTCGAAAAAATCAATTTTCGGATGAAAAACGATGACTCCGGACCTGTCGAACGATCCCAAAATGGTCAATATGGATGAAATTTTAACATTTAATCTTTTGACTCTAATTGACTGTTGGATGTGAATTATGACTTTGTCAACTAAAATAAGTGTGTTTGAAGTCATTTCTGTGCCTGAAACGGGTCAAAATTGAAGCTTTTGAGTAAGCAAAACTCTGTAAAAATGGCAATTTTGGTCACTGTGAGGGTTTAAAAAGTGGTTATTCAACATGAGGCACGATCCAAATAACATTTTGAATCATTTTTGGTACAGTCCAAAAAATTAATTTTCGGATGAAAAACGATGACTCCGGACCTGTCGAACAATCCCAAAATGGTCAATATGGATGAAATTTTAACATTTAATCTTTTGACTCTAAATGACTGTTGGATGTGAATTATGACTTTGTCAACTAAAATAAGTGTGTTTAAAGTCATTTCTGTGCCTGAAATGGGTCAAAATTAAAGCTTTTGAGTAAGCAAAACTCTGTAAAAATGGCAATTTTGGTCACTGTGAGGGTTTAAAAAGTGGGTATTCAACATGAGGCACGATCCAATTGACATTTTGAATCATTTTTGGTACAGTCCAAAAAATCAATTTTCGGATGAAAAACGATGACTCCGGACCTGTCGAACGATCCCAAAATGGTCAATAAGGATGAAATTTTAACATTTAATCTTTTGACTCTAAATGACTGTTGGATGTGAATTATGACTTTGTCAACTAAAATAAGTGTGTTTAAAGTCATTTCTGTGCCTGAAACGGGTCAAAATTGAAGCTTTTGAGTAAGCAAAACTCTGTAAAAATGGCAATTTTGGTCACTGTGAGGGTTTAAAAAGTGGGTATTCAACATGAGGCACGATCCAATTGACATTTTGATTCATTTTTGGTACAGTCCAAAAAATCAATTTTCGGATGAAAAACGATGACTCCGGACCTGTCGAACGATCCCAAAATGGTCAATATGGATGAAATTTTAACATTTAATCTTTTGACTCTAAATGACTGTTGGATGTGAATTATGACTTTGTCAACTAAGATAAGTATGTTTAAAGTCATTTCTGTGCCGGAAACGGGTCAAAATTTAAGCTTTTGAGTAAGCAAATATCTGTAAAATTGGCAATTTTGGTCACTGTGAGGGTTTAAAAAGTGGTTATTCAACATGAGGCACGATCCAATTGACATTTTGAATCATTTTTGGTACAGTCCAAAAAATCAATTTTCGGATGAAAAACGATGACTCCGGACCTGTCGAACAATCCCAAAATGGTCAATATGGATGAAATTTTAACATTTAATCTTTTGACTCTAAATGACTGTTGGATGTGAATTATGACTTTGTCAACTAAAATAAGTGTGTTTAAAGTCATTTCTGTGCCTGAAACGGGTCAAAATTGAAGCTTTTGAGTAAGCAAAACTCCGTAAAAATGGCAATTTTGGTCACTGTGAGGGTTTAAAAAGTGGTTATTCAACATGAGGCACGATCCAATTGACATTTTGAATCATTTTTGGTACAGTCCAAAAAATCAATTTTCGGATGAAAAACGATGACTCCGGACCTGTCGAACGATCCCAAAATGGTCAATATGGATGACATTTTAACATTTAATCTTTTGACTCTAAATGACTGTTGGATGTGAATTATGACTTTGTCAACTAAAATAAGTGTGTTTAAAGTCATTTCTGTGCCTGAAACGGGTCAAAATTGAAGCTTTTGAGTAAGCAAAACTCTGTAAAAATGGCAATTTTGGTCACTGTGATGGTTTAAAAAGTGGTTATTCAACATGAGGCATGATCCAATTGACATTTTGAATCATTTTTGGTACAGTCCAAAAAATCAATTTTCGGATGAAAAACGATGACTCCGGACCTGTCGAACGATCCCAAAATGGTCAATATGGATGAAATTTTAACATTTAATCTTTTGACTCTAAATGACTGTTGGATGTGAATTATGACTTTGTCAACTAAAATAAGTGTGTTTAAAGTCATTTCTGTGCCTGAAACGGGTCAAAATTGAAGCTTTTGAGTAAGCAAAACTATGTAAAAATGGCAATGTTGGTTACTGTGAGGGTTTAAAAAGTGGTTATTCAACATGAGGCACGATCCAATTGCCATTTTGAATCATTTTTGGTACAGTCCAAAAAATCAATTTTCGGATGAAAAACGATGACTACGGACCTGTAGAACGATCCCAAAATGGTCAATATGGATGAAATTTTAACATTTAATCTTTTGACTCTAAATGACTGTTGGATGTGAATTATGACTTTGTCAACTAAAATAAGTGTGTTTAAAGTCATTTCTGTAACTGAAACGGGTCAAAATTGAAGCTTTTGAGTAAGCAAAACTCTGTAAAAATGGCAATTTTGGTCACTGTGAGGGTTTAAAAAGTGGTTATTCAACATGAGGCACGATCCAATTGACATTTTGAATCATTTTTGGTACAGTCCAAAAAATCAATTTTCGGGTTAAAAAACGATGACTCCGGACCTGTCGAACGATCCCAAAATGGTCAATATGGATGAAATTTTAACATTTAATCTTTTGACTCTAAATGACTGTTGGATGTGAATTATGACTTTGTCAACTAAAATAAGTGTGTTTAAAGTCATTTCTGTGCCGGAAACGGGTCAAAATTGAAGCTTTTGAGTAAGCAAAACTCTATAAAAATGGCAATTTTGGTCACTGTGAGGGTTTAAAAAGTGGTTATTCAACATGAGGCACGATCCAATTGACATTTTGAATCATTTTTGGTACAGTCCAAAAAATCAATTTTCGGATGAAAAACGATGACTCCGGACCTGTCGAACGATCCCAAAATGGTCAATATGGATGAAATTTTAACATTTAATCTTTTGACTCTAAATGACTGTTGGATGTGAATTATGACTTTGTCAACTAAAATAAGTATGTTTAAAGTCATTGCTGTGCCGGAAACGGGTCAAAATTGAAGCTTTTGAGTAAGCAAAACTCTGTAAAAATGGCAATTTTGGTCACTGTGAGGGTTTAAAAAGTGGGTATTCAACATGAGGCACGATCCAATTGACATTTTGAATCATTTTTGGTACAGTCCAAAAAATCAATTTTCGGATGAAAAACGATGACTCCGGACCTGTCGAACGATCCCAAAATGGTCAATAAGGATGAAATTTTAACATTTAATCTTTTGACTCTAAATGACTGTTGGATGTGAATTATGAATTTTGTCAACTAAAATAAGTGTGTTTAAAGTCATTTCTGTGCCTGAAACGGGTCAAAATTGAAGCTTTTGAGTAAGCAAAACTCTGTAAAAATGGCAATTTTGGTCACTGTGAGGGTTTAAAAAGTGGGTATTCAACATGAGGCACGATCCAATTGACATTTTGATTCATTTTTGGTACAGTCCAAAAAAATCAATTTTCGGATGAAAAACGATGACTCCGGACCTGTCGAACGATCCCAAAATGGTCAATGTGGATGAAATTTTAACATTTAATCTTTTGACTCTAAATGACTGTTGGATGTGAATTATGACTTTGTCAACTAAAATAAGTATGTTTAAAGTCATTTCTGTGCCGGAAACGGGTCAAAATTTAAGCTTTTGAGTAAGCAAATATCTGTAAAATTGGCAATTTTGGTCACTGTGAGGGTTTAAAAAGTGGTTATTCAACATGAGGCACGATCCAATTGACATTTTGAATCATTTTTGGTACAGTCCAAAAAATCAATTTTCGGATGAAAAACGATGACTCCGGACCTGTCGAACGATCCCAAAATGGTCAATATGGATGAAATTTTAACATTTATTCTTTTGACTCTAAATGACTGTTGGATGTGAATTATGACTTTGTCAACTAAAATAAGTGTGTTTAAAGTCATTTCTGTGCCTGAAACGGGTCAAAATTGAAGCTTTTGAGTAAGCAAAACTATGTAAAAATGGCAATTTTGGTTACTGTGAGGGTTTAAAAAGTGGTTATTCAACATGAGGCACGATCCAATTGCCATTTTGAATCATTTTTGGTACAGTCCAAAAAATCAATTTTCGGATGAAAAACGATGACTACGGACCTGTCGAACGATCCCAAAATGGTCAATATGGATGAAATTTTAACATTTAATCTTTTGACTCTAAATGACTGTTGGATGTGAATTATGACTTTGTCAACTAAAATAAGTGTGTTTAAAGTCATTTCTGTGCCTGAAACGGGTCAAAATTTAAGCTTTTGAGTAAGCAAAACTCTGTAAAAATGCCAATTTTGGTCACTGTGAGGGTTTAAAAAGTGGTTATTCAACATGAGGCACGATCCAATTGACATTTTGAATCATTTTTGGTACAGTCCAAAAAATCAATTTTCGGGTTAAAAAACGATGACTCCGGACCTGTCGAACGATCCCAAAATGGTCAATATGGATGAAATTTTAACATTTAATCTTTTGACTCTAAATGACTGTTGGATGTGAATTATGACTTTGTCAACTAAAATAAAAGTGTTTAAAGTCATTTCTGTGCCTGAAACGGGTCAAAATTGAAGCTTTTGAGTAAGCAAAACTCTGTAAAAATGGCAATTTTGGTCACTGTGAGGGTTTAAAAAGTGGTTATTCAACATGAGGCACGATCCAATTGACATTTTGAATCATTTTTGGTACAGTCCAAAAAATCAATTTTCGGATGAAAAACGATGACTCCGGACCTGTCGAACGATCCCAAAATGGTCAATATGGATGAAATTTTAACATTTAATCTTTTGACTCTAAATGACTGTTGGATGTGAATTATGACTTTGTCAACTAAAATAAGTATGTTTAAAGTCATTTCTGTGCCGGAAACGGGTCAAAATTGTAGCTTTTGAGTAAGCAAAACTCTGTAAAAATGGCAATTTTGGTCACTGTGAGGGTTTAAAAAGTGGTTATTCAACATGAGGCACGATCCAATTGACATTTTGAATCATTTTTGGTACAGTCCAAAAAATCAATTTTCGGATGAAAAACGATGACTCCGGATCTGTCGAACAATCCCAAAATGGTCAATATGGATGAAATTTTAACATTTAATCTTTTGACTCTAAATGACTGTTGGATGTGAATTATGACTTTGTCAACTAAAATAAGTGTGTTTAAAGTCATTTCTGTGCCTGAAACGGGTCAAAATTGAAGCTTTTGAGTAAGCAAAACTCTGTAAAAATGGCAATTTTGGTTACTGTGAGGGTTTAAAAAGTGGTTATTCAACATGAGGCACGATCCAATTGACATTTTGAATCATTTTTGGTACAGTCCAAAAAATCAATTTTCGGATGAAAAACGATGACTCCGGACCTGTCGAACGATCCCAAAATGGTCAATATGGATGACATTTTAACATTTAATCTTTTGACTCTAAATGACTGTTGGATGTGAATTATGACTTTGTCAACTAAAATAAGTGTGTTTAAAGTCATTTCTGTGCCTGAAACGGGTCAAAATTGAAGCTTTTGAGTAAGCAAAACTCTGTAAAAATGGCAATTTTGGTCACTGTGATGGTTTAAAAAGTGGTTATTCAACATGAGGCATGATCCAATTGACATTTTGAATCATTTTTGGTACAGTCCAAAAAATCAATTTTCGGATGAAAAACGATGACTCCGGACCTGTCGAACGATCCCAAAATGGTCAATATGGATGAAATTTTAACATTTAATCTTTTGACTCTAAATGACTGTTGGATGTGAATTATGACTTTGTCAACTAAAATAAGTATGTTTAAAGTCATTTCTGTGCCGGAAACGGGTCAAAATTGAAGCTTTTGAGTAAGCAAAACTCTGTAAAAATGGCAATTTTGGTCACTGTGAGGGTTTAAAAAGTGGTTATTCAACATGAGGCACGATCCAATTGACATTTTGAATCATTTTTGGTACAGTCCAAAAAATCAATTTTCGGATGAAAAACGATGACTCCGGACCTGTTGAACGATCCCAAAATGGTTAATATGGATGAAATTTTAACATTTAATCTTTTGACTCTAAATGACTGTTGGATGTGAACTATGACTTTGTCAACTAAAATAAGTGTGTTTAAAGTCATTTCTGTGCCTGAAACGGGTCAAAATTGAAGCTTTTGAGTAAGCAAAACTCTGTAAAAATGGCAATTTTGGTCACTGTGAGGGTTTAAAAAGTGGCTATTCAACATGAGGCACGATCAAATTGACATTTTGAATAATTTTGGGTACAGTCCAAAAAATCAATTTTCGGATGAAAAACGATGACTCCGGACCTGTCGAACAATCCCAAAATGGTCAATATGGATGAAATTTTAACATTTAATCTTTTGACTCTAAATGACTGTTGGATGTGAATTATGACTTTGTCAACTAAAATAAGTGTGTTTAAAGTCATTTCTGTGCCTGAAACGGGTCAAAATTAAAGCTTTTGAGTAAGCAAAACTCTGTAAAAATGGCAATTTTGGTCACTGTGAGGGTTTAAAAAGTGGTTATTCAACCTTGAGGCACGATCCAATTGACATTTTGAATCATTTTTGGTACAGTCCAAAAAATCAATTTTCGGATGAAAAACGATGACTCCGGACCTGTCGAACAATCCCAAAATGGTCAATATGGATGAAATTTTAACATTTAATCTTTTGACTCTAAATGACTGTTGGATGTGAATTATGACTTTGTCAACTAAAATAAGTGTGTTTAAAGTCATTTCTGTGCCTGAAACGGGTAAAAATTGAAGCTTTTGAGTAAGCAAAACTCTGTAAAAATGGCAATTTTGGTCACTGTGAGGGTTTAAAAAGTGGTTATTCAACATGAGGCACGATCCAATTGACATTTTGAATCATTTTTGGTACAGTCCAAAAAATCAATTTTCGGATGAAAAACGATGAATCCGGACCTGTCGAACGATCCCAAAATGGTCAATATGGATGAAATTTTAACATTTAATCTTTTGACTCTAAATGACTGTTGGATGTGAATTATGACTTTGTCAACTAAAATAAGTGTGTTTAAAGTTATTTCTGTGCCTGAAACGGGTCAAAATTGAAGCTTTTGAGTAAGCAAAACTCTGTAAAAATGGCAATTTTGGTCACTGTGAGGGTATAAAAAGTGGTTATTCAACATGAGGCACGATCCAATTGACATTTTGAATCATTTTTGGTACAGTCCAAAAAATCAATTTTCGGATGAAAAACGATGACTCCGGACCTGTCGAACGATCCCAAAATGGTCAATATCGATGAAATTTTAACATTTAATCTTTTGACTCTAAATGACTGTTGGATGTGAATTATGACTTTGTCAACTAAAATAAGTGTGTTTAAAGTCATTTCTGTGCCTGAAACGGGTCAAAATTGAAGCTTTTGAGTAAGCAAAACTATGTAAAAATGGCAATTTTGGTTACTGTGAGGGTTTAAAAAGTGGTTATTCAACATGAGGCACGATCCAATTGCCATTTTGAATCATTTTTGGTACAGTCCAAAAAATCAATTTTCGGATGAAAAACAATGACTACGGACCTGTCGAACGATCCCAAAATGGTCAATATGGATGAAATTTTAACATTTAATCTTTTGACTCTAAATGACTGTTGGATGTGAATTATGACTTTGTCAACTAAAATAAGTGTGTTTAAAGTCATTTCTGTGCCTGAAACGGGTCAAAATTTAAGCTTTTGAGTAAGCAAAACTCTGTAAAAATGCCAATTTTGGTCACTGTGAGGGTTTAAAAAGTGGTTATTCAACATGAGGCACGATCCAATTGACATTTTGAATCATTTTTGGTACAGTCCAAAAAATCAATTTTCGGGTTAAAAAACGATGACTCCGGACCTGTCGAACGATCCCAAAATGGTCAATATGGATGAAATTTTAACATTTAATCTTTTGACTCTAAATGACTGTTGGATGTGAATTATGACTTTGTCAACTAAAATAAGTGTGTTTAAAGTCATTTCTGTGCCTGAAACGGGTCAAAATTGAAGCTTTTGAGTAAGCAAAACTCTGTAAAAATGGCAATTTTGGTCACTGTGAGGGTTTAAAAAGTGGTTATTCAACATGAGGCACGATCCAATTGACATTTTGAATCATTTTTGGTACAGTCCAAAAAATCAATTTTCGGATGAAAAACGATGACTCCGGACCTGTCGAACGATCCCAAAATGGTCAATATGGATGAAATTTTAACATTTAATCTTTTGACTCTAAATGACTGTTGGATGTGAATTATGACTTTGTCAACTAAAATAAGTATGTTTAAAGTCATTTCTGTGCCGGAAACGGGTCAAAATTGTAGCTTTTGAGTAAGCAAAACTCTGTAAAAATGGCAATTTTGGTCACTGTGAGGGTTTAAAAAGTGGTTATTCAACATGAGGCACGATCCAATTGACATTTTGAATCATTTTTGGTACAGTCCAAAAAATCAATTTTCGGATGAAAAACGATGACTCCGGATCTGTCGAACAATCCCAAAATGGTCAATATGGATGAAATTTTAACATTTAATCTTTTGACTCTAAATGACTGTTGGATGTGAATTATGACTTTGTCAACTAAAATAAGTGTGTTTAAAGTCATTTCTGTGCCTGAAACGGGTCAAAATTGAAGCTTTTGAGTAAGCAAAACTCTGTAAAAATGGCAATTTTGGTTACTGTGAGGGTTTAAAAAGTGGTTATTCAACATGAGGCACGATCCAATTGACATTTTGAATCATTTTTGGTACAGTCCAAAAAATCAATTTTCGGATGAAAAACGATGACTCCGGACCTGTCGAACGATCCCAAAATGGTCAATATGGATGACATTTTAACATTTAATCTTTTGACTCTAAATGACTGTTGGATGTGAATTATGACTTTGTCAACTAAAATAAGTGTGTTTAAAGTCATTTCTGTGCCTGAAACGGGTCAAAATTGAAGCTTTTGAGTAAGCAAAACTCTGTAAAAATGGCAATTTTGGTCACTGTGATGGTTTAAAAAGTGGTTATTCAACATGAGGCATGATCCAATTGACATTTTGAATCATTTTTGGTACAGTCCAAAAAATCAATTTTCGGATGAAAAACGATGACTCCGGACCTGTCGAACGATCCCAAAATGGTCAATATGGATGAAATTTTAACATTTAATCTTTTGACTCTAAATGACTGTTGGATGTGAATTATGACTTTGTCAACTAAAATAAGTATGTTTAAAGTCATTTCTGTGCCGGAAACGGGTCAAAATTGAAGCTTTTGAGTAAGCAAAACTCTGTAAAAATGGCAATTTTGGTCACTGTGAGGGTTTAAAAAGTGGTTATTCAACATGAGGCACGATCCAATTGACATTTTGAATCATTTTTGGTACAGTCCAAAAAATCAATTTTCGGATGAAAAACGATGACTCCGGACCTGTCGAACTATCCCAAAATGGTTAATATGGATGAAATTTTAACATTTAATCTTTTGACTCTAAATGACTGTTGGATGTGAACTATGACTTTGTCAACTAAAATAAGTGTGTTTAAAGTCATTTCTGTGCCTGAAACGGGTCAAAATTGAAGCTTTTGAGTAAGCAAAACTCTGTAAAAATGGCAATTTTGGTCACTGTGAGGGTTTAAAAAGTGGCTATTCAACATGAGGCACGATCAAATTGACATTTTGAATAATTTTGGGTACAGTCCAAAAAATCAATTTTCGGATGAAAAACGATGACTCCGGACCTGTCGAACAATCCCAAAATGGTCAATATGGATGAAATTTTAACATTTAATCTTTTGACTCTAAATGACTGTTGGATGTGAATTATGACTTTGTCAACTAAAATAAGTGTGTTTAAAGTCATTTCTGTGCCTGAAACGGGTCAAAATTAAAGCTTTTGAGTAAGCAAAACTCTGTAAAAATGGCAATTTTGGTCACTGTGAGGGTTTAAAAAGTGGTTATTCAACATGAGGCACGATCCAATTGACATTTTGAATCATTTTTGGTACAGTCCAAAAAATCAATTTTCGGATGAAAAACGATGACTCCGGACCTGTCGAACAATCCCAAAATGGTCAATATGGATGAAATTTTAACATTTAATCTTTTGACTCTAAATGACTGTTGGATGTGAATTATGACTTTGTCAACTAAAATAAGTGTGTTTAAAGTCATTTCTGTGCCTGAAACGGGTAAAAATTGAAGCTTTTGAGTAAGCAAAACTCTGTAAAAATGGCACTTTTGGTCACTGTGAGGGTTTAAAAAGTGGTTATTCAACATGAGGCACGATCCAATTGACATTTTGAATCATTTTTGGTACAGTCCAAAAAATCAATTTTCGGATGAAAAACGATGACTCCGGACCTGTCGAACGATCCCAAAATGGTCAATATGGATGAAATTTTAACATTTAATCTTTTGACTCTAAATGACTGTTGGATGTGAATTATGACTTTGTCAACTAAAATAAGTGTGTTTAAAGTTATTTCTGTGCCTGAAACGGGTCAAAATTGAAGCTTTTGAGTAAGCAAAACTCTGTAAAAATGGCAATTTTGGTCACTGTGAGGGTATAAAAAGTGGTTATTCAACATGAGGCACGATCCAATTGACATTTTGAATCATTTTTGGTACAGTCCAAAAAATCAATTTTCGGATGAAAAACGATGACTCCAGACCTGTCGAACAATCCCAAAATGGTCAATATGGATGAAATTTTAACATTTAATCTTTTGACTCTAAATGACTGTTGGATGTGAATTATGACTTTGTCAACTAAAATAGGTGTGTTTAAAGTCATTTCTGTGCCTGAAACGGGTCAAAATTGAAGCTTTTGAGTAAGCAAAACTCTGTAAAAATGGCAATTTTGGTCACTGTGAGGGTTTAAAAAGTGGCTATTCAACATGAGGCACGATCCAATTGACATTTTGAATCATTTTTGGTACAGTCCAAAAAATCAATTTTCGGATGAAAAACGATGACTCCGGACCTGTCGAACAATCCCAAAATGGTCAATATGGATGAAATTTTAACATTTAATCTTTTGACTCTAAATGACTGTTGGATGTGAATTATGACTTTGTCAACTAAAATAAGTGTGTTTAAAGTAATTTCTGTGCCTGAAACGGGTCAAAATTGAAGCTTTTGAGTAAGCAAAACTCTGTAAAAATGGCAATTTTGGTCACTGTGAGGGTTTAAAAAGTGGTTATTCAACATGAGGCACGATCCAATTGCCATTTTGAATCATTTTTGGTACAGTCCAAAAAATCAATTTTCGGATGAAAAACGATGACTCCGGACCTGTCGAACGATCCCAAAATGGTCAATATGGATGAAATGTTAACATTTAATCTTTTGACTCTAAATGACTGTTGGATGTAAATTATGACTTTGTCAACTAAAATAAGTGGTTTGAAGTCATTTCTGTGCCTGAAACGGGTCAAAATTGAAGCTTTTGAGTAAGCAAAACTCTGTAAAAATGGCAATTTTGGTCACTGTGAGGGTTTAAAAAGTGGTTATTCAACATGAGGCACGATCCAATTGACATTTTGAATCATTTTTGGTACAGTCCAAAAAATCAATTTTCGGATGAAAAACGATGACTCCGGACCTGTCGAACGATCCCAAAATGGTTAATATGGATGAAATTTTAACATTTAATCTTTTGACTCTAAATGACTGTTGGATGTGAATTATGACTTTGTCAACTAAAATAAGTGTGTTTAAAGTCATTTCTGTGCCTGAAACGGGTCAAAATTGAAGCTTTTGAGTAAGCAAAACTCTGTAAAAATGGCAATTTTGGTCACTGTGAGGGTTTAAAAAGTGGTTATTCAACATGCGGCACGATCCAATTGACATTTTGAATAATTTTTGGTACAGTCCAAAAAATCAATTTTCGGATGAAAAACGATGACTCCGGACCTGTCGAACTATCCCAAAATGGTTAATATGGATGAAATTTTAACATTTAATCTTTTGACTCTAAATGACTGTTGGATGTGAATTATGACTTTGTCAACTAAAATAAGTGTGTTTAAAGTCATTTCTGTGCCTGAAACGGGTCAAAATGGAAGCTTTTGAGTAAGCAAAACTCTGTAAAAATGGCAATTTTGGTCACTGTGAGGGTTTAAAAAGTGGCTATTCAACATGAGGCACGATCCAATTGACATTTTGAATAATTTTGGGTACAGTCCAAAAAATCAATTTTCGGATGAAAAACGATGACTCCGGACCTGTCGAACAATCCCAAAATGGTCAATATGGATAAAATTTTAACATTTAATCTTTTGACTCTAAATGACTGTTGGATGTGAATTATGACTTTGTCAACTAAAATAAGTGTGTTTAAAGTCATTTCTGTGCCTGAAACGGGTCAAAATTGAAGCTTTTGAGTAAGCAAAACTCTGTAAAAATGGCAATTTTGGTCACTGTGAGGGTTTAAAAAGTGGTTATTCAACATGAGGCACGATCCAATTGACATTTTGAATCATTTTTGATACAGTCCAAAAAATCAATTTTCGGATGAAAAACGATGACTCCGGACCTGTCAAACGATCCCAAAATGGTTAATATGGATGAAATTTTAACATTTAATCTTTTGACTCTAAACGACTGTTGGATGTGAATTATGACTTTGTCAACTAAAATAAGTGTGTTTAAAGTCATTTCTGTGCCTGAAACGGGTCAAAATTGAAGCTTTTGAGTAAGCAAAACTCTGTAAAAATGGCAATTTTGGTCACTGTGAGGGTTTAAAAAGTGGTTATTCAACATGAGGCACGATCCAATTGACATTTTGAATCATTTTTGGTACAGTCCAAAAAATCAATTTTCGGATGAAAAACGATGACTCCGGACCTGTCGAACGATCCCAAAATGGTCAATATGGATGAAATTTTAACATTTAATCTTTTGACTCTAAATGACTGTTGGATGTGAATTATGACTTTGTCAACTAAAATAAGTGTGTTTGAAGTCATTTTTGTGCCTGAAACGGGTCAAAATTGAAGCTTTTGAGTAAGCAAAACTCTGTAAAAATGGCAATTTTGGTCACTGTGAGGGTTTAAAAAGTGGTTATTCAACATGAGGCACGATCCAATTGACATTTTGAATCATTTTTGGTACAGTCCAAAAAATCAATTTTCGGATGAAAAACGATGACTCCGGATCTGTCGAACAATCCCAAAATGGTCAATATGGATGAAATTTTAACATTTAATCTTTTGACTCTAAATGACTGTTGGATGTGAATTATGACTTTGTCAACTAAAATAAGTGTGTTTAAAGTCATTTCTGTGCCTGAAACGGGTCAAAATTGAAGCTTTTGAGTAAGCAAAACTCTGTAAAAATGGCAATTTTGGTTACTGTGAGGGTTTAAAAAGTGGTTATTCAACATGAGGCACGATCCAATTGCCATTTTGAATCATTTTTGGTACAGTCCAAAAAATCAATTATCGGATGAAAAACGCTGACTCCGGACCTGTCGAACGATCCCAAAATGGTCAATATGGATGAAATTTTAACATTTAATCTTTTGACTCTAAATGACTGTTGGATGTGAATTATGACTTTGTCAACTAAAATAAGTGTGTTTGAAGTCATTTCTGTGCCTGAAACGGGTCAAAATTGAAGCTTTTGAGTAAGCAAAACTCTGTAAAAATGGCAATTTTGGTCACTGTGAGGGTTTAAAAAGTGGTTATTCAACATGAGGCACGATCCAATTGACATTTTGAATCATTTTTGGTACAGTCCAAAAAATCAATTTTCGGATGAAAAACGATGACTCCGGACCTGTCGAACGATCCCAAAATGGTCAATATGGATGAAATTTTAACATTTAATCTTTTGACTCTAAATGACTGTTGGATGTGAATTATGACTTTGTCAACTAAAATAAGTGTGTTTGAAGTCATTTCTGTGCCTGAAACGGGTCAAAATTGAAGCTTTTGAGTAAGCAAAACTCTGTAAAAATGGCAATTTTGGTCACTGTGAGGGTTTAAAAAGTGGTTATTCAACATGAGGCACGATCCAAATAACATTTTGAATCATTTTTGGTACAGTCCAAAAAATTAATTTTCGGATGAAAAACGATGACTCCGGACGTGTCGAACAATCCCAAAATGGTCAATATGGATGAAATTTTAACATTTAATCTTTTGACTCTAAATGACTGTTGGATGTGAATTATGACTTTGTCAACTAAAATAAGTATGTTTAAAGTCATTTCTGTGCCGGAAACGGGTCAAAATTGAAGCTTTTGAGTAAGCAAAACTCTGTAAAAATGGCAATTTTGGTCACTGTGAGGGTTTAAAAAGTGGTTATTCAACATGAGGCACGATCCAATTGACATTTTGAATCATTTTTGGTACAGTCCAAAAAATCAATTTTCGGATGAAAAACGATGACTCCGGACCTGTCGAACTATCCCAAAATGGTTAATATGGATGAAATTTTAACATTTAATCTTTTGACTCTAAATGACTGTTGGATGTGAACTATGACTTTGTCAACTAAAATAAGTGTGTTTAAAGTCATTTCTGTGCCTGAAACGGGTCAAAATTGAAGCTTTTGAGTAAGCAAAACTCTGTAAAAATGGCAATTTTGGTCACTGTGAGGGTTTAAAAAGTGGCTATTCAACATGAGGCACGATCAAATTGACATTTTGAATAATTTTTGGTACAGTCCAAAAAATCAATTTTCGGATGAAAAACGATGACTCCGGACCTGTCGAACAATCCCAAAATGGTCAATATGGATGAAATTTTAACATTTAATCTTTTGACTCTAAATGACTGTTGGATGTGAATTATGACTTTGTCAACTAAAATAAGTGTGTTTAAAGTCATTTCTGTGCCTGAAACGGGTAAAAATTGAAGCTTTTGAGTAAGCAAAACTCTGTAAAAATGGCAATTTTGGTCACTGTGAGGGTTTAAAAAGTGGTTATTCAACATGAGGCACGATCCAATTGACATTTTGAATCATTTTTGGTACAGTCCAAAAAATCAATTTTCGGATGAAAAACGATGACTCCGGACCTGTCGAACGATCCCAAAATGGTCAATATGGATGAAATTTTAACATTTAATCTTTTGACTCTAAATGACTGTTGGATGTGAATTATGACTTTGTCAACTAAAATAAGTGTGTTTAAAGTTATTTCTGTGCCTGAAACGGGTCAAAATTGAAGCTTTTGAGTAAGCAAAACTCTGTAAAAATGGCAATTTTGGTCACTGTGAGGGTATAAAAAGTGGTTATTCAACATGAGGCACGATCCAATTGACATTTTGAATCATTTTTGGTACAGTCCAAAAAATCAATTTTCGGATGAAAAACGATGACTCCGGACCTGTCGAACGATCCCAAAATGGTCAATATCGATGAAATTTTAACATTTAATCTTTTGACTCTAAATGACTGTTGGATGTGAATTATGACTTTGTCAACTAAAATAAGTGTGTTTAAAGTCATTTCTGTGCCTGAAACGGGTCAAAATTGAAGCTTTTGAGTAAGCAAAACTCTGTAAAAATGGCAATTTTGGTCACTGTGAGTGTTTAAAAAGTGGTTATTCAACATGAGGCACGATCCAATTGACATTTTGAATCATTTTTGGTACAGTCCAATAAATCAATTTTCGGATGAAAAACGATGACTCCAGACCTGTCGAACAATCCCAAAATGGTCAATATGGATGAAATTTTAACATTTAATCTTTTGACTCTAAATGACTGTTGGATGTGAATTATGACTTTGTCAACTAAAATAGGTGTGTTTAAAGTCATTTCTGTGCCTGAAACGGGTCAAAATTGAAGCTTTTGAGTAAGCAAAACTCTGTAAAAATGGCAATTTTGGTCACTGTGAGGGTTTAAAAAGTGGCTATTCAACATGAGGCACGATCCAATTGACATTTTGAATCATTTTTGGTACAGTCCAAAAAATCAATTTTCGGATGAAAAACGATGACTCCGGACCTGTCGAACAATCCCAAAATGGTCAATATGGATGAAATTTTAACATTTAATCTTTTGACTCTAAATGACTGTTGGATGTGAATTATGACTTTGTCAACTAAAATAAGTGTGTTTAAAGTAATTTCTGTGCCTGAAACGGGTCAAAATTGAAGCTTTTGAGTAAGCAAAACTCTGTAAAAATGGCAATTTTGGTCACTGTGAGGGTTTAAAAAGTGGTTATTCAACATGAGGCACGATCCAATTGCCATTTTGAATCATTTTTGGTACAGTCCAAAAAATCAATTTTCGGATGAAAAACGATGACTCCGGACCTGTCGAACGATCCCAAAATGGTCAATATGGATGAAATGTTAACATTTAATCTTTTGACTCTAAATGACTGTTGGATGTAAATTATGACTTTGTCAACTAAAATAAGTGGTTTGAAGTCATTTCTGTGCCTGAAACGGGTCAAAATTGAAGCTTTTGAGTAAGCAAAACTCTGTAAAAATGGCAATTTTGGTCACTGTGAGGGTTTAAAAAGTGGTTATTCAACATGAGGCACGATCCAATTGACATTTTGAATCATTTTTGGTACAGTCCAAAAAATCAATTTTCGGATGAAAAACGATGACTCCGGACCTGTCGAACGATCCCAAAATGGTTAATATGGATGAAATTTTAACATTTAATCTTTTGACTCTAAATGACTGTTGGATGTGAATTATGACTTTGTCAACTAAAATAAGTGTGTTTAAAGTCATTTCTGTGCCTGAAACGGGTCAAAATTGAAGCTTTTGAGTAAGCAAAACTCTGTAAAAATGGCAATTTTGGTCACTGTGAGGGTTTAAAAAGTGGTTATTCAACATGCGGCACGATCCAATTGACATTTTGAATAATTTTTGGTACAGTCCAAAAAATCAATTTTCGGATGAAAAACGATGACTCCGGACCTGTCGAACTATCCCAAAATGGTTAATATGAATGAAATTTTAACATTTAATCTTTTGACTCTAAATGACTGTTGGATGTGAATTATGACTTTGTCAACTAAAATAAGTGTGTTTAAAGTCATTTCTGTGCCTGAAACGGGTCAAAATGGAAGCTTTTGAGTA
This sequence comes from Lissotriton vulgaris, assembly GCF_964263255.1. Taxonomy (NCBI): domain Eukaryota; kingdom Metazoa; phylum Chordata; class Amphibia; order Caudata; family Salamandridae; genus Lissotriton; species Lissotriton vulgaris. Next base: position 26,581 of record NW_028241576.1, read on the forward strand.
AGCAAAACTCTGTAAAAATGGCAATTTTGGTCACTGTGAGGGTTTAAAAAGTGGCTATTCAACATGAGGCACGATCCAATTGACATTTTGAATAATTTTGGGTACAGTCCAAAAAATCAATTTTCGGATGAAAAACGATGACTCCGGACCTGTCGAACAATCCCAAAATGGTCAATATGGATGAAATTTTAACATTTAATCTTTTGACTCTAAATGACTGTTGGATGTGAATTATGACTTTGTCAACTAAAATAAGTGTGTTTAAAGTCATTTCTGTGCCTGAAACGGGTCAAAATTGAAGCTTTTGAGTAAGCAAAACTCTGTAAAAATGGCAATTTTGGTCACTGTGAGGGTTTAAAAAGTGGTTATTCAACATGAGGCACGATCCAATTGACATTTTGAATCATTTTTGATACAGTCCAAAAAATCAATTTTCGGATGAAAAACGATGACTCCGGACCTGTCAAACGATCCCAAAATGGTTAATATGGATGAAATTTTAACATTTAATCTTTTGACTCTAAACGACTGTTGGATGTGAATTATGACTTTGTCAACTAAAATAAGTGTGTTTAAAGTCATTTCTGTGCCTGAAACGGGTCAAAATTGAAGCTTTTGAGTAAGCAAAACTCTGTAAAAATGGCAATTTTGGTCACTGTGAGGGTTTAAAAAGTGGTTATTCAACATGAGGCACGATCCAATTGACATTTTGAATCATTTTTGGTACAGTCCAAAAAATCAATTTTCGGATGAAAAACTATGACTCCGGACCTGTCGAACGATCCCAAAATGGTCAATATGGATGAAATTTTAACATTTAATCTTTTGACTCTAAATGACTGTTGGATGTGAATTATGACTTTGTCAACTAAAATAAGTGTGTTTGAAGTCATTTTTGTGCCTGAAACGGGTCAAAATTGAAGCTTTTGAGTAAGCAAAACTCTGTAAAAATGGCAATTTTGGTCACTGTGAGGGTTTAAAAAGTGGTTATTCAACATGAGGCACGATCCAATTGACATTTTGAATCATTTTTGGTACAGTCCAAAAAATCAATTTTCGGATGAAAAACGATGACTCCGGATCTGTCGAACAATCCCAAAATGGTCAATATGGATGAAATTTTAACATTTAATCTTTTGACTCTAAATGACTGTTGGATGTGAATTATGACTTTGTCAACTAAAATAAGTGTGTTTAAAGTCATTTCTGTGCCTGAAACGGGTCAAAATTGAAGCTTTTGAGTAAGCAAAACTCTGTAAAAATGGCAATTTTGGTTACTGTGAGGGTTTAAAAAGTGGTTATTCAACATGAGGCACGATCCAATTGCCATTTTGAATCATTTTTGGTACAGTCCAAAAAATCAATTATCGGATGAAAAACGATGACTCCGGACCTGTCGAACGATCCCAAAATGGTCAATATGGATGAAATTTTAACATTTAATCTTTTGACTCTAAATGACTGTTGGATGTGAATTATGACTTTGTCAACTAAAATAAGTGTGTTTGAAGTCATTTCTGTGCCTGAAACGGGTCAAAATTGAAGCTTTTGAGTAAGCAAAACTCTGTAAAAATGGCAATTTTGGTCACTGTGAGGGTTTAAAAAGTGGTTATTCAACATGAGGCACGATCCAATTGACATTTTGAATCATTTTTGGTACAGTCCAAAAAATCAATTTTCGGATGAAAAACGATGACTCCGGACCTGTCGAACGATCCCAAAATGGTCAATATGGATGAAATTTTAACATTTAATCTTTTGACTCTAAATGACTGTTGGATGTGAATTATGACTTTGTCAACTAAAATAAGTGTGTTTGAAGTCATTTCTGTGCCTGAAACGGGTCAAAATTGAAGCTTTTGAGTAAGCAAAACTCTGTAAAAATGGCAATTTTGGTCACTGTGAGGGTTTAAAAAGTGGTTATTCAACATGAGGCACGATCCAAATAACATTTTGAATCATTTTTGGTACAGTCCAAAAAATTAATTTTCGGATGAAAAACGATGACTCCGGACCTGTCGAACGATCCCAAAATGGTCAATAAGGATGAAATTTTAACATTTAATCTTTTGACTCTAAATGACTGTTGGATGTGAATTATGACTTTGTCAACTAAAATAAGTGTGTTTAAAGTCATTTCTGTGCCTGAAACGGGTCAAAATTGAAGCTTTTGAGTAAGCAAAACTCTGTAAAAATGGCAATTTTGGTCACTGTGAGGGTATAAAAAGTGGTTATTCAACATGAGGCACGATCCAATTGACATTTTGAATCATTTTTGGTACAGTCCAAAAAATCAATTTTCGGATGAAAAACGATGACTCCGGACCTGTCGAACGATCCCAAAATGGTCAATATCGATGAAATTTTAACATTTAATCTTTTGACTCTAAATGACTGTTGGATGTGAATTATGACTTTGTCAACTAAAATAAGTGTGTTTAAAGTCATTTCTGTGCCTGAAACGGGTCAAAATTGAAGCTTTTGAGTAAGCAAAACTATGTAAAAATGGCAATTTTGGTTACTGTGAGGGTTTAAAAAGTGGTTATTCAACATGAGGCACGATCCAATTGCCATTTTGAATCATTTTTGGTACAGTCCAAAAAATCAATTTTCGGATGAAAAACAATGACTACGGACCTGTCGAACGATCCCAAAATGGTCAATATGGATGAAATTTTAACATTTAATCTTTTGACTCTAAATGACTGTTGGATGTGAATTATGACTTTGTCAACTAAAATAAGTGTGTTTAAAGTCATTTCTGTGCCTGAAACGGGTCAAAATTTAAGCTTTTGAGTAAGCAAAACTCTGTAAAAATGCCAATTTCGGTCACTGTGAGGGTTTAAAAAGTGGTTATTCAACATGAGGCACGATCCAATTGACATTTTGAATCATTTTTGGTACAGTCCAAAAAATCAATTTTCGGGTTAAAAAACGATGACTCCGGACCTGTCGAACGATCCCAAAATGGTCAATATGGATGAAATTTTAACATTTAATCTTTTGACTCTAAATGACTGTTGGATGTGAATTATGACTTTGTCAACTAAAATAAGTGTGTTTAAAGTCATTTCTGTGCCTGAAACGGGTCAAAATTGAAGCTTTTGAGTAAGCAAAACTCTGTAAAAATGGCAATTTTGGTCACTGTGAGGGTTTAAAAAGTGGTTATTCAACATGAGGCACGATCCAATTGACATTTTGAATCATTTTTGGTACAGTCCAAAAAATCAATTTTCGGATGAAAAACGATGACTCCGGACCTGTCGAACGATCCCAAAATGGTCAATATGGATGAAATTTTAACATTTAATCTTTTGACTCTAAATGACTGTTGGATGTGAATTATGACTTTGTCAACTAAAATAAGTATGTTTAAAGTCATTTCTGTGCCGGAAACGGGTCAAAATTGTAGCTTTTGAGTAAGCAAAACTCTGTAAAAATTGCAATTTTGGTCACTGTGAGGGTTTAAAAAGTGGTTATTCAACATGAGGCACGATCCAATTGACATTTTGAATCATTTTTGGTACAGTCCAAAAAATCAATTTTCGGATGAAAAACGATGACTCCGGATCTGTCGAACAATCCCAAAATGGTCAATATGGATGAAATTTTAACATTTAATCTTTTGACTCTAAATGACTGTTGGATGTGAATTATGACTTTGTCAACTAAAATAAGTGTGTTTAAAGTCATTTCTGTGCCTGAAACGGGTCAAAATTGAAGCTTTTGAGTAAGCAAAACTCTGTAAAAATGGCAATTTTGGTTACTGTGAGGGTTTAAAAAGTGGTTATTCAACATGAGGCACGATCCAATTGACATTTTGAATCATTTTTGGTACAGTCCAAAAAATCAATTTTCGGATGAAAAACGATGACTCCGGACCTGTCGAACGATCCCAAAATGGTCAATATGGATGACATTTTAACATTTAATCTTTTGACTCTAAATGACTGTTGGATGTGAATTATGACTTTGTCAACTAAAATAAGTGTGTTTAAAGTCATTTCTGTGCCTGAAACGGGTCAAAATTGAAGCTTTTGAGTAAGCAAAACTCTGTAAAAATGGCAATTTTGGTCACTGTGATGGTTTAAAAAGTGGTTATTCAACATGAGGCATGATCCAATTGACATTTTGAATCATTTTTGGTACAGTCCAAAAAATCAATTTTCGGATGAAAAACGATGACTCCGGACCTGTCGAACGATCCCAAAATGGTCAATATGGATGAAATTTTAACATTTAATCTTTTGACTCTAAATGACTGTTGGATGTGAATTATGACTTTGTCAACTAAAATAAGTATGTTTAAAGTCATTTCTGTGCCGGAAACGGGTCAAAATTGAAGCTTTTGAGTAAGCAAAACTCTGTAAAAATGGCAATTTTGGTCACTGTGAGGGTTTAAAAAGTGGTTATTCAACATGAGGCACGATCCAATTGACATTTTGAATCATTTTTGGTACAGTCCAAAAAATCAATTTTCGGATGAAAAACGATGACTCCGGACCTGTCGAACTATCCCAAAATGGTTAATATGGATGAAATTTTAACATTTAATCTTTTGACTCTAAATGACTGTTGGATGTGAACTATGACTTTGTCAACTAAAATAAGTGTGTTCAAAGTCATTTCTGTGCCTGAAACGGGTCAAAATTGAAGCTTTTGAGTAAGCAAAACTCTGTAAAAATGGCAATTTTGGTCACTGTGAGGGTTTAAAAAGTGGCTATTCAACATGAGGCACGATCAAATTGACATTTTGAATAATTTTGGGTACAGTCCAAAAAATCAATTTTCGGATGAAAAACGATGACTCCGGACCTGTCGAACAATCCCAAAATGGTCAATATGGATGAAATTTTAACATTTAATCTTTTGACTCTAAATGACTGTTGGATGTGAATTATGACTTTGTCAACTAAAATAAGTGTGTTTAAAGTCATTTCTGTGCCTGAAACGGGTCAAAATTAAAGCTTTTGAGTAAGCAAAACTCTGTAAAAATGGCAATTTTGGTCACTGTGAGGGTTTAAAAAGTGGTTATTCAACATGAGGCACGATCCAATTGACATTTTGAATCATTTTTGGTACAGTCCAAAAAATCAATTTTCGGATGAAAAACGATGACTCCGGACCTGTCGAACAATCCCAAAATGGTCAATATGGATGAAATTTTAACATTTAATCTTTTGACTCTAAATGACTGTTGGATGTGAATTATGACTTTGTCAACTAAAATAAGTGTGTTTAAAGTCATTTCTGTGCCTGAAACGGGTAAAAATTGAAGCTTTTGAGTAAGCAAAACTCTGTAAAAATGGCAATTTTGGTCACTGTGAGGGTTTAAAAAGTGGTTATTCAACATGAGGCACGATCCAATTGACATTTTGAATCATTTTTGGTACAGTCCAAAAAATCAATTTTCGGATGAAAAACGATGACTCCGGACCTGTCGAACGATCCCAAAATGGTCAATATGGATGAAATTTTAACATTTAATCTTTTGACTCTAAATGACTGTTGGATGTGAATTATGACTTTGTCAACTAAAATAAGTGTGTTTAAAGTTATTTCTGTGCCTGAAACGGGTCAAAATTGAAGCTTTTGAGTAAGCAAAACTCTGTAAAAATGGCAATTTTGGTCACTGTGAGGGTATAAAAAGTGGTTATTCAACATGAGGCACGATCCAATTGACATTTTGAATCATTTTTGGTACAGTCCAAAAAATCAATTTTCGGATGAAAAACGATGACTCCGGACCTGTCGAACGATCCCAAAATGGTCAATATCGATGAAATTTTAACATTTAATCTTTTGACTCTAAATGACTGTTGGATGTGAATTATGACTTTGTCAACTAAAATAAGTGTGTTTAAAGTCATTTCTGTGCCTGAAACGGGTCAAAATTGAAGCTTTTGAGTAAGCAAAACTCTGTAAAAATGGCAATTTTGGTCACTGTGAGTGTTTAAAAAGTGGTTATTCAACATGAGGCACGATCCAATTGACATTTTGAATCATTTTTGGTACAGTCCAATAAATCAATTTTCGGATGAAAAACGATGACTCCAGACCTGTCGAACAATCCCAAAATGGTCAATATGGATGAAATTTTAACATTTAATCTTTTGACTCTAAATGACTGTTGGATGTGAATTATGACTTTGTCAACTAAAATAGGTGTGTTTAAAGTCATTTCTGTGCCTGAAACGGGTCAAAATTGAAGCTTTTGAGTAAGCAAAACTCTGTAAAAATGGCAATTTTGGTCACTGTGAGGGTTTAAAAAGTGGCTATTCAACATGAGGCACGATCCAATTGACATTTTGAATCATTTTTGGTACAGTCCAAAAAATCAATTTTCGGATGAAAAACGATGACTCCGGACCTGTCGAACAATCCCAAAATGGTCAATATGGATGAAATTTTAACATTTAATCTTTTGACTCTAAATGACTGTTGGATGTGAATTATGACTTTGTCAACTAAAATAAGTGTGTTTAAAGTAATTTCTGTGCCTGAAACGGGTCAAAATTGAAGCTTTTGAGTAAGCAAAACTCTGTAAAAATGGCAATTTTGGTCACTGTGAGGGTTTAAAAAGTGGTTATTCAACATGAGGCACGATCCAATTGCCATTTTGAATCATTTTTGGTACAGTCCAAAAAATCAATTTTCGGATGAAAAACGATGACTCCGGACCTGTCGAACGATCCCAAAATGGTCAATATGGATGAAATGTTAACATTTAATCTTTTGACTCTAAATGACTGTTGGATGTAAATTATGACTTTGTCAACTAAAATAAGTGGTTTGAAGTCATTTCTGTGCCTGAAACGGGTCAAAATTGAAGCTTTTGAGTAAGCAAAACTCTGTAAAAATGGCAATTTTGGTCACTGTGAGGGTTTAAAAAGTGGTTATTCAACATGAGGCACGATCCAATTGACATTTTGAATCATTTTTGGTACAGTCCAAAAAATCAATTTTCGGATGAAAAACGATGACTCCGGACCTGTCGAACGATCCCAAAATGGTTAATATGGATGAAATTTTAACATTTAATCTTTTGACTCTAAATGACTGTTGGATGTGAATTATGACTTTGTCAACTAAAATAAGTGTGTTTAAAGTCATTTCTGTGCCTGAAACGGGTCAAAATTGAAGCTTTTGAGTAAGCAAAACTCTGTAAAAATGGCAATTTTGGTCACTGTGAGGGTTTAAAAAGTGGTTATTCAACATGCGGCACGATCCAATTGACATTTTGAATAATTTTTGGTACAGTCCAAAAAATCAATTTTCGGATGAAAAACGATGACTCCGGACCTGTCGAACTATCCCAAAATGGTTAATATGGATGAAATTTTAACATTTAATCTTTTGACTCTAAATGACTGTTGGATGTGAATTATGACTTTGTCAACTAAAATAAGTGTGTTTAAAGTCATTTCTGTGCCTGAAACGGGTCAAAATGGAAGCTTTTGAGTAAGCAAAACTCTGTAAAAATGGCAATTTTGGTCACTGTGAGGGTTTAAAAAGTGGCTATTCAACATGAGGCACGATCCAATTGACATTTTGAATAATTTTGGGTACAGTCCAAAAAATCAATTTTCGGATGAAAAACGATGACTCCGGACCTGTCGAACAATCCCAAAATGGTCAATATGGATGAAATTTTAACATTTAATCTTTTGACTCTAAATGACTGTTGGATGTGAATTATGACTTTGTCAACTAAAATAAGTGTGTTTAAAGTCATTTCTGTGCCTGAAACGGGTCAAAATTGAAGCTTTTGAGTAAGCAAAACTCTGTAAAAATGGCAATTTTGGTCACTGTGAGGGTTTAAAAAGTGGTTATTCAACATGAGGCACGATCCAATTGACATTTTGAATCATTTTTGATACAGTCCAAAAAATCAATTTTCGGATGAAAAACGATGACTCCGGACCTGTCAAACGATCCCAAAATGGTTAATATGGATGAAATTTTAACATTTAATCTTTTGACTCTAAACGACTGTTGGATGTGAATTATGACTTTGTCAACTAAAATAAGTGTGTTTAAAGTCATTTCTGTGCCTGAAACGGGTCAAAATTGAAGCTTTTGAGTAAGCAAAACTCTGTAAAAATGGCAATTTTGGTCACTGTGAGGGTTTAAAAAGTGGTTATTCAACATGAGGCACGATCCAATTGACATTTTGAATCATTTTTGGTACAGTCCAAAAAATCAATTTTCGGATGAAAAACGATGACTCCGGACCTGTCGAACGATCCCAAAATGGTCAATATGGATGAAATTTTAACATTTAATCTTTTGACTCTAAATGACTGTTGGATGTGAATTATGACTTTGTCAACTAAAATAAGTGTGTTTGAAGTCATTTTTGTGCCTGAAACGGGTCAAAATTGAAGCTTTTGAGTAAGCAAAACTCTGTAAAAATGGCAATTTTGGTCACTGTGAGGGTTTAAAAAGTGGTTATTCAACATGAGGCACGATCCAATTGACATTTTGAATCATTTTTGGTACAGTCCAAAAAATCAATTTTCGGATGAAAAACGATGACTCCGGATCTGTCGAACAATCCCAAAATGGTCAATATGGATGAAATTTTAACATTTAATCTTTTGACTCTAAATGACTGTTGGATGTGAATTATGACTTTGTCAACTAAAATAAGTGTGTTTAAAGTCATTTCTGTGCCTGAAACGGGTCAAAATTGAAGCTTTTGAGTAAGCAAAACTCTGTAAAAATGGCAATTTTGGTTACTGTGAGGGTTTAAAAAGTGGTTATTCAACATGAGGCACGATCCAATTGCCATTTTGAATCATTTTTGGTACAGTCCAAAAAATCAATTATCGGATGAAAAACGATGACTCCGGACCTGTCGAACGATCCCAAAATGGTCAATATGGATGAAATTTTAACATTTAATCTTTTGACTCTAAATGACTGTTGGATGTGAATTATGACTTTGTCAACTAAAATAAGTGTGTTTGAAGTCATTTCTGTGCCTGAAACGGGTCAAAATTGAAGCTTTTGAGTAAGCAAAACTCTGTAAAAATGGCAATTTTGGTCACTGTGAGGGTTTAAAAAGTGGTTATTCAACATGAGGCACGATCCAATTGACATTTTGAATCATTTTTGGTACAGTCCAAAAAATCAATTTTCGGATGAAAAACGATGACTCCGGACCTGTCGAACGATCCCAAAATGGTCAATATGGATGAAATTTTAACATTTAATCTTTTGACTCTAAATGACTGTTGGATGTGAATTATGACTTTGTCAACTAAAATAAGTGTGTTTGAAGTCATTTCTGTGCCTGAAACGGGTCAAAATTGAAGCTTTTGAGTAAGCAAAACTCTGTAAAAATGGCAATTTTGGTCACTGTGAGGGTTTAAAAAGTGGTTATTCAACATGAGGCACGATCCAAATAACATTTTGAATCATTTTTGGTACAGTCCAAAAAATTAATTTTCGGATGAAAAACGATGACTCCGGACGTGTCGAACAATCCCAAAATGGTCAATATGGATGAAATTTTAACATTTAATCTTTTGACTCTAAATGACTGTTGGATGTGAATTATGACTTTGTCAACTAAAATAAGTGTGTTTAAAGTCATTTCTGTGCCTGAAACGGGTCAAAATTGAAGCTTTTGAGTAAGCAAAACTCTGTAAAAATGGCAATTTTGGTCACTGTGAGTGTTTAAAAAGTGGTTATTCAACATGAGGCACGATCCAATTGACATTTTGAATCATTTTTGGTACAGTCCAAAAAATCAATTTTCGGATGAAAAACGATGACTCCGGACCTGTCGAACGATCCCAAAATGGTCAATATGGATGAAATTTTAACATTTAATCTTTTGACTCTAAATGACTGTTGGATGTGAATTATGACTTTGTCAACTAAAATAAGTATGTTTAAAGTCATTTCTGTGCCGGAAACGGGTCAAAATTGAAGCTTTTGAGTAAGCAAAACTCTGTAAAAATGGCAATTTTGGTCACTGTGAGGGTTTAAAAAGTGGTTATTCAACATGAGGCACGATCCAATTGACATTTTGAATCATTTTTGGTACAGTCCAAAAAATCAATTTTCGGATGAAAAACGATGACTCCGGACCTGTCGAACTATCCCAAAATGGTTAATATGGATGAAATTTTAACATTTAATCTTTTGACTCTAAATGACTGTTGGATGTGAACTATGACTTTGTCAACTAAAATAAGTGTGTTTAAAGTCATTTCTGTGCCTGAAACGGGTCAAAATTGAAGCTTTTGAGTAAGCAAAACTCTGTAAAAATGGCAATTTTGGTCACTGTGAGGGTTTAAAAAGTGGCTATTCAACATGAGGCACGATCAAATTGACATTTTGAATAATTTTTGGTACAGTCCAAAAAATCAATTTTCGGATGAAAAACGATGACTCCGGACCTGTCGAACAATCCCAAAATGGTCAATATGGATGAAATTTTAACATTTAATCTTTTGACTCTAAATGACTGTTGGATGTGAATTATGACTTTGTCAACTAAAATAAGTGTGTTTAAAGTTATTTCTGTGCCTGAAACGGGTCAAAATTGAAGCTTTTGAGTAAGCAAAACTCTGTAAAAATGGCAATTTTGGTCACTGTGAGGGTATAAAAAGTGGTTATTCAACATGAGGCACGATCCAATTGACATTTTGAATCATTTTTGGTACAGTCCAAAAAATCAATTTTCGGATGAAAAACGATGACTCCGGACCTGTCGAACGATCCCAAAATGGTCAATATCGATGAAATTTTAACATTTAATCTTTTGACTCTAAATGACTGTTGGATGTGAATTATGACTTTGTCAACTAAAATAAGTGTGTTTAAAGTCATTTCTGTGCCTGAAACGGGTCAAAATTGAAGCTTTTGAGTAAGCAAAACTCTGTAAAAATGGCAATTTTGGTCACTGTGAGTGTTTAAAAAGTGGTTATTCAACATGAGGCACGATCCAATTGACATTTTGAATCATTTTTGGTACAGTCCAATAAATCAATTTTCGGATGAAAAACGATGACTCCAGACCTGTCGAACAATCCCAAAATGGTCAATATGGATGAAATTTTAACATTTAATCTTTTGACTCTAAATGACTGTTGGATGTGAATTATGACTTTGTCAACTAAAATAGGTGTGTTTAAAGTCATTTCTGTGCCTGAAACGGGTCAAAATTGAAGCTTTCGAGTAAGCAAAACTCTGTAAAAATGGCAATTTTGGTCACTGTGAGGGTTTAAAAAGTGGCTATTCAACATGAGGCACGATCCAATTGACATTTTGAATCATTTTTGGTACAGTCCAAAAAATCAATTTTCGGATGAAAAACGATGACTCCGGACCTGTCGAACAATCCCAAAATGGTCAATATGGATGAAATTTTAACATTTAATCTTTTGACTCTAAATGACTGTTGGATGTGAATTATGACTTTGTCAACTAAAATAAGTGTGTTTAAAGTAATTTCTGTGCCTGAAACGGGTCAAAATTGAAGCTTTTGAGTAAGCAAAACTCTGTAAAAATGGCAATTTTGGTCACTGTGAGGGTTTAAAAAGTGGTTATTCAACATGAGGCACGATCCAATTGCCATTTTGAATCATTTTTGGTACAGTCCAAAAAATCAATTTTCGGATGAAAAACGATGACTCCGGACCTGTCGAACGATCCCAAAATGGTCAATATGGATGAAATGTTAACATTTAATCTTTTGACTCTAAATGACTGTTGGATGTAAATTATGACTTTGTCAACTAAAATAAGTGGTTTGAAGTCATTTCTGTGCCTGAAACGGGTCAAAATTGAAGCTTTTGAGTAAGCAAAACTCTGTAAAAATGGCAATTTTGGTCACTGTGAGGGTTTAAAAAGTGGTTATTTAACATGAGGCACGATCCAATTGACATTTTGAATCATTTTTGGTACAGTCCAAAAAATCAATTTTCGGATGAAAAACGATGACTCCGGACCTGTCGAACGATCCCAAAATGGTTAATATGGATGAAATTTTAACATTTAATCTTTTGACTCTAAATGACTGTTGGATGTGAATTATGACTTTGTCAACTAAAATAAGTGTGTTTAAAGTCATTTCTGTGCCTGAAACGGGTCAAAATTGAAGCTTTTGAGTAAGCAAAACTCTGTAAAAATGGCAATTTTGGTCACTGTGAGGGTTTAAAAAGTGGTTATTCAACATGCGGCACGATCCAATTGACATTTTGAATAATTTTTGGTACAGTCCAAAAAATCAATTTTCGGATGAAAAACGATGACTCCGGACCTGTCGAACTATCCCAAAATGGTTAATATGAATGAAATTTTAACATTTAATCTTTTGACTCTAAATGACTGTTGGATGTGAATTATGACTTTGTCAACTAAAATAAGTGTGTTTAAAGTCATTTCTGTGCCTGAAACGGGTCAAAATGGAAGCTTTTGAGTAAGCAAAACTCTGTAAAAATGGCAATTTTGGTCACTGTGAGGGTTTAAAAAGTGGCTATTCAACATGAGGCACGATCCAATTGACATTTTGAATAATTTTGGGTACAGTCCAAAAAATCAATTTTCGGATGAAAAACGATGACTCCGGACCTGTCGAACAATCCCAAAATGGTCAATATGGATGAAATTTTAACATTTAATCTTTTGACTCTAAATGACTGTTGGATGTGAATTATGACTTTGTCAACTAAAATAAGTATGTTTAAAGTCATTTCTGTGCCGGAAACGGGTCAAAATTGAAGCTTTTGAGTAAGCAAAACTCTGTAAAAATGGCAATTTTGGTCACTGTGAGGGTTTAAAAAGTGGTTATTCAACATGAGGCACGATCCAATTGACATTTTGAATCATTTTTGGTACAGTCCAAAAAATCAATTTTCGGATGAAAAACGATGACTCCGGACCTGTCGAACTATCCCAAAATGGTTAATATGGATGAAATTTTAACATTTAATCTTTTGACTCTAAATGACTGTTGGATGTGAACTATGACTTTGTCAACTAAAATAAGTGTGTTTAAAGTCATTTCTGTGCCTGAAACGGGTCAAAATTGAAGCTTTTGAGTAAGCAAAACTCTGTAAAAATGGCAATTTTGGTCACTGTGAGGGTTTAAAAAGTGGCTATTCAACATGAGGCACGATCAAATTGACATTTTGAATAATTTTTGGTACAGTCCAAAAAATCAATTTTCGGATGAAAAACGATGACTCCGGACCTGTCGAACAATCCCAAAATGGTCAATATGGATGAAATTTTAACATTTAATCTTTTGACTCTAAATGACTGTTGGATGTGAATTATGACTTTGTCAACTAAAATAAGTGTGTTTAAAGTCATTTCTGTGCCTGAAACGGGTAAAAATTGAAGCTTTTGAGTAAGCAAAACTCTGTAAAAATGGCAATTTTGGTCACTGTGAGGGTTTAAAAAGTGGTTATTCAACATGAGGCACGATCCAATTGACATTTTGAATCATTTTTGGTACAGTCCAAAAAATCAATTTTCGGATGAAAAACGATGACTCCGGACCTGTCGAACGATCCCAAAATGGTCAATATGGATGAAATTTTAACATTTAATCTTTTGACTCTAAATGACTGTTGGATGTGAATTATGACTTTGTCAACTAAAATAAGTGTGTTTAAAGTTATTTCTGTGCCTGAAACGGGTCAAAATTGAAGCTTTTGAGTAAGCAAAACTCTGTAAAAATGGCAATTTTGGTCACTGTGAGGGTATAAAAAGTGGTTATTCAACATGAGGCACGATCCAATTGACATTTTGAATCATTTTTGGTACAGTCCAAAAAATCAATTTTCGGATGAAAAACGATGACTCCGGACCTGTCGAACGATCCCAAAATGGTCAATATCGATGAAATTTTAACATTTAATCTTTTGACTCTAAATGACTGTTGGATGTGAATTATGACTTTGTCAACTAAAATAAGTGTGTTTAAAGTCATTTCTGTGCCTGAAACGGGTCAAAATTGAAGCTTTTGAGTAAGCAAAACTCTGTAAAAATGGCAATTTTGGTCACTGTGAGTGTTTAAAAAGTGGTTATTCAACATGAGGCACGATCCAATTGACATTTTGAATCATTTTTGGTACAGTCCAATAAATCAATTTTCGGATGAAAAACGATGACTCCAGACCTGTCGAACAATCCCAAAATGGTCAATATGGATGAAATTTTAACATTTAATCTTTTGACTCTAAATGACTGTTGGATGTGAATTATGACTTTGTCAACTAAAATAGGTGTGTTTAAAGTCATTTCTGTGCCTGAAACGGGTCAAAATTGAAGCTTTTGAGTAAGCAAAACTCTGTAAAAATGGCAATTTTGGTCACTGTGAGGGTTTAAAAAGTGGCTATTCAACATGAGGCACGATCCAATTGACATTTTGAATCATTTTTGGTACAGTCCAAAAAATCAATTTTCGGATGAAAAACGATGACTCCGGACCTGTCGAACAATCCCAAAATGGTCAATATGGATGAAATTTTAACATTTAATCTTTTGACTCTAAATGACTGTTGGATGTGAATTATGACTTTGTCAACTAAAATAAGTGTGTTTAAAGTAATTTCTGTGCCTGAAACGGGTCAAAATTGAAGCTTTTGAGTAAGCAAAACTCTGTAAAAATGGCAATTTTGGTCACTGTGAGGGTTTAAAAAGTGGTTATTCAACATGAGGCACGATCCAATTGCCATTTTGAATCATTTTTGGTACAGTCCAAAAAATCAATTTTCGGATGAAAAACGATGACTCCGGACCTGTCGAACGATCCCAAAATGGTCAATATGGATGAAATGTTAACATTTAATCTTTTGACTCTAAATGACTGTTGGATGTAAATTATGACTTTGTCAACTAAAATAAGTGGTTTGAAGTCATTTCTGTGCCTGAAACGGGTCAAAATTGAAGCTTTTGAGTAAGCAAAACTCTGTAAAAATGGCAATTTTGGTCACTGTGAGGGTTTAAAAAGTGGTTATTTAACATGAGGCACGATCCAATTGACATTTTGAATCATTTTTGGTACAGTCCAAAAAATCAATTTTCGGATGAAAAACGATGACTCCGGACCTGTCGAACGATCCCAAAATGGTTAATATGGATGAAATTTTAACATTTAATCTTTTGACTCTAAATGACTGTTGGATGTGAATTATGACTTTGTCAACTAAAATAAGTGTGTTTAAAGTCATTTCTGTGCCTGAAACGGGTCAAAATTGAAGCTTTTGAGTAAGCAAAACTCTGTAAAAATGGCAATTTTGGTCACTGTGAGGGTTTAAAAAGTGGTTATTCAACATGCGGCACGATCCAATTGACATTTTGAATAATTTTTGGTACAGTCCAAAAAATCAATTTTCGGATGAAAAACGATGACTCCGGACCTGTCGAACTATCCCAAAATGGTTAATATGAATGAAATTTTAACATTTAATCTTTTGACTCTAAATGACTGTTGGATGTGAATTATGACTTTGTCAACTAAAATAAGTGTGTTTAAAGTCATTTCTGTGCCTGAAACGGGTCAAAATGGAAGCTTTTGAGTAAGCAAAACTCTGTAAAAATGGCAATTTTGGTCACTGTGAGGGTTTAAAAAGTGGCTATTCAACATGAGGCACGATCCAATTGACATTTTGAATAATTTTGGGTACAGTCCAAAAAATCAATTTTCGGATGAAAAACGATGACTCCGGACCTGTCGAACAATCCCAAAATGGTCAATATGGATGAAATTTTAACATTTAATCTTTTGACTCTAAATGACTGTTGGATGTGAATTATGACTTTGTCAACTAAAATAAGTGTGTTTAAAGTCATTTCTGTGCCTGAAACGGGTCAAAATTGAAGCTTTTGAGCAAGCAAAACTCTGTAAAAATGGCAATTTTGGTCACTGTGAGGGTTTAAAAAGTGGTTATTCAACATGAGGCACGATCCAATTGACATTTTGAATCATTTTTGATACAGTCCAAAAAATCAATTTTCGGATGAAAAACGATGACTCCGGACCTGTCAAACGATCCCAAAATGGTTAATATGGATGAAATTTTAACATTTAATCTTTTGACTCTAAACGACTGTTGGATGTGAATTATGACTTTGTCAACTAAAATAAGTGTGTTTAAAGTCATTTCTGTGCCTGAAACGGGTCAAAATTGAAGCTTTTGAGTAAGCAAAACTCTGTAAAAATGGCAATTTTGGTCACTGTGAGGGTTTAAAAAGTGGTTATTCAACATGAGGCACGATCCAATTGACATTTTGAATCATTTTTGGTACAGTCCAAAAAATCAATTTTCGGATGAAAAACGATGACTCCGGACCTGTCGAACGATCCCAAAATGGTCAATATGGATGAAATTTTAACATTTAATCTTTTGACTCTAAATGACTGTTGGATGTGAATTATGACTTTGTCAACTAAAATAAGTGTGTTTGAAGTCATTTTTGTGCCTGAAACGGGTCAAAATTGAAGCTTTTGAGTAAGCAAAACTCTGTAAAAATGGCAATTTTGGTCACTGTGAGGGTTTAAAAAGTGGTTATTCAACATGAGGCACGATCCAATTGACATTTTGAATCATTTTTGGTACAGTCCAAAAAATCAATTTTCGGATGAAAAACGATGACTCCGGATCTGTCGAACAATCCCAAAATGGTCAATATGGATGAAATTTTAACATTTAATCTTTTGACTCTAAATGACTGTTGGATGTGAATTATGACTTTGTCAACTAAAATAAGTGTGTTTAAAGTCATTTCTGTGCCTGAAACGGGTCAAAATTGAAGCTTTTGAGTAAGCAAAACTCTGTAAAAATGGCAATTTTGGTTACTGTGAGGGTTTAAAAAGTGGTTATTCAACATGAGGCACGATCCAATTGCCATTTTGAATCATTTTTGGTACAGTCCAAAAAATCAATTATCGGATGAAAAACGATGACTCCGGACCTGTCGAACGATCCCAAAATGGTCAATATGGATGAAATTTTAACATTTAATCTTTTGACTCAAAATGACTGTTGGATGTGAATTATGACTTTGTCAACTAAAATAAGTGTGTTTGAAGTCATTTCTGTGCCTGAAACGGGTCAAAATTGAAGCTTTTGAGTAAGCAAAACTCTGTAAAAATGGCAATTTTGGTCACTGTGAGGGTTTAAAAAGTGGTTATTCAACATGAGGCACGATCCAATTGACATTTTGAATCATTTTTGGTACAGTCCAAAAAATCAATTTTCGGATGAAAAACGATGACTCCGGACCTGTCGAACGATCCCAAAATGGTCAATATGGATGAAATTTTAACATTTAATCTTTTGACTCTAAATGACTGTTGGATGTGAATTATGACTTTGTCAACTAAAATAAGTGTGTTTGAAGTCATTTCTGTGCCTGAAACGGGTCAAAATTGAAGCTTTTGAGTAAGCAAAACTCTGTAAAAATGGCAATTTTGGTCACTGTGAGGGTTTAAAAAGTGGTTATTCAACATGAGGCACGATCCAAATAACATTTTGAATCATTTTTGGTACAGTCCAAAAAATTAATTTTCGGATGAAAAACGATGACTCCGGACCTGTCGAACAATCCCAAAATGGTCAATATGGATGAAATTTTAACATTTAATCTTTTGACTCTAAATGACTGTTGGATGTGAATTATGACTTTGTCAACTAAAATAAGTGTGTTTAAAGTCATTTCTGTGCCTGAAATGGGTCAAAATTAAAGCTTTTGAGTAAGCAAAACTCTGTAAAAATGGCAATTTTGGTCACTGTGAGGGTTTAAAAAGTGGGTATTCAACATGAGGCACGATCCAATTGACATTTTGAATCATTTTTGGTACAGTCCTAAAAAACAATTTTCGGATGAAAAACGATGACTCCGGACCTGTCGAACGATCCCAAAATGGTCAATAAGGATGAAATTTTAACATTTAATCTTTTGACTCTAAATGACTGTTGGATGTGAATTATGACTTTGTCAACTAAAATAAGTGTGTTTAAAGTCATTTCTGTGCCTGAAACGGGTCAAAATTGAAGCTTTTGAGTAAGCAAAACTCTGTAAAAATGGCAATTTTGGTCACTGTGAGGGTTTAAAAAGTGGGTATTCAACATGAGGCACGATCCAATTGACATTTTGATTCATTTTTGGTACAGTCCAAAAAATCAATTTTCGGATGAAAAACGATGACTCCGGACCTGTCGAACGATCCCAAAATGGTCAATATGGATGAAATTTTAACATTTAATCTTTTGACTCTAAATGACTGTTGGATGTGAATTATGACTTTGTCAACTAAAATAAGTATGTTTAAAGTCATTTCTGTGCCGGAAACGGGTCAAAATTTAAGCTTTTGAGTAAGCAAATATCTGTAAAATTGGCAATTTTGGTCACTGTGAGGGTTTAAAAAGTGGTTATTCAACATGAGGCACGATCCAATTGACATTTTGAATCATTTTTGGTACAGTCCAAAAAATCAATTTTCGGATGAAAAACGATGACTCCGGACCTGTCGAACAATCCCAAAATGGTCAATATGGATGAAATTTTAACATTTAATCTTTTGACTCTAAATGACTGTTGGATGTGAATTATGACTTTGTCAACTAAAATAAGTGTGTTTAAAGTCATTTCTGTGCCTGAAACGGGTCAAAATTGAAGCTTTTGAGTAAGCAAAACTCTGTAAAAATGGCAATTTTGGTCACTGTGAGGGTTTAAAAAGTGGCTATTCAACATGAGGCACGATCAAATTGACATTTTGAATAATTTTTGGTACAGTCCAAAAAATCAATTTTCGGATGAAAAACGATGACTCCGGACCTGTCGAACAATCCCAAAATGGTCAATATGGATGAAATTTTAACATTTAATCTTTTGACTCTAAATGACTGTTGGATGTGAATTATGACTTTGTCAACTAAAATAAGTGTGTTTAAAGTCATTTCTGTGCCTGAAACGGGTAAAAATTGAAGCTTTTGAGTAAGCAAAACTCTGTAAAAATGGCAATTTTGGTCACTGTGAGGGTTTAAAAAGTGGTTATTCAACATGAGGCACGATCCAATTGACATTTTGAATCATTTTTGGTACAGTCCAAAAAATCAATTTTCGGATGAAAAACGATGACTCCGGACCTGTCGAACGATCCCAAAATGGTCAATATGGATGAAATTTTAACATTTAATCTTTTGACTCTAAATGACTGTTGGATGTGAATTATGACTTTGTCAACTAAAATAAGTGTGTTTAAAGTTATTTCTGTGCCTGAAACGGGTCAAAATTGAAGCTTTTGAGTAAGCAAAACTCTGTAAAAATGGCAATTTTGGTCACTGTGAGGGTATAAAAAGTGGTTATTCAACATGAGGCACGATCCAATTGACATTTTGAATCATTTTTGGTACAGTCCAAAAAATCAATTTTCGGATGAAAAACGATGACTCCGGACCTGTCGAACGATCCCAAAATGGTCAATATCGATGAAATTTTAACATTTAATCTTTTGACTCTAAATGACTGTTGGATGTGAATTATGACTTTGTCAACTAAAATAAGTGTGTTTAAAGTCATTTCTGTGCCTGAAACGGGTCAAAATTGAAGCTTTTGAGTAAGCAAAACTCTGTAAAAATGGCAATTTTGGTCACTGTGAGTGTTTAAAAAGTGGTTATTCAACATGAGGCACGATCCAATTGACATTTTGAATCATTTTTGGTACAGTCCAATAAATCAATTTTCGGATGAAAAACGATGACTCCAGACCTGTCGAACAATCCCAAAATGGTCAATATGGATGAAATTTTAACATTTAATCTTTTGACTCTAAATGACTGTTGGATGTGAATTATGACTTTGTCAACTAAAATAGGTGTGTTTAAAGTCATTTCTGTGCCTGAAACGGGTCAAAATTGAAGCTTTTGAGTAAGCAAAACTCTGTAAAAATGGCAATTTTGGTCACTGTGAGGGTTTAAAAAGTGGCTATTCAACATGAGGCACGATCCAATTGACATTTTGAATCATTTTTGGTACAGTCCAAAAAATCAATTTTCGGATGAAAAACGATGACTCCGGACCTGTCGAACAATCCCAAAATGGTCAATATGGATGAAATTTTAACATTTAATCTTTTGACTCTAAATGACTGTTGGATGTGAATTATGACTTTGTCAACTAAAATAAGTGTGTTTAAAGTAATTTCTGTGCCTGAAACGGGTCAAAATTGAAGCTTTTGAGTAAGCAAAACTCTGTAAAAATGGCAATTTTGGTCACTGTGAGGGTTTAAAAAGTGGTTATTCAACATGAGGCACGATCCAATTGCCATTTTGAATCATTTTTGGTACAGTCCAAAAAATCAATTTTCGGATGAAAAACGATGACTCCGGACCTGTCGAACGATCCCAAAATGGTCAATATGGATGAAATGTTAACATTTAATCTTTTGACTCTAAATGACTGTTGGATGTAAATTATGACTTTGTCAACTAAAATAAGTGGTTTGAAGTCATTTCTGTGCCTGAAACGGGTCAAAATTGAAGCTTTTGAGTAAGCAAAACTCTGTAAAAATGGCAATTTTGGTCACTGTGAGGGTTTAAAAAGTGGTTATTTAACATGAGGCACGATCCAATTGACATTTTGAATCATTTTTGGTACAGTCCAAAAAATCAATTTTCGGATGAAAAACGATGACTCCGGACCTGTCGAACGATCCCAAAATGGTTAATATGGATGAAATTTTAACATTTAATCTTTTGACTCTAAATGACTGTTGGATGTGAATTATGACTTTGTCAACTAAAATAAGTGTGTTTAAAGTCATTTCTGTGCCTGAAACGGGTCAAAATTGAAGCTTTTGAGTAAGCAAAACTCTGTAAAAATGGCAATTTTGGTCACTGTGAGGGTTTAAAAAGTGGTTATTCAACATGCGGCACGATCCAATTGACATTTTGAATAATTTTTGGTACAGTCCAAAAAATCAATTTTCGGATGAAAAACGATGACTCCGGACCTGTCGAACTATCCCAAAATGGTTAATATGAATGAAATTTTAACATTTAATCTTTTGACTCTAAATGACTGTTGGATGTGAATTATGACTTTGTCAACTAAAATAAGTGTGTTTAAAGTCATTTCTGTGCCTGAAACGGGTCAAAATGGAAGCTTTTGAGTAAGCAAAACTCTGTAAAAATGGCAATTTTGGTCACTGTGAGGGTTTAAAAAGTGGCTATTCAACATGAGGCACGATCCAATTGACATTTTGAATAATTTTGGGTACAGTCCAAAAAATCAATTTTCGGATGAAAAACGATGACTCCGGACCTGTCGAACAATCCCAAAATGGTCAATATGGATGAAATTTTAACATTTAATCTTTTGACTCTAAATGACTGTTGGATGTGAATTATGACTTTGTCAACTAAAATAAGTGTGTTTAAAGTCATTTCTGTGCCTGAAACGGGTCAAAATTGAAGCTTTTGAGCAAGCAAAACTCTGTAAAAATGGCAATTTTGGTCACTGTGAGGGTTTAAAAAGTGGTTATTCAACATGAGGCACGATCCAATTGACATTTTGAATCATTTTTGATACAGTCCAAAAAATCAATTTTCGGATGAAAAACGATGACTCCGGACCTGTCAAACGATCCCAAAATGGTTAATATGGATGAAATTTTAACATTTAATCTTTTGACTCTAAACGACTGTTGGATGTGAATTATGACTTTGTCAACTAAAATAAGTGTGTTTAAAGTCATTTCTGTGCCTGAAACGGGTCAAAATTGAAGCTTTTGAGTAAGCAAAACTCTGTAAAAATGGCAATTTTGGTCACTGTGAGGGTTTAAAAAGTGGTTATTCAACATGAGGCACGATCCAATTGACATTTTGAATCATTTTTGGTACAGTCCAAAAAATCAATTTTCGGATGAAAAACGATGACTCCGGACCTGTCGAACGATCCCAAAATGGTCAATATGGATGAAATTTTAACATTTAATCTTTTGACTCTAAATGACTGTTGGATGTGAATTATGACTTTGTCAACTAAAATAAGTGTGTTTGAAGTCATTTTTGTGCCTGAAACGGGTCAAAATTGAAGCTTTTGAGTAAGCAAAACTCTGTAAAAATGGCAATTTTGGTCACTGTGAGGGTTTAAAAAGTGGTTATTCAACATGAGGCACGATCCAATTGACATTTTGAATCATTTTTGGTACAGTCCAAAAAATCAATTTTCGGATGAAAAACGATGACTCCGGATCTGTCGAACAATCCCAAAATGGTCAATATGGATGAAATTTTAACATTTAATCTTTTGACTCTAAATGACTGTTGGATGTGAATTATGACTTTGTCAACTAAAATAAGTGTGTTTAAAGTCATTTCTGTGCCTGAAACGGGTCAAAATTGAAGCTTTTGAGTAAGCAAAACTCTGTAAAAATGGCAATTTTGGTTACTGTGAGGGTTTAAAAAGTGGTTATTCAACATGAGGCACGATCCAATTGCCATTTTGAATCATTTTTGGTACAGTCCAAAAAATCAATTATCGGATGAAAAACGATGACTCCGGACCTGTCGAACGATCCCAAAATGGTCAATATGGATGAAATTTTAACATTTAATCTTTTGACTCAAAATGACTGTTGGATGTGAATTATGACTTTGTCAACTAAAATAAGTGTGTTTGAAGTCATTTCTGTGCCTGAAACGGGTCAAAATTGAAGCTTTTGAGTAAGCAAAACTCTGTAAAAATGGCAATTTTGGTCACTGTGAGGGTTTAAAAAGTGGTTATTCAACATGAGGCACGATCCAATTGACATTTTGAATCATTTTTGGTACAGTCCAAAAAATCAATTTTCGGATGAAAAACGATGACTCCGGACCTGTCGAACGATCCCAAAATGGTCAATATGGATGAAATTTTAACATTTAATCTTTTGACTCTAAATGACTGTTGGATGTGAATTATGACTTTGTCAACTAAAATAAGTGTGTTTGAAGTCATTTCTGTGCCTGAAACGGGTCAAAATTGAAGCTTTTGAGTAAGCAAAACTCTGTAAAAATGGCAATTTTGGTCACTGTGAGGGTTTAAAAAGTGGTTATTCAACATGAGGCACGATCCAAATAACATTTTGAATCATTTTTGGTACAGTCCAAAAAATTAATTTTCGGATGAAAAACGATGACTCCGGACCTGTCGAACAATCCCAAAATGGTCAATATGGATGAAATTTTAACATTTAATCTTTTGACTCTAAATGACTGTTGGATGTGAATTATGACTTTGTCAACTAAAATAAGTGTGTTTAAAGTCATTTCTGTGCCTGAAATGGGTCAAAATTAAAGCTTTTGAGTAAGCAAAACTCTGTAAAAATGGCAATTTTGGTCACTGTGAGGGTTTAAAAAGTGGGTATTCAACATGAGGCACGATCCAATTGACATTTTGAATCATTTTTGGTACAGTCCTAAAAAACAATTTTCGGATGAAAAACGATGACTCCGGACCTGTCGAACGATCCCAAAATGGTCAATAAGGATGAAATTTTAACATTTAATCTTTTGACTCTAAATGACTGTTGGATGTGAATTATGACTTTGTCAACTAAAATAAGTGTGTTTAAAGTCATTTCTGTGCCTGAAACGGGTCAAAATTGAAGCTTTTGAGTAAGCAAAACTCTGTAAAAATGGCAATTTTGGTCACTGTGAGGGTTTAAAAAGTGGGTATTCAACATGAGGCACGATCCAATTGACATTTTGATTCATTTTTGGTACAGTCCAAAAAATCAATTTTCGGATGAAAAACGATGACTCCGGACCTGTCGAACGATCCCAAAATGGTCAATATGGATGAAATTTTAACATTTAATCTTTTGACTCTAAATGACTGTTGGATGTGAATTATGACTTTGTCAACTAAAATAAGTATGTTTAAAGTCATTTCTGTGCCGGAAACGGGTCAAAATTTAAGCTTTTGAGTAAGCAAATATCTGTAAAATTGGCAATTTTGGTCACTGTGAGGGTTTAAAAAGTGGTTATTCAACATGAGGCACGATCCAATTGACATTTTGAATCATTTTTGGTACAGTCCAAAAAATCAATTTTCGGATGAAAAACGATGACTCCGGACCTGTCGAACAATCCCAAAATGGTCAATATGGATGAAATTTTAACATTTAATCTTTTGACTCTAAATGACTGTTGGATGTGAATTATGACTTTGTCAACTAAAATAAGTGTGTTTAAAGTCATTTCTGTGCCTGAAACGGGTCAAAATTGAAGCTTTTGAGTAAGCAAACTCCGTAAAAATGGCAATTTTGGTCACTGTGAGGGTTTAAAAAGTGGTTATTCAACATGAGGCACGATCCAATTGACATTTTGAATCATTTTTGGTACAGTCCAAAAAATCAATTTTCGGATGAAAAACGATGACTCCGGACCTGTCGAACGATCCCAAAATGGTCAATATGGATGAAATTTTAACATTTAATCTTTTGACTCTAAATGACTGTTGGATGTGAATTATGACTTTGTCAACTAAAATAAGTGTGTTTAAAGTCATTTCTGTGCCTGAAACGGGTCAAAATTGAAGCTTTTGAGTAAGCAAAACTATGTAAAAATGGCAATTTTGGTTACTGTGAGGGTTTAAAAAGTGGTTATTCAACATGAGGCACGATCCAATTGCCATTTTGAATCATTTTTGGTACAGTCCAAAAAATCAATTTTCGGATGAAAAACGATGACTACGGACCTGTAGAACGATCCCAAAATGGTCAATATGGATGAAATTTTAACATTTAATCTTTTGACTCTAAATGACTGTTGGATGTGAATTATGACTTTGTCAACTAAAATAAGTGTGTTTAAAGTCATTTCTGTGCCTGAAACGGGTCAAAATTTAAGCTTTTGAGTAAGCAAAACTCTGTAAAAATGGCAATTTTGGTCACTGTGAGGGTTTAAAAAGTGGTTATTCAACATGAGGCACGATCCAATTGACATTTTGAATCATTTTTGGTACAGTCCAAAAAATCAATTTTCGGGTTAAAAAACGATGACTCCGGACCTGTCGAACGATCCCAAAATGGTCAATATGGATGAAATTTTAACATTTAATCTTTTGACTCTAAATGACTGTTGGATGTGAATTATGACTTTGTCAACTAAAATAAGTGTGTTTAAAGTCATTTCTGTGCCGGAAACGGGTCAAAATTGAAGCTTTTGAGTAAGCAAAACTCTGTAAAAATGGCAATTTTGGTCACTGTGAGGGTTTAAAAAGTGGTTATTCAACATGAGGCACGATCCAATTGACATTTTGAATCATTTTTGGTACAGTCCAAAAAATCAATTTTCGGATGAAAAACGATGACTCCGGACCTGTCGAACGATCCCAAAATGGTCAATATGGATGAAATTTTAACATTTAATCTTTTGACTCTAAATGACTGTTGGATGTGAATTATGACTTTGTCAACTAAAATAAGTATGTTTAAAGTCATTGCTGTGCCGGAAACGGGTCAAAATTGAAGCTTTTGAGTAAGCAAAACTCTGTAAAAATGGCAATTTTGGTCACTGTGAGGGTTTAAAAAGTGGGTATTCAACATGAGGCACGATCCAATTGACATTTTGAATCATTTTTGGTACAGTCCAAAAAATCAATTTTCGGATGAAAAACAATGACTCCGGACCTGTCGAACGATCCCAAAATGGTCAATAAGGATGAAATTTTAACATTTAATCTTTTGACTCTAAATGACTGTTGGATGTGAATTATGACTTTGTCAACTAAAATAAGTGTGTTTAAAGTCATTTCTGTGCCTGAAACGGGTCAAAATTGAAGCTTTTGAGTAAGCAAAACTCTGTAAAAATGGCAATTTTGGTCACTGTGAGGGTTTAAAAAGTGGGTATTCAACATGAGGCACGATCCAATTGACATTTTGATTCATTTTTGGTACAGTCCAAAAAATCAATTTTCGGATGAAAAACGATGACTCCGGACCTGTCGAACGATCCCAAAATGGTCAATATGGATGAAATTTTAACATTTAATCTTTTGACTCTAAATGACTGTTGGATGTGAATTATGACTTTGTCAACTAAAATAAGTATGTTTAAAGTCATTTCTGTGCCGGAAACGGGTCAAAATTTAAGCTTTTGAGTAAGCAAATATCTGTAAAATTGGCAATTTTGGTCACTGTGAGGGTTTAAAAAGTGGTTATTCAACATGAGGCACGATCCAATTGACATTTTGAATCATTTTTGGTACAGTCCAAAAAATCAATTTTCGGATGAAAAACGATGACTCCGGACCTGTCGAACAATCCCAAAATGGTCAATATGGATGAAATTTTACCATTTAATCTTTTGACTCTAAATGACTGTTGGATGTGAATTATGACTTTGTCAACTAAAATAAGTGTGTTTAAAGTCATTTCTGTGCCTGAAACGGGTCAAAATTGAAGCTTTTGAGTAAGCAAAACTCCGTAAAAATGGCAATTTTGGTCACTGTGAGGGTTTAAAAAGTGGTTATTCAACATGAGGCACGATCCAATTGACATTTTGAATCATTTTTGGTACAGTCCAAAAAAATCAATTTTTGGATGAAAAACGATGACTCCGGACCTGTCGAACGATCCCAAAATGGTCAATATGGATGACATTTTAACATTTAATCTTTTGACTCTAAATGACTGTTGGATGTGAATTATGACTTTGTCAACTAAAATAAGTGTGTTTAAAGTCATTTCTGTGCCTGAAACGGGTCAAAATTGAAGCTTTTGAGTAAGCAAAACTCTGTAAAAATGGCAATTTTGGTCACTGTGATGGTTTAAAAAGTGGTTATTCAACATGAGGCATGATCCAATTGACATTTTGAATCATTTTTGGTACAGTCCAAAAAATCAATTTTCGGATGAAAAACGATGACTCCGGACCTGTCGAACGATCCCAAAATGGTCAATATGGATGAAATTTTAACATTTAATCTTTTGACTCTAAATGACTGTTGGATGTGAATTATGACTTTGTCAACTAAAATAAGTGTGTTTAAAGTCATTTCTGTGCCTGAAACGGGTCAAAATTGAAGCTTTTGAGTAAGCAAAACTATGTAAAAATGGCAATTTTGGTTACTGTGAGGGTTTAAAAAGTGGTTATTCAACATGAGGAACGATCCAATTGCCATTTTGAATCATTTTTGGTACAGTCCAAAAAATCAATTTTCGGATGAAAAACGATGACTACGGACCTGTCGAACGATCCCAAAATGGTCAATATGGATGAAATTTTAACATTTAATCTTTTGACTCTAAATGACTGTTGGATGTGAATTATGACTTTGTCAACTAAAATAAGTGTGTTTAAAGTCATTTCTGTGCCTGAAACGGGTCAAAATTTAAGCTTTTGAGTAAGCAAAACTCTGTAAAAATGCCAATTTTGGTCACTGTGAGGGTTTAAAAAGTGGTTATTCAACATGAGGCATGATCCAATTGACATTTTGAATCATTTTTGGTACAGTCCAAAAAATCAATTTTCGGGTTAAAAAACGATGACTCCGGACCTGTCGAACGATCCCAAAATGGTCAATATGGATGAAATTTTAACATTTAATCTTTTGACTCTAAATGACTGTTGGATGTGAATTATGACTTTGTCAACTAAAATAAGTGTGTTTAAAGTCATTTCTGTGCCTGAAACGGGTCAAAATTGAAGCTTTTGAGTAAGCAAAACTCTGTAAAAATGGCAATTTTGGTCACTGTGAGGGTTTAAAAAGTGGTTATTCAACATGAGGCACGATCCAATTGACATTTTGAATCATTTTTGGTACAGTCCAAAAAATCAATTTTCGGATGAAAAACGATGACTCCGGACCTGTCGAACGATCCCAAAATGGTCAATATGGATGAAATTTTAACATTTAATCTTTTGACTCTAAATGACTGTTGGATGTGAATTATGACTTTGTCAACTAAAATAAGTATGTTTAAAGTCATTTCTGTGCCGGAAACGGGTCAAAATTGAAGCTTTTGAGTAAGCAAAACTCTGTAAAAATGGCAATTTTGGTCACTGTGAGGGTTTAAAAAGTGGTTATTCAACATGAGGCACGATCCAATTGACATTTTGAATCATTTTTGGTACAGTCCAAAAAATCAATTTTCGGATGAAAAACGATGACTCCGGATCTGTCGAACAATCCCAAAATGGTCAATATGGATGAAATTTTAACATTTAATCTTTTGACTCTAAATGACTGTTGGATGTGAATTATGACTTTGTCAACTAAAATAAGTGTGTTTAAAGTCATTTCTGTGCCTGAAACGGGTCAAAATTGAAGCTTTTGAGTAAGCAAAACTCTGTAAAAATGGCAATTTTGGTTACTGTGAGGGTTTAAAAAGTGGTTATTCAACATGAGGCACGATCCAATTGACATTTTGAATCATTTTTGGTACAGTCCAAAAAATCAATTTTCGGATGAAAAACGATGACTCCGGACCTGTCGAACGATCCCAAAATGGTCAATATGGATGACATTTTAACATTTAATCTTTTGACTCTAAATGACTGTTGGATGTGAATTATGACTTTGTCAACTAAAATAAGTGTGTTTAAAGTCATTTCTGTGCCTGAAACGGGTCAAAATTGAAGCTTTTGAGTAAGCAAAACTCTGTAAAAATGGCAATTTTGGTCACTGTGATGGTTTAAAAAGTGGTTATTCAACATGAGGCATGATCCAATTGACATTTTGAATCATTTTTGGTACAGTCCAAAAAATCAATTTTCGGATGAAAAACGATGACTCCGGACCTGTCGAACGATCCCAAAATGGTCAATATGGATGAAATTTTAACATTTAATCTTTTGACTCTAAATGACTGTTGGATGTGAATTATGACTTTGTCAACTAAAATAAGTGTGTTTAAAGTCATTTCTGTGCCTGAAACGGGTCAAAATTGAAGCTTTTGAGTAAGCAAAACTATGTAAAAATGGCAATTTTGGTTACTGTGAGGGTTTAAAAAGTGGTTATTCAACATGAGGCACGATCCAATTGCCATTTTGAATCATTTTTGGTACAGTCCAAAAAATCAATTTTCGGATGAAAAACGATGACTACGGACCTGTCGAACGATCCCAAAATGGTCAATATGGATGAAATTTTAACATTTAATCTTTTGACTCTAAATGACTGTTGGATGTGAATTATGACTTTGTCAACTAAAATAAGTGTGTTTAAAGTCATTTCTGTGCCCGAAACGGGTCAAAATTTAAGCTTTTGAGTAAGCAAAACTCTGTAAAAATGGCAATTTTGGTCACTGTGAGGGTTTAAAAAGTGGTTATTCAACATGAGGCACGATCCAATTGACATTTTGAATCATTTTTGGTACAGTCCAAAAAATCAATTTTCGGGTTAAAAAACGATGACTCCGGACCTGTCGAACGATCCCAAAATGGTCAATATGGATGAAATTTTAACATTTAATCTTTTGACTCTAAATGACTGTTGGATGTGAATTATGACTTTGTCAACTAAAATAAGTATGTTTAAAGTCATTTCTGTGCCGGAAACGGGTCAAAATTGAAGCTTTTGAGTAAGCAAAACTCTGTAAAAATGGCAATTTTGGTCACTGTGAGGGTTTAAAAAGTGGTTATTCAACATGAGGCACGATCCAATTGACATTTTGAATCATTTTTGGTACAGTCCAAAAAATCAATTTTCGGATGAAAAACGATGACTCCGGACCTGTCGAACGATCCCAAAATGGTCAATATGGATGAAATTTTAACATTTAATCTTTTGACTCTAAATGACTGTTGGATGTGAATTATGACTTTGTCAACTAAAATAAGTGTGTTTAAAGTCATTTCTGTGCCCGAAACGGGTCAAAATTTAAGCTTTTGAGTAAGCAAAACTCTGTAAAAATGGCAATTTTGGTCACTGTGAGGGTTTAAAAAGTGGTTATTCAACATGAGGCACGATCCAATTGACATTTTGAATCATTTTTGGTACAGTCCAAAAAATCAATTTTCGGGTTAAAAAACGATGACTCCGGACCTGTCGAACGATCCCAAAATGGTCAATATGGATGAAATTTTAACATTTAATCTTTTGACTCTAAATGACTGTTGGATGTGAATTATGACTTTGTCAACTAAAATAAGTATGTTTAAAGTCATTTCTGTGCCGGAAACGGGTCAAAATTGAAGCTTTTGAGTAAGCAAAACTCTGTAAAAATGGCAATTTTGGTCACTGTGAGGGTTTAAAAAGTGGTTATTCAACATGAGGCACGATCCAATTGACATTTTGAATCATTTTTGGTACAGTCCAAAAAATCAATTTTCGGATGAAAAACGATGACTCCGGACCTGTCGAACGATCCCAAAATGGTCAATATGGATGAAATTTTAACATTTAATCTTTTGACTCTAAATGACTGTTGGATGTGAATTATGACTTTGTCAACTAAAATAAGTGTGTTTAAAGTCATTTCTGTGCCTGAAACGGGTCAAAATTGAAGCTTTTGAGTAAGAAAAACTCTGTAAAAATGGCAATTTTGGTCACTGTGAGGGTTTAAAAAGTGGTTATTCAACATGAGGCACGATCCAATTGACATTTTGAATCATTTTTGATACAGTCCAAAAAATCAATTTTCGGATGAAAAATGATGACTCCGGACCTGTCAAACGATCCCAAAATGGTTAATATGGATGAAATTTTAACATTTATTCTTTTGACTCTAAACGACTGTTGGATGTGAATTATGACTTTGTCAACTAAAATAAGTGTGTTTAAAGTCATTTCTGTGCCTGAAACGGGTCAAAATTGAAGCTTTTGAGTAAGCAAAACTCTGTAAAAATGGCAATTTTGGTCACTGTGAGGGTTTAAAAAGTGGTTATTCAACATGAGGCACGATCCAATTGACATTTTGAATCATTTTTGGTACAGTCCAAAAAATCAAATTTCGGATGAAAAATGATGACTCCGGACCTGTCGAACGATCCCAAAATGGTCAATATGGATGAAATTTTAACATTTAATCTTTTGACTCTAAATGACTGTTGGATGTGAATTATGACTTTGTCAACTAAAATAAGTGTGTTTAAAGTTATTTCTGTGCCTGAAACGGGTCAAAATTGAAGCTTTTGAGTAAGCAAAACTCTGTAAAAATGGCAATTTTGGTCACTGTGAGGGTTTAAAAAGTGGTTATTCAACATGAGGCACGATCCAATTGACATTTTGAATCATTTTTGGTACAGTCCAAAAAATCAATTTTCGGATGAAAAACGATGACTCCGGACCTGTCGAACGATCCCAAAATGGTCAATATGGATGAAATTTTAACATTTAATCTTTTGACTCTAAATGACTGTTGGATGTGAATTATGACTTTGCCAACTAAAATAAGTGTGTTTGAAGTCATTTTTGTGCCTGAAACGGGTCAAAATTGAAGCTTTTGAGTAAGCAAAACTCTGTAAAAATGGCTATTTTGGTCACTGTGAGGGTTTAAAAAGTGGTTATTCAACATGAGGCACGATCCAATTGACATTTTGAATCATTTTTGGTACAGTCCAAAAAATCAATTTTCGGATGAAAAACGATGACTCCGGATCTGTCGAACAATCCCAAAATGGTCAATATGGATGAAATTTTAACATTTAATCTTTTGACTCTAAATGACTGTTGGATGTGAATTATGACTTTGTCAACTAAAATAAGTGTGTTTAAAGTCATTTCTGTGCCTGAAACGGGTCAAAATTGAAGCTTTTGAGTAAGCAAAACCTTGTAAAAATGGCAATTTTGGTCACTGTGAGGGTTTAAAAAGTGGTTATTCAACATGAGGCACGATCCAATTGACATTTTGAATCATTTTTGGTACAGTCCAAAAAATCAATTTTCGAATGAAAAACGATGACTCCGGACCTGTCGAACGATCCCAAAATGGTCAATATGGATGAAATTTTAACATTTATTCTTTTGACTCTAAATGACTGTTGGATGTGAATTATGACTTTGTCAACTAAAATAAGTGTGTTTAAAGTTATTTCTGTGCCTGAAACGGGTCAAAATTGAAGCTTTTGAGTAAGCAAAACTCTGTAAAAATGGCAATTTTGGTCACTGTGAGGGTTTAAAAAGTGGTTATTCAACATGAGGCACGATCCAAATAACATTTTGAATCATTTTTGGTACAGTCCAAAAAATTAATTTTCGGATGAAAAACGATGACTCCGGACCTGTCGAACAATCCCAAAATGGTCAATATGGATGAAATTTTAACATTTAATCTTTTGACTCTAAATGACTGTTGGATGTGAATTATGACTTTGTCAACTAAAATAAGTGTGTTTAAAGTCATTTCTGTGCCTGAAACGGGTCAAAATTAAAGCTTTTGAGTAAGCAAAACTCTGTAAAAATGGCAATTTTGGTCACTGTGAGGGTTTAAAAAGTGGCTATTCAACATGAGGCACGATCAAATTGACATTTTGAATAATTTTGGGTACAGTCCAAAAAATCAATTTTCGGATGAAAAACGATGACTCCGGACCTGTCGAACAATCCCAAAATGGTCAATATGGATGAAATTTTAACATTTAATCTTTTGACTCTAAATGACTGTTGGATGTGAATTATGACTTTGTCAACTAAAATAAGTGTGTTTAAAGTCATTTCTGTGCCTTAAACGGGTCAAAATTGAAGCTTTTGAGTAGGCAAAACTCTGTAAAAATGGCAATTTTGGTCATTGTGAGGGTTTAAAAAGTGGTTATTCAACACGAGGCACGATCCAATTGACATTTTGAATCATTTTTGGTACAGTCCAAAAAATCAATTTTCGGATGAAAAACGATGACTCCGGACCTGTCGAACGATCCCAAAATGGTCAATATGGATGAAATTTTAACATTTAATCTTTTGACTCTAAATGACTGTTGGATGTGAATTATGACTTTGTCAACTAAAATAAGTGTGTTTAAAGTCATTTCTGTGCCTGAAACGGGTCAAAATTGAAGCTTTTGAGTAAGAAAAACTCTGTAAAAATGGCAATTTTGGTCACTGTGAGGGTTTAAAAAGTGGTTATTCAACATGAGGCACGATCCAATTGACATTTTGAATCATTTTTGATACAGTCCAAAAAATCAATTTTCGGATGAAAAACGATGACTCCGGACCTGTCAAACGATCCCAAAATGGTTAATATGGATGAAATTTTAACATTTAATCTTTTGACTCTAAACGACTGTTGGATGTGAATTATGACTTTGTCAACTAAAATAAGTGTGTTTAAAGTCATTTCTGTGCCTGAAACGGGTCAAAATTGAAGCTTTTGAGTAAGCAAAACTCTGTAAAAATGGCAATTTTGGTCACTGTGAGGGTTTAAAAAGTGGTTATTCAACATGAGGCACGATCCAATTGACATTTTGAATCATTTTTGGTACAGTCCAAAAAATCAAATTTCGGATGAAAAATGATGACTCCGGACCTGTCGAACGATCCCAAAATGGTCAATATGGATGAAATTTTAACATTTAATCTTTTGACTCTAAATGACTGTTGGATGTGAAATATGACTTTGTCAACTAAAATAAGTGTGTTTAAAGTTATTTCTGTGCCTGAAACGGGTCAAAATTGAAGCTTTTGAGTAAGCAAAACTCTGTAAAAATGGCAATTTTGGTCACTGTGAGGGTTTAAAAAGTGGTTATTCAACATGAGGCACGATCCAATTGACATTTTGAATCATTTTTGGTACAGTCCAAAAAATCAATTTTCGGATGAAAAACGATGACTCCGGACCTGTCGAACGATCCCAAAATGGTCAATATGGATGAAATTTTAACATTTAATCTTTTGACTCTAAATGACTGTTGGATGTGAATTATGACTTTGTCAACTAAAATAAGTGTGTTTGAAGTCATTTTTGTGCCTGAAACGGGTCAAAATTGAAGCTTTTGAGTAAGCAAAACTCTGTAAAAATGGCATATTTGGTCACTGTGAGGGTTTAAAAAGTGGTTATTCAACATGAGGCACGATCCAATTGACATTTTGAATCATTTTTGGTACAGTCCAAAAAATCAATTTTCGGATGAAAAACGATGACTCCGGATCTGTCGAACAATCCCAAAATGGTCAATATGGATGAAATTTTAACATTTAATCTTTTGACTCTAAATGACTGTTGGATGTGAATTATGACTTTGTCAACTAAAATAAGTGTGTTTAAAGTAATTTCTGTGCCTGAAACGGGTCAAAATTGAAGCTTTTGAGTAAGCAAAAAATTGTAAAAATGGCAATTTTGGTCACTGTGAGGGTTTAAAAAGTGGTTATTCAACATGAGGCACGATCCAATTGACATTTTGAATCATTTTTGGTACAGTCCAAAAAATCAATTTTCGAATGAAAAACGATGACTCCGGACCTGTCGAACGATCCCAAAATGGTCAATATGGATGAAATTTTAACATTTATTCTTTTGACTCTAAATGACTGTTGGATGTGAATTATGACTTTGTCAACTAAAATAAGTGTGTTTAAAGTTATTTCTGTGCCTGAAACGGGTCAAAATTGAAGCTTTTGAGTAAGCAAAAATCTGTAAAAATGGCAATTTTGGTCACTTTGAGGGTTTAAAAAGTGGTTATTCAACATGAGGCACGATCCAAATAACATTTTGAATCATTTTTGGTACAGTCCCAAAAATTAATTTTCGGATGAAAAACGATGACTCCGGACCTGTCGAACAATCCCAAAATGGTCAATATGGATGAAATTTTAACATTTAATCTTTTGACTCTAAATGACTGTTGGATGTGAATTATGACTTTGTCAACTAAAATAAGTGTGTTTAAAGTCATTTCTGTGCCTGAAACGGGTCAAAATTAAAGCTTTTGAGTAAGCAAAACTCTGTAAAAATGGCAATTTTGGTCACTGTGAGGGTTTAAAAAGTGGGTATTCAACATGAGGCACGATCCAATTGACATTTTGAATCATTTTTGGTACAGTCCAAAAAATCAATTTTCGGATGAAAAACGATGACTCCGGACTTGTCGAACGATCCCAAAATGGTCAATATGGATGAAATTTTAACATTTAATCTTTTGACTCTAAATGACTGTTGGATGTGAATTTTGACTTTGTCATCTAAAATAATTGTGTTTAAAGTCATTTCTGTGCCTGAAACGGGTCAAAATTGAAGCTTTTGAGTAAGCAAAACTCTGTAAAAATGGCAATTTTGGTCACTGTGAGGGTTTAAAAAGTGGGTATTCAACATGAGGCACGATCCAATTGACATTTTGATTCATTTTTGGTACAGTCCAAAAAATCAATTTTCGGATGAAAAACGATGACTCCGGACCTGTCGAACGATCCCAAAATGGTCAATATGGAGGAAATTTTAACATTTAATCTTTTGACTCTAAATGACTGTTGGATGTGAATTATGACTTTGTCAACTAAAATAAGTGTGTTTAAAGTCATTTCTGTGCCTGAAACGCGTCAAAATTGAAGCTTTTGAGTAAGAAAAACTCTGTAAAAATGGCAATTTTGGTCACTGTGAGGGTTTAAAAAGTGGTTATTCAACATGAGGCACGATCCAATTGACATTTTGAATCATTTTTGGTACAGTCCAAAAAATCAATTTTCGGATGAAAAACGATGACTCCGGACCTGTCGAACGATCCCAAAATGGTCAATATGGATGAAATTTTAACATTTAATCTTTTGACTCTAAATGACTGTTGGATGTGAATTATGACTTTGTCAACTAAAATAAGTGTGTTTAAAGTCATTTCTGTGCCTGAAACGGGTCAAAATTGAAGCTTTTGAGTAAGCAAAACTCTGTAAAAATGGCAATTTTGGTCACTGTGAGGGTTTAAAAAGTGGTTATTCAACATGAGGCACGATCCAATTGACATTTTGAATCATTTTTGGTACAGTCCAAAAAATCAATTTTCGGATGAAAAACGATGACTCCGGACCTGTCGAACTATCCCAAAATGGTTATTATGGATGAAATTTTAACATTTAATCTTTTGACTCTAAATGACTGTTGGATGTGAATTATGACTTTGTCAACTAAAATAAGTGTGTTTAAAGTCATTTCTGTGCCTGAAACGGGTCAAAATTGAAGCTTTTGAGTAAGCAAAACTCTGTAAAAATGGCAATTTTGGTCACTGTGAGGGTTTAAAAAGTGGCTATTCAACATGAGGCACGATCCAATTGACATTTTGAATCATTTTTGGTACAGTCCAAAAAATCAATTTTCGGATGAAAAACGATGACTCCGGACCTGTCGAACGATCCCAAAATGGTCAATATGGATGAAATTTTAACATTTAATCTTTTGACTCTAAATGACTGTTGGATGTGAATTATGACTTTGTCAACTAAAATAAGTGTGTTTAAAGTCATTTCTGTGCCTGAAACGGGTCAAAATTGAAGCTTTTGAGTAAGCAAAACTCTGTAAAAATGGCAATTTTGGTCACTGTGAGGGTTTAAAAAGTGGCTATTCAACATGAGGCACGATCCAATTGACATTTTGAATAATTTTGGGTACAGTCCAAAAAATCAATTTTCGGATGAAAAACGATGACTCCGGACCTGTCGAACAATCCCAAAATGGTCAATATGGATGAAATTTTAACATGTAATCTTTTGACTCTAAATGACTGTTGGATGTGAATTATGACTTTGTCAACTAAAATAAGTGTGTTTAAAGTCATTTTTGTGCCTGAAACGGGTCAAAATTGAAGCTTTTGAGTAAGCAAAACTCTGTAAAAATGGCAATTTTGGTCACTGTGAGGGTTTAAAAAGTGGTTATTCAACACGAGGCACGATCCAATTGACATTTTGAATCATTTTTGGTACAGTCCAAAAAATCAATTTTCGGATGAAAAACGATGACTCCGGACCTGTCGAACGATCCCAAAATGGTCAATATGGATGAAATTTTAACATTTAATCTTTTGACTCTAAATGACTGTTGGATGTGAATTATGACTTTGTCAACTAAAATAAGTGTGTTTAAAGTCATTTCTGTGCCTGAAACGGGTCAAAATTGAAGCTTTTGAGTAAGAAAAACTCTGTAAAAATGGCAATTTTGGTCACTGTGAGGGTTTAAAAAGTGGTTATTCAACATGAGGCACGATCCAATTGACATTTTGAATAATTTTTGATACAGTCCAAAAAATCAATTTTCGGATGAAAAACGATGACTCCGGACCTGTCAAACGATCCCAAAATGGTTAATATGGATGAAATTTTAACATTTAATCTTTTGACTCTAAACGACTGTTGGATGTGAATTATGACTTTGTCAACTAAAATAAGTGTGTTTAAAGTCATTTCTGTGCCTGAAACGGGTCAAAATGGAAGCTTTTGAGTAAGCAAAACTCTGTAAAAATGGCAATTTTTGGTTACTGTGAGGGTTTAAAAAGTGGTTATTCAACATGAGGCACGATTCAATTGCCATTTTGAATCATTTTTGGTACAGTCCAAAAAATCAATTATCGGATGAAAAACGATGACTCCGGACCTGTCGAACGATCCCAAAATGGTCAATATGGATGAAATTTTAACATTTAATCTTTTGACTCTAAATGACTGTTGGATGTGAATTATGACTTTGTCAACTAAAATAAGTGTGTTTGAAGTCATTTCTGTGCCTGAAACGGGTCAAAATTGAAGCTTTTGAGTAAGCAAAACTCTGTAAAGATGGCAATTTTGGTCACTGTGAGGGTTTAAAAAGTGGTTATTCAACATGAGGCACGATCCAATTGACATTTTGAATCATTTTTGGTACAGTCCAAAAAATCAAGTTTCGGATGAAAAACGATGACTCCGGACCTGTCGAACGATCCCAAAATGGTCAATATGGATGAAATTTTAACATTTAATCTTTTGACTCTAAATGACTGTTGGATGTGAATTATGACTTTGTCAACTAAAATAAGTGTGTTTAAAGTCATTTCTGTGCCTGAAACGGGTCAAAATTGAAGCTTTTGAGTAAGCAAAACTCTGTAAAAATGGCAATTTTGGTCACTGTGAGGGTTTAAAAAGTGGTTATTCAACATGAGGCACGATCCAAATAACATTTTGAATCATTTTTGGTACAGTCCAAAAAATTAATTTTCGGATGAAAAACGATGACTCCGGACCTGTCGAACAATCCCAAAATGGTCAATATGGATGAAATTTTAACATTTAATCTTTTGACTCTAAATGACTGTTGGATGTGAATTATGACTTTGTCAACTAAAATAAGTGTGTTTAAAGTCATTTCTGTGCCTGAAACGGGTCAAAATTAAAGCTTTTGAGTAAGCAAAACTCTGTAAAAATGGCAATTTTGGTCACTGTGAGGGTTTAAAAAGTGGCTATTCAACATGAGGCACGATCAAATTGACATTTTGAATAATTTTGGGTACAGTCCAAAAAATCAATTTTCGGATGAAAAACGATGACTCCGGACCTGTCGAACAATCCCAAAATGGTCAATATGGATGAAATTTTAACATTTAATCTTTTGACTCTAAATGACTGTTGGATGTGAATTATGACTTTGTCAACTAAAATAAGTGTGTTTAAAGTCATTTCTGTGCCTTAAACGGGTCAAAATTGAAGCTTTTGAGTAGGCAAAACTCTGTAAAAATGGCAATTTTGGTCATTGTGAGGGTTTAAAAAGTGGTTATTCAACACGAGGCACGATCCAATTGACATTTTGAATCATTTTTGGTACAGTCCAAAAAATCAATTTTCGGATGAAAAACGATGACTCCGGACCTGTCGAACGATCCCAAAATGGTCAATATGGATGAAATTTTAACATTTAATCTTTTGACTCTAAATGACTGTTGGATGTGAATTATGACTTTGTCAACTAAAATAAGTGTGTTTAAAGTCATTTCTGTGCCTGAAACGGGTCAAAATTGAAGCTTTTGAGTAAGAAAAACTCTGTAAAAATGGCAATTTTGGTCACTGTGAGGGTTTAAAAAGTGGTTATTCAACATGAGGCACGATCCAATTGACATTTTGAATCATTTTTGATACAGTCCAAAAAATCAATTTTCGGATGAAAAACGATGACTCCGGACCTGTCAAACGATCCCAAAATGGTTAATATGGATGAAATTTTAACATTTAATCTTTTGACTCTAAACGACTGTTGGATGTGAATTATGACTTTGTCAACTAAAATAAGTGTGTTTAAAGTCATTTCTGTGCCTGAAACGGGTCAAAATTGAAGCTTTTGAGTAAGCAAAACTCTGTAAAAATGGCAATTTTGGTCACTGTGAGGGTTTAAAAAGTGGTTATTCAACATGAGGCACGATCCAATTGACATTTTGAATCATTTTTGGTACAGTCCAAAAAATCAAATTTCGGATGAAAAATGATGACTCCGGACCTGTCGAACGATCCCAAAATGGTCAATATGGATGAAATTTTAACATTTAATCTTTTGACTCTAAATGACTGTTGGATGTGAATTATGACTTTGTCAACTAAAATAAGTGTGTTTAAAGTTATTTCTGTGCCTGAAACGGGTCAAAATTGAAGCTTTTGAGTAAGCAAAACTCTGTAAAAATGGCAATTTTGGTCACTGTGAGGGTTTAAAAAGTGGTTATTCAACATGAGGCACGATCCAATTGACATTTTGAATCATTTTTGGTACAGTCCAAAAAATCAATTTTCGGATGAAAAACGATGACTCCGGACCTGTCGAACGATCCCAAAATGGTCAATATGGATGAAATTTTAACATTTAATCTTTTGACTCTAAATGACTGTTGGATGTGAATTATGACTTTGTCAACTAAAATAAGTGTGTTTGAAGTCATTTTTGTGCCTGAAACGGGTCAAAATTGAAGCTTTTGAGTAAGCAAAACTCTGTAAAAATGGCATATTTGGTCACTGTGAGGGTTTAAAAAGTGGTTATTCAACATGAGGCACGATCCAATTGACATTTTGAATCATTTTTGGTACAGTCCAAAAAATCAATTTTCGGATGAAAAACGATGACTCCGGATCTGTCGAACAATCCCAAAATGGTCAATATGGATGAAATTTTAACATTTAATCTTTTGACTCTAAATGACTGTTGGATGTGAATTATGACTTTGTCAACTAAAATAAGTGTGTTTAAAGTCATTTCTGTGCCTGAAACGGGTCAAAATTGAAGCTTTTGAGTAAGCAAAACCTTGTAAAAATGGCAATTTTGGTCACTGTGAGGGTTTAAAAAGTGGTTATTCAACATGAGGCACGATCCAATTGACATTTTGAATCATTTTTGGTACAGTCCAAAAAATCAATTTTCGAATGAAAAACGATGACTCCGGACCTGTCGAACGATCCCAAAATGGTCAATATGGATGAAATTTTAACATTTATTCTTTTGACTCTAAATGACTGTTGGATGTGAATTATGACTTTGTCAACTAAAATAAGTGTGTTTAAAGTTATTTCTGTGCCTGAAACGGGTCAAAATTGAAGCTTTTGAGTAAGCAAAAATCTGTAAAAATGGCAATTTTGGTCACTTTGAGGGTTTAAAAAGTGGTTATTCAACATGAGGCACGATCCAAATAACATTTTGAATCATTTTTGGTACAGTCCAAAAAATTAATTTTCGGATGAAAAACGATGACTCCGGACCTGTCGAACAATCCCAAAATGGTCAATATGGATGAAATTTTAACATTTAATCTTTTGACTCTAAATGACTGTTGGATGTGAATTA
Source organism: Lissotriton vulgaris (assembly GCF_964263255.1). Lineage (NCBI taxonomy): Eukaryota > Metazoa > Chordata > Amphibia > Caudata > Salamandridae > Lissotriton > Lissotriton vulgaris. The sequence continues at coordinate 67,247 of NW_028241576.1, forward strand.
TGACTTTGTCAACTAAAATAAGTGTGTTTAAAGTCATTTCTGTGCCTGAAACGGGTCAAAATTAAAGCTTTTGAGTAAGCAAAACTCTGTAAAAATGGCAATTTTGGTCACTGTGAGGGTTTAAAAAGTGGGTATTCAACATGAGGCACGATCCAATTGACATTTTGAATCATTTTTGGTACAGTCCAAAAAATCAATTTTCGGATGAAAAACGATGACTCCGGACCTGTCGAACGATCCCAAAATGGTCAATATGGATGAAATTTTAACATTTAATCTTTTGACTCTAAATGACTGTTGGATGTGAATTTTGACTTTGTCATCTAAAATAATTGTGTTTAAAGTCATTTCTGTGCCTGAAACGGGTCAAAATTGAAGCTTTTGAGTAAGCAAAACTCTGTAAAAATGGCAATTTTGGTCACTGTGAGGGTTTAAAAAGTGGGTATTCAACATGAGGCACGATCCAATTGACATTTTGATTCATTTTTGGTACAGTCCAAAAAATCAATTTTCGGATGAAAAACGATGACTCCGGACCTGTCGAACGATCCCAAAATGGTCAATATGGAGGAAATTTTAACATTTAATCTTTTGACTCTAAATGACTGTTGGATGTGAATTATGACTTTGTCAACTAAAATAAGTGTGTTTAAAGTCATTTCTGTGCCTGAAACGGGTCAAAATTGAAGCTTTTGAGTAAGAAAAACTCTGTAAAAATGGCAATTTTGGTCACTGTGAGGGTTTAAAAAGTGGTTATTCAACATGAGGCACGATCCAATTGACATTTTGAATCATTTTTGGTACAGTCCAAAAAATCAATTTTCGGATGAAAAACGATGACTCCGGACCTGTCGAACGATCCCAAAATGGTCAATATGGATGAAATTTTAACATTTAATCTTTTGACTCTAAATGACTGTTGGATGTGAATTATGACTTTGTCAACTAAAATAAGTGTGTTTAAAGTTATTTCTGTGCCTGAAACGGGTCAAAATTGAAGCTTTTGAGTAAGCAAAACTCTGTAAAAATGGCAATTTTGGTCACTGTGAGGGTATAAAAAGTGGTTATTCAACATGAGGCACGATCCAATTGACATTTTGAATCATTTTTGGTACAGTCCAAAAAATCAATTTTCGGATGAAAAACGATGACTCCGGACCTGTCGAACGATCCCAAAATGGTCAATATGGATGAAATTTTAACATTTAATCTTTTGACTCTAAATGACTGTTGGATGTGAATTATGACTTTGTCAACTAAAATAAGTGTGTTTAAAGTCATTTCTGTGCCTGAAACGGGTCAAAATTGAAGCTTTTGAGTAAGCAAAACTCTGTAAAAATGGCAATTTTGGTCACTGTGAGGGTTTAAAAAGTGGTTATTCAACATGAGGCACGATCCAATTGACATTTTGAATCATTTTTGGTACAGTCCAAAAAATCAATTTTCGGATGAAAAACGATGACTCCGGACCTGTCGAACTATCCCAAAATGGTTATTATGGATGAAATTTTAACATTTAATCTTTTGACTCTAAATGACTGTTGGATGTGAATTATGACTTTGTCAACTAAAATAAGTGTGTTTAAAGTCATTTCTGTGCCTGAAACGGGTCAAAATTGAAGCTTTTGAGTAAGCAAAACTCTGTAAAAATGGCAATTTTGGTCACTGTGAGGGTTTAAAAAGTGGCTATTCAACATGAGGCACGATCCAATTGACATTTTGAATAATTTTGGGTACAGTCTAAAAAATCAATTTTCGGATGAAAAACGATGACTCCGGACCTGTCGAACAATCCCAAAATGGTCAATATGGATGAAATTTTAACATGTAATCTTTTGACTCTAAATGACTGTTGGATGTGAATTATGACTTTGTCAACTAAAATAAGTGTGTTTAAAGTCATTTTTGTGCCTGAAACGGGTCAAAATTGAAGCTTTTGAGTAAGCAAAACTCTGTAAAAATGGCAATTTTGGTCACTGTGAGGGTTTAAAAAGTGGTTATTCAACACGAGGCACGATCCAATTGACATTTTGAATCATTTTTGGTACAGTCCAAAAAATCAATTTTCGGATGAAAAACGATGACTCCGGACCTGTCGAACGATCCCAAAATGGTCAATATGGATGAAATTTTAACATTTAATCTTTTGACTCTAAATGACTGTTGGATGTGAATTATGACTTTGTCAACTAAAATAAGTGTGTTTAAAGTCATTTCTGTGCCTGAAACGGGTCAAAATTGAAGCTTTTGAGTAAGAAAAACTCTGTAAAAATGGCAATTTTGGTCACTGTGAGGGTTTAAAAAGTGGTTATTCAACATGAGGCACGATCCAATTGACATTTTGAATAATTTTTGATACAGTCCAAAAAATCAATTTTCGGATGAAAAACGATGACTCCGGACCTGTCAAACGATCCCAAAATGGTTAATATGGATGAAATTTTAACATTTAATCTTTTGACTCTAAACGACTGTTGGATGTGAATTATGACTTTGTCAACTAAAATAAGTGTGTTTAAAGTCATTTCTGTGCCTGAAACGGGTCAAAATGGAAGCTTTTGAGTAAGCAAAACTCTGTAAAAATGGCAATTTTTGGTTACTGTGAGGGTTTAAAAAGTGGTTATTCAACATGAGGCACGATCCAATTGCCATTTTGAATCATTTTTGGTACAGTCCAAAAAATCAATTATCGGATGAAAAACGATGACTCCGGACCTGTCGAACGATCCCAAAATGGTCAATATGGATGAAATTTTAACATTTAATCTTTTGACTCTAAATGACTGTTGGATGTGAATTATGACTTTGTCAACTAAAATAAGTGTGTTTGAAGTCATTTCTGTGCCTGAAACGGGTCAAAATTGAAGCTTTTGAGTAAGCAAAACTCTGTAAAGATGGCAATTTTGGTCACTGTGAGGGTTTAAAAAGTGGTTATTCAACATGAGGCACGATCCAATTGACATTTTGAATCATTTTTGGTACAGTCCAAAAAATCAAGTTTCGGATGAAAAACGATGACTCCGGACCTGTCGAACGATCCCAAAATGGTCAATATGGATGAAATTTTAACATTTAATCTTTTGACTCTAAATGACTGTTGGATGTGAATTATGACTTTGTCAACTAAAATAAGTGTGTTTAAAGTCATTTCTGTGCCTGAAACGGGTCAAAATTGAAGCTTTTGAGTAAGCAAAACTCTGTAAAAATGGCAATTTTGGTCACAGTGAGGGTTTAAAAAGTGGTTATTCAACATGAGGCACGATCCAATCGACATTTTGAATCATTTTTGGTACAGTCCAAAAAATCAATTTTCGGATGAAAAACGATGACTCCGGACCTGTCGAACGATCCCAAAATGGTCAATATGGATGAAATTTTAACATTTAATCTTTTGACTCTAAATGACTGTTGGATGTGAATTATGACTTTGTCAACTAAAATAAGTGTGTTTAAAGTCATTTCTGTGCCGGAAACGGGTCAAAATTGAAGCTTTTGAGTAAGCAAAACTCTGTAAAAATGGCAATTTTGGTCACTGTGAGGGTTTAAAAAGTGGTTATTCAACATGAGGCACGATCCAATTGACATTTTGAATCATTTTTGGTACAGTCCAAAAAATCAATTTTCGGATGAAAAACAATGACTCCGGACCTGTCGAACGATCCCAAAATGGTCAATATGGATGAAATTTTAACATTTAATCTTTTGACTCTAAATGACTGTTGGATGTGAATTATGACTTTGTCAACTAAAATAAGTGTGTTTAAAGTCATTTCTGTGCCTGAAACGGGTCAAAATGGAAGCTTTTGAGTAAGCAAAACTCTGTAAAAATGGCAATTTTTGGTTACTGTGAGGGTTTAAAAAGTGGTTATTCAACATGAGGCACGATCCAATTGCCATTTTGAATCATTTTTGGTACAGTCCAAAAAATCAATTATCGGATGAAAAACGATGACTCCGGACCTGTCGAACGATCCCAAAATGGTCAATATGGATGAAATTTTAACATTTAATCTTTTGACTCTAAATGACTGTTGGATGTGAATTATGACTTTGTCAACTAAAATAAGTGTGTTTGAAGTCATTTCTGTGCCTGAAACGGGTCAAAATTGAAGCTTTTGAGTAAGAAAAACTCTGTAAAAATGGCAATTTTGGTCACTGTGAGGGTTTAAAAAGTGGTTATTCAACATGAGGCACGATCCAATTGACATTTTGAATAATTTTTGATACAGTCCAAAAAATCAATTTTCGGATGAAAAACGATGACTCCGGACCTGTCAAACGATCCCAAAATGGTTAATATGGATGAAATTTTAACATTTAATCTTTTGACTCTAAACGACTGTTGGATGTGAATTATGACTTTGTCAACTAAAATAAGTGTGTTTAAAGTCATTTCTGTGCCTGAAACGGGTCAAAATGGAAGCTTTTGAGTAAGCAAAACTCTGTAAAAATGGCAATTTTTGGTTACTGTGAGGGTTTAAAAAGTGGTTATTCAACATGAGGCACGATCCAATTGCCATTTTGAATCATTTTTGGTACAGTCCAAAAAATCAATTATCGGATGAAAAACGATGACTCCGGACCTGTCGAACGATCCCAAAATGGTCAATATGGATGAAATTTTAACATTTAATCTTTTGACTCTAAATGACTGTTGGATGTGAATTATGACTTTGTCAACTAAAATAAGTGTGTTTGAAGTCATTTCTGTGCCTGAAACGGGTCAAAATTGAAGCTTTTGAGTAAGCAAAACTCTGTAAAGATGGCAATTTTGGTCACTGTGAGGGTTTAAAAAGTGGTTATTCAACATGAGGCACGATCCAATTGACATTTTGAATCATTTTTGGTACAGTCCAAAAAATCAAGTTTCGGATGAAAAACGATGACTCCGGACCTGTCGAACGATCCCAAAATGGTCAATATGGATGAAATTTTAACATTTAATCTTTTGACTCTAAATGACTGTTGGATGTGAATTATGACTTTGTCAACTAAAATAAGTGTGTTTAAAGTCATTTCTGTGCCTGAAACGGGTCAAAATTGAAGCTTTTGAGTAAGCAAAACTCTGTAAAAATGGCAATTTTGGTCACAGTGAGGGTTTAAAAAGTGGTTATTCAACATGAGGCACGATCCAATCGACATTTTGAATCATTTTTGGTACAGTCCAAAAAATCAATTTTCGGATGAAAAACGATGACTCCGGACCTGTCGAACGATCCCAAAATGGTCAATATGGATGAAATTTTAACATTTAATCTTTTGACTCTAAATGACTGTTGGATGTGAATTATGACTTTGTCAACTAAAATAAGTGTGTTTAAAGTCATTTCTGTGCCTGAAACGGGTCAAAATTGAAGCTTTTGAGTAAGCAAAACTATGTAAAAATGGCAATTTTGGTTACTGTGAGGGTTTAAAAAGTGGTTATTCAACATGAGGCACGATCCAATTGCCATTTTGAATCATTTTTGGTACAGTCCAAAAAATCAATTTTCGGATGAAAAACGATGACTACGGACCTGTAGAACGATCCCAAAATGGTCAATATGGATGAAATTTTAACATTTAATCTTTTGACTCTAAATGACTGTTGGATGTGAATTATGACTTTGTCAACTAAAATAAGTGTGTTTAAAGTCATTTCTGTGCCTGAAACGGGTCAAAATTTAAGCTTTTGAGTAAGCAAAACTCTGTAAAAATGGCAATTTTGGTCACTGTGAGGGTTTAAAAAGTGGTTATTCAACACGAGGCACGATCCAATTGACATTTTGAATCATTTTTGGTACAGTCCAAAAAATCAATTTTCGGATGAAAAACGATGACTCCGGACCTGTCGAACGATCCCAAAATGGTCAATATGGATGAAATTTTAACATTTAATCTTTTGACTCTAAATGACTGTTGGATGTGAATTATGACTTTGTCAACTAAAATAAGTGTGTTTAAAGTCATTTCTGTGCCTGAAACGGGTCAAAATTGAAGCTTTTGAGTAAGCAAAACTATGTAAAAATGGCAATTTTGGTTACTGTGAGGGTTTAAAAAGTGGTTATTCAACATGAGGCACGATCCAATTGCCATTTTGAATCATTTTTGGTACAGTCCAAAAAATCAATTTTCGGATGAAAAACGATGACTACGGACCTGTAGAACGATCCCAAAATGGTCAATATGGATGAAATTTTAACATTTAATCTTTTGACTCTAAATGACTGTTGGATGTGAATTATGACTTTGTCAACTAAAATAAGTGTGTTTAAAGTCATTTCTGTTCCTGAAACGGGTCAAAATTTATGCTTTTGAGTAAGCAAAACTCTGTAAAAATGGCAATTTTGGTCACTGTGAGGGTTTAAAAAGTGGTTATTCAACATGAGGCACGATCCAATTGACATTTTGAATCATTTTTGGTACAGTCCAAAAAATCAATTTTCGGGTTAAAAAACGATGACTCCGGACCTGTCGAACGATCCCAAAATGGTCAATATGGATGAAATTTTAACATTTAATCTTTTGACTCTAAATGACTGTTGGATGTGAATTATGACTTTGTCAACTAAAATAAGTGTGTTTAAAGTCATTTCTGTGCCGGAAACGGGTCAAAATTGAAGCTTTTGAGTAAGCAAAACTCTGTAAAAATGGCAATTTTGGTCACTGTGAGGGTTTAAAAAGTGGTTATTCAACATGAGGCACGATCCAATTGACATTTTGAATCATTTTTGGTACAGTCCAAAAAATCAATTTTCGGATGAAAAACAATGACTCCGGACCTGTCGAACGATCCCAAAATGGTCAATATGGATGAAATTTTAACATTTAATCTTTTGACTCTAAATGACTGTTGGATGTGAATTATGACTTTGTCAACTAAAATAAGTGTGTTTAAAGTCATTTCTGTGCCTGAAACGGGTCAAAATGGAAGCTTTTGAGTAAGCAAAACTCTGTAAAAATGGCAATTTTTGGTTACTGTGAGGGTTTAAAAAGTGGTTATTCAACATGAGGCACGATCCAATTGCCATTTTGAATCATTTTTGGTACAGTCCAAAAAATCAATTATCGGATGAAAAACGATGACTCCGGACCTGTCGAACGATCCCAAAATGGTCAATATGGATGAAATTTTAACATTTAATCTTTTGACTCTAAATGACTGTTGGATGTGAATTATGACTTTGTCAACTAAAATAAGTGTGTTTGAAGTCATTTCTGTGCCTGAAACGGGTCAAAATTGAAGCTTTTGAGTAAGAAAAACTCTGTAAAAATGGCAATTTTGGTCACTGTGAGGGTTTAAAAAGTGGTTATTCAACATGAGGCACGATCCAATTGACATTTTGAATAATTTTTGATACAGTCCAAAAAATCAATTTTCGGATGAAAAACGATGACTCCGGACCTGTCAAACGATCCCAAAATGGTTAATATGGATGAAATTTTAACATTTAATCTTTTGACTCTAAACGACTGTTGGATGTGAATTATGACTTTGTCAACTAAAATAAGTGTGTTTAAAGTCATTTCTGTGCCTGAAACGGGTCAAAATGGAAGCTTTTGAGTAAGCAAAACTCTGTAAAAATGGCAATTTTTGGTTACTGTGAGGGTTTAAAAAGTGGTTATTCAACATGAGGCACGATCCAATTGCCATTTTGAATCATTTTTGGTACAGTCCAAAAAATCAATTATCGGATGAAAAACGATGACTCCGGACCTGTCGAACGATCCCAAAATGGTCAATATGGATGAAATTTTAACATTTAATCTTTTGACTCTAAATGACTGTTGGATGTGAATTATGACTTTGTCAACTAAAATAAGTGTGTTTGAAGTCATTTCTGTGCCTGAAACGGGTCAAAATTGAAGCTTTTGAGTAAGCAAAACTCTGTAAAGATGGCAATTTTGGTCACTGTGAGGGTTTAAAAAGTGGTTATTCAACATGAGGCACGATCCAATTGACATTTTGAATCATTTTTGGTACAGTCCAAAAAATCAAGTTTCGGATGAAAAACGATGACTCCGGACCTGTCGAACGATCCCAAAATGGTCAATATGGATGAAATTTTAACATTTAATCTTTTGACTCTAAATGACTGTTGGATGTGAATTATGACTTTGTCAACTAAAATAAGTGTGTTTAAAGTCATTTCTGTGCCTGAAACGGGTCAAAATTGAAGCTTTTGAGTAAGCAAAACTCTGTAAAAATGGCAATTTTGGTCACAGTGAGGGTTTAAAAAGTGGTTATTCAACATGAGGCACGATCCAATCGACATTTTGAATCATTTTTGGTACAGTCCAAAAAATCAATTTTCGGATGAAAAACGATGACTCCGGACCTGTCGAACGATCCCAAAATGGTCAATATGGATGAAATTTTAACATTTAATCTTTTGACTCTAAATGACTGTTGGATGTGAATTATGACTTTGTCAACTAAAATAAGTGTGTTTAAAGTCATTTCTGTGCCTGAAACGGGTCAAAATTGAAGCTTTTGAGTAAGCAAAACTATGTAAAAATGGCAATTTTGGTTACTGTGAGGGTTTAAAAAGTGGTTATTCAACATGAGGCACGATCCAATTGCCATTTTGAATCATTTTTGGTACAGTCCAAAAAATCAATTTTCGGATGAAAAACGATGACTACGGACCTGTAGAACGATCCCAAAATGGTCAATATGGATGAAATTTTAACATTTAATCTTTTGACTCTAAATGACTGTTGGATGTGAATTATGACTTTGTCAACTAAAATAAGTGTGTTTAAAGTCATTTCTGTGCCTGAAACGGGTCAAAATTTAAGCTTTTGAGTAAGCAAAACTCTGTAAAAATGGCAATTTTGGTCACTGTGAGGGTTTAAAAAGTGGTTATTCAACATGAGGCACGATCCAATTGACATTTTGAATCATTTTTGGTACAGTCCAAAAAATCAATTTTCGGGTTAAAAAACGATGACTCCGGACCTGTCGAACGATCCCAAAATGGTCAATATGGATGAAATTTTAACATTTAATCTTTTGACTCTAAATGACTGTTGGATGTGAATTATGACTTTGTCAACTAAAATAAGTGTGTTTAAAGTCATTTCTGTGCCGGAAACGGGTCAAAATTGAAGCTTTTGAGTAAGCAAAACTCTGTAAAAATGGCAATTTTGGTCACTGTGAGTGTTTAAAAAGTGGTTATTCAACATGAGGCACGATCCAATTGACATTTTGAATCATTTTTGGTACAGTCCAAAAAATCAATTTTCGGATGAAAAACAATGACTCCGGACCTGTCGAACGATCCCAAAATGGTCAATATGGATGAAATTTTAACATTTAATCTTTTGACTCTAAATGACTGTTGGATGTGAATTATGACTTTGTCAACTAAAATAAGTATGTTTAAAGTCATTGCTGTGCCGGAAACGGGTCAAAATTGAAGCTTTTGAGTAAGCAAAACGCTGTAAAAATGGCAATTTTGGTCACTGTGAGGGTTTAAAAAGTGGGTATTCAACATGAGGCACGATCCAATTGACATTTTGAATCATTTTTGGTACAGTCCAAAAAATCAATTTTCGGATGAAAAACGATGACTCCGGACCTGTCGAACGATCCCAAAATGGTCAATAAGGATGAAATTTTAACATTTAATCTTTTGACTCTAAATGACTGTTGGATGTGAATTATGACTTTGTCAACTAAAATAAGTGTGTTTAAAGTCATTTCTGTGCCTGAAACGGGTCAAAATTGAAGCTTTTGAGTAAGCAAAACTCTGTAAAAATGGCAATTTTGGTCACTGTGAGGGTTTAAAAAGTGGGTATTCAACATGAGGCACGATCCAATTGACATTTTGATTCATTTTTGGTACAGTCCAAAAAATCAATTTTCGGATGAAAAACGATGACTCCGGACCTGTCGAACGATCCCAAAATGGTCAATATGGATGAAATTTTAACATTTAATCTTTTGACTCTAAATGACTGTTGGATGTGAATTATGACTTTGTCAACTAAAATAAGTATGTTTAAAGTCATTTCTGTGCCGGAAACGGGTCAAAATTTAAGCTTTTGAGTAAGCAAATATCTGTAAAATTGGCAATTTTGGTCACTGTGAGGGTTTAAAAAGTGGTTATTCAACATGAGGCACGATCCAATTGACATTTTGAATCATTTTTGGTACAGTCCAAAAAATCAATTTTCGGATGAAAAACGATGACTCCGGACCTGTCGAACAATCCCAAAATGGTCAATATGGATGAAATTTTAACATTTAATCTTTTGACTCTAAATGACTGTTGGATGTGAATTATGACTTTGTCAACTAAAATAAGTGTGTTTAAAGTCATTTCTGTGCCTGAAACGGGTCAAAATTGAAGCTTTTGAGTAAGCAAAACTCCGTAAAAATGGCAATTTTGGTCACTGTGAGGGTTTAAAAAGTGGTTATTCAACATGAGGCACGATCCAATTGACATTTTGAATCATTTTTGGTACAGTCCAAAAAATCAATTTTCGGATGAAAAACGATGACTCCGGACCTGTCGAACGATCCCAAAATGGTCAATATGGATGACATTTTAACATTTAATCTTTTGACTCTAAATGACTGTTGGATGTGAATTATGACTTTGTCAACTAAAATAAGTGTGTTTAAAGTCATTTCTGTGCCTGAAACGGGTCAAAATTGAAGCTTTTGAGTAAGCAAAACTCTGTAAAAATGGCAATTTTGGTCACTGTGAAGGTTTAAAAAGTGGTTATTCAACATGAGGCATGATCCAATTGACATTTTGAATCATTTTTGGTACAGTCCAAAAAATCAATTTTCGGATGAAAAACGATGACTCCGGACCTGTCGAACGATCCCAAAATGGTCAATATGGATGAAATTTTAACATTTAATCTTTTGACTCTAAATGACTGTTGGATGTGAATTATGACTTTGTCAACTAAAATAAGTGTGTTTAAAGTCATTTCTGTGCCTGAAACGGGTCAAAATTGAAGCTTTTGAGTAAGCAAAACTATGTAAAAATGGCAATTTTGGTTACTGTGAGGGTTTAAAAAGTGGTTATTCAACATGAGGCACGATCCAATTGCCATTTTGAATCATTTTTGGTACAGTCCAAAAAATCAATTTTCGGATGAAAAACGATGACTACGGACCTGTCGAACGATCCCAAAATGGTCAATATGGATGAAATTTTAACATTTAATCTTTTGACTCTAAATGACTGTTGGATGTGAATTATGACTTTGTCAACTAAAATAAGTGTGTTTAAAGTCATTTCTGTGCCTGAAACGGGTCAAAATTTAAGCTTTTGAGTAAGCAAAACTCTGTAAAAATGCCAATTTTGGTCACTGTGAGGGTTTAAAAAGTCGTTATTCAACATGAGGCACGATCCAATTGACATTTTGAATCATTTTTGGTACAGTCCAAAAAATCAATTTTCGGGTTAAAAAACGATGACTCCGGAACTGTCGACCGATCCCAAAATGGTCAATATGGATGAAATTTTAACATTTAATCTTTTGACTCTAAATGACTGTTGGATGTGAATTATGACTTTGTCAACTAAAATAAGTGTGTTTAAAGTCATTTCTGTGCCTGAAACGGGTCAAAATTGAAGCTTTTGAGTAAGCAAAACTCTGTAAAAATGGCAATTTTGGTCACTGTGAGGGTTTAAAAAGTGGTTATTCAACATGAGGCACGATCCAATTGACATTTTGAATCATTTTTGGTACAGTCCAAAAAATCAAGTTTCGGATGAAAAACGATGACTCCGGACCTGTCGAACGATCCCAAAATGGTCAATATGGATGAAATTTTAACATTTAATCTTTTGACTCTAAATGACTGTTGGATGTGAATTATGACTTTGTCAACTAAAATAAGTGTGTTTAAAGTCATTTCTGTGCCTGAAACGGGTCAAAATTGAAGCTTTTGAGTAAGCAAAACTCTGTAAAAATGGCAATTTTGGTCACAGTGAGGGTTTAAAAAGTGGTTATTCAACATGAGGCACGATCCAATCGACATTTTGAATCATTTTTGGTACAGTCCAAAAAATCAATTTTCGGATGAAAAACGATGACTCCGGACCTGTCGAACGATCCCAAAATGGTCAATATGGATGAAATTTTAACATTTAATCTTTTGACTCTAAATGACTGTTGGATGTGAATTATGACTTTGTCAACTAAAATAAGTGTGTTTAAAGTCATTTCTGTGCCTGAAACGGGTCAAAATTGAAGCTTTTGAGTAAGCAAAACTATGTAAAAATGGCAATTTTGGTTACTGTGAGGGTTTAAAAAGTGGTTATTCAACATGAGGCACGATCCAATTGCCATTTTGAATCATTTTTGGTACAGTCCAAAAAATCAATTTTCGGATGAAAAACGATGACTACGGACCTGTAGAACGATCCCAAAATGGTCAATATGGATGAAATTTTAACATTTAATCTTTTGACTCTAAATGACTGTTGGATGTGAATTATGACTTTGTCAACTAAAATAAGTGTGTTTAAAGTCATTTCTGTGCCTGAAACGGGTCAAAATTTATGCTTTTGAGTAAGCAAAACTCTGTAAAAATGGCAATTTTGGTCACTGTGAGGGTTTAAAAAGTGGTTATTCAACATGAGGCACGATCCAATTGACATTTTGAATCATTTTTGGTACAGTCCAAAAAATCAATTTTCGGGTTAAAAAACGATGACTCCGGACCTGTCGAACGATCCCAAAATGGTCAATATGGATGAAATTTTAACATTTAATCTTTTGACTCTAAATGACTGTTGGATGTGAATTATGACTTTGTCAACTAAAATAAGTGTGTTTAAAGTCATTTCTGTGCCGGAAACGGGTCAAAATTGAAGCTTTTGAGTAAGCAAAACTCTGTAAAAATGGCAATTTTGGTCACTGTGAGGGTTTAAAAAGTGGTTATTCAACATGAGGCACGATCCAATTGACATTTTGAATCATTTTTGGTACAGTCCAAAAAATCAATTTTCGGATGAAAAACAATGACTCCGGACCTGTCGAACGATCCCAAAATGGTCAATATGGATGAAATTTTAACATTTAATCTTTTGACTCTAAATGACTGTTGGATGTGAATTATGACTTTGTCAACTAAAATAAGTGTGTTTAAAGTCATTTCTGTGCCTGAAACGGGTCAAAATGGAAGCTTTTGAGTAAGCAAAACTCTGTAAAAATGGCAATTTTTGGTTACTGTGAGGGTTTAAAAAGTGGTTATTCAACATGAGGCACGATCCAATTGCCATTTTGAATCATTTTTGGTACAGTCCAAAAAATCAATTATCGGATGAAAAACGATGACTCCGGACCTGTCGAACGATCCCAAAATGGTCAATATGGATGAAATTTTAACATTTAATCTTTTGACTCTAAATGACTGTTGGATGTGAATTATGACTTTGTCAACTAAAATAAGTGTGTTTGAAGTCATTTCTGTGCCTGAAACGGGTCAAAATTGAAGCTTTTGAGTAAGAAAAACTCTGTAAAAATGGCAATTTTGGTCACTGTGAGGGTTTAAAAAGTGGTTATTCAACATGAGGCACGATCCAATTGACATTTTGAATAATTTTTGATACAGTCCAAAAAATCAATTTTCGGATGAAAAACGATGACTCCGGACCTGTCAAACGATCCCAAAATGGTTAATATGGATGAAATTTTAACATTTAATCTTTTGACTCTAAACGACTGTTGGATGTGAATTATGACTTTGTCAACTAAAATAAGTGTGTTTAAAGTCATTTCTGTGCCTGAAACGGGTCAAAATGGAAGCTTTTGAGTAAGCAAAACTCTGTAAAAATGGCAATTTTTGGTTACTGTGAGGGTTTAAAAAGTGGTTATTCAACATGAGGCACGATCCAATTGCCATTTTGAATCATTTTTGGTACAGTCCAAAAAATCAATTATCGGATGAAAAACGATGACTCCGGACCTGTCGAACGATCCCAAAATGGTCAATATGGATGAAATTTTAACATTTAATCTTTTGACTCTAAATGACTGTTGGATGTGAATTATGACTTTGTCAACTAAAATAAGTGTGTTTGAAGTCATTTCTGTGCCTGAAACGGGTCAAAATTGAAGCTTTTGAGTAAGCAAAACTCTGTAAAGATGGCAATTTTGGTCACTGTGAGGGTTTAAAAAGTGGTTATTCAACATGAGGCACGATCCAATTGACATTTTGAATCATTTTTGGTACAGTCCAAAAAATCAAGTTTCGGATGAAAAACGATGACTCCGGACCTGTCGAACGATCCCAAAATGGTCAATATGGATGAAATTTTAACATTTAATCTTTTGACTCTAAATGACTGTTGGATGTGAATTATGACTTTGTCAACTAAAATAAGTGTGTTTAAAGTCATTTCTGTGCCTGAAACGGGTCAAAATTGAAGCTTTTGAGTAAGCAAAACTCTGTAAAAATGGCAATTTTGGTCACAGTGAGGGTTTAAAAAGTGGTTATTCAACATGAGGCACGATCCAATCGACATTTTGAATCATTTTTGGTACAGTCCAAAAAATCAATTTTCGGATGAAAAACGATGACTCCGGACCTGTCGAACGATCCCAAAATGGTCAATATGGATGAAATTTTAACATTTAATCTTTTGACTCTAAATGACTGTTGGATGTGAATTATGACTTTGTCAACTAAAATAAGTGTGTTTAAAGTCATTTCTGTGCCTGAAACGGGTCAAAATTGAAGCTTTTGAGTAAGCAAAACTATGTAAAAATGGCAATTTTGGTTACTGTGAGGGTTTAAAAAGTGGTTATTCAACATGAGGCACGATCCAATTGCCATTTTGAATCATTTTTGGTACAGTCCAAAAAATCAATTTTCGGATGAAAAACGATGACTACGGACCTGTAGAACGATCCCAAAATGGTCAATATGGATGAAATTTTAACATTTAATCTTTTGACTCTAAATGACTGTTGGATGTGAATTATGACTTTGTCAACTAAAATAAGTGTGTTTAAAGTCATTTCTGTGCCTGAAACGGGTCAAAATTTAAGCTTTTGAGTAAGCAAAACTCTGTAAAAATGGCAATTTTGGTCACTGTGAGGGTTTAAAAAGTGGTTATTCAACATGAGGCACGATCCAATTGACATTTTGAATCATTTTTGGTACAGTCCAAAAAATCAATTTTCGGGTTAAAAAACGATGACTCCGGACCTGTCGAACGATCCCAAAATGGTCAATATGGATGAAATTTTAACATTTAATCTTTTGACTCTAAATGACTGTTGGATGTGAATTATGACTTTGTCAACTAAAATAAGTGTGTTTAAAGTCATTTCTGTGCCGGAAACGGGTCAAAATTGAAGCTTTTGAGTAAGCAAAACTCTGTAAAAATGGCAATTTTGGTCACTGTGAGGGTTTAAAAAGTGGTTATTCAACATGAGGCACGATCCAATTGACATTTTGAATCATTTTTGGTACAGTCCAAAAAATCAATTTTCGGATGAAAAACAATGACTCCGGACCTGTCGAACGATCCCAAAATGGTCAATATGGATGAAATTTTAACATTTAATCTTTTGACTCTAAATGACTGTTGGATGTGAATTATGACTTTGTCAACTAAAATAAGTATGTTTAAAGTCATTGCTGTGCCGGAAACGGGTCAAAATTGAAGCTTTTGAGTAAGCAAAACGCTGTAAAAATGGCAATTTTGGTCACTGTGAGGGTTTAAAAAGTGGGTATTCAACATGAGGCACGATCCAATTGACATTTTGAATCATTTTTGGTACAGTCCAAAAAATCAATTTTCGGATGAAAAACGATGACTCCGGACCTGTCGAACGATCCCAAAATGGTCAATAAGGATGAAATTTTAACATTTAATCTTTTGACTCTAAATGACTGTTGGATGTGAATTATGACTTTGTCAACTAAAATAAGTGTGTTTAAAGTCATTTCTGTGCCTGAAACGGGTCAAAATTGAAGCTTTTGAGTAAGCAAAACTCTGTAAAAATGGCAATTTTGGTCACTGTGAGGGTTTAAAAAGTGGGTATTCAACATGAGGCACGATCCAATTGACATTTTGATTCATTTTTGGTACAGTCCAAAAAATCAATTTTCGGATGAAAAACGATGACTCCGGACCTGTCGAACGATCCCAAAATGGTCAATATGGATGAAATTTTAACATTTAATCTTTTGACTCTAAATGACTGTTGGATGTGAATTATGACTTTGTCAACTAAAATAAGTATGTTTAAAGTCATTTCTGTGCCGGAAACGGGTCAAAATTTAAGCTTTTGAGTAAGCAAATATCTGTAAAATTGGCAATTTTGGTCACTGTGAGGGTTTAAAAAGTGGTTATTCAACATGAGGCACGATCCAATTGACATTTTGAATCATTTTTGGTACAGTCCAAAAAATCAATTTTCGGATGAAAAACGATGACTCCGGACCTGTCGAACAATCCCAAAATGGTCAATATGGATGAAATTTTAACATTTAATCTTTTGACTCTAAATGACTGTTGGATGTGAATTATGACTTTGTCAACTAAAATAAGTGTGTTTAAAGTCATTTCTGTGCCTGAAACGGGTCAAAATTGAAGCTTTTGAGTAAGCAAAACTCCGTAAAAATGGCAATTTTGGTCACTGTGAGGGTTTAAAAAGTGGTTATTCAACATGAGGCACGATCCAATTGACATTTTGAATCATTTTTGGTACAGTCCAAAAAATCAATTTTCGGATGAAAAACGATGACTCCGGACCTGTCGAACGATCCCAAAATGGTCAATATGGATGACATTTTAACATTTAATCTTTTGACTCTAAATGACTGTTGGATGTGAATTATGACTTTGTCAACTAAAATAAGTGTGTTTAAAGTCATTTCTGTGCCTGAAACGGGTCAAAATTGAAGCTTTTGAGTAAGCAAAACTCTGTAAAAATGGCAATTTTGGTCACTGTGAAGGTTTAAAAAGTGGTTATTCAACATGAGGCATGATCCAATTGACATTTTGAATCATTTTTGGTACAGTCCAAAAAATCAATTTTCGGATGAAAAACGATGACTCCGGACCTGTCGAACGATCCCAAAATGGTCAATATGGATGAAATTTTAACATTTAATCTTTTGACTCTAAATGACTGTTGGATGTGAATTATGACTTTGTCAACTAAAATAAGTGTGTTTAAAGTCATTTCTGTGCCTGAAACGGGTCAAAATTGAAGCTTTTGAGTGAGCAAAACTATGTAAAAATGGCAATTTTGGTCACTGTGAGGGTTTAAAAAGTGGTTATTCAACATGAGGCACGATCCAATTGACATTTTGAATCATTTTTGGTACAGTCCAAAAAATCAATTTTCGGATGAAAAACGATGACTCCGGACCTGTCGAACGATCCCAAAATGGTCAATATGGATGAAATTTTAACATTTAATCTTTTGACTCTAAATGACTGTTGGATGTGAATTATGACTTTGTCAACTAAAATAAGTGTGTTTAAAGTCATTTCTGTGCCTGAAACGGGTCAAAATTTAAGCTTTTGAGTAAGCAAAACTCTGTAAAAATGCCAATTTTGGTCACTGTGAGGGTTTAAAAAGTGGTTATTCAACATGAGGCACGATCCAATTGACATTTTGAATCATTTTTGGTACAGTCCAAAAAATCAATTTTCGGGTTAAAAAACGATGACTCCGGACCTGTCGAACGATCCCAAAATGGTCAATATGGATGAAATTTTAACATTTAATCTTTTGACTCTAAATGACTGTTGGATGTGAATTATGACTTTGTCAACTAAAATAAGTGTGTTTAAAGTCATTTCTGTGCCTGAAACGGGTCAAAATTGAAGCTTTTGAGTAAGCAAAACTCTGTAAAAATGGCAATTTTGGTCACTGTGAGGGTTTAAAAAGTGGTTATTCAACATGAGGC
Organism: Lissotriton vulgaris; assembly: GCF_964263255.1. NCBI lineage: Eukaryota > Metazoa > Chordata > Amphibia > Caudata > Salamandridae > Lissotriton > Lissotriton vulgaris. Next base: position 85,134 of record NW_028241576.1, read on the forward strand.
ACGATCCAATTGACATTTTGAATCATTTTTGGTACAGTCCAAAAAATCAATTTTCGGATGAAAAACGATGACTCCGGACCTGTCGAACGATCCCAAAATGGTCAATATGGATGAAATTTTAACATTTAATCTTCTGACTCTAAATGACTGTTGGATGTGAATTATGACTTTGTCAACTAAAATAAGTATGTTTAAAGTCATTTCTGTGCCGGAAACGGGTCAAAATTGAAGCTTTTGAGTAAGCAAAACTCTGTAAAAATGGCAATTTTGGTCACTGTGAGGGTTTAAAAAGTGGTTATTCAACATGAGGCACGATCCAATTTACATTTTGAATCATTTTTGGTACAGTCCAAAAAATCAATTTTCGGATGAAAAACGATGACTCCGGATCTGTCGAACAATCCCAAAATGGTCAATATGGATGAAATTTTAACATTTAATCTTTTGACTCTAAATGACTGTTGGATGTGAATTATGACTTTGTCAACTAAAATAAGTGTGTTTAAAGTCATTTCTGTGCCTGAAACGGGTCAAAATTGAAGCTTTTGAGTAAGCAAAACTCTGTAAAAATGGCAATTTTGGTTACTGTGAGGGTTTAAAAAGTGGTTATTCAACATGAGGCACGATCCAATTGACATTTTGAATCATTTTTGGTACAGTCCAAAAAATCAATTTTCGGATGAAAAACGATGACTCCGGACCTGTCGAACGATCCCAAAATGGTCAATATGGATGACATTTTAACATTTAATCTTTTGACTCTAAATGACTGTTGGATGTGAATTATGACTTTGTCAACTAAAATAAGTGTGTTTAAAGTCATTTCTGTGCCTTAAACGGGTCAAAATTGAAGCTTTTGAGTAAGCAAAACTCTGTAAAAATGGCAATTTTGGTCATTGTGAGGGTTTAAAAAGTGGTTATTCAACACGAGGCACGATCCAATTGACATTTTGAATCATTTTTGGTACAGTCCAAAAAATCAATTTTCGGATGAAAAACGATGACTCCGGACCTGTCGAACGATCCCAAAATGGTCAATATGGATGAAATTTTAACATTTAATCTTTTGACTCTAAATGACTGTTGGATGTGAATTATGACTTTGTCAACTAAAATAAGTGTGTTTAAAGTCATTTCTGTGCCTGAAACGGGTCAAAATTGAAGCTTTTGAGTAAGAAAAACTCTGTAAAAATGGCAATTTTGGTCACTGTGAGGGTTTAAAAAGTGGTTATTCAACATGAGGCACGATCCAATTGACATTTTGAATCATTTTTGATACAGTCCAAAAAAATCAATTTTCGGATGAAAAACGATGACTCCGGACCTGTCAAACGATCCCAAAATGGTTAATATGGATGAAATTTTAACATTTAATCTTTTGACTCTAAACGACTGTTGGATGTGAATTATGACTTTGTCAACTAAAATAAGTGTGTTTAAAGTCATTTCTGTGCCTGAAACGGGTCAAAATTGAAGCTTTTGAGTAAGCAAAACTCTGTAAAAATGGCAATTTTGGTCACTGTGAGGGTTTAAAAAGTGGTTATTCAACATGAGGCACGATCCAATTGACATTTTGAATCATTTTTGGTACAGTCCAAAAAATCAAATTTCGGATGAAAAATGATGACTCCGGACCTGTCGAACGATCCCAAAATGGTCAATATGGATGAAATTTTAACATTTAATCTTTTGACTCTAAATGACTGTTGGATGTGAATTATGACTTTGTCAACTAAAATAAGTGTGTTTAAAGTTATTTCTGTGCCTGAAACGGGTCAAAATTGAAGCTTTTGAGTAAGCAAAACTCTGTAAAAATGGCAATTTTGGTCACTGTGAGGGTTTAAAAAGTGGTTATTCAACATGAGGCACGATCCAATTGACATTTTGAATCATTTTTGGTACAGTCCAAAAAATCAATTTTCGGATGAAAAACGATGACTCCGGATCTGTCGAACAATCCCAAAATGGTCAATATGGATGAAATTTTAACATTTAATCTTTTGACTCTAAATGACTGTTGGATGTGAATTATGACTTTGCCAACTAAAATAAGTGTGTTTAAAGTCATTTCTGTGCCTGAAACGGGTCAAAATGGAAGCTTTTGAGTAAGCAAAACTCTGTAAAAATGGCAATTTTTGGTTACTGTGAGGGTTTAAAAAGTGGTTATTCAACATGAGGCACGATCCAATTGCCATTTTGAATCATTTTTGGTACAGTCCAAAAAATCAATTATCGGATGAAAAACGATGACTCCGGACCTGTCGAACGATCCCAAAATGGTCAATATGGATGAAATTTTAACATTTAATCTTTTGACTCTAAATGACTGTTGGATGTGAATTATGACTTTGTCAACTAAAATAAGTGTGTTTAAAGTCATTTCTGTGCCTGAAACGGGTCAAAATTGAAGCTTTTGAGTAAGCAAAACTCTGTAAAAATGGCAATTTTGGTCACTGTGAGGGTTTAAAAAGTGGTTATTCAACATGAGGCACGATCCAATTGACATTTTGAATCATTTTTGGTACAGTCCAAAAAATCAATTTTCGGATGAAAAACGATGACTCCGGACCTGTCGAACTATCCCAAAATGGTTATTATGGATGAAATTTTAACATTTAATCTTTTGACTCTAAATGACTGTTGGATGTGAATTATGACTTTGTCAACTAAAATAAGTGTGTTTAAAGTCATTTCTGTGCCTGAAACGGGTCAAAATGGAAGCTTTTGAGTAAGCAAAACTCTGTAAAAATGGCAATTTTTGGTTACTGTGAGGGTTTAAAAAGTGGTTATTCAACATGAGGCACGATCCAATTGCCATTTTGAATCATTTTTGGTACAGTCCAAAAAATCAATTATCGGATGAAAAACGATGACTCCGGACCTGTCGAACGATCCCAAAATGGTCAATATGGATGAAATTTTAACATTTAATCTTTTGACTCTAAATGACTGTTGGATGTGAATTATGACTTTGTCAACTAAAATAAGTGTGTTTGAAGTCATTTCTGTGCCTGAAACGGGTCAAAATTGAAGCTTTTGAGTAAGCAAAACTCTGTAAAGATGGCAATTTTGGTCACTGTGAGGGTTTAAAAAGTGGTTATTCAACATGAGGCACGATCCAATTGACATTTTGAATCATTTTTGGTACAGTCCAAAAAATCAAGTTTCGGATGAAAAACGATGACTCCGGACCTGTCGAACGATCCCAAAATGGTCAATATGGATGAAATTTTAACATTTAATCTTTTGACTCTAAATGACTGTTGGATGTGAATTATGACTTTGTCAACTAAAATAAGTGTGTTTAAAGTCATTTCTGTGCCTGAAACGGGTCAAAATGGAAGCTTTTGAGTAAGCAAAACTCTGTAAAAATGGCAATTTTTGGTTACTGTGAGGGTTTAAAAAGTGGTTATTCAACATGAGGCACGATCCAATTGCCATTTTGAATCATTTTTGGTACAGTCCAAAAAATCAATTATCGGATGAAAAACGATGACTCCGGACCTGTCGAACGATCCCAAAATGGTCAATATGGATGAAATTTTAACATTTAATCTTTTGACTCTAAATGACTGTTGGATGTGAATTATGACTTTGTCAACTAAAATAAGTGTGTTTGAAGTCATTTCTGTGCCTGAAACGGGTCAAAATTGAAGCTTTTGAGTAAGCAAAACTCTGTAAAGATGGCAATTTTGGTCACTGTGAGGGTTTAAAAAGTGGTTATTCAACATGAGGCACGATCCAATTGACATTTTGAATCATTTTTGGTACAGTCCAAAAAATCAAGTTTCGGATGAAAAACGATGACTCCGGACCTGTCGAACGATCCCAAAATGGTCAATATGGATGAAATTTTAACATTTAATCTTTTGACTCTAAATGACTGTTGGATGTGAATTATGACTTTGTCAACTAAAATAAGTGTGTTTAAAGTCATTTCTGTGCCTGAAACGGGTCAAAATTGAAGCTTTTGAGTAAGCAAAACTCTGTAAAAATGGCAATTTTGGTCACAGTGAGGGTTTAAAAAGTGGTTATTCAACATGAGGCACGATCCAATCGACATTTTGAATCATTTTTGGTACAGTCCAAAAAATCAATTTTCGGATGAAAAACGATGACTCCGGACCTGTCGAACGATCCCAAAATGGTCAATATGGATGAAATTTTAACATTTAATCTTTTGACTCTAAATGACTGTTGGATGTGAATTATGACTTTGTCAACTAAAATAAGTGTGTTTAAAGTCATTTCTGTGCCTGAAACGGGTCAAAATTGAAGCTTTTGAGTAAGCAAAACTATGTAAAAATGGCAATTTTGGTTACTGTGAGGGTTTAAAAAGTGGTTATTCAACATGAGGCACGATCCAATTGCCATTTTGAATCATTTTTGGTACAGTCCAAAAAATCAATTTTCGGATGAAAAACGATGACTACGGACCTGTAGAACGATCCCAAAATGGTCAATATGGATGAAATTTTAACATTTAATCTTTTGACTCTAAATGACTGTTGGATGTGAATTATGACTTTGTCAACTAAAATAAGTGTGTTTAAAGTCATTTCTGTGCCTGAAACGGGTCAAAATTTAAGCTTTTGAGTAAGCAAAACTCTGTAAAAATGGCAATTTTGGTCACTGTGAGGGTTTAAAAAGTGGTTATTCAACATGAGGCACGATCCAATTGACATTTTGAATCATTTTTGGTACAGTCCAAAAAATCAATTTTCGGGTTAAAAAACGATGACTCCGGACCTGTCGAACGATCCCAAAATGGTCAATATGGATGAAATTTTAACATTTAATCTTTTGACTCTAAATGACTGTTGGATGTGAATTATGACTTTGTCAACTAAAATAAGTGTGTTTAAAGTCATTTCTGTGCCGGAAACGGGTCAAAATTGAAGCTTTTGAGTAAGCAAAACTCTGTAAAAATGGCAATTTTGGTCACTGTGAGGGTTTAAAAAGTGGTTATTCAACATGAGGCACGATCCAATTGACATTTTGAATCATTTTTGGTACAGTCCAAAAAAATCAATTTTCGGATGAAAAACAATGACTGTCGAACGATCCCAAAATGGTCAATATGGATGAAATTTTAACATTTAATCTTTTGACTCTAAATGACTGTTGGATGTGAATTATGACTTTGTCAACTAAAATAAGTATGTTTAAAGTCATTGCTGTGCCGGAAACGGGTCAAAATTGAAGCTTTTGAGTAAGCAAAACGCTGTAAAAATGACAATTTTGGTCACTGTGAGGGTTTAAAAAGTGGGTATTCAACATGAGGCACGATCCAATTGACATTTTGAATCATTTTTGGTACAGTCCAAAAAATCAATTTTCGGATGAAAAACGATGACTCCGGACCTGTCGAACGATCCCAAAATGGTCAATAAGGATGAAATTTTAACATTTAATCTTTTGACTCTAAATGACTGTTGGATGTGAATTATGACTTTGTCAACTAAAATAAGTGTGTTTAAAGTCATTTCTGTGCCTGAAACGGGTCAAAATTGAAGCTTTTGAGTAAGCAAAACTCTGTAAAAATGGCAATTTTGGTCACTGTGAGGGTTTAAAAAGTGGGTATTCAACATGAGGCACGATCCAATTGACATTTTGATTCATTTTTGGTACAGTCCAAAAAATCAATTTTCGGATGAAAAACGATGACTCCGGACCTGTCGAACGATCCCAAAATGGTCAATATGGATGAAATTTTAACATTTAATCTTTTGACTCTAAATGACTGTTGGATGTGAATTATGACTTTGTCAACTAAAATAAGTATGTTTAAAGTCATTTCTGTGCCGGAAACGGGTCAAAATTTAAGCTTTTGAGTAAGCAAATATCTGTAAAATTGGCAATTTTGGTCACTGTGAGGGTTTAAAAAGTGGTTATTCAACATGAGGCACGATCCAATTGACATTTTGAATCATTTTTGGTACAGTCCAAAAAATCAATTTTCGGATGAACAACGATGACTCCGGACCTGTCGAACAATCCCAAAATGGTCAATATGGATGAAATTTTAACATTTAATCTTTTGACTCTAAATGACTGTTGGATGTGAATTATGACTTTGTCAACTAAAATAAGTGTGTTTAAAGTCATTTCTGTGCCTGAAACGGGTCAAAATTGAAGCTTTTGAGTAAGCAAAACTCCGTAAAAATGGCAATTTTGGTCACTGTGAGGGTTTAAAAAGTGGTTATTCAACATGAGGCACGATCCAATTGACATTTTGAATCATTTTTGGTACAGTCCAAAAAATCAATTTTCGGATGAAAAACGATGACTCCTGACCTGTCGAACGATCCCAAAATGGTCAATATGGATGACATTTTAACATTTAATCTTTTGACTCTAAATGACTGTTGGATGTGAATTATGACTTTGTCAACTAAAATAAGTGTGTTTAAAGTCATTTCTGTGCCTGAAACGGGTCAAAATTGAAGCTTTTGAGTAAGCAAAACTCTGTAAAAATGGCAATTTTGGTCACTGTGAAGGTTTAAAAAGTGGTTATTCAACATGAGGCATGATCGAATTGACATTTTGAATCATTTTTGGTACAGTCCAAAAAATCAATTTTCGGATGAAAAACGATGACTCCGGACCTGTCGAACGATCCCAAAATGGTCAATATGGATGAAATTTTAACATTTAATCTTTTGACTCTAAATGACTGGGATGTGAATTATGACTTTGTCAACTAAAATAAGTGTGTTTAAAGTCATTTCTGTGCCTGAAACGGGTCAAAATTGAAGCTTTTGAGTAAGCAAAACTATGTAAAAATGGCAATTTTGGTTACTGTGAGGGTTTAAAAAGTGGTTATTCAACATGAGGCACGATCCAATTGCCATTTTGAATCATTTTTGGTACAGTCCAAAAAATCAATTTTCGGATGAAAAACGATGACTACGGACCTGTCGAACGATCCCAAAATGGTCAATATGGATGAAATTTTAACATTTAATCTTTTGACTCTAAATGACTGTTGGATGTGAATTATGACTTTGTCAACTAAAATAAGTGTGTTTAAAGTCATTTCTGTGCCTGAAACGGGTCAAAATTTAAGCTTTTGAGTAAGCAAAACTCTGTAAAAATGCCAATTTTGGTCACTGTGAGGGTTTAAAAAGTGGTTATTCAACATGAGGCACGATCCAATTGACATTTTGAATCATTTTTGGTACAGTCCAAAAAATCAATTTTCGGGTTAAAAAACGATGACTCCGGACCTGTCGAACGATCCCAAAATGGTCAATATGGATGAAATTTTAACATTTAATCTTTTGACTCTAAATGACTGTTGGATGTGAATTATGACTTTGTCAACTAAAATAAGTGTGTTTAAAGTCATTTCTGTGCCTGAAACGGGTCAAAATTGAAGCTTTTGAGTAAGCAAAACTCTGTAAAAATGGCAATTTTGGTCACTGTGAGGGTTTAAAAAGTGGTTATTCAACATGAGGCACGATCCAATTGACATTTTGAATCATTTTTGGTACAGTCCAAAAAATCAATTTTCGGATGAAAAACGATGACTCCGGACCTGTCGAACGATCCCAAAATGGTCAATATGGATGAAATTTTAACATTTAATCTTTTGACTCTAAATGACTGTTGGATGTGAATTATGACTTTGTCAACTAAAATAAGTATGTTTAAAGTCATTTCTGTGCCGGAAACGGGTCAAAATTGAAGCTTTTGAGTAAGCAAAACTCTGTAAAAATGGCAATTTTGGTCACTGTGAGGGTTTAAAAAGTGGTTATTCAACATGAGGCACGATCCAATTGACATTTTGAATCATTTTTGGTACAGTCCAAAAAATCAATTTTCGGATGAAAAACGATGACTCCGGATCTGTCGAACAATCCCAAAATGGTCAATATGGATGAAATTTTAACATTTAATCTTTTGACTCTAAATGACTGTTGGATGTGAATTATGACTTTGTCAACTAAAATAAGTGTGTTTAAAGTCATTTCTGTGCCTGAAACGGGTCAAAATTGAAGCTTTTGAGTAAGCAAAACTCTGTAAAAATGGCAATTTTGGTTACTGTGAGGGTTTAAAAAGTGGTTATTCAACATGAGGCACGATCCAATTGACATTTTGAATCATTTTTGGTACAGTCCAAAAAATCAATTTTCGGATGAAAAACGATGACTCCGGACCTGTCGAACGATCCCAAAATGGTCAATATGGATGACATTTTAACATTTAATCTTTTGACTCTAAATGACTGTTGGATGTGAATTATGACTTTGTCAACTAAAATAAGTGTGTTTAAAGTCATTTCTGTGCCTTAAACGGGTCAAAATTGAAGCTTTTGAGTAAGCAAAACTCTGTAAAAATGGCAATTTTGGTCATTGTGAGGGTTTAAAAAGTGGTTATTCAACACGAGGCACGATCCAATTGACATTTTGAATCATTTTTGGTACAGTCCAAAAAATCAATTTTCGGATGAAAAACGATGACTCCGGACCTGTCGAACGATCCCAAAATGGTCAATATGGATGAAATTTTAACATTTAATCTTTTGACTCTAAATGACTGTTGGATGTGAATTATGACTTTGTCAACTAAAATAAGTGTGTTTAAAGTCATTTCTGTGCCTGAAACGGGTCAAAATTGAAGCTTTTGAGTAAGAAAAACTCTGTAAAAATGGCAATTTTGGTCACTGTGAGGGTTTAAAAAGTGGTTATTCAACATGAGGCACGATCCAATTGACATTTTGAATCATTTTTGATACAGTCCAAAAAAATCAATTTTCGGATGAAAAACGATGACTCCGGACCTGTCAAACGATCCCAAAATGGTTAATATGGATGAAATTTTAACATTTAATCTTTTGACTCTAAACGACTGTTGGATGTGAATTATGACTTTGTCAACTAAAATAAGTGTGTTTAAAGTCATTTCTGTGCCTGAAACGGGTCAAAATTGAAGCTTTTGAGTAAGCAAAACTCTGTAAAAATGGCAATTTTGGTCACTGTGAGGGTTTAAAAAGTGGTTATTCAACATGAGGCACGATCCAATTGACATTTTGAATCATTTTTGGTACAGTCCAAAAAATCAAATTTCGGATGAAAAATGATGACTCCGGACCTGTCGAACGATCCCAAAATGGTCAATATGGATGAAATTTTAACATTTAATCTTTTGACTCTAAATGACTGTTGGATGTGAATTATGACTTTGTCAACTAAAATAAGTGTGTTTAAAGTTATTTCTGTGCCTGAAACGGGTCAAAATTGAAGCTTTTGAGTAAGCAAAACTCTGTAAAAATGGCAATTTTGGTCACTGTGAGGGTTTAAAAAGTGGTTATTCAACATGAGGCACGATCCAATTGACATTTTGAATCATTTTTGGTACAGTCCAAAAAATCAATTTTCGGATGAAAAACGATGACTCCGGATCTGTCGAACAATCCCAAAATGGTCAATATGGATGAAATTTTAACATTTAATCTTTTGACTCTAAATGACTGTTGGATGTGAATTATGACTTTGCCAACTAAAATAAGTGTGTTTAAAGTCATTTCTGTGCCTGAAACGGGTCAAAATGGAAGCTTTTGAGTAAGCAAAACTCTGTAAAAATGGCAATTTTTGGTTACTGTGAGGGTTTAAAAAGTGGTTATTCAACATGAGGCACGATCCAATTGCCATTTTGAATCATTTTTGGTACAGTCCAAAAAATCAATTATCGGATGAAAAACGATGACTCCGGACCTGTCGAACGATCCCAAAATGGTCAATATGGATGAAATTTTAACATTTAATCTTTTGACTCTAAATGACTGTTGGATGTGAATTATGACTTTGTCAACTAAAATAAGTGTGTTTAAAGTTATTTCTGTGCCTGAAACGGGTCAAAATTGAAGCTTTTGAGTAAGCAAAACTCTGTAAAAATGGCAATTTTGGTCACTGTGAGGGTATAAAAAGTGGTTATTCAACATGAGGCACGATCCAATTGACATTTTGAATCATTTTTGGTACAGTCCAAAAAATCAATTTTCGGATGAAAAACGATGACTCCGGACCTGTCGAACGATCCCAAAATGGTCAATATGGATGAAATTTTAACATTTAATCTTTTGACTCTAAATGACTGTTGGATGTGAATTATGACTTTGTCAACTAAAATAAGTGTGTTTAAAGTCATTTCTGTGCCTGAAACGGGTCAAAATTGAAGCTTTTGAGTAAGCAAAACTCTGTAAAAATGGCAATTTTGGTCACTGTGAGGGTTTAAAAAGTGGTTATTCAACATGAGGCACGATCCAATTGACATTTTGAATCATTTTTGGTACAGTCCAAAAAATCAATTTTCGGATGAAAAACGATGACTCCGGACCTGTCGAACTATCCCAAAATGGTTATTATGGATGAAATTTTAACTTTTAATCTTTTGACTCTAAATGACTGTTGGATGTGAATTATGACTTTGTCAACTAAAATAAGTGTGTTTAAAGTCATTTCTGTGCCTGAAACGGGTCAAAATTGAAGCTTTTGAGTAAGCAAAACTCTGTAAAAATGGCAATTTTGGTCACTGTGAGGGTTTAAAAAGTGGCTATTCAACATGAGGCACGATCCAATTGACATTTTGAATAATTTTGGGTACAGTCCAAAAAATCAATTTTCGGATGAAAAACGATGACTCCGGACCTGTCGAACAATCCCAAAATGGTCAATATGGATGAAATTTTAACATGTAATCTTTTGACTCTAAATGACTGTTGGATGTGAATTATGACTTTGTCAACTAAAATAAGTGTGTTTAAAGTCATTTTTGTGCCTGAAACGGGTCAAAATTGAAGCTTTTGAGTAAGCAAAACTCTGTAAAAATGGCAATTTTGGTCACTGTGAGGGTTTTAAAAAGTGGTTATTCAACACGAGGCACGATCCAATTGACATTTTGAATCATTTTTGGTACAGTCCAAAAAATCAATTTTCGGATGAAAAACGATGACTCCGGACCTGTCGAACGATCCCAAAATGGTCAATATGGATGAAATTTTAACATTTAATCTTTTGACTCTAAATGACTGTTGGATGTGAATTATGACTTTGTCAACTAAAATAAGTGTGTTTAAAGTCATTTCTGTGCCTGAAACGGGTCAAAATTGAAGCTTTTGAGTAAGAAAAACTCTGTAAAAATGGCAATTTTGGTCACTGTGAGGGTTTAAAAAGTGGTTATTCAACATGAGGCACGATCCAATTGACATTTTGAATAATTTTTGATACAGTCCAAAAAATCAATTTTCGGATGAAAAACGATGACTCCGGACCTGTCAAACGATCCCAAAATGGTTAATATGGATGAAATTTTAACATTTAATCTTTTGACTCTAAACGACTGTTGGATGTGAATTATGACTTTGTCAACTAAAATAAGTGTGTTTAAAGTCATTTCTGTGCCTGAAACGGGTCAAAATGGAAGCTTTTGAGTAAGCAAAAACTCTGTAAAAATGGCAATTTTTGGTTACTGTGAGGGTTTAAAAAGTGGTTATTCAACATGAGGCACGATCCAATTGCCATTTTGAATCATTTTTGGTACAGTCCAAAAAATCAATTATCGGATGAAAAACGATGACTCCGGACCTGTCGAACGATCCCAAAATGGTCAATATGGATGAAATTTTAACATTTAATCTTTTGACTCTAAATGACTGTTGGATGTGAATTATGACTTTGTCAACTAAAATAAGTGTGTTTGAAGTCATTTCTGTGCCTGAAACGGGTCAAAATTGAAGCTTTTGAGTAAGCAAAACTCTGTAAAGATGGCAATTTTGGTCACTGTGAGGGTTTAAAAAGTGGTTATTCAACATGAGGCACGATCCAATTGACATTTTGAATCATTTTTGGTACAGTCCAAAAAATCAAGTTTCGGATGAAAAACGATGACTCCGGACCTGTCGAACGATCCCAAAATGGTCAATATGGATGAAATTTTAACATTTAATCTTTTGACTCTAAATGACTGTTGGATGTGAATTATGACTTTGTCAACTAAAATAAGTGTGTTTAAAGTCATTTCTGTGCCTGAAACGGGTCAAAATTGAAGCTTTTGAGTAAGCAAAACTCTGTAAAAATGGCAATTTTGGTCACTGTGAGGGTTTAAAAAGTGGTTATTCAACATGAGGCACGATCCAAATAACATTTTGAATCATTTTTGGTACAGTCCAAAAAATTAATTTTCGGATGAAAAACGATGACTCCGGACCTGTCGAACAATCCCAAAATGGTCAATATGGATGAAATTTTTAACATTTAATCTTTTGACTCTAAATGACTGTTGGATGTGAATTATGACTTTGTCAACTAAAATAAGTGTGTTTAAAGTCATTTCTGTGCCTGAAACGGGTCAAAATTAAAGCTTTTGAGTAAGCAAAACTCTGTAAAGATGGCAATTTTGGTCACTGTGAGGGTTTAAAAAGTGGCTATTCAACATGAGGCACGATCAAATTGACATTTTGAATAATTTTGGGTACAGTCCAAAAAATCAATTTTCGGATGAAAAACGATGACTCCGGACCTGTCGAACAATCCCAAAATGGTCAATATGGATGAAATTTTAACATTTAATCTTTTGACTCTAAATGACTGTTGGATGTGAATTATGACTTTGTCAACTAAAATAAGTGTGTTTAAAGTCATTTCTGTGCCTTAAACGGGTCAAAATTGAAGCTTTTGAGTAGGCAAAACTCTGTAAAAATGGCAATTTTGGTCATTGTGAGGGTTTAAAAAGTGGTTATTCAACACGAGGCACGATCCAATTGACATTTTGAATCATTTTTGGTACAGTCCAAAAAATCAATTTTCGGATGAAAAACGATGACTCCGGACCTGTCGAACGATCCCAAAATGGTCAATATGGATGAAATTTTAACATTTAATCTTTTGACTCTAAATGACTGTTGGATGTGAATTATGACTTTGTCAACTAAAATAAGTGTGTTTAAAGTCATTTCTGTGCCTGAAACGGGTCAAAATTGAAGCTTTTGAGTAAGAAAAACTCTGTAAAAATGGCAATTTTGGTCACTGTGAGGGTTTAAAAAGTGGTTATTCAACATGAGGCACGATCCAATTGACATTTTGAATCATTTTTGATACAGTCCAAAAAATCAATTTTCGGATGAAAAACGATGACTCCGGACCTGTCAAACGATCCCAAAATGGTTAATATGGATGAAATTTTAACATTTAATCTTTTGACTCTAAACGACTGTTGGATGTGAATTATGACTTTGTCAACTAAAATAAGTGTGTTTAAAGTCATTTCTGTGCCTGAAACGGGTCAAAATTGAAGCTTTTGAGTAAGCAAAACTCTGTAAAAATGGCAATTTTGGTCACTGTGAGGGTTTAAAAAGTGGTTATTCAACATGAGGCACGATCCAATTGACATTTTGAATCATTTTTGGTACAGTCCAAAAAATCAAATTTCGGATGAAAAATGATGACTCCGGACCTGTCGAACGATCCCAAAATGGTCAATATGGATGAAATTTTAACATTTAATCTTTTGACTCTAAATGACTGTTGGATGTGAATTATGACTTTGTCAACTAAAATAAGAGTGTTTAAAGTTATTTCTGTGCCTGAAACGGGTCAAAATTGAAGCTTTTGAGTAAGCAAAACTCTGTAAAAATGGCAATTTTGGTCACTGTGAGGGTTTAAAAAGTGGTTATTCAACATGAGGCACGATCCAATTGACATTTTGAATCATTTTTGGTACAGTCCAAAAAATCAATTTTCGGATGAAAAACGATGACTCCGGACCTGTCGAACGATCCCAAAATGGTCAATATGGATGAAATTTTAACATTTAATCTTTTGACTCTAAATGACTGTTGGATGTGAATTATGACTTTGTCAACTAAAATAAGTGTGTTTGAAGTCATTTTTGTGCCTGAAACGGGTCAAAATTGAAGCTTTTGAGTAAGCAAAACTCTGTAAAAATGGCATATTTGGTCACTGTGAGGGTTTAAAAAGTGGTTATTCAACATGAGGCACGATCCAATTGACATTTTGAATCATTTTTGGTACAGTCCAAAAAATCAATTTTCGGATGAAAAACGATGACTCCGGATCTTTCGAACAATCCCAAAATGGTCAATATGGATGAAATTTTAACATTTAATCTTTTGACTCTAAATGACTGTTGGATGTGAATTATGACTTTGTCAACTAAAATAAGTGTGTTTAAAGTCATTTCTGTGCCTGAAACGGGTCAAAATTGAAGCTTTTGAGTAAGCAAAACCTTGTAAAAATGGCAATTTTGGTCACTGTGAGGGTTTAAAAAGTGGTTATTCAACATGAGGCACGATCCAATTGACATTTTGAATCATTTTTGGTACAGTCCAAAAAATCAATTTTCGAATGAAAAACGATGACTCCGGACCTGTCGAACGATCCCAAAATGGTCAATATGGATGAAATTTTAACATTTATTCTTTTGACTCTAAATGACTGTTGGATGTGAATTATGACTTTGTCAACTAAAATAAGTGTGTTTAAAGTTATTTCTGTGCCTGAAACGGGTCAAAATTGAAGCTTTTGAGTAAGCAAAAATCTGTAAAAATGGCAATTTTGGTCACTTTGAGGGTTTAAAAAGTGGTTATTCAACATGAGGCACGATCCAAATAACATTTTGAATCATTTTTGGTACAGTCCAAAAAATTAATTTTCGGATGAAAAACGATGACTCCGGACCTGTCGAACAATCCCAAAATGGTCAATATGGATGAAATTTTAACATTTAATCTTTTGACTCTAAATGACTGTTGGATGTGAATTATGACTTTGTCAACTAAAATAAGTGTGTTTAAAGTCATTTCTGTGCCTGAAACGGGTCAAAATTAAAGCTTTTGAGTAAGCAAAACACTGTAAAAATGGCAATTTTGGTCACTGTGAGGGTTTAAAAAGTGGGTATTCAACATGAGGCACGATCCAATTGACATTTTGAATCATTTTTGGTACAGTCCAAAAAATCAATTTTCGGATGAAAAACGATGACTCCGGACCTGTCGAACGATCCCAAAATGGTCAATATGGATGAAATTTTAACATTTAATCTTTTGACTCTAAATGACTGTTGGATGTGAATTTTGACTTTGTCATCTAAAATAATTGTGTTTAAAGTCATTTCTGTGCCTGAAACGGGTCAAAATTGAAGCTTTTGAGTAAGCAAAACTCTGTAAAAATGGCAATTTTGGTCACTGTGAGGGTTTAAAAAGTGGGTATTCAACATGAGGCACGATCCAATTGACATTTTGATTCATTTTTGGTACAGTCCAAAAAATCAATTTTCGGATGAAAAACGATGACTCCGGACCTGTCGAACGATCCCAAAATGGTCAATATGGAGGAAATTTTAACATTTAATCTTTTGACTCTAAATGACTGTTGGATGTGAATTATGACTTTGTCAACTAAAATAAGTGTGTTTAAAGTCATTTCTGTGCCTGAAACGGGTCAAAATTGAAGCTTTTGAGTAAGAAAAACTCTGTAAAAATGGCAATTTTGGTCACTGTGAGGGTTTAAAAAGTGGTTATTCAACATGAGGCACGATCCAATTGACATTTTGAATCATTTTTGGTACAGTCCAAAAAATCAATTTTCGGATGAAAAACGATGACTCCGGACCTGTCGAACGATCCCAAAATGGTCAATATGGATGAAATTTTAACATTTAATCTTTTGACTCTAAATGACTGTTGGATGTGAATTATGACTTTGTCAACTAAAATAAGTGTGTTTAAAGTTATTTCTGTGCCTGAAACGGGTCAAAATTGAAGCTTTTGAGTAAGCAAAACTCTGTAAAAATGGCAATTTTGGTCACTGTGAGGGTATAAAAAGTGGTTATTCAACATGAGGCACGATCCAATTGACATTTTGAATCATTTTTGGTACAGTCCAAAAAATCAATTTTCGGATGAAAAACGATGACTCCGGACCTGTCGAACGATCCCAAAATGGTCAATATGGATGAAATTTTAACATTTAATCTTTTGACTCTAAATGACTGTTGGATGTGAATTATGACTTTGTCAACTAAAATAAGTGTGTTTAAAGTCATTTCTGTGCCTGAAACGGGTCAAAATTGAAGCTTTTGAGTAAGCAAAACTCTGTAAAAATGGCAATTTTGGTCACTGTGAGGGTTTAAAAAGTGGTTATTCAACATGAGGCACGATCCAATTGACATTTTGAATCATTTTTGGTACAGTCCAAAAAATCAATTTTCGGATGAAAAACGATGACTCCGGACCTGTCGAACTATCCCAAAATGGTTATTATGGATGAAATTTTAACATTTAATCTTTTGACTCTAAATGACTGTTGGATGTGAATTATGACTTTGTCAACTAAAATAAGTGTGTTTAAAGTCATTTCTGTGCCTGAAACGGGTCAAAATTGAAGCTTTTGAGTAAGCAAAACTCTGTAAAAATGGCAATTTTGGTCACTGTGAGGGTTTAAAAAGTGGCTATTCAACATGAGGCACGATCCAATTGACATTTTGAATAATTTTGGGTACAGTCCAAAAAATCAATTTTCGGATGAAAAACGATGACTCCGGACCTGTCGAACAATCCCAAAATGGTCAATATGGATGAAATTTTAACATGTAATCTTTTGACTCTAAATGACTGTTGGATGTGAATTATGACTTTGTCAACTAAAATAAGTGTGTTTAAAGTCATTTTTGTGCCTGAAACGGGTCAAAATTGAAGCTTTTGAGTAAGCAAAACTCTGTAAAAATGGCAATTTTGGTCACTGTGAGGGTTTAAAAAGTGGTTATTCAACACGAGGCACGATCCAATTGACATTTTGAATCATTTTTGGTACAGTCCAAAAAATCAATTTTCGGATGAAAAACGATGACTCCGGACCTGTCGAACGATCCCAAAATGGTCAATATGGATGAAATTTTAACATTTAATCTTTTGACTCTAAATGACTGTTGGATGTGAATTATGACTTTGTCAACTAAAATAAGTGTGTTTAAAGTCATTTCTGTGCCTGAAACGGGTCAAAATTGAAGCTTTTGAGTAAGAAAAACTCTGTAAAAATGGCAATTTTGGTCACTGTGAGGGTTTAAAAAGTGGTTATTCAACATGAGGCACGATCCAATTGACATTTTGAATAATTTTTGATACAGTCCAAAAAATCAATTTTCGGATGAAAAACGATGACTCCGGACCTGTCAAACGATCCCAAAATGGTTAATATGGATGAAATTTTAACATTTAATCTTTTGACTCTAAACGACTGTTGGATGTGAATTATGACTTTGTCAACTAAAATAAGTGTGTTTAAAGTCATTTCTGTGCCTGAAACGGGTCAAAATGGAAGCTTTTGAGTAAGCAAAACTCTGTAAAAATGGCAATTTTTGGTTACTGTGAGGGTTTAAAAAGTGGTTATTCAACATGAGGCACGATCCAATTGCCATTTTGAATCATTTTTGGTACAGTCCAAAAAATCAATTATCGGATGAAAAACGATGACTCCGGACCTGTCGAACGATCCCAAAATGGTCAATATGGATGAAATTTTAACATTTAATCTTTTGACTCTAAATGACTGTTGGATGTGAATTATGACTTTGTCAACTAAAATAAGTGTGTTTGAAGTCATTTCTGTGCCTGAAACGGGTCAAAATTGAAGCTTTTGAGTAAGCAAAACTCTGTAAAGATGGCAATTTTGGTCACTGTGAGGGTTTAAAAAGTGGTTATTCAACATGAGGCACGATCCAATTGACATTTTGAATCATTTTTGGTACAGTCCAAAAAATCAAGTTTCGGATGAAAAACGATGACTCCGGACCTGTCGAACGATCCCAAAATGGTCAATATGGATGAAATTTTAACATTTAATCTTTTGACTCTAAATGACTGTTGGATGTGAATTATGACTTTGTCAACTAAAATAAGTGTGTTTAAAGTCATTTCTGTGCCTGAAACGGGTCAAAATTGAAGCTTTTGAGTAAGCAAAACTCTGTAAAAATGGCAATTTTGGTCACAGTGAGGGTTTAAAAAGTGGTTATTCAACATGAGGCACGATCCAATCGACATTTTGAATCATTTTTGGTACAGTCCAAAAAATCAATTTTCGGATGAAAAACGATGACTCCGGACCTGTCGAACGATCCCAAAATGGTCAATATGGATGAAATTTTAACATTTAATCTTTTGACTCTAAATGACTGTTGGATGTGAATTATGACTTTGTCAACTAAAATAAGTGTGTTTAAAGTCATTTCTGTGCCTGAAACGGGTCAAAATTGAAGCTTTTGAGTAAGCAAAACTATGTAAAAATGGCAATTTTGGTTACTGTGAGGGTTTAAAAAGTGGTTATTCAACATGAGGCACGATCCAATTGCCATTTTGAATCATTTTTGGTACAGTCCAAAAAATCAATTTTCGGATGAAAAACGATGACTACGGACCTGTAGAACGATCCCAAAATGGTCAATATGGATGAAATTTTAACATTTAATCTTTTGACTCTAAATGACTGTTGGATGTGAATTATGACTTTGTCAACTAAAATAAGTGTGTTTAAAGTCATTTCTGTGCCTGAAACGGGTCAAAATTTAAGCTTTTGAGTAAGCAAAACTCTGTAAAAATGGCAATTTTGGTCACTGTGAGGGTTTAAAAAGTGGTTATTCAACATGAGGCACGATCCAATTGACATTTTGAATCATTTTTGGTACAGTCCAAAAAATCAATTTTCGGGTTAAAAAACGATGACTCCGGACCTGTCGAACAATCCCAAAATGGTCAATATGGATGAAATTTTAACATTTAATCTTTTGACTCTAAATGACTGTTGGATGTGAATTATGACTTTGTCAACTAAAATAAGTGTGTTTAAAGTCATTTCTGTGCCTGAAACGGGTCAAAATTGAAGCTTTTGAGTAAGCAAAACTCTGTAAAAATGGCAATTTTGGTCACTGTGAGGGTTTAAAAAGTGGTTATTCAACATGAGGCACGATCCAATTGACATTTTGAATCATTTTTGGTACAGTCCAAAAAATCAATTTTCGGATGAAAAACGATGACTCCGGACCTGTCGAACTATCCCAAAATGGTTATTATGGATGAAATTTTAACATTTAATCTTTTGACTCTAAATGACTGTTGGATGTGAATTATGACTTTGTCAACTAAAATAAGTGTGTTTAAAGTCATTTCTGTGCCTGAAACGGGTCAAAATTGAAGCTTTTGAGTAAGCAAAACTCTGTAAAAATGGCAATTTTGGTCACTGTGAGGGTTTAAAAAGTGGCTATTCAACATGAGGCACGATCCAATTGACATTTTGAATAATTTTGGGTACAGTCCAAAAAATCAATTTTCGGATGAAAAACGATGACTCCGGACCTGTCGAACAATCCCAAAATGGTCAATATGGATGAAATTTTAACATGTAATCTTTTGACTCTAAATGACTGTTGGATGTGAATTATGACTTTGTCAACTAAAATAAGTGTGTTTAAAGTCATTTTTGTGCCTGAAACGGGTCAAAATTGAAGCTTTTGAGTAAGCAAAACTCTGTAAAAATGGCAATTTTGGTCACTGTGAGGGTTTAAAAAGTGGTTATTCAACACGAGGCACGATCCAATTGACATTTTGAATCATTTTTGGTACAGTCCAAAAAATCAATTTTCGGATGAAAAACGATGACTCCGGACCTGTCGAACGATCCCAAAATGGTCAATATGGATGAAATTTTAACATTTAATCTTTTGACTCTAAATGACTGTTGGATGTGAATTATGACTTTGTCAACTAAAATAAGTGTGTTTAAAGTCATTTCTGTGCCTGAAACGGGTCAAAATTGAAGCTTTTGAGTAAGAAAAACTCTGTAAAAATGGCAATTTTGGTCACTGTGAGGGTTT
Organism: Lissotriton vulgaris; assembly: GCF_964263255.1. Lineage (NCBI taxonomy): Eukaryota > Metazoa > Chordata > Amphibia > Caudata > Salamandridae > Lissotriton > Lissotriton vulgaris. Next base: position 105,018 of record NW_028241576.1, read on the forward strand.
AAAAAGTGGTTATTCAACATGAGGCACGATCCAATTGACATTTTGAATAATTTTTGATACAGTCCAAAAAATCAATTTTCGGATGAAAAACGATGACTCCGGACCTGTCAAACGATCCCAAAATGGTTAATATGGATGAAATTTTAACATTTAATCTTTTGACTCTAAACGACTGTTGGATGTGAATTATGACTTTGTCAACTAAAATAAGTGTGTTTAAAGTCATTTCTGTGCCTGAAACGGGTCAAAATGGAAGCTTTTGAGTAAGCAAAACTCTGTAAAAATGGCAATTTTTGGTTACTGTGAGGGTTTAAAAAGTGGTTATTCAACATGAGGCACGATCCAATTGCCATTTTGAATCATTTTTGGTACAGTCCAAAAAATCAATTATCGGATGAAAAACGATGACTCCGGACCTGTCGAACGATCCCAAAATGGTCAATATGGATGAAATTTTAACATTTAATCTTTTGACTCTAAATGACTGTTGGATGTGAATTATGACTTTGTCAACTAAAATAAGTGTGTTTGAAGTCATTTCTGTGCCTGAAACGGGTCAAAATTGAAGCTTTTGAGTAAGCAAAACTCTGTAAAGATGGCAATTTTGGTCACTGTGAGGGTTTAAAAAGTGGTTATTCAACATGAGGCACGATCCAATTGACATTTTGAATCATTTTTGGTACAGTCCAAAAAATCAAGTTTCGGATGAAAAACGATGACTCCGGACCTGTCGAACGATCCCAAAATGGTCAATATGGATGAAATTTTAACATTTAATCTTTTGACTCTAAATGACTGTTGGATGTGAATTATGACTTTGTCAACTAAAATAAGTGTGTTTAAAGTCATTTCTGTGCCTGAAACGGGTCAAAATTGAAGCTTTTGAGTAAGCAAAACTCTGTAAAAATGGCAATTTTGGTCACAGTGAGGGTTTAAAAAGTGGTTATTCAACATGAGGCACGATCCAATCGACATTTTGAATCATTTTTGGTACAGTCCAAAAAATCAATTTTCGGATGAAAAACGATGACTCCGGACCTGTCGAACGATCCCAAAATGGTCAATATGGATGAAATTTTAACATTTAATCTTTTGACTCTAAATGACTGTTGGATGTGAATTATGACTTTGTCAACTAAAATAAGTGTGTTTAAAGTCATTTCTGTGCCTGAAACGGGTCAAAATTGAAGCTTTTGAGTAAGCAAAACTATGTAAAAATGGCAATTTTGGTTACTGTGAGGGTTTAAAAAGTGGTTATTCAACATGAGGCACGATCCAATTGCCATTTTGAATCATTTTTGGTACAGTCCAAAAAATCAATTTTCGGATGAAAAACGATGACTACGGACCTGTAGAACGATCCCAAAATGGTCAATATGGATGAAATTTTAACATTTAATCTTTTGACTCTAAATGACTGTTGGATGTGAATTATGACTTTGTCAACTAAAATAAGTGTGTTTAAAGTCATTTCTGTGCCTGAAACGGGTCAAAATTTAAGCTTTTGAGTAAGCAAAACTCTGTAAAAATGGCAATTTTGGTCACTGTGAGGGTTTAAAAAGTGGTTATTCAACATGAGGCACGATCCAATTGACATTTTGAATCATTTTTGGTACAGTCCAAAAAATCAATTTTCGGGTTAAAAAACGATGACTCCGGACCTGTCGAACGATCCCAAAATGGTCAATATGGATGAAATTTTAACATTTAATCTTTTGACTCTAAATGACTGTTGGATGTGAATTATGACTTTGTCAACTAAAATAAGTGTGTTTAAAGTCATTTCTGTGCCGGAAACGGGTCAAAATTGAAGCTTTTGAGTAAGCAAAACTCTGTAAAAATGGCAATTTTGGTCACTGTGAGGGTTTAAAAAGTGGTTATTCAACATGAGGCACGATCCAATTGACATTTTGAATCATTTTTGGTACAGTCCAAAAAATCAATTTTCGGATGAAAAACAATGACTCCGGACCTGTCGAACGATCCCAAAATGGTCAATATGGATGAAATTTTAACATTTAATCTTTTGACTCTAAATGACTGTTGGATGTGAATTATGACTTTGTCAACTAAAATAAGTGTGTTTAAAGTCATTTCTGTGCCTGAAACGGGTCAAAATGGAAGCTTTTGAGTAAGCAAAACTCTGTAAAAATGGCAATTTTTGGTTACTGTGAGGGTTTAAAAAGTGGTTATTCAACATGAGGCACGATCCAATTGCCATTTTGAATCATTTTTGGTACAGTCCAAAAAATCAATTATCGGATGAAAAACGATGACTCCGGACCTGTCGAACGATCCCAAAATGGTCAATATGGATGAAATTTTAACATTTAATCTTTTGACTCTAAATGACTGTTGGATGTGAATTATGACTTTGTCAACTAAAATAAGTGTGTTTGAAGTCATTTCTGTGCCTGAAACGGGTCAAAATTGAAGCTTTTGAGTAAGAAAAACTCTGTAAAAATGGCAATTTTGGTCACTGTGAGGGTTTAAAAAGTGGTTATTCAACATGAGGCACGATCCAATTGACATTTTGAATAATTTTTGATACAGTCCAAAAAATCAATTTTCGGATGAAAAACGATGACTCCGGACCTGTCAAACGATCCCAAAATGGTTAATATGGATGAAATTTTAACATTTAATCTTTTGACTCTAAACGACTGTTGGATGTGAATTATGACTTTGTCAACTAAAATAAGTGTGTTTAAAGTCATTTCTGTGCCTGAAACGGGTCAAAATGGAAGCTTTTGAGTAAGCAAAACTCTGTAAAAATGGCAATTTTTGGTTACTGTGAGGGTTTAAAAAGTGGTTATTCAACATGAGGCACGATCCAATTGCCATTTTGAATCATTTTTGGTACAGTCCAAAAAATCAATTATCGGATGAAAAACGATGACTCCGGACCTGTCGAACGATCCCAAAATGGTCAATATGGATGAAATTTTAACATTTAATCTTTTGACTCTAAATGACTGTTGGATGTGAATTATGACTTTGTCAACTAAAATAAGTGTGTTTGAAGTCATTTCTGTGCCTGAAACGGGTCAAAATTGAAGCTTTTGAGTAAGCAAAACTCTGTAAAGATGGCAATTTTGGTCACTGTGAGGGTTTAAAAAGTGGTTATTCAACATGAGGCACGATCCAATTGACATTTTGAATCATTTTTGGTACAGTCCAAAAAATCAAGTTTCGGATGAAAAACGATGACTCCGGACCTGTCGAACGATCCCAAAATGGTCAATATGGATGAAATTTTAACATTTAATCTTTTGACTCTAAATGACTGTTGGATGTGAATTATGACTTTGTCAACTAAAATAAGTGTGTTTAAAGTCATTTCTGTGCCTGAAACGGGTCAAAATTGAAGCTTTTGAGTAAGCAAAACTATGTAAAAATGGCAATTTTGGTTACTGTGAGGGTTAAAAAAGTGGTTATTCAACATGAGGCACGATCCAATTGCCATTTTGAATCATTTTTGGTACAGTCCAAAAAATCAATTTTCGGATGAAAAACGATGACTACGGACCTGTAGAACGATCCCAAAATGGTCAATATGGATGAAATTTTAACATTTAATCTTTTGACTCTAAATGACTGTTGGATGTGAATTATGACTTTGTCAACTAAAATAAGTGTGTTTAAAGTCATTTCTGTGCCTGAAACGGGTCAAAATTTAAGCTTTTGAGTAAGCAAAACTCTGTAAAAATGGCAATTTTGGTCACTGTGAGGGTTTAAAAAGTGGTTATTCAACATGAGGCACGATCCAATTGACATTTTGAATCATTTTTGGTACAGTCCAAAAAATCAATTTTCGGGTTAAAAAACGATGACTCCGGACCTGTCGAACGATCCCAAAATGGTCAATATGGATGAAATTTTAACATTTAATCTTTTGACTCTAAATGACTGTTGGATGTGAATTATGACTTTGTCAACTAAAATAAGTGTGTTTAAAGTCATTTCTGTGCCGGAAACGGGTCAAAATTGAAGCTTTTGAGTAAGCAAAACTCTGTAAAAATGGCAATTTTGGTCACTGTGAGGGTTTAAAAAGTGGTTATTCAACATGAGGCACGATCCAATTGACATTTTGAATCATTTTTGGTACAGTCCAAAAAATCAATTTTCGGATGAAAAACAATGACTCCGGACCTGTCGAACGATCCCAAAATGGTCAATATGGATGAAATTTTAACATTTAATCTTTTGACTCTAAATGACTGTTGGATGTGAATTATGACTTTGTCAACTAAAATAAGTATGTTTAAAGTCATTGCTGTGCCGGAAACGGGTCAAAATTGAAGCTTTTGAGTAAGCAAAACGCTGTAAAAATGGCAATTTTGGTCACTGTGAGGGTTTAAAAAGTGGGTATTCAACATGAGGCACGATCCAATTGACATTTTGATTCATTTTTGGTACAGTCCAAAAAATCTATTTTCGGATGAAAAACGATGACTCCGGACCTGTCGAACGATCCCAAAATGGTCAATATGGATGAAATTTTAACATTTAATCTTTTGACTCTAAATGACTGTTGGATGTGAATTATGACTTTGTCAACTAAAATAAGTATGTTTAAAGTCATTTCTGTGCCGGAAACGGGTCAAAATTTAAGCTTTTGAGTAAGCAAATATCTGTAAAATTGGCAATTTTGGTCACTGTGAGGGTTTAAAAAGTGGTTATTCAACATGAGGCACGATCCAATTGACATTTTGAATCATTTTTGGTACAGTCCAAAAAATCAATTTTCGGATGAAAAACGATGACTCCGGACCTGTCGAACAATCCCAAAATGGTCAATATGGATGAAATTTTAACATTTAATCTTTTGACTCTAAATGACTGTTGGATGTGAATTATGACTTTGTCAACTAAAATAAGTGTGTTTAAAGTCATTTCTGTGCCTGAAACGGGTCAAAATTGAAGCTTTTGAGTAAGCAAAACTCCGTAAAAATGGCAATTTTGGTCACTGTGAGGGTTTAAAAAGTGGTTATTCAACATGAGGCACGATCCAATTGACATTTTGAATCATTTTTGGTACAGTCCAAAAAATCAATTTTCGGATGAAAAACGATGACTCCGGACCTGTCGAACGATCCCAAAATGGTCAATATGGATGACATTTTAACATTTAATCTTTTGACTCTAAATGACTGTTGGATGTGAATTATGACTTTGTCAACTAAAATAAGTGTGTTTAAAGTCATTTCTGTGCCTGAAACGGGTCAAAATTGAAGCTTTTGAGTAAGCAAAACTCTGTAAAAATGGCAATTTTGGTCACTGTGAAGGTTTAAAAAGTGGTTATTCAACATGAGGCATGATCCAATTGACATTTTGAATCATTTTTGGTACAGTCCAAAAAATCAATTTTCGGATGAAAAACGATGACTCCGGACCTGTCGAACGATCCCAAAATGGTCAATATGGATGAAATTTTAACATTTAATCTTTTGACTCTAAATGACTGTTGGATGTGAATTATGACTTTGTCAACTAAAATAAGTGTGTTTAAAGTCATTTCTGTGCCTGAAACGGGTCAAAATTGAAGCTTTTGAGTAAGCAAAACTATGTAAAAATGGCAATTTTGGTTACTGTGAGGGTTTAAAAAGTGGTTATTCAACATGAGGCGCGATCCAATTGCCATTTTGAATCATTTTTGGTACAGTCCAAAAAATCAATTTTCGGATGAAAAACGATGACTACGGACCTGTCGAACGATCCCAAAATGGTCAATATGGATGAAATTTTAACATTTAATCTTTTGACTCTAAATGACTGTTGGATGTGAATTATGACTTTGTCAACTAAAATAAGTGTGTTTAAAGTCATTTCTGTGCCTGAAACGGGTCAAAATTTAAGCTTTTGAGTAAGCAAAACTCTGTAAAAATGCCAATTTTGGTCACTGTGAGGGTTTAAAAAGTGGTTATTCAACATGAGGCACGATCCAATTGACATTTTGAATCATTTTTGGTACAGTCCAAAAAATCAATTTTCGGGTTAAAAAACGATGACTCCGGACCTGTCGAACGATCCCAAAATGGTCAATATGGATGAAATTTTAACATTTAATCTTTTGACTCTAAATGACTGTTGGATGTGAATTATGACTTTGTCAACTAAAATAAGTGTGTTTAAAGTCATTTCTGTGCCTGAAACGGGTCAAAATTGAAGCTTTTGAGTAAGCAAAACTCTGTAAAAATGGCAATTTTGGTCACTGTGAGGGTTTAAAAAGTGGTTATTCAACATGAGGCACGATCCAATTGACATTTTGAATCATTTTTGGTACAGTCCAAAAAATCAATTTTCGGATGAAAAACGATGACTCCGGACCTGTCGAACGATCCCAAAATGGTCAATATGGATGAAATTTTAACATTTAATCTTCTGACTCTAAATGACTGTTGGATGTGAATTATGACTTTGTCAACTAAAATAAGTATGTTTAAAGTCATTTCTGTGCCGGAAACGGGTCAAAATTGAAGCTTTTGAGTAAGCAAAACTCTGTAAAAATGGCAATTTTGGTCACTGTGAGGGTTTAAAAAGTGGTTATTCAACATGAGGCACGATCCAATTGACATTTTGAATCATTTTTGGTACAGTCCAAAAAATCAATTTTCGGATGAAAAACGATGACTCCGGATCTGTCGAACAATCCCAAAATGGTCAATATGGATGAAATTTTAACATTTAATCTTTTGACTCTAAATGACTGTTGGATGTGAATTATGACTTTGTCAACTAAAATAAGTGTGTTTAAAGTCATTTCTGTGCCTGAAACGGGTCAAAATTGAAGCTTTTGAGTAAGCAAAACTCTGTAAAAATGGCAATTTTGGTTACTGTGAGGGTTTAAAAAGTGGTTATTCAACATGAGGCACGATCCAATTGACATTTTGAATCATTTTTGGTACAGTCCAAAAAATCAATTTTCGGATGAAAAACGATGACTCCGGACCTGTCGAACGATCCCAAAATGGTCAATATGGATGACATTTTAACATTTAATCTTTTGACTCTAAATGACTGTTGGATGTGAATTATGACTTTGTCAACTAAAATAAGTGTGTTTAAAGTCATTTCTGTGCCTTAAACGGGTCAAAATTGAAGCTTTTGAGTAAGCAAAACTCTGTAAAAATGGCAATTTTGGTCATTGTGAGGGTTTAAAAAGTGGTTATTCAACACGAGGCACGATCCAATTGACATTTTGAATCATTTTTGGTACAGTCCAAAAAATCAATTTTCGGATGAAAAACGATGACTCCGGACCTGTCGAACTATCCCAAAATGGTTATTATGGATGAAATTTTAACATTTAATCTTTTGACTCTAAATGACTGTTGGATGTGAATTATGACTTTGTCAACTAAAATAAGTGTGTTTAAAGTCATTTCTGTGCCTGAAACGGGTCAAAATGGAAGCTTTTGAGTAAGCAAAACTCTGTAAAAATGGCAATTTTTGGTTACTGTGAGGGTTTAAAAAGTGGTTATTCAACATGAGGCACGATCCAATTGCCATTTTGAATCATTTTTGGTACAGTCCAAAAAATCAATTATCGGATGAAAAACGATGACTCCGGACCTGTCGAACGATCCCAAAATGGTCAATATGGATGAAATTTTAACATTTAATCTTTTGACTCTAAATGACTGTTGGATGTGAATTATGACTTTGTCAACTAAAATAAGTGTGTTTGAAGTCATTTCTGTGCCTGAAACGGGTCAAAATTGAAGCTTTTGAGTAAGCAAAACTCTGTAAAGATGGCAATTTTGGTCACTGTGAGGGTTTAAAAAGTGGTTATTCAACATGAGGCACGATCCAATTGACATTTTGAATCATTTTTGGTACAGTCCAAAAAATCAAGTTTCGGATGAAAAACGATGACTCCGGACCTGTCGAACGATCCCAAAATGGTCAATATGGATGAAATTTTAACATTTAATCTTTTGACTCTAAATGACTGTTGGATGTGAATTATGACTTTGTCAACTAAAATAAGTGTGTTTAAAGTCATTTCTGTGCCTGAAACGGGTCAAAATGGAAGCTTTTGAGTAAGCAAAACTCTGTAAAAATGGCAATTTTTGGTTACTGTGAGGGTTTAAAAAGTGGTTATTCAACATGAGGCACGATCCAATTGCCATTTTGAATCATTTTTGGTACAGTCCAAAAAATCAATTATCGGATGAAAAACGATGACTCCGGACCTGTCGAACGATCCCAAAATGGTCAATATGGATGAAATTTTAACATTTAATCTTTTGACTCTAAATGACTGTTGGATGTGAATTATGACTTTGTCAACTAAAATAAGTGTGTTTGAAGTCATTTCTGTGCCTGAAACGGGTCAAAATTGAAGCTTTTGAGTAAGCAAAACTCTGTAAAGATGGCAATTTTGGTCACTGTGAGGGTTTAAAAAGTGGTTATTCAACATGAGGCACGATCCAATTGACATTTTGAATCATTTTTGGTACAGTCCAAAAAATCAAGTTTCGGATGAAAAACGATGACTACGGACCTGTCGAACGATCCCAAAATGGTCAATATGGATGAAATTTTAACATTTAATCTTTTGACTCTAAATGACTGTTGGATGTGAATTATGACTTTGTCAACTAAAATAAGTGTGTTTAAAGTCATTTCTGTGCCTGAAACGGGTCAAAATTGAAGCTTTTGAGTAAGCAAAACTCTGTAAAAATGGCAATTTTGGTCACAGTGAGGGTTTAAAAAGTGGTTATTCAACATGAGGCACGATCCAATCGACATTTTGAATCATTTTTGGTACAGTCCAAAAAATCAATTTTCGGATGAAAAACGATGACTCCGGACCTGTCGAACGATCCCAAAATGGTCAATATGGATGACATTTTAACATTTAATCTTTTGACTCTAAATGACTGTTGGATGTGAATTATGACTTTGTCAACTAAAATAAGTGTGTTTAAAGTCATTTCTGTGCCTGAAACGGGTCAAAATTGAAGCTTTTGAGTAAGCAAAACTATGTAAAAATGGCAATTTTGGTTACTGTGAGGGTTTAAAAAGTGGTTATTCAACATGAGGCACGATCCAATTGCCATTTTGAATCATTTTTGGTACAGTCCAAAAAATCAATTTTCGGATGAAAAACGATGACTACGGACCTGTAGAACGATCCCAAAATGGTCAATATGGATGAAATTTTAACATTTAATCTTTTGACTCTAAATGACTGTTGGATGTGAATTATGACTTTGTCAACTAAAATAAGTGTGTTTAAAGTCATTTCTGTGCCTGAAACGGGTCAAAATTTAAGCTTTTGAGTAAGCAAAACTCTGTAAAAATGGCAATTTTGGTCACTGTGAGGGTTTAAAAAGTGGTTATTCAACATGAGGCACGATCCAATTGACATTTTGAATCATTTTTGGTACAGTCCAAAAAATCAATTTTCGGGTTAAAAAACGATGACTCCGGACCTGTCGAACGATCCCAAAATGGTCAATATGGATGAAATTTTAACATTTAATCTTTTGACTCTAAATGACTGTTGGATGTGAATTATGACTTTGTCAACTAAAATAAGTGTGTTTAAAGTCATTTCTGTGCCGGAAACGGGTCAAAATTGAAGCTTTTGAGTAAGCAAAACTCTGTAAAAATGGCAATTTTGGTCACTGTGAGGGTTTAAAAAGTGGTTATTCAACATGAGGCACGATCCAATTGACATTTTGAATCATTTTTGGTACAGTCCAAAAAATCAATTTTCGGATGAAAAACAATGACTGTCGAACGATCCCAAAATGGTCAATATGGATGAAATTTTAACATTTAATCTTTTGACTCTAAATGACTGTTGGATGTGAATTATGACTTTGTCAACTAAAATAAGTATGTTTAAAGTCATTGCTGTGCCGGAAACGGGTCAAAATTGAAGCTTTTGAGTAAGCAAAACGCTGTAAAAATGGCAATTTTGGTCACTGTGAGGGTTTAAAAAGTGGGTATTCAACATGAGGCACGATCCAATTGACATTTTGAATCATTTTTGGTACAGTCCAAAAAATCAATTTTCGGATGAAAAACGATGACTCCGGACCTGTCGAACGATCCCAAAATGGTCAATAAGGATGAAATTTTAACATTTAATCTTTTGACTCTAAATGACTGTTGGATGTGAATTATGACTTTGTCAACTAAAATAAGTGTGTTTAAAGTCATTTCTGTGCCTGAAACGGGTCAAAATTGAAGCTTTTGAGTAAGCAAAACTCTGTAAAAATGGCAATTTTGGTCACTGTGAGGGTTTAAAAAGTGGGTATTCAACATGAGGCACGATCCAATTGACATTTTGATTCATTTTTGGTACAGTCCAAAAAATCAATTTTCGGGTGAAAAACGATGACTCCGGACCTGTCGAACGATCCCAAAATGGTCAATATGGATGAAATTTTAACATTTAATCTTTTGACTCTAAATGACTGTTGGATGTGAATTATGACTTTGTCAACTAAAATAAGTATGTTTAAAGTCATTTCTGTGCCGGAAACGGGTCAAAATTTAAGCTTTTGAGTAAGCAAATATCTGTAAAATTGGCAATTTTGGTCACTGTGAGGGTTTAAAAAGTGGTTATTCAACATGAGGCACGATCCAATTGACATTTTGAATCATTTTTGGTACAGTCCAAAAAATCAATTTTCGGATGAAAAACGATGACTCCTGACCTGTCGAACGATCCCAAAATGGTCAATATGGATGACATTTTAACATTTAATCTTTTGACTCTAAATGACTGTTGGATGTGAATTATGACTTTGTCAACTAAAATAAGTGTGTTTAAAGTCATTTCTGTGCCTGAAACGGGTCAAAATTGAAGCTTTTGAGTAAGCAAAACTCTGTAAAAATGGCAATTTTGGTCACTGTGAAGGTTTAAAAAGTGGTTATTCAACATGAGGCATGATCCAATTGACATTTTGAATCATTTTTGGTACAGTCCAAAAAATCAATTTTCGGATGAAAAACGATGACTCCGGACCTGTCGAACGATCCCAAAATGGTCAATATGGATGAAATTTTAACATTTAATCTTTTGACTCTAAATGACTGTTGGATGTGAATTATGACTTTGTCAACTAAAATAAGTGTGTTTAAAGTCATTTCTGTGCCTGAAACGGGTCAAAATTGAAGCTTTTGAGTAAGCAAAACTATGTAAAAATGGCAATTTTGGTTACTGTGAGGGTTTAAAAAGTGGTTATTCAACATGAGGCACGATCCAATTGCCATTTTGAATCATTTTTGGTACAGTCCAAAAAATCAATTTTCGGATGAAAAACGATGACTACGGACCTGTCGAACGATCCCAAAATGGTCAATATGGATGAAATTTTAACATTTAATCTTTTGACTCTAAATGACTGTTGGATGTGAATTATGACTTTGTCAACTAAAATAAGTGTGTTTAAAGTCATTTCTGTGCCTGAAACGGGTCAAAATTTAAGCTTTTGAGTAAGCAAAACTCTGTAAAAATGCCAATTTTGGTCACTGTGAGGGTTTAAAAAGTGGTTATTCAACATGAGGCACGATCCAATTGACATTTTGAATCATTTTTGGTACAGTCCAAAAAATCTATTTTCGGGTTAAAAAACGATGACTCCGGACCTGTCGAACGATCCCAAAATGGTCAATATGGATGAAATTTTAACATTTAATCTTTTGACTCTAAATGACTGTTGGATGTGAATTATGACTTTGTCAACTAAAATAAGTGTGTTTAAAGTCATTTCTGTGCCTGAAACGGGTCAAAATTGAAGCTTTTGAGTAAGCAAAACTCTGTAAAAATGGCAATTTTGGTCACTGTGAGGGTTTAAAAAGTGGTTATTCAACATGAGGCACGATCCAATTGACATTTTGAATCATTTTTGGTACAGTCCAAAAAATCAATTTTCGGATGAAAAACGATGACTCCGGACCTGTCGAACGATCCCAAAATGGTCAATATGGATGAAATTTTAACATTTAATCTTTTGACTCTAAATGACTGTTGGATGTGAATTATGACTTTGTCAACTAAAATAAGTATGTTTAAAGTCATTTCTGTGCCGGAAACGGGTCAAAATTGAAGCTTTTGAGTAAGCAAAACTCTGTAAAAATGGCAATTTTGGTCACTGTGAGGGTTTAAAAAGTGGTTATTCAACATGAGGCACGATCCAATTGACATTTTGAATCATTTTTGGTACAGTCCAAAAAATCAATTTTCGGATGAAAAACGATGACTCCGGATCTGTCGAACAATCCCAAAATGGTCAATATGGATGAAATTTTAACATTTAATCTTTTGACTCTAAATGACTGTTGGATGTGAATTATGACTTTGTCAACTAAAATAAGTGTGTTTAAAGTCATTTCTGTGCCTGAAACGGGTCAAAATTGAAGCTTTTGAGTAAGCAAAACTCTGTAAAAATGGCAATTTTGGTCACTGTGAGGGTTTAAAAAGTGGTTATTCAACATGAGGCACGATCCAATTGACATTTTGAATCATTTTTGGTACAGTCCAAAAAATCAAATTTCGGATGAAAAATGATGACTCCGGACCTGTCGAACGATCCCAAAATGGTCAATATGGATGAAATTTTAACATTTAATCTTTTGACTCTAAATGACTGTTGGATGTGAATTATGACTTTGTCAACTAAAATAAGTGTGTTTAAAGTTATTTCTGTGCCTGAAACGGGTCAAAATTGAAGCTTTTGAGTAAGCAAAACTCTGTAAAAATGGCAATTTTGGTCACTGTGAGGGTTTAAAAAGTGGTTATTCAACATGAGGCACGATCCAATTGACATTTTGAATCATTTTTGGTACAGTCCAAAAAATCAATTTTCGGATGAAAAACGATGACTCCGGATCTGTCGAACAATCCCAAAATGGTCAATATGGATGAAATTTTAACATTTAATCTTTTGACTCTAAATGACTGTTGGATGTGAATTATGACTTTGACAACTAAAATAAGTGTGTTTAAAGTCATTTCTGTGCCTGAAACGGGTCAAAATGGAAGCTTTTGAGTAAGCAAAACTCTGTAAAAATGGCAATTTTTGGTTACTGTGAGGGTTTAAAAAGTGGTTATTCAACATGAGGCACGATCCAATTGCCATTTTGAATCATTTTTGGTACAGTCCAAAAAATCAATTATCGGATGAAAAACGATGACTCCGGACCTGTCGAACGATCCCAAAATGGTCAATATGGATGAAATTTTAACATTTAATCTTTTGACTCTAAATGACTGTTGGATGTGAATTATGACTTTGTCAACTAAAATAAGTGTGTTTAAAGTCATTTCTGTGCCTGAAACGGGTCAAAATTGAAGCTTTTGAGTAAGCAAAACTCTGTAAAAATGGCAATTTTGGTCACTGTGAGGGTTTAAAAAGTGGTTATTCAACATGAGGCACGATCCAATTGACATTTTGAATCATTTTTGGTACAGTCCAAAAAATCAATTTTCGGATGAAAAACGATGACTCCGGACCTGTCGAACTATCCCAAAATGGTTATTATGGATGAAATTTTAACATTTAATCTTTTGACTCTAAATGACTGTTGGATGTGAATTATGACTTTGTCAACTAAAATAAGTGTGTTTAAAGTCATTTCTGTGCCTGAAACGGGTCAAAATTGAAGCTTTTGAGTAAGCAAAACTCTGTAAAAATGGCAATTTTGGTCACTGTGAGGGTTTAAAAAGTGGCTATTCAACATGAGGCACGATCCAATTGACATTTTGAATAATTTTGGGTACAGTCCAAAAAATCAATTTTCGGATGAAAAACGATGACTCCGGACCTGTCGAACAATCCCAAAATGGTCAATATGGATGAAATTTTAACATGTAATCTTTTGACTCTAAATGACTGTTGGATGTGAATTATGACTTTGTCAACTAAAATAAGTGTGTTTAAAGTCATTTTTGTGCCTGAAACGGGTCAAAATTGAAGCTTTTGAGTAAGCAAAACTCTGTAAAAATGGCAATTTTGGTCACTGTGAGGGTTTAAAAAGTGGGTATTCAACATGAGGCACGATCCAATTGACATTTTGAATCATTTTTGGTACAGTCCAAAAAATCAATTTTCGGATGAAAAACGATGACTCCGGACCTGTCGAACGATCCCAAAATGGTCAATAAGGATGAAATTTTAACATTTAATCTTTTGACTCTAAATGACTGTTGGATGTGAATTATGACTTTGTCAACTAAAATAAGTGTGTTTAAAGTCATTTCTGTGCCTGAAACGGGTCAAAATTGAAGCTTTTGAGTAAGCAAAACTCTGTAAAAATGGCAATTTTGGTCACTGTGAGGGTTTAAAAAGTGGGTATTCAACATGAGGCACGATCCAATTGACATTTTGATTCATTTTTGGTACAGTCCAAAAAATCAATTTTCGGATGAAAAACGATGACTCCGGACCTGTCGAACGATCCCAAAATGGTCAATATGGATGAAATTTTAACATTTAATCTTTTGACTCTAAATGACTGTTGGATGTGAATTATGACTTTGTCAACTAAAATAAGTATGTTTAAAGTCATTTCTGTGCCGGAAACGGGTCAAAATTTAAGCTTTTGAGTAAGCAAATATCTGTAAAATTGGCAATTTTGGTCACTGTGAGGGTTTAAAAAGTGGTTATTCAACATGAGGCACGATCCAATTGACATTTTGAATCATTTTTGGTACAGTCCAAAAAATCAATTTTCGGATGAAAAACGATGACTCCGGACCTGTCGAACAATCCCAAAATGGTCAATATGGATGAAATTTTAACATTTAATCTTTTGACTCTAAATGACTGTTGGATGTGAATTATGACTTTGTCAACTAAAATAAGTGTGTTTAAAGTCATTTCTGTGCCTGAAACGGGTCAAAATTGAAGCTTTTGAGTAAGCAAAACTCCGTAAAAATGGCAATTTTGGTCACTGTGAGGGTTTAAAAAGTGGTTATTCAACATGAGGCACGATCCAATTGACATTTTGAATCATTTTTGGTACAGTCCAAAAAATCAATTTTCGGATGAAAAACGATGACTCCTGACCTGTCGAACGATCCCAAAATGGTCAATATGGATGACATTTTAACATTTAATCTTTTGACTCTAAATGACTGTTGGATGTGAATTATGACTTTGTCAACTAAAATAAGTGTGTTTAAAGTCATTTCTGTGCCTGAAACGGGTCAAAATTGAAGCTTTTGAGTAAGCAAAACTCTGTAAAAATGGCAATTTTGGTCACTGTGAAGGTTTAAAAAGTGGTTATTCAACATGAGGCATGATCCAATTGACATTTTGAATCATTTTTGGTACAGTCCAAAAAAACAATTTTCGGATGAAAAACGATGACTCCGGACCTGTCGAACGATCCCAAAATGGTCAATATGGATGAAATTTTAACATTTAATCTTTTGACTCTAAATGACTGTTGGATGTGAATTATGACTTTGTCAACTAAAATAAGTGTGTTTAAAGTCATTTCTGTGCCTGAAACGGGTCAAAATTGAAGCTTTTGAGTAAGCAAAACTATGTAAAAATGGCAATTTTGGTTACTGTGAGGGTTTAAAAAGTGGTTATTCAACATGAGGCACGATCCAATTGCCATTTTGAATCATTTTTGGTACAGTCCAAAAAATCAATTTTCGGATGAAAAACGATGACTACGGACCTGTCGAACGATCCCAAAATGGTCAATATGGATGAAATTTTAACATTTAATCTTTTGACTCTAAATGACTGTTGGATGTGAATTATGACTTTGTCAACTAAAATAAGTGTGTTTAAAGTCATTTCTGTGCCTGAAACGGGTCAAAATTTAAGCTTTTGAATAAGCAAAACTCTGTAAAAATGCCAATTTTGGTCACTGTGAGGGTTTAAAAAGTGGTTATTCAACATGAGGCACGATCCAATTGACATTTTGAATCATTTTTGGTACAGTCCAAAAAATCAATTTTCGGGTTAAAAAACGATGACTCCGGACCTGTCGAACGATCCCAAAATGGTCAATATGGATGAAATTTTAACATTTAATCTTTTGACTCTAAATGACTGTTGGATGTGAATTATGACTTTGTCAACTAAAATAAGTGTGTTTAAAGTCATTTCTGTGCCTGAAACGGGTCAAAATTGAAGCTTTTGAGTAAGCAAAACTCTGTAAAAATGGCAATTTTGGTCACTGTGAGGGTTTAAAAAGTGGTTATTCAACATGAGGCACGATCCAATTGACATTTTGAATCATTTTTGGTACAGTCCAAAAAATCAAT
The DNA here is from genome assembly GCF_964263255.1 of Lissotriton vulgaris. Taxonomy (NCBI): domain Eukaryota; kingdom Metazoa; phylum Chordata; class Amphibia; order Caudata; family Salamandridae; genus Lissotriton; species Lissotriton vulgaris. Next base: position 121,270 of record NW_028241576.1, read on the forward strand.
TTTCGGATGAAAAACGATGACTCCGGACCTGTCGAACGATCCCAAAATGGTCAATATGGATGAAATTTTAACATTTAATCTTTTGACTCTAAATGACTGTTGGATGTGAATTATGACTTTGTCAACTAAAATAAGTATGTTTAAAGTCATTTCTGTGCCGGAAACGGGTCAAAATTGAAGCTTTTGAGTAAGCAAAACTCTGTAAAAATGGCAATTTTGGTCACTGTGAGGGTTTAAAAAGTGGTTATTCAACATGAGGCACGATCCAATTGACATTTTGAATCATTTTTGGTACAGTCCAAAAAATCAATTTTCGGATGAAAAACGATGACTCCGGATCTGTCGAACAATCCCAAAATGGTCAATATGGATGAAATTTTAACATTTAATCTTTTGACTCTAAATGACTGTTGGATGTGAATTATGACTTTGTCAACTAAAATAAGTGTGTTTAAAGTCATTTCTGTGCCTGAAACGGGTCAAAATTGAAGCTTTTGAGTAAGCAAAACTCTGTAAAAATGGCAATTTTGGTTACTGTGAGGGTTTAAAAAGTGGTTATTCAACATGAGGCACGATCCAATTGACATTTTGAATCATTTTTGGTACAGTCCAAAAAATCAATTTTCGGATGAAAAACGATGACTCCGGACCTGTCGAACGATCCCAAAATGGTCAATATGGATGACATTTTAACATTTAATCTTTTGACTCTAAATGACTGTTGGATGTGAATTATGACTTTGTCAACTAAAATAAGTGTGTTTAAAGTCATTTCTGTGCCTTAAACGGGTCAAAATTGAAGCTTTTGAGTAAGCAAAACTCTGTAAAAATGGCAATTTTGGTCATTGTGAGGGTTTAAAAAGTGGTTATTCAACACGAGGCACGATCCAATTGACATTTTGAATCATTTTTGGTACAGTCCAAAAAATCAATTTTCGGATGAAAAACGATGACTCCGGACCTGTCGAACGATCCCAAAATGGTCAATATGGATGAAATTTTAACATTTAATCTTTTGACTCTAAATGACTGTTGGATGTGAATTATGACTTTGTCAACTAAAATAAGTGTGTTTAAAGTCATTTCTGTGCCTGAAACGGGTCAAAATTGAAGCTTTTGAGTAAGCAAAACTCTGTAAAAATGGCAATTTTGGTCACTGTGAGGGTTTAAAAAGTGGTTATTCAACATGAGGCACGATCCAATTGACATTTTGAATCATTTTTGGTACAGTCCAAAAAATCAATTTTCGGATGAAAAACGATGACTCCGGACCTGTCGAACTATCCCAAAATGGTTATTATGGATGAAATTTTAACATTTAATCTTTTGACTCTAAATGACTGTTGGATGTGAATTATGACTTTGTCAACTAAAATAAGTGTGTTTAAAGTCATTTCTGTGCCTGAAACGGGTCAAAATTGAAGCTTTTGAGTAAGCAAAACTCTGTAAAAATGGCAATTTTGGTCACTGTGAGGGTTTAAAAAGTGGCTATTCAACATGAGGCACGATCCAATTGACATTTTGAATAATTTTGGGTACAGTCCAAAAAATCAATTTTCGGATGAAAAACGATGACTCCGGACCTGTCGAACAATCCCAAAATGGTCAATATGGATGAAATTTTAACATGTAATCTTTTGACTCTAAATGACTGTTGGATGTGAATTATGACTTTGTCAACTAAAATAAGTGTGTTTAAAGTCATTTTTGTGCCTGAAACGGGTCAAAATTGAAGCTTTTGAGTAAGCAAAACTCTGTAAAAATGGCAATTTTGGTCACTGTGAGGGTTTAAAAAGTGGTTATTCAACACGAGGCACGATCCAATTGACATTTTGAATCATTTTTGGTACAGTCCAAAAAATCAATTTTCGGATGAAAAACGATGACTCCGGACCTGTCGAACGATCCCAAAATGGTCAATATGGATGAAATTTTAACATTTAATCTTTTGACTCTAAATGACTGTTGGATGTGAATTATGACTTTGTCAACTAAAATAAGTGTGTTTAAAGTCATTTCTGTGCCTGAAACGGGTCAAAATTGAAGCTTTTGAGTAAGCAAAACTATGTAAAAATGGCAATTTTGGTTACTGTGAGGGTTTAAAAAGTGGTTATTCAACATGAGGCACGATCCAATTGCCATTTTGAATCATTTTTGGTACAGTCCAAAAAATCAATTTTCGGATGAAAAACGATGACTACGGACCTGTCGAACGATCCCAAAATGGTCAATATGGATGAAATTTTAACATTTAATCTTTTGACTCTAAATGACTGTTGGATGTGAATTATGACTTTGTCAACTAAAATAAGTGTGTTTAAAGTCATTTCTGTGCCTGAAACGGGTCAAAATTTAAGCTTTTGAATAAGCAAAACTCTGTAAAAATGCCAATTTTGGTCACTGTGAGGGTTTAAAAAGTGGTTATTCAACATGAGGCACGATCCAATTGACATTTTGAATCATTTTTGGTACAGTCCAAAAAATCAATTTTCGGGTTAAAAAACGATGACTCCGGACCTGTCGAACGATCCCAAAATGGTCAATATGGATGAAATTTTAACATTTAATCTTTTGACTCTAAATGACTGTTGGATGTGAATTATGACTTTGTCAACTAAAATAAGTGTGTTTAAAGTCATTTCTGTGCCTGAAACGGGTCAAAATTGAAGCTTTTGAGTAAGCAAAACTCTGTAAAAATGGCAATTTTGGTCACTGTGAGGGTTTAAAAAGTGGTTATTCAACATGAGGCACGATCCAATTGACATTTTGAATCATTTTTGGTACAGTCCAAAAAATCAATTTTCGGATGAAAAACGATGACTCCGGACCTGTCGAACGATCCCAAAATGGTCAATATGGATGAAATTTTAACATTTAATCTTTTGACTCTAAATGACTGTTGGATGTGAATTATGACTTTGTCAACTAAAATAAGTATGTTTAAAGTCATTTCTGTGCCGGAAACGGGTCAAAATTGAAGCTTTTGAGTAAGCAAAACTCTGTAAAAATGGCAATTTTGGTCACTGTGAGGGTTTAAAAAGTGGTTATTCAACATGAGGCACGATCCAATTGACATTTTGAATCATTTTTGGTACAGTCCAAAAAATCAATTTTCGGATGAAAAACGATGACTCCGGATCTGTCGAACAATCCCAAAATGGTCAATATGGATGAAATTTTAACATTTAATCTTTTGACTCTAAATGACTGTTGGATGTGAATTATGACTTTGTCAACTAAAATAAGTGTGTTTAAAGTCATTTCTGTGCCTGAAACGGGTCAAAATTGAAGCTTTTGAGTAAGCAAAACTCTGTAAAAATGGCAATTTTGGTTACTGTGAGGGTTTAAAAAGTGGTTATTCAACATGAGGCACGATCCAATTGACATTTTGAATCATTTTTGGTACAGTCCAAAAAATCAATTTTCGGATGAAAAACGATGACTCCGGACCTGTCGAACGATCCCAAAATGGTCAATATGGATGACATTTTAACATTTAATCTTTTGACTCTAAATGACTGTTGGATGTGAATTATGACTTTGTCAACTAAAATAAGTGTGTTTAAAGTCATTTCTGTGCCTTAAACGGGTCAAAATTGAAGCTTTTGAGTAAGCAAAACTCTGTAAAAATGGCAATTTTGGTCATTGTGAGGGTTTAAAAAGTGGTTATTCAACACGAGGCACGATCCAATTGACATTTTGAATCATTTTTGGTACAGTCCAAAAAATCAATTTTCGGATGAAAAACGATGACTCCGGACCTGTCGAACGATCCCAAAATGGTCAATATGGATGAAATTTTAACATTTAATCTTTTGACTCTAAATGACTGTTGGATGTGAATTATGACTTTGTCAACTAAAATAAGTGTGTTTAAAGTCATTTCTGTGCCTGAAACGGGTCAAAATTGAAGCTTTTGAGTAAGCAAAACTCTGTAAAAATGGCAATTTTGGTCACTGTGAGGGTTTAAAAAGTGGTTATTCAACATGAGGCACGATCCAATTGACATTTTGAATCATTTTTGGTACAGTCCAAAAAATCAATTTTCGGATGAAAAACGATGACTCCGGACCTGTCGAACTATCCCAAAATGGTTATTATGGATGAAATTTTAACATTTAATCTTTTGACTCTAAATGACTGTTGGATGTGAATTATGACTTTGTCAACTAAAATAAGTGTGTTTAAAGTCATTTCTGTGCCTGAAACGGGTCAAAATTGAAGCTTTTGAGTAAGCAAAACTCTGTAAAAATGGCAATTTTGGTCACTGTGAGGGTTTAAAAAGTGGCTATTCAACATGAGGCACGATCCAATTGACATTTTGAATAATTTTGGGTACAGTCCAAAAAATCAATTTTCGGATGAAAAACGATGACTCCGGACCTGTCGAACAATCCCAAAATGGTCAATATGGATGAAATTTTAACATGTAATCTTTTGACTCTAAATGACTGTTGGATGTGAATTATGACTTTGTCAACTAAAATAAGTGTGTTTAAAGTCATTTTTGTGCCTGAAACGGGTCAAAATTGAAGCTTTTGAGTAAGCAAAACTCTGTAAAAATGGCAATTTTGGTCACTGTGAGGGTTTAAAAAGTGGTTATTCAACACGAGGCACGATCCAATTGACATTTTGAATCATTTTTGGTACAGTCCAAAAAATCAATTTTCGGATGAAAAACGATGACTCCGGACCTGTCGAACGATCCCAAAATGGTCAATATGGATGAAATTTTAACATTTAATCTTTTGACTCTAAATGACTGTTGGATGTGAATTATGACTTTGTCAACTAAAATAAGTGTGTTTAAAGTCATTTCTGTGCCTGAAACGGGTCAAAATTGAAGCTTTTGAGTAAGAAAAACTCTGTAAAAATGGCAATTTTGGTCACTGTGAGGGTTTAAAAAGTGGTTATTCAACATGAGGCACGATCCAATTGACATTTTGAATAATTTTTGATACAGTCCAAAAAATCAATTTTCGGATGAAAAACGATGACTCCGGACCTGTCAAACGATCCCAAAATGGTTAATATGGATGAAATTTTAACATTTAATCTTTTGACTCTAAACGACTGTTGGATGTGAATTATGACTTTGTCAACTAAAATAAGTGTGTTTAAAGTCATTTCTGTGCCTGAAACGGGTCAAAATGGAAGCTTTTGAGTAAGCAAAACTCTGTAAAAATGGCAATTTTTGGTTACTGTGAGGGTTTAAAAAGTGGTTATTCAACATGAGGCACGATCCAATTGCCATTTTGAATCATTTTTGGTACAGTCCAAAAAATCAATTATCGGATGAAAAACGATGACTCCGGACCTGTCGAACGATCCCAAAATGGTCAATATGGATGAAATTTTAACATTTAATCTTTTGACTCTAAATGACTGTTGGATGTGAATTATGACTTTGTCAACTAAAATAAGTGTGTTTGAAGTCATTTCTGTGCCTGAAACGGGTCAAAATTGAAGCTTTTGAGTAAGCAAAACTCTGTAAAGATGGCAATTTTGGTCACTGTGAGGGTTTAAAAAGTGGTTATTCAACATGAGGCACGATCCAATTGACATTTTGAATCATTTTTGGTACAGTCCAAAAAATCAAGTTTCGGATGAAAAACGATGACTCCGGACCTGTCGAACGATCCCAAAATGGTCAATATGGATGAAATTTTAACATTTAATCTTTTGACTCTAAATGACTGTTGGATGTGAATTATGACTTTGTCAACTAAAATAAGTGTGTTTAAAGTCATTTCTGTGCCTGAAACGGGTCAAAATTGAAGCTTTTGAGTAAGCAAAACTCTGTAAAAATGGCAATTTTGGTCACTGTGAGGGTTTAAAAAGTGGTTATTCAACATGAGGCACGATCCAATCGACATTTTGAATCATTTTTGGTACAGTCCAAAAAATCAATTTTCGGATGAAAAACGATGACTCCGGACCTGTCGAACGATCCCAAAATGGTCAATATGGATGAAATTTTAACATTTAATCTTTTGACTCTAAATGACTGTTGGATGTGAATTATGACTTTGTCAACTAAAATAAGTGTGTTTAAAGTCATTTCTGTGCCTGAAACGGGTCAAAATTGAAGCTTTTGAGTAAGCAAAACTATGTAAAAATGGCAATTTTGGTTACTGTGAGGGTTTAAAAAGTGGTTATTCAACATGAGGCACGATCCAATTGCCATTTTGAATCATTTTTGGTACAGTCCAAAAAATCAATTTTCGGATGAAAAACGATGACTACGGACCTATAGAACGATCCCAAAATGGTCAATATGGATGAAATTTTAACATTTAATCTTTTGACTCTAAATGACTGTTGGATGTGAATTATGACTTTGTCAACTAAAATAAGTGTGTTTAAAGTCATTTCTGTGCCTGAAACGGGTCAAAATTGAAGCTTTTGAGTAAGCAAAACTCTGTAAAAATGGCAATTTTGGTCACTGTGAGGGTTTAAAAAGTGGTTATTCAACATGAGGCACGATCCAATTGACATTTTGAATCATTTTTGGTACAGTCCAAAAAATCAATTTTCGGATGAAAAACGATGACTCCGGACCTGTCGAACTATCCCAAAATGGTTATTATGGATGAAATTTTAACATTTAATCTTTTGACTCTAAATGACTGTTGGATGTGAATTATGACTTTGTCAACTAAAATAAGTGTGTTTAAAGTCATTTCTGTGCCTGAAACGGGTCAAAATTGAAGCTTTTGAGTAAGCAAAACTCTGTAAAAATGGCAATTTTGGTCACTGTGAGGGTTTAAAAAGTGGCTATTCAACATGAGGCACGATCCAATTGACATTTTGAATAATTTTGGGTACAGTCCAAAAAATCAATTTTCGGATGAAAAACGATGACTCCGGACCTGTCGAACAATCCCAAAATGGTCAATATGGATGAAATTTTAACATGTAATCTTTTGACTCTAAATGACTGTTGGATGTGAATTATGACTTTGTCAACTAAAATAAGTGTGTTTAAAGTCATTTTTGTGCCTGAAACGGGTCAAAATTGAAGCTTTTGAGTAAGCAAAACTCTGTAAAAATGGCAATTTTGGTCACTGTGAGGGTTTAAAAAGTGGTTATTCAACACGAGGCACGATCCAATTGACATTTTGAATCATTTTTGGTACAGTCCAAAAAATCAATTTTCGGATGAAAAACGATGACTCCGGACCTGTCGAACGATCCCAAAATGGTCAATATGGATGAAATTTTAACATTTAATCTTTTGACTCTAAATGACTGTTGGATGTGAATTATGACTTTGTCAACTAAAATAAGTGTGTTTAAAGTCATTTCTGTGCCTGAAACGGGTCAAAATTGAAGCTTTTGAGTAAGAAAAACTCTGTAAAAATGGCAATTTTGGTCACTGTGAGGGTTTAAAAAGTGGTTATTCAACATGAGGCACGATCCAATTGACATTTTGAATAATTTTTGATACAGTCCAAAAAATCAATTTTCGGATGAAAAACGATGACTCCGGACCTGTCAAACGATCCCAAAATGGTTAATATGGATGAAATTTTAACATTTAATCTTTTGACTCTAAACGACTGTTGGATGTGAATTATGACTTTGTCAACTAAAATAAGTGTGTTTAAAGTCATTTCTGTGCCTGAAACGGGTCAAAATGGAAGCTTTTGAGTAAGCAAAACTCTGTAAAAATGGCAATTTTTGGTTACTGTGAGGGTTTAAAAAGTGGTTATTCAACATGAGGCACGATCCAATTGCCATTTTGAATCATTTTTGGTACAGTCCAAAAAATCAATTATCGGATGAAAAACGATGACTCCGGACCTGTCGAACGATCCCAAAATGGTCAATATGGATGAAATTTTAACATTTAATCTTTTGACTCTAAATGACTGTTGGATGTGAATTATGACTTTGTCAACTAAAATAAGTGTGTTTGAAGTCATTTCTGTGCCTGAAACGGGTCAAAATTGAAGCTTTTGAGTAAGCAAAACTCTGTAAAGATGGCAATTTTGGTCACTGTGAGGGTTTAAAAAGTGGTTATTCAACATGAGGCACGATCCAATTGACATTTTGAATCATTTTTGGTACAGTCCAAAAAATCAAGTTTCGGATGAAAAACGATGACTCCGGACCTGTCGAACGATCCCAAAATGGTCAATATGGATGAAATTTTAACATTTAATCTTTTGACTCTAAATGACTGTTGGATGTGAATTATGACTTTGTCAACTAAAATAAGTGTGTTTAAAGTCATTTCTGTGCCTGAAACGGGTCAAAATTGAAGCTTTTGAGTAAGCAAAACTCTGTAAAAATGGCAATTTTGGTCACTGTGAGGGTTTAAAAAGTGGTTATTCAACATGAGGCACGATCCAATCGACATTTTGAATCATTTTTGGTACAGTCCAAAAAATCAATTTTCGGATGAAAAACGATGACTCCGGACCTGTCGAACGATCCCAAAATGGTCAATATGGATGAAATTTTAACATTTAATCTTTTGACTCTAAATGACTGTTGGATGTGAATTATGACTTTGTCAACTAAAATAAGTGTGTTTAAAGTCATTTCTGTGCCTGAAACGGGTCAAAATTGAAGCTTTTGAGTAAGCAAAACTATGTAAAAATGGCAATTTTGGTTACTGTGAGGGTTTAAAAAGTGGTTATTCAACATGAGGCACGATCCAATTGCCATTTTGAATCATTTTTGGTACAGTCCAAAAAATCAATTTTCGGATGAAAAACGATGACTACGGACCTATAGAACGATCCCAAAATGGTCAATATGGATGAAATTTTAACATTTAATCTTTTGACTCTAAATGACTGTTGGATGTGAATTATGACTTTGTCAACTAAAATAAGTGTGTTTAAAGTCATTTCTGTGCCTGAAACGGGTCAAAATTTAAGCTTTTGAGTAAGCAAAACTCTGTAAAAATGGCAATTTTGGTCACTGTGAGGGTTTAAAAAGTGGTTATTCAACATGAGGCACGATCCAATTGACATTTTGAATCATTTTTGGTACAGTCCAAAAAATCAATTTTCGGGTTAAAAAACGATGACTCCGGACCTGTCGAACGATCCCAAAATGGTCAATATGGATGAAATTTTAACATTTAATCTTTTGACTCTAAATGACTGTTGGATGTGAATTATGACTTTGTCAACTAAAATAAGTGTGTTTAAAGTCATTTCTGTGCCGGAAACGGGTCAAAATTGAAGCTTTTGAGTAAGCAAAACTCTGTAAAAATGGCAATTTTGGTCACTGTGAGGGTTTAAAAAGTGGTTATTCAACATGAGGCACGATCCAATTGACATTTTGAATCATTTTTGGTACAGTCCAAAAAATCAATTTTCGGATGAAAAACAATGACTCCGGACCTGTCGAACGATCCCAAAATGGTCAATATGGATGAAATTTTAACATGTAATCTTTTGACTCTAAATGACTGTTGGATGTGAATTATGACTTTGTCAACTAAAATAAGTATGTTTAAAGTCATTGCTGTGCCGGAAACGGGTCAAAATTGAAGCTTTTGAGTAAGCAAAACTCTGTAAAAATGGCAATTTTGGTCACTGTGAGGGTTTAAAAAGTGGGTATTCAACATGAGGCACGATCCAATTGACATTTTGAATCATTTTTGGTACAGTCCAAAAAATCAATTTTCGGATGAAAAACGATGACTCCGGACCTGTCGAACGATCCCAAAATGGTCAATAAGGATGAAATTTTAACATTTAATCTTTTGACTCTAAATGACTGTTGGATGTGAATTATGACTTTGTCAACTAAAATAAGTGTGTTTAAAGTCATTTCTGTGCCTGAAACGGGTCAAAATTGAAGCTTTTGAGTAAGCAAAACTCTGTAAAAATGGCAATTTTGGTCACTGTGAGGGTTTAAAAAGTGGGTATTCAACATGAGGCACGATCCAATTGACATTTTGATTCATTTTTGGTACAGTCCAAAAAATCAATTTTCGGATGAAAAACGATGACTCCGGACCTGTCGAACGATCCCAAAATGGTCAATATGGATGAAATTTTAACATTTAATCTTTTGACTCTAAATGACTGTTGGATGTGAATTATGACTTTGTCAACTAAAATAAGTATGTTTAAAGTCATTTCTGTGCCGGAAACGGGTCAAAATTTAAGCTTTTGAGTAAGCAAATATCTGTAAAATTGGCAATTTTGGTCACTGTGAGGGTTTAAAAAGTGGTTATTCAACATGAGGCACGATCCAATTGACATTTTGAATCATTTTTGGTACAGTCCAAAAAATCAATTTTCGGATGAAAAACGATGACTCCGGACCTGTCGAACAATCCCAAAATGGTCAATATGGATGAAATTTTAACATTTAATCTTTTGACTCTAAATGACTGTTGGATGTGAATTATGACTTTGTCAACTAAAATAAGTGTGTTTAAAGTCATTTCTGTGCCTGAAACGGGTCAAAATTGAAGCTTTTGAGTAAGCAAAACTCCGTAAAAATGGCAATTTTGGTCACTGTGAGGGTTTAAAAAGTGGTTATTCAACATGAGGCACGATCCAATTGACATTTTGAATCATTTTTGGTACAGTCCAAAAAATCAATTTTCGGATGAAAAACGATGACTCCGGACCTGTCGAACGATCCCAAAATGGTCAATATGGATGACATTTTAACATTTAATCTTTTGACTCTAAATGACTGTTGGATGTGAATTATGACTTTGTCAACTAAAATAAGTGTGTTTAAAGTCATTTCTGTGCCTGAAACGGGTCAAAATTGAAGCTTTTGAGTAAGCAAAACTATGTAAAAATGGCAATTTTGGTTACTGTGAGGGTTTAAAAAGTGGTTATTCAACATGAGGCACGATCCAATTGCCATTTTGAATCATTTTTGGTACAGTCCAAAAAATCAATTTTCGGATGAAAAACGATGACTACGGACCTATAGAACGATCCCAAAATGGTCAATATGGATGAAATTTTAACATTTAATCTTTTGACTCTAAATGACTGTTGGATGTGAATTATGACTTTGTCAACTAAAATAAGTGTGTTTAAAGTCATTTCTGTGCCTGAAACGGGTCAAAATTTAAGCTTTTGAGTAAGCAAAACTCTGTAAAAATGGCAATTTTGGTCACTGTGAGGGTTTAAAAAGTGGTTATTCAACATGAGGCACGATCCAATTGACATTTTGAATCATTTTTGGTACAGTCCAAAAAATCAATTTTCGGGTTAAAAAACGATGACTCCGGACCTGTCGAACGATCCCAAAATGGTCAATATGGATGAAATTTTAACATTTAATCTTTTGACTCTAAATGACTGTTGGATGTGAATTATGACTTTGTCAACTAAAATAAGTGTGTTTAAAGTCATTTCTGTGCCGGAAACGGGTCAAAATTGAAGCTTTTGAGTAAGCAAAACTCTGTAAAAATGGCAATTTTGGTCACTGTGAGGGTTTAAAAAGTGGTTATTCAACATGAGGCACGATCCAATTGACATTTTGAATCATTTTTGGTACAGTCCAAAAAATCAATTTTCGGATGAAAAACAATGACTCCGGACCTGTCGAACGATCCCAAAATGGTCAATATGGATGAAATTTTAACATGTAATCTTTTGACTCTAAATGACTGTTGGATGTGAATTATGACTTTGTCAACTAAAATAAGTATGTTTAAAGTCATTGCTGTGCCGGAAACGGGTCAAAATTGAAGCTTTTGAGTAAGCAAAACTCTGTAAAAATGGCAATTTTGGTCACTGTGAGGGTTTAAAAAGTGGGTATTCAACATGAGGCACGATCCAATTGACATTTTGAATCATTTTTGGTACAGTCCAAAAAATCAATTTTCGGATGAAAAACGATGACTCCGGACCTGTCGAACGATCCCAAAATGGTCAATAAGGATGAAATTTTAACATTTAATCTTTTGACTCTAAATGACTGTTGGATGTGAATTATGACTTTGTCAACTAAAATAAGTGTGTTTAAAGTCATTTCTGTGCCTGAAACGGGTCAAAATTGAAGCTTTTGAGTAAGCAAAACTCTGTAAAAATGGCAATTTTGGTCACTGTGAGGGTTTAAAAAGTGGGTATTCAACATGAGGCACGATCCAATTGACATTTTGATTCATTTTTGGTACAGTCCAAAAAATCAATTTTCGGATGAAAAACGATGACTCCGGACCTGTCGAACGATCCCAAAATGGTCAATATGGATGAAATTTTAACATTTAATCTTTTGACTCTAAATGACTGTTGGATGTGAATTATGACTTTGTCAACTAAAATAAGTATGTTTAAAGTCATTTCTGTGCCGGAAACGGGTCAAAATTTAAGCTTTTGAGTAAGCAAATATCTGTAAAATTGGCAATTTTGGTCACTGTGAGGGTTTAAAAAGTGGTTATTCAACATGAGGCACGATCCAATTGACATTTTGAATCATTTTTGGTACAGTCCAAAAAATCAATTTTCGGATGAAAAACGATGACTCCGGACCTGTCGAACAATCCCAAAATGGTCAATATGGATGAAATTTTAACATTTAATCTTTTGACTCTAAATGACTGTTGGATGTGAATTATGACTTTGTCAACTAAAATAAGTGTGTTTAAAGTCATTTCTGTGCCTGAAACGGGTCAAAATTGAAGCTTTTGAGTAAGCAAAACTCCGTAAAAATGGCAATTTTGGTCACTGTGAGGGTTTAAAAAGTGGTTATTCAACATGAGGCACGATCCAATTGACATTTTGAATCATTTTTGGTACAGTCCAAAAAATCAATTTTCGGATGAAAAACGATGACTCCGGACCTGTCGAACGATCCCAAAATGGTCAATATGGATGACATTTTAACATTTAATCTTTTGACTCTAAATGACTGTTGGATGTGAATTATGACTTTGTCAACTAAAATAAGTGTGTTTAAAGTCATTTCTGTGCCTGAAACGGGTCAAAATTGAAGCTTTTGAGTAAGCAAAACTATGTAAAAATGGCAATTTTGGTTACTGTGAGGGTTTAAAAAGTGGTTATTCAACATGAGGCACGATCCAATTGCCATTTTGAATCATTTTTGGTACAGTCCAAAAAATCAATTTTCGGATGAAAAACGATGACTACGGACCTATAGAACGATCCCAAAATGGTCAATATGGATGAAATTTTAACATTTAATCTTTTGACTCTAAATGACTGTTGGATGTGAATTATGACTTTGTCAACTAAAATAAGTGTGTTTAAAGTCATTTCTGTGCCTGAAACGGGTCAAAATTTAAGCTTTTGAGTAAGCAAAACTCTGTAAAAATGGCAATTTTGGTCACTGTGAGGGTTTAAAAAGTGGTTATTCAACATGAGGCACGATCCAATTGACATTTTGAATCATTTTTGGTACAGTCCAAAAAATCAATTTTCGGGTTAAAAAACGATGACTCCGGACCTGTCGAACGATCCCAAAATGGTCAATATGGATGAAATTTTAACATTTAATCTTTTGACTCTAAATGACTGTTGGATGTGAATTATGACTTTGTCAACTAAAATAAGTGTGTTTAAAGTCATTTCTGTGCCGGAAACGGGTCAAAATTGAAGCTTTTGAGTAAGCAAAACTCTGTAAAAATGGCAATTTTGGTCACTGTGAGGGTTTAAAAAGTGGTTATTCAACATGAGGCACGATCCAATTGACATTTTGAATCATTTTTGGTACAGTCCAAAAAATCAATTTTCGGATGAAAAACAATGACTCCGGACCTGTCGAACGATCCCAAAATGGTCAATATGGATGAAATTTTAACATTTAATCTTTTGACTCTAAATGACTGTTGGATGTGAATTATGACTTTGTCAACTAAAATAAGTATGTTTAAAGTCATTGCTGTGCCGGAAACGGGTCAAAATTGAAGCTTTTGAGTAAGCAAAACTCTGTAAAAATGGCAATTTTGGTCACTGTGAGGGTTTAAAAAGTGGGTATTCAACATGAGGCACGATCCCATTGACATTTTGAATCATTTTTGGTACAGTCCAAAAAATCAATTTTCGGATGAAAAACGATGACTCCGGACCTGTCGAACGATCCCAAAATGGTCAATAAGGATGAAATTTTAACATTTAATCTTTTGACTCTAAATGACTGTTGGATGTGAATTATGACTTTGTCAACTAAAATAAGTGTGTTTAAAGTCATTTCTGTGCCTGAAACGGGTCAAAATTGAAGCTTTTGAGTAAGCAAAACTCTGTAAAAATGGCAATTTTGGTCACTGTGAGGGTTTAAAAAGTGGGTATTCAACATGAGGCACGATCCAATTGACATTTTGATTCATTTTTGGTACAGTCCAAAAAATCAATTTTCGGATGAAAAACGATGACTCCGGACCTGTCGAACGATCCCAAAATGGTCAATATGGATGAAATTTTAACATTTAATCTTTTGACTCTAAATGACTGTTGGATGTGAATTATGACTTTGTCAACTAAAATAAGTATGTTTAAAGTCATTTCTGTGCCGGAAACGGGTCAAAATTTAAGCTTTTGAGTAAGCAAATATCTGTAAAATTGGCAATTTTGGTCACTGTGAGGGTTTAAAAAGTGGTTATTCAACATGAGGCACGATCCAATTGACATTTTGAATCATTTTTGGTACAGTCCAAAAAATCAATTTTCGGATGAAAAACGATGACTCCGGACCTGTCGAACAATCCCAAAATGGTCAATATGGATGAAATTTTAACATTTAATCTTTTGACTCTAAATGACTGTTGGATGTGAATTATGACTTTGTCAACTAAAATAAGTGAGTTTAAAGTCATTTCTGTGCCTGAAACGGGTCAAAATTGAAGCTTTTGAGTAAGCAAAACTCCGTAAAAATGGCAATTTTGGTCACTGTGAGGGTTTAAAAAGTGGTTATTCAACATGAGGCACGATCCAATTGACATTTTGAATCATTTTTGGTACAGTCCAAAAAATCAATTTTCGGATGAAAAACGATGACTCCGGACCTGTCGAACGATCCCAAAATGGTCAATATGGATGACATTTTAACATTTAATCTTTTGACTCTAAATGACTGTTGGATGTGAATTATGACTTTGTCAACTAAAATAAGTGTGTTTAAAGTCATTTCTGTGCCTGAAACGGGTCAAAATTGAAGCTTTTGAGTAAGCAAAACTCTGTAAAAATGGCAATTTTGGTCACTGTGAAGGTTTAAAAAGTGGTTATTCAACATGAGGCATGATCCGATTGACATTTTGAATCATTTTTGGTACAGTCCAAAAAATCAATTTTCGGATGAAAAACGATGACTCCGGACCTGTCGAACGATCCCAAAATGGTCAATATGGATGAAATTTTAACATTTAATCTTTTGACTCTAAATGACTGTTGGATGTGAATTATGACTTTGTCAACTAAAATAAGTGTGTTTAAAGTCATTTCTGTGCCTGAAACGGGTCAAAATTGAAGCTTTTGAGTAAGCAAAACTATGTAAAAATGGCAATTTTGGTTACTGTGAGGGTTTAAAAAGTGGTTATTCAACATGAGGCACGATCCAATTGCCATTTTGAATCATTTTTGGTACAGTCCAAAAAATCAATTTTCGGATGAAAAACGATGACTACGGACCTGTCGAACGATCCCAAAATGGTCAATATGGATGAAATTTTAACATTTAATCTTTTGACTCTAAATGACTGTTGGATGTGAATTATGACTTTGTCAACTAAAATAAGTGTGTTTAAAGTCATTTCTGTGCCTGAAACGGGTCAAAATTTAAGCTTTTGAGTAAGCAAAACTCTGTAAAAATGCCAATTTTGGTCACTGTGAGGGTTTAAAAAGTGGTTATTCAACATGAGGCACGATCCAATTGACATTTTGAATCATTTTTGGTACAGTCCAAAAAATCTATTTTCGGGTTAAAAAACGATGACTCCGGACCTGTCGAACGATCCCAAAATGGTCAATATGGATGAAATTTTAACATTTAATCTTTTGACTCTAAATGACTGTTGGATGTGAATTATGACTTTGTCAACTAAAATAAGTGTGTTTAAAGTCATTTCTGTGCCTGAAACGGGTCAAAATTGAAGCTTTTGAGTAAGCAAAACTCTGTAAAAATGGCAATTTTGGTCACTGTGAGGGTTTAAAAAGTGGTTATTCAACATGAGGCACGATCCAATTGACATTTTGAATCATTTTTGGTACAGTCCAAAAAATCAATTTTCGGATGAAAAACGATGACTCCGGACCTGTCGAACGATCCCAAAATGGTCAATATGGATGAAATTTTAACATTTAATCTTTTGACTCTAAATGACTGTTGGATGTGAATTATGACTTTGTCAACTAAAATAAGTATGTTTAAAGTCATTTCTGTGCCGGAAACGGGTCAAAATTGAAGCTTTTGAGTAAGCAAAACTCTGTAAAAATGGCAATTTTGGTCACTGTGAGGGTTTAAAAAGTGGTTATTCAACATGAGGCACGATCCAATTGACATTTTGAATCATTTTTGGTACAGTCCAAAAAATCAATTTTCGGATGAAAAACGATGACTCCGGATCTGTCGAACAATCCCAAAATGGTCAATATGGATGAAATTTTAACATTTAATCTTTTGACTCTAAATGACTGTTGGATGTGAATTATGACTTTGTCAACTAAAATAAGTGTGTTTAAAGTCATTTCTGTGCCTGAAACGGGTCAAAATTGAAGCTTTTGAGTAAGCAAAACTCTGTAAAAATGGCAATTTTGGTTACTGTGAGGGTTTAAAAAGTGGTTATTCAACATGAGGCACGATCCAATTGACATTTTGAATCATTTGTGGTACAGTCCAAAAAATCAATTTTCGGATGAAAAACGATGACTCCGGACCTGTCGAACGATCCCAAAATGGTCAATATGGATGACATTTTAACATTTAATCTTTTGACTCTAAATGACTGTTGGATGTGAATTATGACTTTGTCAACTAAAATAAGTGTGTTTAAAGTCATTTCTGTGCCTTAAACGGGTCAAAATTGAAGCTTTTGAGTAAGCAAAACTCTGTAAAAATGGCAATTTTGGTCATTGTGAGGGTTTAAAAAGTGGTTATTCAACACGAGGCACGATCCAATTGACATTTTGAATCATTTTTGGTACAGTCCAAAAAATCAATTTTCGGATGAAAAACGATGACTCCGGACCTGTCGAACGATCCCAAAATGGTCAATATGGATGAAATTTTAACATTTAATCTTTTGACTCTAAATGACTGTTGGATGTGAATTATGACTTTGTCAACTAAAATAAGTGTGTTGGAAGTCATTTTTGTGCCTGAAACGGGTCAAAATTGAAGCTTTTGAGTAAGCAAAACTCTGTAAAAATGGCAATTTTGGTCACTGTGAGGGTTTAAAAAGTGGATATTCAACATGAGGCACGATCCAATTGACATTTTGAATCATTTTTGGTACAGTCCAAAAAATCAATTTTCGGATGAAAAACGATGACTCCGGACCTGTCGAACGATCCCAAAATGGTCAATATGGATGAAATTTTAACATTTAATCTTTTGACTCTAAATGACTGTTGGATGTGAATTATGACTTTGTCAACTAAAATAAGTGTGTTTAAAGTCATTTCTGTGCCTGAAACGGGTCAAAATTGAAGCTTTTGAGTAAGCAAAACTCTGTAAAAATGCCAATTTTGGTCACTGTGAGGGTTTAAAAAGTGGTTATTCAACATGAGGCACGATCCAATTGACATTTTGAATCATTTTTGGTACAGTCCAAAAAATCAATTTTCGGGTTAAAAAACGATGACTCCGGACCTGTCGAACGATCCCAAAATGGTCAATATGGATGAAATTTTAACATTTAATCTTTTGACTCTAAATGACTGTTGGATGTGAATTATGACTTTGTCAACTAAAATAAGTGTGTTTAAAGTCATTTCTGTGCCTGAAACGGGTCAAAATTGAAGCTTTTGAGTAAGCAAAACTCTGTAAAAATGGCAATTTTGGTCACTGTGAGGGTTTAAAAAGTGGTTATTCAACATGAGGCACGATCCAATTGACATTTTGAATCATTTTTGGTACAGTCCAAAAAATCAATTTTCGGATGAAAAACGATGACTCCGGACCTGTCGAACGATCCCAAAATGGTCAATATGGATGAAATTTTAACATTTAATCTTTTGACTCTAAATGACTGTTGGATGTGAATTATGACTTTGTCAACTAAAATAAGTATGTTTAAAGTCATTTCTGTGCCGGAAACGGGTCAAAATTGAAGCTTTTGAGTAAGCAAAACTCTGTAAAAATGGCAATTTTGGTCACTGTGAGGGTTTAAAAAGTGGTTATTCAACATGAGGCACGATCCAATTGACATTTTGAATCATTTGTGGTACAGTCCAAAAAATCAATTTTCGGAGGAAAAACGATGACTCCGGACCTGTCGAACGATTCCAAAATGGTCAATATGGATGACATTTTAACATTTAATCTTTTGACTCTAAATGACTGTTGGATGTGAATTATGACTTTGTCAACTAAAATAAGTGTGTTTAAAGTCATTTCTGTGCCTTAAACGGGTCAAAATTGAAGCTTTTGAGTAAGCAAAACTCTGTAAAAATGGCAATTTTGGTCATTGTGAGGGTTTAAAAAGTGGTTATTCAACACGAGGCACGATCCAATTGACATTTTGAATCATTTTTGGTACAGTCCAAAAAATCAATTTTCGGATGAAAAACGATGACTCCGGACCTGTCGAACGATCCCAAAATGGTCAATATGGATGAAATTTTAACATTTAATCTTTTGACTCTAAATGACTGTTGGATGTGAATTATGACTTTGTCAACTAAAATAAGTGTGTTTAAAGTCATTTCTGTGCCTGAAACGGGTCAAAATTGAAGCTTTTGAGTAAGAAAAACTCTGTAAAAATGGCAATTTTGGTCACTGTGAGGGTTTAAAAAGTGGTTATTCAACATGAGGCACGATCCAATTGACATTTTGAATCATTTTTGATACAGTCCAAAAAATCAATTTTCGGATGAAAAACGATGACTCCGGACCTGTCAAACGATCCCAAAATGGTTAATATGGATGAAATTTTAACATTTAATCTTTTGACTCTAAACGACTGTTGGATGTGAATTATGACTTTGTCAACTAAAATAAGTGTGTTTAAAGTCATTTCTGTGCCTGAAACGGGTCAGAATTGAAGCTTTTGAGTAAGCAAAACTCTGTAAAAATGGCAATTTTGGTCACTGTGAGGGTTTAAAAAGTGGTTATTCAACATGAGGCACGATCCAATTGACATTTTGAATCATGTTTGGTACAGTCCAAAAAATCAAATTTCGGATGAAAAATGATGACTCCGGACCTGTCGAACGATCCCAAAATGGTCAATATGGATGAAATTTTAACATTTAATCTTTTGACTCTAAATGACTGTTGGATGTGAATTATGACTTTGTCAACTAAAATAAGTGTGTTTAAAGTTATTTCTGTGCCTGAAACGGGTCAAAATTGAAGCTTTTGAGTAAGCAAAACTCTGTAAAAATGGCAATTTTGGTCACTGTGAGGGTTTAAAAAGTGGTTATTCAACATGAGGCACGATCCAATTGACATTTTGAATCATTTTTGGTACAGTCCAAAAAATCAATTTTCGGATGAAAAACGATGACTCCGGACCTGTCGAACGATCCCAAAATGGTCAATATGGATGAAATTTTAACATTTAATCTTTTGACTCTAAATGACTGTTGGATGTGAATTATGACTTTGTCAACTAAAATAAGTGTGTTTGAAGTCATTTTTGTGCCTGAAACGGGTCAAAATTGAAGCTTTTGAGTAAGCAAAACTCTGTAAAAATGGCAATTTTGGTCACTGTGAGGGTTTAAAAAGTGGTTATTCAACATGAGGCACGATCCAATTGACATTTTGAATCATTTTTGGTACAGTCCAAAAAATCAATTTTCGGATGAAAAACGATGACTCCGGATCTGTCGAACAATCCCAAAATGGTCAATATGGATGAAATTTTAACATTTAATCTTTTGACTCTAAATGACTGTTGGATGTGAATTATGACTTTGTCAACTAAAATAAGTGTGTTTAAAGTCATTTCTGTGCCTGAAACGGGTCAAAATTGAAGCTTTTGAGTAAGCAAAACCTTGTAAAAATGGCAATTTTGGTCACTGTGAGGGTTTAAAAAGTGGTTATTCAACATGAGGCACGATCCAATTGACATTTTGAATCATTTTTGGTACAGTCCAAAAAATCAATTTTCGAATGAAAAACGATGACTCCGGACCTGTCGAACGATCCCAAAATGGTCAATATGGATGAAATTTTAACATTTATTCTTTTGACTCTAAATGACTGTTGGATGTGAATTATGACTTTGTCAAATAAAATAAGTGTGTTTAAAGTTATTTCTGTGCCTGAAACGGGTCAAAATTGAAGCTTTTGAGTAAGCAAAACTCTGTAAAAATGGCAATTTTGGTCACTGTGAGGGTTTAAAAAGTAGTTATTCAACATGAGGCACGATCCAAATAACATTTTGAATCATTTTTGGTACAGTCCAAAAAATTAATTTTCGGATGAAAAACGATGACTCCGGACCTGTCGAACAATCCCAAAATGGTCAATATGGATGAAATTTTAACATTTAATCTTTTGACTCTAAATGACTGTTGGATGTGAATTATGACTTTGTCAACTAAAATAAGTGTGTTTAAAGTCATTTCTGTGCCTGAAACGGGTCAAAATTAAAGCTTTTGAGTAAGCAAAACTCTGTAAAAATGGCAATTTTGGTCACTGTGAGGGTTTAAAAAGTGGGTATTCAACATGAGGCACGATCCAATTGACATTTTGAATCATTTTTGGTACAGTCCAAAAAATCAATTTTCGGATGAAAAACGATGACTCCGGACCTGTCGAACGATCCCAAAATGGTCAATATGGATGAAATTTTAACATTTAATCTTTTGACTCTAAATGACTGTTGGATGTGAATTATGACTTTGTCAACTAAAATAAGTGTGTTTAAAGTCATTTCTGTGCCTGAAACGGGTCAAAATTGAAGCTTTTGAGTAAGAAAAACTCTGTAAAAATGGCAATTTTGGTCACTGTGAGGGTTTAAAAAGTGGTTATTCAACATGAGGCACGATCCAATTGACATTTTGAATCATTTTTGGTACAGTCCAAAAAATCAATTTTCGGATGAAAAACGATGACTCCGGACCTGTCGAACGATCCCAAAATGGTCAATATGGATGAAATTTTAACATTTAATCTTTTGACTCTAAATGACTGTTGGATGTGAATTATGACTTTGTCAACTAAAATAAGTGTGTTTAAAGTTATTTCTGTGCCTGAAACGGGTCAAAATTGAAGCTTTTGAGTAAGCAAAACTCTGTAAAAATGGCAATTTTGGTCACTGTGAGGGTATAAAAAGTGGTTATTCAACATGAGGCACGATCCAATTGACATTTTGAATCATTTTTGGTACAGTCCAAAAAATCAATTTTCGGATGAAAAACGATGACTCCGGACCTGTCGAACGATCCCAAAATGGTCAATATGGATGAAATTTTAACATTTAATCTTTTGACTCTAAATGACTGTTGGATGTGAATTATGACTTTGTCAACTAAAATAAGTGTGTTTAAAGTCATTTCTGTGCCTGAAACGGGTCAAAATGTAAGCTTTTGAGTAAGCAAAACTCTGTAAAAATGGCAATTTTGGTCACTGTGAGGGTTTAAAAAGTGGTTATTCAACATGAGGCACGATCCAATTGACATTTTGAATCATTTTTGGTACAGTCCAAAAAATCAATTTTCGGGTTAAAAAACGATGACTCCGGACCTGTCGAACGATCCCAAAATGGTCAATATGGATGAAATTTTAACATTTAATCTTTTGACTCTAAATGACTGTTGGATGTGAATTATGACTTTGTCAACTAAAATAAGTATGTTTAAAGTCATTTCTGTGCCTGAAACGGGTCAAAATTGAAGCTTTTGAGTAAGCAAAACTCTGTAAAAATGGCAATTTTGGTCACTGTGAGGGTTTAAAAAGTGGTTATTCAACATGAGGCACGATCCAATTGACATTTTGAATCATTTTTGGTACAGTCCAAAAAATCAATTTTCGGATGAAAAACGATGACTCCGGACCTGTCGAACTATCCCAAAATGGTTATTATGGATGAAATTTTAACATTTAATCTTTTGACTCTAAATGACTGTTGGATGTGAATTATGACTTTGTCAACTAAAATAAGTGTGTTTAAAGTCATTTCTGTGCCTGAAACGGGTCAAAATTGAAGCTTTTGAGTAAGCAAAACTCTGTAAAAATGGCAATTTTGGTCACTGTGAGGGTTTAAAAAGTGGCTATTCAACATGAGGCACGATCCAATTGACATTTTGAATAATTTTGGGTACAGTCCAAAAAATCCATTTTCGGATGAAAAACGATGACTCCGGACCTGTCGAACAATCCCAAAATGGTCAATATGGATGAAATTTTAACATGTAATCTTTTGATTCTAAATGACTGTTGGATGTGAATTATGACTTTGTCAACTAAAATAAGTGTGTTTAAAGTCATTTCTGTGCCTGAAACGGGTCAAAATTGAAGCTTTTGAGTAAGCAAAACTCTGTAAAAATGGCAATTTTGGTCACTGTGAGGGTTTAAAAAGTAGTTATTCAACATGAGGCACGATCCAAATAACATTTTGAATCATTTTTGGTACAGTCCAAAAAATTAATTTTCGGATGAAAAACGATGACTCCGGACCTGTCGAACAATCCCAAAATGGTCAATATGGATGAAATTTTAACATTTAATCTTTTGACTCTAAATGACTGTTGGATGTGAATTATGACTTTGTCAACTAAAATAAGTGTGTTTAAAGTCATTTCTGTGCCTGAAACGGGTCAAAATTGAAGCTTTTGAGTAAGCAAAACTCTGTAAAAATGGCAATTTTGGTCACTGTGAGGGTTTAAAAAGTGGTTATTCAACATGAGGCACGATCCAATTGACATTTTGAATCATTTTTGGTACAGTCCAAAAAATCAATTTTCGGATGAAAAACGATGACTCCGGACCTGTCGAACTATCCCAAAATGGTTATTATGGATGAAATTTTAACATTTAATCTTTTGACTCTAAATGACTGTTGGATGTGAATTATGACTTTGTCAACTAAAATAAGTGTGTTTAAAGTCATTTCTGTGCCTGAAACGGGTCAAAATTGAAGCTTTTGAGTAAGCAAAACTCTGTAAAAATGGCAATTTTGGTCACTGTGAGGGTTTAAAAAGTGGCTATTCAACATGAGGCACGATCCAATTGACATTTTGAATAATTTTGGGTACAGTCCAAAAAATCAATTTTCGGATGAAAAACGATGACTCCGGACCTGTCGAACAATCCCAAAATGGTCAATATGGATGAAATTTTAACATGTAATCTTTTGATTCTAAATGACTGTTGGATGTGAATTATGACTTTGTCAACTAAAATAAGTGTGTTTAAAGTCATTTCTGTGCCTGAAACGGGTCAAAATTGAAGCTTTTGAGTAAGCAAAACTCTGTAAAAATGGCAATTTTGGTCACTGTGAGGGTTTAAAAAGTAGTTATTCAACATGAGGCACGATCCAAATAACATTTTGAATCATTTTTGGTACAGTCCAAAAAATTAATTTTCGGATGAAAAACGATGACTCCGGACCTGTCGAACAATCCCAAAATGGTCAATATGGATGAAATTTTAACATTTAATCTTTTGACTCTAAATGACTGTTGGATGTGAATTATGACTTTGTCAACTAAAATAAGTGTGTTTAAAGTCATTTCTGTGCCTGAAACGGGTCAAAATTAAAGCTTTTGAGTAAGCAAAACTCTGTAAAAATGGCAATTTTGGTCACTGTGAGGGTTTAAAAAGTGGGTATTCAACATGAGGCACGATCCAATTGACATTTTGAATCATTTTTGGTACAGTCCAAAAAATCAATTTTCGGATGAAAAACGATGACTCCGGACCTGTCGAACGATCCCAAAATGGTCAATATGGATGAAATTTTAACATTTAATCTTTTGACTCTAAATGACTGTTGGATGTGAATTTTGACTTTGTCAACTAAAATAAGTGTGTTTAAAGTCATTTCTGTGCCTGAAACGGGTCAAAATTGAAGCTTTTGAGTAAGCAAAACTCTGTAAAAATGGCAATTTTGGTCACTGTGAGGGTTTAAAAAGTGGGTATTCAACATGAGGCACGATCCAATTGACATTTTGATTCATTTTTGGTACAGTCCAAAAAATCAATTTTCGGATGAAAAACGATGACTCCGGACCTGTCGAACGATCCCAAAATGGTCAATATGGATGAAATTTTAACATTTAATCTTTTGACTCTAAATGACTGTTGGATGTGAATTATGACTTTGTCAACTAAAATAAGTGTGTTTAAAGTCATTTCTGTGCCTGAAACGGGTCAAAATTGAAGCTTTTGAGTAAGAAAAACTCTGTAAAAATGGCAATTTTGGTCACTGTGAGGGTTTAAAAAGTGGTTATTCAACATGAGGCACGATCCAATTGACATTTTGAATCATTTTTGGTACAGTCCAAAAAATCAATTTTCGGATGAAAAACGATGACTCCGGACCTGTCGAACGATCCCAAAATGGTCAATATGGATGAAATTTTAACATTTAATCTTTTGACTCTAAATGACTGTTGGATGTGAATTATGACTTTGTCAACTAAAATAAGTGTGTTTAAAGTTATTTCTGTGCCTGAAACGGGTCAAAATTGAAGCTTTTGAGTAAGCAAAACTCTGTAAAAATGGCAATTTTGGTCACTGTGAGGGTTTAAAAAGTGGGTATTCAACATGAGGCACGATCCAATTGACATTTTGAATCATTTTTGGTACAGTCCAAAAAATCAATTTTCGGATGAAAAACGATGACTCCGGACCTGTCGAACGATCCCAAAATGGCCAATATGAATGAAATTTTAAAATTTAATCTTTTGACTCTAAATGACTGTTGGATGTGAATTATGACTTTGTCAACTAAAATAAGTGTGTTTAAAGTCATTTCTGTGCCTGAAACGGGTCAAAATGTAAGCTTTTGAGTAAGCAAAACTCTGTAAAAATGGCAATTTTGGTCACTGTGAGGGTTTAAAAAGTGGTTATTCAACATGAGGCACGATCCAATTGACATTTTGAATCATTTTTGGTACAGTCCAAAAAATCAATTTTCGGGTTAAAAAACGATGACTCCGGACCTGTCGAACGATCCCAAAATGGTCAATATGGATGAAATTTTAACATTTAATCTTTTGACTCTAAATGACTGTTGGATGTGAATTATGACTTTGTCAACTAAAATAAGTGTGTTTAAAGTCATTTCTGTGCCTGAAACGGGTCAAAATTGAAGCTTTTGAGTAAGCAAAACTCTGTAAAAATGGCAATTTTGGTCACTGTGAGGGTTTAAAAAGTGGTTATTCAACATGAGGCACGATCCAATTGACATTTTGAATCATTTTTGGTACAGTCCAAAAAATCAATTTTCGGATGAAAAACGATGACTCCGGACCTGTCGAACTATCCCAAAATGGTTATTATGGATGAAATTTTAACATTTAATCTTTTGACTCTAAATGACTGTTGGACGTGAATTATGACTTTGTCAACTAAAATAAGTGTGTTTAAAGTCATTTCTGTGCCTGAAACGGGTCAAAATTGAAGCTTTTGAGTAAGCAAAACTCTGTAAAAATGGCAATTTTGGTCACTGTGAGGGTTTAAAAAGTGGCTATTCAACATGAGGCACGATCCAATTGACATTTTGAATAATTTTGGGTACAGTCCAAAAAATCAATTTTCGGATGAAAAACGATGACTCCGGACCTGTCGAACAATCCCAAAATGGTCAATATGGATGAAATTTTAACATGTAATCTTTTGACTCTAAATGACTGTTGGATGTGAATTATGACTTTGTCAACTAAAATAAGTGTGTTTAAAGTCATTTCTGTGCCTGAAACGGGTCAAAATTGAAGCTTTTGAGTAAGCAAAACTCTGTAAAAATGGCAATTTTGGTCACTGTGAGGGTTTAAAAAGTGGTTATTCAACACGAGGCACGATCCAATTGACATTTTGAATCATTTTTGGTACAGTCCAAAAAATCAATTTTCGGATGAAAAACGATGACTCCGGACCTGTCGAACGATCCCAAAATGGTCAATATGGATGAAATTTTAACATTTAATCTTTTGACTCTAAATGACTGTTGGATGTGAATTATGACTTTGTCAACTAAAATAAGTGTGTTTAAAGTCATTTCTGTGCCTGAAACGGGTCAAAATTGAAGCTTTTGAGTAAGAAAAACTCTGTAAAAATGGCAATTTTGGTCACTGTGAGGGTTTAAAAAGTGGTTATTCAACATGAGGCACGATCCAATTGACATTTTGAATAATTTTTGATACAGTCCAAAAAATCAATTTTCGGATGAAAAACGATGACTCCGGACCTGTCAAACGATCCCAAAATGGTTAATATGGATGAAATTTTAACATTTAATCTTTTGACTCTAAACGACTGTTGGATGTGAATTATGACTTTGTCAACTAAAATAAGTGTGTTTAAAGTCATTTCTGTGCCTGAAACGGGTCAAAATGGAAGCTTTTGAGTAAGCAAAACTCTGTAAAAATGGCAATTTTTGGTTACTGTGAGGGTTTAAAAAGTGGTTATTCAACATGAGGCACGATCCAATTGCCATTTTGAATCATTTTTGGTACAGTCCAAAAAATCAATTATCGGATGAAAAACGATGACTCCGGACCTGTCGAACGATCCCAAAATGGTCAATATGGATGAAATTTTAACATTTAATCTTTTGACTCTAAATGACTGTTGGATGTGAATTATGACTTTGTCAACTAAAATAAGTGTGTTTGAAGTCATTTCTGTGCCTGAAACGGGTCAAAATTGAAGCTTTTGAGTAAGCAAAACTCTGTAAAGATGGCAATTTTGGTCACTGTGAGGGTTTAAAAAGTGGTTATTCAACATGAGGCACGATCCAATTGACATTTTGAATCATTTTTGGTACAGTCCAAAAAATCAAGTTTCGGATGAAAAACGATGACTCCGGACCTGTCGAACGATCCCAAAATGGTCAATATGGATGAAATTTTAACATTTAATCTTTTGACTCTAAATGACTGTTGGATGTGAATTATGACTTTGTCAACTAAAATAAGTGTGTTTAAAGTCATTTCTGTGCCTGAAACGGGTCAAAATTGAAGCTTTTAAGTAAGCAAAACTCTGTAAAAATGGCAATTTTGGTCACTGTGAGGGTTTAAAAAGTGGTTATTCAACATGAGGCACGATCCAATCGACATTTTGAATCATTTTTGGTACAGTCCAAAAAATCAATTTTCGGATGAAAAACGATGACTCCGGACCTGTCGAACGATCCCAAAATGGTCAATATGGATGAAATTTTAACATTTAATCTTTTGACTCTAAATGACTGTTGGATGTGAATTATGACTTTGTCAACTAAAATTAGTGTGTTTAAAGTTATTTCTGTGCCTGAAACGGGTCAAAATTGAAGCTTTTGAGTAAGCAAAACTCTGTAAAAATGGCAATTTTGGTCACTGTGAGGGTTTAAAAAGTGGTTATTCAACATGAGGCACGATCCAATTGACATTTTGAATCATTTTTGGTACAGTCCAAAAAATCAAATTTCATATGAAAAATGATGACTCCGGAACTGTCAAATGATCCCAAAATGGTCAATATGGATGAAATTTTAACATTTAATCTTTTGACTCTAAATGACTGTTGGATGTGAATTATGACTTTGTCAACTAAAATAAGTGTGTTTAAAGTTATTTCTGTGCCTGAAACGGGTCAAAATTGAAGCTTTTGAGTAAGCAAAACTCGGTAAAAATGGCAATTTTGGTCACTGTGAGGGTTTAAAAAGTGGTTATTCAACATGAGGCACGATCCAATTGACATTTTGAATCATTTTTGGTACAGTCCAAAAAATCAATTTTCGGATGAAAAACGATGACTCCGGACCTGTCGAACGATCCCAAAATGGTCAATATGGATGAAATTTTAACATTTAATCTTTTGACTCTAAATGACTGTTGGATGTGAATTATGACTTTGTCAACTAAAATAAGTGTGTTTGAAGTCATTTTTGTGCCTGAAACGGGTCAAAATTGAAGCTTTTGAGTAAGCAAAACTCTGTAAAAATGGCAATTTTGGTCACTGTGAGGGTTTAAAAAGTGGTTATTCAACATGAGGCACGATCCAATTGACATTTTGAATCATTTTTGGTACAGTCCAAAAAATCAATTTTCGGATGAAAAACGATGACTCCGGATCTGTCGAACAATCCCAAAATGGTCAATATGGATGAAATTTTAACATTTAATCTTTTGACTCTAAATGACTGTTGGATGTGAATTATGACTTTGTCAACTAAAATAAGTGTGTTTGAAGTCATTTCTGTGCCTGAAACGGGTCAAAATTGAAGCTTTTGAGTAAGCAAAACTCTGTAAAAATGGCAATTTTGGTCACTGTGAGGGTTTAAAAAGTGGTTATTCAACATGAGGCACGATCCAATTGACATTTTGAATCATTTTTGGTACAGTCCAAAAAATCAATTTTCGGATGAAAAACGATGACTCCGGACCTGTCGAACGATCCCAAAATGGTCAATATGGATGAAATTTTAACATTTAATCTTTTGACTCTAAATGACTGTTGGATGTGAATTATGACTTTGTCAACTAAAATAAGTGTGTTTAAAGTCATTTCTGTGCCTGAAACGGGTCAAAATTGAAGCTTTTGAGTAAGCAAAACTCCGTAAAAATGGCAATTTTGGTCACTGTGAGGGTTTAAAAAGTGGTTATTCAACATGAGGCACGATCCAATTGACATTTTGATTAATTTTTGGTACAGTCCAAAAAATCAATTTTCGGATGAAAAACGATGACTCCGGACCTGTCGAACGATCCCAAAATGGTCAATATGGATGAAATTTTAACATTTAATCTTTTGACTCTAAATGACTGTTGGATGTGAATTATGACTTTGTCAACTAAAATAAGTATGTTTAAAGTCATTTCTGTGCCGGAAACGGGTCAAAAGTTAAGCTTTTGAGTAAGCAAATATCTGTAAAAATGGCAATTTTGGTCACTGTGAGGGTTTAAAAAGTGGTTATTCAACATGAGGCACGATCCAATTGACATTTTGAATCATTTTTGGTACAGTCCAAAAAATCAATTTTCGGATGAAAAACGATGACTCCGGACCTGTCGAACGATCCCAAAATGGTCAATATGGATGAAATTTTAACATTTAATCTTTTGACTCTAAATGACTGTTGGATGTGAATTATGACTTTGTCAACTAAAATAAGTGTGTTTAAAGTCATTTCTGTGCCTGAAACGGGTCAAAATTGAAGCTTTTGAGTAAGCAAAACCTTGTAAAAATGGCAATTTTGGTCACTGTGAGGGTTTAAAAAGTGGTTATTCAACATGAGGCACGATCCAATTGACATTTTGAATCATTTTTGGTACAGTCCAAAAAATCAATTTTCGAATGAAAAACGATGACTCCGGACCTGTCGAACGATCCCAAAATGGTCAATATGGATGAAATTTTAACATTTATTCTTTTGACTCTAAATGACTGTTGGATGTGAATTATGACTTTGTCAACTAAAATAAGTGTGTTTAAAGTTATTTCTGTGCCTGAAACGGGTCAAAATTGAAGCTTTTGAGTAAGCAAAACTCTGTAAAAATGGCAATTTTGGTCACTGTGAGGGTTTAAAAAGTAGTTATTCAACATGAGGCACGATCCAAATAACATTTTGAATCATTTTTGGTACAGTCCAAAAAATTAATTTTCGGATGAAAAACGATGACTCCGGACCTGTCGAACAATCCCAAAATGGTCAATATGGATGAAATTTTAACATTTAATCTTTTGACTCTAAATGACTGTTGGATGTGAATTATGACTTTGTCAACTAAAATAAGTGTGTTTAAAGTCATTTCTGTGCCTGAAACGGGTCAAAATTAAAGCTTTTGAGTAAGCAAAACTCTGTAAAAATGGCAATTTTGGTCACTGTGAGGGTTTAAAAAGTGGGTATTCAACATGAGGCACGATCCAATTGACATTTTGAATCATTTTTGGTACAGTCCAAAAAATCAATTTTCGGATGAAAAACAATGACTCCGGACCTGTCGAACGATCCCAAAATGGTCAATATGGATGAAATTTTAACATTTAATCTTTTGACTCTAAATGACTGTTGGATGTGAATTTTGACTTTGTCAACTAAAATAAGTGTGTTTAAAGTCATTTCTGTGCCTGAAACTGGTCAAAATTGAAGCTTTTGAGTAAGCAAAACTCTGTAAAAATGGCAATTTTGGTCACTGTGAGGGTTTAAAAAGTGGGTATTCAACATGAGGCACGATCCAATTGACATTTTGATTCATTTTTGGTACAGTCCAAAAAATCAATTTTCGGATGAAAAACGATGACTCCGGACCTGTCGAACGATCCCAAAATGGTCAATATGGATGAAATTTTAACATTTAATCTTTTGACTCTAAATGACTGTTGGATGTGAATTATGACTTTGTCAACTAAAATAAGTGTGTTTAAAGTCATTTCTGTGCCTGAAACGGGTCAACATTGAAGCTTTTGAGTAAGAAAAACTCTGTAAAAATGGCAATTTTGGTCACTGTGAGGGTTTAAAAAGTGGTTATTCAACATGAGGCACGATCCAATTGACATTTTGAATCATTTTTGGTACAGTCCAAAAAATCAATTTTCGGATGAAAAACGATGACTCCGGACCTGTCGAACGATCCCAAAATGGTCAATATGGATGAAATTTTAACATTTAATCTTTTGACTCTAAATGACTGTTGGATGTGAATTATGACTTTGTCAACTAAAATAAGTGTGTTTAAAGTTATTTCTGTGCCTGAAACGGGTCAAAATTGAAGCTTTTGAGTAAGCAAAACTCTGTAAAAATGGCAATTTTGGTCACTGTGAGGGTATAAAAAGTGGTTATTCAACATGAGGCACGATCCAAT
Source organism: Lissotriton vulgaris (assembly GCF_964263255.1). Classification (NCBI taxonomy): domain Eukaryota; kingdom Metazoa; phylum Chordata; class Amphibia; order Caudata; family Salamandridae; genus Lissotriton; species Lissotriton vulgaris. The sequence goes on from NW_028241576.1 coordinate 152,340, forward strand.
TGACATTTTGAATCATTTTTGGTACAGTCCAAAAAATCAATTTTCGGATGAAAAACGATGACTCCGGACCTGTCGAACGATCCCAAAATGGTCAATATGGATGAAATTTTAACATTTAATCTTTTGACTCTAAATGACTGTTGGATGTGAATTATGACTTTGTCAACTAAAATAAGTGTGTTTAAAGTCATTTCTGTGCCTGAAACGGGTCAAAATGTAAGCTTTTGAGTAAGCAAAACTCTGTAAAAATGGCAAGTTTGGTCACTGTGAGGGTTTAAAAAGTGGTTATTCAACATGAGGCACGATCCAATTGACATTTTGAATCATTTTTGGTACAGTCCAAAAAATCAATTTTCGGATGAAAAACGATGACTCCGGACCTGTCGAACTATCCCAAAATGGTTATTATGGATGAAATTTTAACATTTAATCTTTTGACTCTAAATGACTGTTGGATGTGAATTATGACTTTGTCAACTAAAATAAGTGTGTTTAAAGTCATTTCTGTGCCTGAAACGGGTCAAAATTGAAGCTTTTGAGTAAGCAAAACTCTGTAAAAATGGCAATTTTGGTCACTGTGAGGGTTTAAAAAGTGGCTATTCAACATGAGGCACGATCCAATTGACATTTTGAATAATTTTGGGTACAGTCCAAAAAATCAATTTTCGGATGAAAAACGATGACTCCGGACCTGTCGAACAATCCCAAAATGGTCAATATGGATGAAATTTTAACATGTAATCTTTTGACTCTAAATGACTGTTGGATGTGAATTATGACTTTGTCAACTAAAATAAGTGTGTTTAAAGTCATTTCTGTGCCTGAAACGGGTCAAAATTGAAGCTTTTGAGTAAGCAAAACTCTGTAAAAATGGCAATTTTGGTCACTGTGAGGGTTTAAAAAGTGGTTATTCAACACGAGGCACGATCCAATTGACATTTTGAATCATTTTTGGTACAGTCCAAAAAATCAATTTTCGGATGAAAAACGATGACTCCGGACCTGTCGAACGATCCCAAAATGGTCAATATGGATGAAATTTTAACATTTAATCTTTTGACTCTAAATGACTGTTGGATGTGAATTATGACTTTGTCAACTAAAATAAGTGTGTTTAAAGTCATTTCTGTGCCTGAAACGGGTCAAAATTGAAGCTTTTGAGTAAGAAAAACTCTGTAAAAATGGCAATTTTGGTCACTGTGAGGGTTTAAAAAGTGGTTATTCAACATGAGGCACGATCCAATTGACATTTTGAATAATTTTTGATACAGTCCAAAAAATCAATTTTCGGATGAAAAACGATGACTCCGGACCTGTCAAACGATCCCAAAATGGTTAATATGGATGAAATTTTAACATTTAATCTTTTGACTCTAAACGACTGTTGGATGTGAATTATGACTTTGTCAACTAAAATAAGTGTGTTTAAAGTCATTTCTGTGCCTGAAACGGGTCAAAATGGAAGCTTTTGAGTAAGCAAAACTCTGTAAAAATGGCAATTTTTGGTTACTGTGAGGGTTTAAAAAGTGGTTATTCAACATGAGGCACGATCCAATTGCCATTTTGAATCATTTTTGGTACAGTCCAAAAAATCAATTATCGGATGAAAAACGATGACTCCGGACCTGTCGAACGATCCCAAAATGGTCAATATGGATGAAATTTTAACATTTAATCTTTTGACTCTAAATGACTGTTGGATGTGAATTATGACTTTGTCAACTAAAATAAGTGTGTTTGAAGTCATTTCTGTGCCTGAAACGGGTCAAAATTGAAGCTTTTGAGTAAGCAAAACTCTGTAAAGATGGCAATTTTGGTCACTGTGAGGGTTTAAAAAGTGGTTATTCAACATGAGGCACGATCCAATTGACATTTTGAATCATTTTTGGTACAGTCCAAAAAATCAAGTTTCGGATGAAAAACGATGACTCCGGACCTGTCGAACGATCCCAAAATGGTCAATATGGATGAAATTTTAACATTTAATCTTTTGACTCTAAATGACTGTTGGATGTGAATTATGACTTTGTCAACTAAAATAAGTGTGTTTAAAGTCATTTCTGTGCCTGAAACGGGTCAAAATTGAAGCTTTTGAGTAAGCAAAACTCTGTAAAAATGGCAATTTTGGTCACTGTGAGGGTTTAAAAAGTGGTTATTCAACATGAGGCACGATCCAATCGACATTTTGAATCATTTTTGGTACAGTCCAAAAAATCAATTTTCGGATGAAAAACGATGACTCCGGACCTGTCGAACGATCCCAAAATGGTCAATATGGATGAAATTTTAACATTTAATCTTTTGACTCTAAATGACTGTTGGATGTGAATTATGACTTTGTCAACTAAAATAAGTGTGTTTAAAGTCATTTCTGTGCCTGAAACGGGTCAAAATTGAAGCTTTTGAGTAAGCAAAACTCTGTAAAAATGGCAATTTTGGTTACTGTGAGGGTTTAAAAAGTGGTTATTCAACATGAGGCACGATCCAATTGCCATTTTGAATCATTTTTGGTACAGTCCAAAAAATCAATTATCGGATGAAAAACAATGACTCCGGACCTGTCGAACGATCCCAAAATGGTCAATATAGATGAAATTTTAACATTTAATCTTTTGACTCTAAATGACTGTTGGATGTGAATTATGACTTTGTCAACTAAAATAAGTGTGTTTGAAGTCATTTCTGTGCCTGAAACGGGTCAAAATTGAAGCTTTTGAGTAAGCAAAACTCTGTAAAAATGGCAATTTTGGTCACTGTGAGGGTTTAAAAAGTGGTTATTCAACATGAGGCACGATCCAATTGACATTTTGAATCATTTTTGGTACAGTCCAAAAAATCAATTTTCGGATGAAAAACGATGACTCCGGACCTGTCGAACGATCCCAAAATGGTCAATATGGATGAAATTTTAACATTTAATCTTTTGACTCTAAATGACTGTTGGATGTGAATTATGACTTTGTCAACTAAAATAAGTGTGTTTAAAGTCATTTCTGTGCCTGAAACGGGTCAAAATTGAAGCTTTTGAGTAAGCAAAACTCCGTAAAAATGGCAATTTTGGTCACTGTGAGGGTTTAAAAAGTGGTTATTCAACATGAGGCACGATCCAATTGACATTTTGATTAATTTTTGGTACAGTCCAAAAAATCAATTTTCGGATGAAAAACGATGACTCCGGACCTGTCGAACGATCCCAAAATGGTCAATATGGATGAAATTTTAACATTTAATCTTTTGACTCTAAATGACTGTTGGATGTGAATTATGACTTTGTCAACTAAAATAAGTATGTTTAAAGTCATTTCTGTGCCGGAAACGGGTCAAAAGTTAAGCTTTTGAGTAAGCAAATATCTGTAAAAATGGCAATTTTGGTCACTGTGAGGGTTTAAAAAGTGGTTATTCAACATGAGGCACGATCCAATTGACATTTTGAATCATTTTTGGTACAGTCCAAAAAATCAATTTTCGGATGAAAAACGATGACTCCGGACCTGTCGAACGATCCCAAAATGGTCAATATGGATGAAATTTTAACATTTAATCTTTTGACTCTAAATGACTGTTGGATGTGAATTATGACTTTGTCAACTAAAATAAGTGTGTTTAAAGTCATTTCTGTGCCTGAAACGGGTCAAAATTGAAGCTTTTGAGTAAGCAAAACCTTGTAAAAATGGCAATTTTGGTCACTGTGAGGGTTTAAAAAGTGGTTATTCAACATGAGGCACGATCCAATTGACATTTTGAATCATTTTTGGTACAGTCCAAAAAATCAATTTTCGAATGAAAAACGATGACTCCGGACCTGTCGAACGATCCCAAAATGGTCAATATGGATGAAATTTTAACATTTATTCTTTTGACTCTAAATGACTGTTGGATGTGAATTATGACTTTGTCAACTAAAATAAGTGTGTTTAAAGTTATTTCTGTGCCTGAAACGGGTCAAAATTGAAGCTTTTGAGTAAGCAAAACTCTGTAAAAATGGCAATTTTGGTCACTGTGAGGGTTTAAAAAGTAGTTATTCAACATGAGGCACGATCCAAATAACATTTTGAATCATTTTTGGTACAGTCCAAAAAATTAATTTTCGGATGAAAAACGATGACTCCGGACCTGTCGAACAATCCCAAAATGGTCAATATGGATGAAATTTTAACATTTAATCTTTTGACTCTAAATGACTGTTGGATGTGAATTATGACTTTGTCAACTAAAATAAGTGTGTTTAAAGTCATTTCTGTGCCTGAAACGGGTCAAAATTAAAGCTTTTGAGTAAGCAAAACTCTGTAAAAATGGCAATTTTGGTCACTGTGAGGGTTTAAAAAGTGGGTATTCAACATGAGGCACGATCCAATTGACATTTTGAATCATTTTTGGTACAGTCCAAAAAATCAATTTTCGGATGAAAAACGATGACTCCGGACCTGTCGAACGATCCCAAAATGGTCAATATGGATGAAATTTTAACATTTAATCTTTTGACTCTAAATGACTGTTGGATGTGAATTTTGACTTTGTCAACTAAAATAAGTGTGTTTAAAGTCATTTCTGTGCCTGAAACTGGTCAAAATTGAAGCTTTTGAGTAAGCAAAACTCTGTAAAAATGGCAATTTTGGTCACTGTGAGGGTTTAAAAAGTGGGTATTCAACATGAGGCACGATCCAATTGACATTTTGATTCATTTTTGGTACAGTCCAAAAAATCAATTTTCGGATGAAAAACGATGACTCCGGACCTGTCGAACGATCCCAAAATGGTCAATATGGATGAAATTTTAACATTTAATCTTTTGACTCTAAATGACTGTTGGATGTGAATTATGACTTTGTCAACTAAAATAAGTGTGTTTAAAGTCATTTCTGTGCCTGAAACGGGTCAACATTGAAGCTTTTGAGTAAGAAAAACTCTGTAAAAATGGCAATTTTGGTCACTGTGAGGGTTTAAAAAGTGGTTATTCAACATGAGGCACGATCCAATTGACATTTTGAATCATTTTTGGTACAGTCCAAAAAATCAATTTTCGGATGAAAAACGATGACTCCGGACCTGTCGAACGATCCCAAAATGGTCAATATGGATGAAATTTTAACATTTAATCTTTTGACTCTAAATGACTGTTGGATGTGAATTATGACTTTGTCAACTAAAATAAGTGTGTTTAAAGTCATTTCTGTGCCTGAAACGGGTCAAAATGTAAGCTTTTGAGTAAGCAAAACTCTGTAAAAATGGCAAGTTTGGTCACTGTGAGGGTTTAAAAAGTGGTTATTCAACATGAGGCACGATCCAATTGACATTTTGAATAATTTTGGGTACAGTCCAAAAAATCAATTTTCGGATGAAAAACGATGACTCCGGACCTGTCGAACAATCCCAAAATGGTCAATATGGATGAAATTTTAACATGTAATCTTTTGACTCTAAATGACTGTTGGATGTGAATTATGACTTTGTCAACTAAAATAAGTGTGTTTAAAGTCATTTCTGTGCCTGAAACGGGTCAAAATTGAAGCTTTTGAGTAAGCAAAACTCTGTAAAAATGGCAATTTTGGTCACTGTGAGGGTTTAAAAAGTGGTTATTCAACACGAGGCACGATCCAATTGACATTTTGAATCATTTTTGGTACAGTCCAAAAAATCAATTTTCGGATGAAAAACGATGACTCCGGACCTGTCGAACGATCCCAAAATGGTCAATATGGATGAAATTTTAACATTTAATCTTTTGACTCTAAATGACTGTTGGATGTGAATTATGACTTTGTCAACTAAAATAAGTGTGTTTAAAGTCATTTCTGTGCCTGAAACGGGTCAAAATTGAAGCTTTTGAGTAAGAAAAACTCTGTAAAAATGGCAATTTTGGTCACTGTGAGGGTTTAAAAAGTGGTTATTCAACATGAGGCACGATCCAATTGACATTTTGAATAATTTTTGATACAGTCCAAAAAATCAATTTTCGGATGAAAAACGATGACTCCGGACCTGTCAAACGATCCCAAAATGGTTAATATGGATGAAATTTTAACATTTAATCTTTTGACTCTAAACGACTGTTGGATGTGAATTATGACTTTGTCAACTAAAATAAGTGTGTTTAAAGTCATTTCTGTGCCTGAAACGGGTCAAAATGGAAGCTTTTGAGTAAGCAAAACTCTGTAAAAATGGCAATTTTTGGTTACTGTGAGGGTTTAAAAAGTGGTTATTCAACATGAGGCACGATCCAATTGCCATTTTGAATCATTTTTGGTACAGTCCAAAAAATCAATTATCGGATGAAAAACGATGACTCCGGACCTGTCGAACGATCCCAAAATGGTCAATATGGATGAAATTTTAACATTTAATCTTTTGACTCTAAATGACTGTTGGATGTGAATTATGACTTTGTCAACTAAAATAAGTGTGTTTGAAGTCATTTCTGTGCCTGAAACGGGTCAAAATTGAAGCTTTTGAGTAAGCAAAACTCTGTAAAGATGGCAATTTTGGTCACTGTGAGGGTTTAAAAAGTGGTTATTCAACATGAGGCACGATCCAATTGACATTTTGAATCATTTTTGGTACAGTCCAAAAAATCAAGTTTCGGATGAAAAACGATGACTCCGGACCTGTCGAACGATCCCAAAATGGTCAATATGGATGAAATTTTAACATTTAATCTTTTGACTCTAAATGACTGTTGGATGTGAATTATGACTTTGTCAACTAAAATAAGTGTGTTTAAAGTCATTTCTGTGCCTGAAACGGGTCAAAATTGAAGCTTTTGAGTAAGAAAAACTCTGTAAAAATGGCAATTTTGGTCACTGTGAGGGTTTAAAAAGTGGTTATTCAACATGAGGCACGATCCAATCGACATTTTGAATCATTTTTGGTACAGTCCAAAAAATCAATTTTCGGATGAAAAACGATGACTCCGGACCTGTCGAACGATCCCAAAATGGTCAATATGGATGAAATTTTAACATTTAATCTTTTGACTCTAAATGACTGTTGGATGTGAATTATGACTTTGTCAACTAAAATTAGTGTGTTTAAAGTTATTTCTGTGCCTGAAACGGGTCAAAATTGAAGCTTTTGAGTAAGCAAAACTCTGTAAAAATGGCAATTTTGGTCACTGTGAGGGTTTAAAAAGTGGTTATTCAACATGAGGCACGATCCAATTGACATTTTGAATCATTTTTGGTACAGTCCAAAAAATCAAATTTCATATGAAAAATCATGACTCCGGAACTGTCAAATGATCCCAAAATGGTCAATATGGATGAAATTTTAACATTTAATCTTTTGACTCTAAATGACTGTTGGATGTGAATTATGACTTTGTCAACTAAAATAAGTGTGTTTAAAGTCATTTCTGTGCCTGAAACGGGTCAAAATTGAAGCTTTTGAGTAAGCAAAACTCTGTAAAAATGGCAATTTTGGTTACTGTGAGGGTTTAAAAAGTGGTTATTCAACATGAGGCACGATCCAATTGCCATTTTGAATCATTTTTGGTACAGTCCAAAAAATCAATTATCGGATGAAAAACAATGACTCCGGACCTGTCGAACGATCCCAAAATGGTCAATATAGATGAAATTTTAACATTTAATCTTTTGACTCTAAATGACTGTTGGATGTGAATTATGACTTTGTCAACTAAAATAAGTGTGTTTGAAGTCATTTCTGTGCCTGAAACGGGTCAAAATTGAAGCTTTTGAGTAAGCAAAACTCTGTAAAAATGGCAATTTTGGTCACTGTGAGGGTTTAAAAAGTGGTTATTCAACATGAGGCACGATCCAATTGACATTTTGAATCATTTTTGGTACAGTCCAAAAAATCAATTTTCGGATGAAAAACGATGACTCCGGACCTGTCGAACGATCCCAAAATGGTCAATATGGATGAAATTTTAACATTTAATCTTTTGACTCTAAATGACTGTTGGATGTGAATTATGACTTTGTCAACTAAAATAAGTGTGTTTAAAGTCATTTCTGTGCCTGAAACGGGTCAAAATTGAAGCTTTTGAGTAAGCAAAACTCTGTAAAAATGGCAATTTTGGTCACTGTGAGGGTTTAAAAAGTGGTTATTCAACATGAGGCACGATCCAATTGACATTTTGAATCATTTTTGGTACAGTCCAAAAAATCAATTTTCGGATGAAAAACGATGACTCCGGACCTGTCGAACGATCCCAAAATGGTCAATATGGATGAAATTTTAACATTTAATCTTTTGACTCTAAATGACTGTTGGATGTGAATTATGACTTTGTCAACTAAAATAAGTGTGTTTGAAGTCATTTTTGTGCCTGAAACGGGTCAAAATTGAAGCTTTTGAGTAAGCAAAACTCTGTAAAAATGGCAATTTTGGTCACTGTGAGGGTTTAAAAAGTGGTTATTCAACATGAGGCACGATCCAATTGACATTTTGAATCATTTTTGGTACAGTCCAAAAAATCAATTTTCGGATGAAAAACGATGACTCCGGATCTGTCGAACAATCCCAAAATGGTCAATATGGATGAAATTTTAACATTTAATCTTTTGACTCTAAATGACTGTTGGATGTGAATTATGACTTTGTCAACTAAAATAAGTGTGTTTAAAGTCATTTCTGTGCCTGAAACGGGTCAAAATTGAAGCTTTTGAGTAAGCAAAACTCTGTAAAAATGGCAATTTTGGTTACTGTGAGGGTTTAAAAAGTGGTTATTCAACATGAGGCACGATCCAATTGCCATTTTGAATCATTTTTGGTACAGTCCAAAAAATCAATTATCGGATGAAAAACGATGACTCCGGACCTGTCGAACGATCCCAAAATGGTCAATATGGATGAAATTTTAACATTTAATCTTTTGACTCTAAATGACTGTTGGATGTGAATTATGACTTTGTCAACTAAAATAAGTGTGTTTGAAGTCATTTCTGTGCCTGAAACGGGTCAAAATTGAAGCTTTTGAGTAAGCAAAACTCTGTAAAAATGGCAATTTTGGTCACTGTGAGGGTTTAAAAAGTGGTTATTCAACATGAGGCACGATCCAATTGACATTTTGAATAATTTTTGATACAGTCCAAAAAATCAATTTTCGGATGAAAAACGATGACTCCGGACCTGTCAAACGATCCCAAAATGGTTAATATGGATGAAATTTTAACATTTAATCTTTTGACTCTAAACGACTGTTGGATGTGAATTATGACTTTGTCAACTAAAATAAGTGTGTTTAAAGTCATTTCTGTGCCTGAAACGGGTCAAAATGGAAGCTTTTGAGTAAGCAAAACTCTGTAAAAATGGCAATTTTTGGTTACTGTGAGGGTTTAAAAAGTGGGTATTCAACATGAGGCACGATCCAATTGCCATTTTGAATCATTTTTGGTACAGTCCAAAAAATCAATTATCGGATGAAAAACGATGACTCCGGACCTGTCGAACGATCCCAAAATGGTCAATATGGATGAAATTTTAACATTTAATCTTTTGACTCTAAATGACTGTTGGATGTGAATTATGACTTTGTCAACTAAAATAAGTATGTTTAAAGTCATTTCTGTGCCGGAAACGGGTCAAAATTTAAGCTTTTGAGTAAGCAAATATCTGTAAAAATGGCAATTTTGGTCACTGTGAGGGTTTAAAAAGTGGTTATTCAACATGAGGCACGATCCAATTGACATTTTGAATCATTTTTGGTACAGTCCAAAAAATCAATTTTCGGATGAAAAACGATGACTCCGGACCTGTCGAACAATCCCAAAATGGTCAATATGGATGAAATTTTAACATTTAATCTTTTGACTCTAAATGACTGTTGGATGTGAATTATGACTTTGTCAACTAAAATAAGTGTGTTTAAAGTCATTTCTGTGCCTGAAACGGGTCAAAATTGAAGCTTTTGAGTAAGCAAAACTCCGTAAAAATGGCAATTTTGGTCACTGTGAGGGTTTAAAAAGTGGTTATTCAACATGAGGCACGATCCAATTGACATTTTGAATCATTTTTGGTACAGTCCAAAAAATCAATTTTCGGATGAAAAACGATGACTCCGGACCTGTCGAACGATCCCAAAATGGTCAATATGGATGAAATTTTAACATTTAATCTTTTGACTCTAAATGACTGTTGGATGTGAATTATGACTTTGTCAACTAAAATAAGTGTGTTTAAAGTTATTTCTGTGCCTGAAACGGGTCAAAATTGAAGCTTTTGAGTAAGCAAAACTCTGTAAAAATGGCAATTTTGGTCACTGTGAGGGTATAAAAAGTGGTTATTCAACATGAGGCACGATCCAATTGACATTTTGAATCATTTTTGGTACAGTCCAAAAAATCAATTTTCGGATGAAAAACGATGACTCCGAACCTGTCGAACAATCCCAAAATGGTCAATATGGATGAAATTTTAACATTTAATCTTTTGACTCTAAATGACTGTTGGATGTGAATTATGACTTTGTCAACTAAAATAAGTGTGTTTAAAGTCATTTCTGTGCCTGAAACGGGTCAAAATTGAAGCTTTTGAGTAAGCAAAACTCTGTAAAAATGGCAATTTTGGTCACTGTGATGGTTTAAAAAGTGGTTATTCAACATGAGGCACGATCCAATTGACATTTTGAATCATTTTTGGTACAGTCCAAAAAATCAATTTTCGGATGAAAAACGATGACTCCGGACCTGTCGAACGATCCCAAAATGGTCAATATGGATGAAATTTTAACATTTAATCTTTTGACTCTAAATGACTGTTGGATGTGAATTATGACTTTGTCAACTAAAATAAGTGTGTTTAAAGTCATTTCTGTGCCTGAAACGGGTCAAAATTGAAGCTTTTGAGTAAGCAAAACTATGTAAAAATGGCAATTTTGGTTACTGTGAGGGTTTAAAAAGTGGTTATTCAACATGAGGCACGATCCAATTGCCATTTTGAATCATTTTTGGTACAGTCCAAAAAATCAATTTTCGGATGAAAAACGATGACTCCGGACCTGTCGAACGATCCCAAAATGGTCAATATGGATGAAATTTTAACATTTAATCTTTTGACTCTAAATGACTGTTGGATGTGAATTATGACTTTGTCAACTAAAATAAGTGGTTTGAAGTCATTTCTGTGCCTGAAACGGGTCAAAATTGAAGCTTTTGAGTAAGCAAAACTCCGTAAAAATGGCAATTTTGGTCACTGTGAGGGTTTAAAAAGTGGTTATTCAACATGAGGCACGATCCAATTGCCATTTTGAATCATTTTTGGTACAGTCCAAAAAATCAATTTTCGGATGAAAAACGATGACTCCGGACCTGTCGAACGATCCCAAAATGGTCAATATGGATGAAATTTTAACATTTAATCTTTTGACTCTAAATGACTGTTGGATGTGAATTATGACTTTGTCAACTAAAATAAGTGGTTTGAAGTCATTTCTGTGCCGGAAACGGGTCAAAATTTAAGCTTTTGAGTAAGCAAATATCTGTAAAAATGGCAATTTTGGTCACTGTGAGGGTTTAAAAAGTGGTTATTCAACATGAGGCACGATCCAATTGACATTTTGAATCATTTTTGGTACAGTCCAAAAAATCAATTTTCGGATGAAAAACGATGACTCCGGACCTGTCGAACAATCCCAAAATGGTCAATATGGATGAAATTTTAACATTTAATCTTTTGACTCTAAATGACTGTTGGATGTGAATTATGACTTTGTCAACTAAAATAAGTGTGTTTAAAGTCATTTCTGTGCCTGAAACGGGTCAAAATTGAAGCTTTTGAGTAAGCAAAACTCCGTAAAAATGGCAATTTTGGTCACTGTGAGGGTTTAAAAAGTGGTTATTCAACATGAGGCACGATCCAATTGACATTTTGAATCATTTTTGATACAGTCTAAAAAATCAATTTTCGGATGAAAAACGATGACTCCGGACCTGTCGAACGATCCCAAAATGGTCAATATGGATGAAATTTTAACATTTAATCTTTTGACTCTAAATGACTGTTGGATGTGAATTATGACTTTGTCAACTAAAATAAGTGTGTTTAAAGTTATTTCTGTGCCTGAAACGGGTCAAAATTGAAGCTTTTGAGTAAGCAAAACTCTGTAAAAATGGCAATTTTGGTCACTGTGAGGGTATAAAAAGTGGTTATTCAACATGAGGCACGATCCAATTGACATTTTGAATCATTTTTGGTACAGTCCAAAAAATCAATTTTCGGATGAAAAACGATGACTCCGAACCTGTCGAACAATCCCAAAATGGTCAATATGGATGAAATTTTAACATTTAATCTTTTGACTCTAAATGACTGTTGGATGTGAATTATGACTTTGTCAACTAAAATAAGTGTGTTTAAAGTCATTTCTGTGCCTGAAACGGGTCAAAATTGAAGCTTTTGAGTAAGCAAAACTCTGTAAAAATGGCAATTTTGGTCACTGTGATGGTTTAAAAAGTGGTTATTCAACATGAGGCACGATCCAATTGACATTTTGAATCATTTTTGGTACAGTCCAAAAAATCAATTTTCGGATGAAAAACGATGACTCCGGACCTGTCGAACGATCCCAAAATGGTCAATATGGATGAAATTTTAACATTTAATCTTTTGACTCTAAATGACTGTTGGATGTGAATTATGACTTTGTCAACTAAAATAAGTGTGTTTAAAGTCATTTCTGTGCCTGAAACGGGTCAAAATTGAAGCTTTTGAGTAAGCAAAACTATGTAAAAATGGCAATTTTGGTTACTGTGAGGGTTTAAAAAGTGGTTATTCAACATGAGGCACGATCCAATTGCCATTTTGAATCATTTTTGGTACAGTCCAAAAAATCAATTTTCGGATGAAAAACGATGACTCCGGACCTGTCGAACGATCCCAAAATGGTCAATATGGATGAAATTTTAACATTTAATCTTTTGACTCTAAATGACTGTTGGATGTTAATTATGACTTTGTCAACTAAAATAAGTGTGTTTGAAGTCATTTCTGTGCCTGAAACGGGTCAAAATTGAAGCTTTTGAGTAAGCAAAACTCTGTAAAAATGGCAATTTTGGTCACTGTGAGGGTTTAAAAAGTGGTTATTCAACATGAGGCACGATCCAATTGACATTTTGAATCATTTTTGGTACAGTCCAAAAAATCAATTTCGGATGAAAAACGATGACTCCGGACCTGTCGAACGATCCCAAAATGGTCAATATGGATGAAATTTTAACATTTAATCTTTTGACTCTAAATGACTGTTGGATGTGAATTATGACTTTGTCAACTAAAATAAGTGTGTTTAAAGTTATTTCTGTGCCTGAAACGGGTCAAAATTGAAGCTTTTGAGTAAGCAAAACTCTGTAAAAATGGCAATTTTGGTCACTGTGAGGGTTTAAAAAGTGGTTATTCAACATGAGGCACGATCCAAATAACATTTTGAATCATTTTTGGTACAGTCCAAAAAATTAATTTTCGGATGAAAAACGATGACTCCGGACCTGTCGAACAATCCCAAAATGGTCAATATGGATGAAATTTTAACATTTAATCTTTTGACTCTAAATGACTGTTGGATGTGAATTATGACTTTGTCAACTAAAATAAGTGTGTTTAAAGTCATTTCTGTGCCTGAAACGGGTCAAAATTAAAGCTTTTGAGTAAGCAAAACTCTGTAAAAATGGCAATTTTGGTCACTGTGAGGGTTTAAAAAGTGGGTATTCAACATGAGGCACGATCCAATTGACATTTTGATTCATTTTTGGTACAGTCCAAAAAATCAATTTTCGGATGAAAAACGATGACTCCGGACCTTTCGAACGATCCCAAAATGGTCAATATGGATGAAATTTTAACATTTAATCTTTTGACTCTAAATGACTGTTGGATGTGAATTATGACTTTGTCAACTAAAATAAGTATGTTTAAAGTCATTTCTGTGCCGGAAACGGGTCAAAATTTAAGCTTTTGAGTAAGCAAATATCTGTAAAAATGGCAATTTTGGTCACTGTGAGGGTTTAAAAAGTGGTTATTCAACATGAGGCACGATCCAATTGACATTTTGAATCATTTTTGGTACAGTCCAAAAAATCAATTTTCGGATGAAAAACGATGACTCCGGACCTGTCGAACAATCCCAAAATGGTCAATATGGATGAAATTTTAACATTTAATCTTTTGACTCTAAATGACTGTTGGATGTGAATTATGACTTTGTCAACTAAAATAAGTGTGTTTAAAGTCATTTCTGTGCCTGAAACGGGTCAAAATTGAAGCTTTTGAGTAAGCAAAACTCCGTAAAAATGGCAATTTTGGTCACTGTGAGGGTTTAAAAAGTGGTTATTCAACATGAGGCACGATCCAATTGACATTTTGAATCATTTTTGGTACAGTCCAAAAAATCAATTTTCGGATGAAAAACGATGACTCCGGACCTGTCGAACGATCCCAAAATGGTCAATATGGATGAAATTTTAACATTTAATCTTTTGACTCTAAATGACTGTTGGATGTGAATTATGACTTTGTCAACTAAAATAAGTGGTTTGAAGTCATTTCTGTGCCGGAAACGGGTCAAAATTTAAGCTTTTGAGTAAGCAAATATCTGTAAAAATGGCAATTTTGGTCACTGTGAGGGTTTAAAAAGTGGTTATTCAACATGAGGCACGATCCAATTGACATTTTGAATCATTTTTGGTACAGTCCAAAAAATCAATTTTCGGATGAAAAACGATGACTCCGGACCTGTCGAACAATCCCAAAATGGTCAATATGGATGAAATTTTAACATTTAATCTTTTGACTCTAAATGACTGTTGGATGTGAATTATGACTTTGTCAACTAAAATAAGTGTGTTTAAAGTCATTTCTGTGCCTGAAACGGGTCAAAATTGAAGCTTTTGAGTAAGCAAAACTCCGTAAAAATGGCAATTTTGGTCACTGTGAGGGTTTAAAAAGTGGTTATTCAACATGAGGCACGATCCAATTGACATTTTGAATCATTTTTGGTACAGTCTAAAAAATCAATTTTCGGATGAAAAACGATGACTCCGGACCTGTCGAACGATCCCAAAATGGTCAATATGGATGAAATTTTAACATTTAATCTTTTGACTCTAAATGACTGTTGGATGTGAATTATGACTTTGTCAACTAAAATAAGTGTGTTTAAAGTTATTTCTGTGCCTGAAACGGGTCAAAATTGAAGCTTTTGAGTAAGCAAAACTCTGTAAAAATGGCAATTTTGGTCACTGTGAGGGTATAAAAAGTGGTTATTCAACATGAGGCACGATCCAATTGACATTTTGAATCATTTTTGGTACAGTCCAAAAAATCAATTTTCGGATGAAAAACGATGACTCCGAACCTGTCGAACAATCCCAAAATGGTCAATATGGATGAAATTTTAACATTTAATCTTTTGACTCTAAATGACTGTTGGATGTGAATTATGACTTTGTCAACTAAAATAAGTGTGTTTAAAGTCATTTCTGTGCCTGAAACGGGTCAAAATTGAAGCTTTTGAGTAAGCAAAACTCTGTAAAAATGGCAATTTTGGTCACTGTGATGGTTTAAAAAGTGGTTATTCAACATGAGGCACGATCCAATTGACATTTTGAATCATTTTTGGTACAGTCCAAAAAATCAATTTTCGGATGAAAAACGATGACTCCGGACCTGTCGAACGATCCCAAAATGGTCAATATGGATGAAATTTTAACATTTAATCTTTTGACTCTAAATGACTGTTGGATGTGAATTATGACTTTGTCAACTAAAATAAGTGTGTTTAAAGTCATTTCTGTGCCTGAAACGGGTCAAAATTGAAGCTTTTGAGTAAGCAAAACTATGTAAAAATGGCAATTTTGGTTACTGTGAGGGTTTAAAAAGTGGTTATTCAACATGAGGCACGATCCAATTGCCATTTTGAATCATTTTTGGTACAGTCCAAAAAATCAATTTTCGGATGAAAAACGATGACTCCGGACCTGTCGAACGATCCCAAAATGGTCAATATGGATGAAATTTTAACATTTAATCTTTTGACTCTAAATGACTGTTGGATGTGAATTATGACTTTGTCAACTAAAATAAGTGGTTTGAAGTCATTTCTGTGCCTGAAACGGGTCAAAATTGAAGCTTTTGAGTAAGCAAAACTCCGTAAAAATGGCAATTTTGGTCACTGTGAGGGTTTAAAAAGTGGTTATTCAACATGAGGCACGATCCAATTGACATTTTGATTCATTTTTGGTACAGTCCAAAAAATCAATTTTCGGATGAAAAACGATGACTCCGGACCTGTCGAACGATCCCAAAATGGTCAATATGGATGAAATTTTAACATTTAATCTTTTGACTCTAAATGACTGTTGGATGTGAATTATGACTTTGTCAACTAAAATAAGTATGTTTAAAGTCATTTCTGTGCCGGAAACGGGTCAAAATTTAAGCTTTTGAGTAAGCAAATATCTGTAAAAATGGCAATTTTGGTCACTGTGAGGGTTTAAAAAGTGGTTATTCAACATGAGGCACGATCCAATTGACATTTTGAATCATTTTTGGTACAGTCCAAAAAATCAATTTTCGGATGAAAAACGATGACTCCGGACCTGTCGAACAATCCCAAAATGGTCAATATGGATGAAATTTTAACATTTAATCTTTTGACTCTAAATGACTGTTGGATGTGAATTATGACTTTGTCAACTAAAATAAGTGTGTTTAAAGTCATTTCTGTGCCTGAAACGGGTCAAAATTGAAGCTTTTGAGTAAGCAAAACTCCTTAAAAATGGCAATTTTGGTCACTATGAGGGTTTAAAAAGTGGTTATTCAACATGAGGCACGATCCAATTGACATTTTGAATCATTTTTGGTACAGTCCAAAAAATCAATTTTCGGATGAAAAACGATGACTCCGGACCTGTCGAACGATCCCAAAATGGTCAATATCGATGAAATTTTAACATTTAATCTTTTGACTCTAAATGACTGTTGGATGTGAATTATGACTTTGTCAACTAAAATAAGTGTGTTTAAAGTCATTTCTGTGCCTGAAACGGGTCAAAATTGAAGCTTTTGAGTAAGCAAAACTCTGTAAAAATGGCAATTTTGGTCACTGTGAGGGTTTAAAAAGTGGTTATTCAACATGAGGCACGATCCAATTGACATTTTGAATCATTTTTGGTACAGTCCAATAAATCAATTTTCGGATGAAAAACGATGACTCCGGACCTGTCGAACAATCCCAAAATGGTCAATATGGATGAAATTTTAACATTTAATCTTTTGACTCTAAATGACTGTTGGATGTGAATTATGACTTTGTCAACTAAAATAAGTGTGTTTAAAGTCATTTCTGTGCCTGAAACGGGTCAAAATTGAAGCTTTTGAGTAAGCAAAACTCTGTAAAAATGGCAATTTTGGTCACTGTGAGGGTTTAAAAAGTGGTTATTCAACATGAGGCACCTTCCAATTGACATTTTGAATCATTTTTGGTACAGTCCAAAAAATCAATTTTCGGATGAAAAACGATGACTCCGGACCTGTCGAACAATCCCAAAATGGTCAATATGGATGAAATTTTAACATTTAATCTTTTGACTCTAAATGACTGTTGGATGTGAATTATGACTTTGTCAACTAAAATAAGTGTGTTTAAAGTCATTTCTGTGCCTGAAACGGGTCAAAATTGAAGCTTTTGAGTAAGCAAAACTCCGTAAAAATGGCAATTTTGGTCACTGTGAGGGTTTAAAAAGTGGTTATTCAACATGAGGCACGATCCATTTGACATTTTGAATCATTTTTGGTACAGTCCAAAAAATCAATTTTCGGATGAAAAACGATGACTCCGGACCTGTCGAACGATCCCAAAATGGTCAATATGGATGAAATTTTAACATTTAATCTTTTGACTCTAAATGACTGTTGGATGTGAATTATGACTTTGTCAACTAAAATAAGTGTGTTTAAATTTATTTTTGTGCCTGAAACGGGTCAAAATTGAAGCTTTTGAGTAAGCAAAACTCTGTAAAAATGGCAATTTTGGTCACTGTGAGGGTATAAAAAGTGGTTATTCAACATGAGGCACGATCCAATTGACATTTTGAATCATTTTTGGTACAGTCCAAAAAATCAATTTTCGGATGAAAAACGATGACTCCGGACCTGTCGAACGATCCCAAAATGGTCAATATCGATGAAATTTTAACATTTAATCTTTTGACTCTAAATGACTGTTGGATGTGAATTATGACTTTGTCAACTAAAATAAGTGTGTTTAAAGTCATTTCTGTGCCTGAAACGGGTCAAAATTGAAGCTTTTGAGTAAGCAAAACTCTGTAAAAATGGCAATTTTGGTCACTGTGAGGGTTTAAAAAGTGGTTATTCAACATGAGGCACGATCCAATTGACATTTTGAATCATTTTTGGTACAGTCCAAAAAATCAATTTTCGGGATGAAAAACGATGACTCCGGACCTGTCGAACAATCCCAAAATGGTCAATATGGATGAAATTTTAACATTTAATCTTTTGACTCTAAATGACTGTTGGATGTGAATTATGACTTTGTCAACTAAAATAAGTGTGTTTAAAGTCATTTCTGTGCCTGAAACGGGTCAAAATTGAAGCTTTTGAGTAAGCAAAACTCTGTAAAAATGGCAATTTTGGTCACTGTGAGGGTTTAAAAAGTGGTTATTCAACATGAGGCACGATCCAATTGACATTTTGAATCATTTTTGGTACAGTCCAAAAAATCAATTTTCGGATGAAAAACGATGACTCCGGACCTGTCGAACGGTCCCAAAATGGTCAATATGGATGAAATTTTAACATTTAATCTTTTGACTCTAAATGACTGTTGGATGTGAATTATGACTTTGTCAACTAAAATAAGTATGTTTAAAGTCATTTCTGTGCCGGAAACGGGTCAAAATTGAAGCTTTTGAGTAAGCAAAACTCTGTAAAAATGGCAATTTTGGTCACTGTGAGGGTTTAAAAAGTGGTTATTCAACATGAGGCACGATCCAATTGACATTTTGAATCATTTTTGGTATAGTCCAAAAAATCAATTTTCGGATGAAAAACGATGACTCCGGACCTGTCGAACTATCCCAAAATGGTTAATATGGATGAAATTTTAACATTTAATCTTTTGACTCTAAATGACTGTTGGATGTGAATTATGACTTTGTCAACTAAAATAAGTGTGTTTAAAGTCATTTCTGTGCCTGAAACGGGTCAAAATTGAAGCTTTTGAGTAAGCAAAACTCTGTAAAAATGGCAATTTTGGTCACTGTGAGGGTTTAAAAAGTGGCTATTCAACATGAGGCACGATCCAATTGACATTTTGAATAATTTTGGGTACAGTCCAAAAAATCAATTTTCGGATGAAAAACGATGACTCCGGACCTGTCGAACAATCCCAAAATGGTCAATATGGATGAAATTTTAACATTTAATCTTTTGACTCTAAATGACTGTTGGATGTGAATTATGACTTTGTCAACTAAAATTAGTGTGTTTAAAGTTATTTCTGTGCCTGAAACGGGTCAAAATTGAAGCTTTTGAGTAAGCAAAACTCTGTAAAAATGGCAATTTTGGTCACTGTGAGGGTTTAAAAAGTGGTTATTCAACATGAGGCACGATCCAATTGACATTTTGAATCATTTTTGGTACAGTCCAAAAAATCAAATTTCATATGAAAAATCATGACTCCGGAACTGTCAAATGATCCCAAAATGGTCAATATGGATGAAATTTTAACATTTAATCTTTTGACTCTAAATGACTGTTGGATGTGAATTATGACTTTGTCAACTAAAATAAGTGTGTTTAAAGTCATTTCTGTGCCTGAAACGGGTCAAAATTGAAGCTTTTGAGTAAGCAAAACTCTGTAAAAATGGCAATTTTGGTTACTGTGAGGGTTTAAAAAGTGGTTATTCAACATGAGGCACGATCCAATTGCCATTTTGAATCATTTTTGGTACAGTCCAAAAAATCAATTATCGGATGAAAAACAATGACTCCGGACCTGTCGAACGATCCCAAAATGGTCAATATAGATGAAATTTTAACATTTAATCTTTTGACTCTAAATGACTGTTGGATGTGAATTATGACTTTGTCAACTAAAATAAGTGTGTTTGAAGTCATTTCTGTGCCTGAAACGGGTCAAAATTGAAGCTTTTGAGTAAGCAAAACTCTGTAAAAATGGCAATTTTGGTCACTGTGAGGGTTTAAAAAGTGGTTATTCAACATGAGGCACGATCCAATTGACATTTTGAATCATTTTTGGTACAGTCCAAAAAATCAATTTTCGGATGAAAAACGATGACTCCGGACCTGTCGAACGATCCCAAAATGGTCAATATGGATGAAATTTTAACATTTAATCTTTTGACTCTAAATGACTGTTGGATGTGAATTATGACTTTGTCAACTAAAATAAGTGTGTTTAAAGTCATTTCTGTGCCTGAAACGGGTCAAAATTGAAGCTTTTGAGTAAGCAAAACTCTGTAAAAATGGCAATTTTGGTCACTGTGAGGGTTTAAAAAGTGGTTATTCAACATGAGGCACGATCCAATTGACATTTTGAATCATTTTTGGTACAGTCCAAAAAATCAATTTTCGGATGAAAAACGATGACTCCGGACCTGTCGAACGATCCCAAAATGGTCAATATGGATGAAATTTTAACATTTAATCTTTTGACTCTAAATGACTGTTGGATGTGAATTATGACTTTGTCAACTAAAATAAGTGTGTTTGAAGTCATTTTTGTGCCTGAAACGGGTCAAAATTGAAGCTTTTGAGTAAGCAAAACTCTGTAAAAATGGCAATTTTGGTCACTGTGAGGGTTTAAAAAGTGGTTATTCAACATGAGGCACGATCCAATTGACATTTTGAATCATTTTTGGTACAGTCCAAAAAATCAATTTTCGGATGAAAAACGATGACTCCGGATCTGTCGAACAATCCCAAAATGGTCAATATGGATGAAATTTTAACATTTAATCTTTTGACTCTAAATGACTGTTGGATGTGAATTATGACTTTGTCAACTAAAATAAGTGTGTTTAAAGTCATTTCTGTGCCTGAAACGGGTCAAAATTGAAGCTTTTGAGTAAGCAAAACTCTGTAAAAATGGCAATTTTGGTTACTGTGAGGGTTTAAAAAGTGGTTATTCAACATGAGGCACGATCCAATTGCCATTTTGAATCATTTTTGGTACAGTCCAAAAAATCAATTATCGGATGAAAAACGATGACTCCGGACCTGTCGAACGATCCCAAAATGGTCAATATGGATGAAATTTTAACATTTAATCTTTTGACTCTAAATGACTGTTGGATGTGAATTATGACTTTGTCAACTAAAATAAGTGTGTTTGAAGTCATTTCTGTGCCTGAAACGGGTCAAAATTGAAGCTTTTGAGTAAGCAAAACTCTGTAAAAATGGCAATTTTGGTCACTGTGAGGGTTTAAAAAGTGGTTATTCAACATGAGGCACGATCCAATTGACATTTTGAATAATTTTTGATACAGTCCAAAAAATCAATTTTCGGATGAAAAACGATGACTCCGGACCTGTCAAACGATCCCAAAATGGTTAATATGGATGAAATTTTAACATTTAATCTTTTGACTCTAAACGACTGTTGGATGTGAATTATGACTTTGTCAACTAAAATAAGTGTGTTTAAAGTCATTTCTGTGCCTGAAACGGGTCAAAATGGAAGCTTTTGAGTAAGCAAAACTCTGTAAAAATGGCAATTTTTGGTTACTGTGAGGGTTTAAAAAGTGGGTATTCAACATGAGGCACGATCCAATTGCCATTTTGAATCATTTTTGGTACAGTCCAAAAAATCAATTATCGGATGAAAAACGATGACTCCGGACCTGTCGAACGATCCCAAAATGGTCAATATGGATGAAATTTTAACATTTAATCTTTTGACTCTAAATGACTGTTGGATGTGAATTATGACTTTGTCAACTAAAATAAGTATGTTTAAAGTCATTTCTGTGCCGGAAACGGGTCAAAATTTAAGCTTTTGAGTAAGCAAATATCTGTAAAAATGGCAATTTTGGTCACTGTGAGGGTTTAAAAAGTGGTTATTCAACATGAGGCACGATCCAATTGACATTTTGAATCATTTTTGGTACAGTCCAAAAAATCAATTTTCGGATGAAAAACGATGACTCCGGACCTGTCGAACAATCCCAAAATGGTCAATATGGATGAAATTTTAACATTTAATCTTTTGACTCTAAATGACTGTTGGATGTGAATTATGACTTTGTCAACTAAAATAAGTGTGTTTAAAGTCATTTCTGTGCCTGAAACGGGTCAAAATTGAAGCTTTTGAGTAAGCAAAACTCCGTAAAAATGGCAATTTTGGTCACTGTGAGGGTTTAAAAAGTGGTTATTCAACATGAGGCACGATCCAATTGACATTTTGAATCATTTTTGGTACAGTCCAAAAAATCAATTTTCGGATGAAAAACGATGACTCCGGACCTGTCGAACGATCCCAAAATGGTCAATATGGATGAAATTTTAACATTTAATCTTTTGACTCTAAATGACTGTTGGATGTGAATTATGACTTTGTCAACTAAAATAAGTGTGTTTAAAGTTATTTCTGTGCCTGAAACGGGTCAAAATTGAAGCTTTTGAGTAAGCAAAACTCTGTAAAAATGGCAATTTTGGTCACTGTGAGGGTATAAAAAGTGGTTATTCAACATGAGGCACGATCCAATTGACATTTTGAATCATTTTTGGTACAGTCCAAAAAATCAATTTTCGGATGAAAAACGATGACTCCGAACCTGTCGAACAATCCCAAAATGGTCAATATGGATGAAATTTTAACATTTAATCTTTTGACTCTAAATGACTGTTGGATGTGAATTATGACTTTGTCAACTAAAATAAGTGTGTTTAAAGTCATTTCTGTGCCTGAAACGGGTCAAAATTGAAGCTTTTGAGTAAGCAAAACTCTGTAAAAATGGCAATTTTGGTCACTGTGATGGTTTAAAAAGTGGTTATTCAACATGAGGCACGATCCAATTGACATTTTGAATCATTTTTGGTACAGTCCAAAAAATCAATTTTCGGATGAAAAACGATGACTCCGGACCTGTCGAACGATCCCAAAATGGTCAATATGGATGAAATTTTAACATTTAATCTTTTGACTCTAAATGACTGTTGGATGTGAATTATGACTTTGTCAACTAAAATAAGTGTGTTTAAAGTCATTTCTGTGCCTGAAACGGGTCAAAATTGAAGCTTTTGAGTAAGCAAAACTATGTAAAAATGGCAATTTTGGTTACTGTGAGGGTTTAAAAAGTGGTTATTCAACATGAGGCACGATCCAATTGCCATTTTGAATCATTTTTGGTACAGTCCAAAAAATCAATTTTCGGATGAAAAACGATGACTCCGGACCTGTCGAACGATCCCAAAATGGTCAATATGGATGAAATTTTAACATTTAATCTTTTGACTCTAAATGACTGTTGGATGTGAATTATGACTTTGTCAACTAAAATAAGTGGTTTGAAGTCATTTCTGTGCCTGAAACGGGTCAAAATTGAAGCTTTTGAGTAAGCAAAACTCCGTAAAAATGGCAATTTTGGTCACTGTGAGGGTTTAAAAAGTGGTTATTCAACATGAGGCACGATCCAATTGCCATTTTGAATCATTTTTGGTACAGTCCAAAAAATCAATTTTCGGATGAAAAACGATGACTCCGGACCTGTCGAACGATCCCAAAATGGTCAATATGGATGAAATTTTAACATTTAATCTTTTGACTCTAAATGACTGTTGGATGTGAATTATGACTTTGTCAACTAAAATAAGTGGTTTGAAGTCATTTCTGTGCCGGAAACGGGTCAAAATTTAAGCTTTTGAGTAAGCAAATATCTGTAAAAATGGCAATTTTGGTCACTGTGAGGGTTTAAAAAGTGGTTATTCAACATGAGGCACGATCCAATTGACATTTTGAATCATTTTTGGTACAGTCCAAAAAATCAATTTTCGGATGAAAAACGATGACTCCGGACCTGTCGAACAATCCCAAAATGGTCAATATGGATGAAATTTTAACATTTAATCTTTTGACTCTAAATGACTGTTGGATGTGAATTATGACTTTGTCAACTAAAATAAGTGTGTTTAAAGTCATTTCTGTGCCTGAAACGGGTCAAAATTGAAGCTTTTGAGTAAGCAAAACTCCGTAAAAATGGCAATTTTGGTCACTGTGAGGGTTTAAAAAGTGGTTATTCAACATGAGGCACGATCCAATTGACATTTTGAATCATTTTTGATACAGTCTAAAAAATCAATTTTCGGATGAAAAACGATGACTCCGGACCTGTCGAACGATCCCAAAATGGTCAATATGGATGAAATTTTAACATTTAATCTTTTGACTCTAAATGACTGTTGGATGTGAATTATGACTTTGTCAACTAAAATAAGTGTGTTTAAAGTTATTTCTGTGCCTGAAACGGGTCAAAATTGAAGCTTTTGAGTAAGCAAAACTCTGTAAAAATGGCAATTTTGGTCACTGTGAGGGTATAAAAAGTGGTTATTCAACATGAGGCACGATCCAATTGACATTTTGAATCATTTTTGGTACAGTCCAAAAAATCAATTTTCGGATGAAAAACGATGACTCCGAACCTGTCGAACAATCCCAAAATGGTCAATATGGATGAAATTTTAACATTTAATCTTTTGACTCTAAATGACTGTTGGATGTGAATTATGACTTTGTCAACTAAAATAAGTGTGTTTAAAGTCATTTCTGTGCCTGAAACGGGTCAAAATTGAAGCTTTTGAGTAAGCAACACTCTGTAAAAATGGCAATTTTGGTCACTGTGATGGTTTAAAAAGTGGTTATTCAACATGAGGCACGATCCAATTGACATTTTGAATCATTTTTGGTACAGTCCAAAAAATCAATTTTCGGATGAAAAACGATGACTCCGGACCTGTCGAACGATCCCAAAATGGTCAATATGGATGAAATTTTAACATTTAATCTTTTGACTCTAAATGACTGTTGGATGTGAATTATGACTTTGTCAACTAAAATAAGTGTGTTTAAAGTCATTTCTGTGCCTGAAACGGGTCAAAATTGAAGCTTTTGAGTAAGCAAAACTATGTAAAAATGGCAATTTTGGTTACTGTGAGGGTTTAAAAAGTGGTTATTCAACATGAGGCACGATCCAATTGCCATTTTGAATCATTTTTGGTACAGTCCAAAAAATCAATTTTCGGATGAAAAACGATGACTCCGGACCTGTCGAACGATCCCAAAATGGTCAATATTAATGAAATTTTAACATTTAATCTTTTGACTCTAAATGACTGTTGGATGTTAATTATGACTTTGTCAACTAAAATAAGTGTGTTTGAAGTCATTTCTGTGCCTGAAACGGGTCAAAATTGAAGCTTTTGAGTAAGCAAAACTCTGTAAAAATGGCAATTTTGGTCACTGTGAGGGTTTAAAAAGTGGTTATTCAACATGAGGCACGATCCAATTGACATTTTGAATCATTTTTGGTACAGTCCAAAAAATCAATTTCGGATGAAAAACGATGACTCCGGACCTGTCGAACGATCCCAAAATGGTCAATATGGATGAAATTTTAACATTTAATCTTTTGACTCTAAATGACTGTTGGATGTGAATTATGACTTTGTCAACTAAAATAAGTGTGTTTAAAGTTATTTCTGTGCCTGAAACGGGTCAAAATTGAAGCTTTTGAGTAAGCAAAACTCTGTAAAAATGGCAATTTTGGTCACTGTGAGGGTTTAAAAAGTGGTTATTCAACATGAGGCACGATCCAAATAACATTTTGAATCATTTTTGGTACAGTCCAAAAAATTAATTTTCGGATGAAAAACGATGACTCCGGACCTGTCGAACAATCCCAAAATGGTCAATATGGATGAAATTTTAACATTTAATCTTTTGACTCTAAATGACTGTTGGATGTGAATTATGACTTTGTCAACTAAAATAAGTGTGTTTAAAGTCATTTCTGTGCCTGAAACGGGTCAAAATTAAAGCTTTTGAGTAAGCAAAACTCTGTAAAAATGGCAATTTTGGTCACTGTGAGGGTTTAAAAAGTGGGTATTCAACATGAGGCACGATCCAATTGACATTTTGAATAATTTTGGGTACAGTCCAAAAAATCAATTTTCGGATGAAAAACGATGACTCCGGACCTGTCGAACAATCCCAAAATGGTCAATATGGATGAAATTTTAACATTTAATCTTTTGACTCTAAATGACTGTTGGATGTGAATTATGACTTTGTCAACTAAAATTAGTGTGTTTAAAGTTATTTCTGTGCCTGAAACGGGTCAAAATTGAAGCTTTTGAGTAAGCAAAACTCTGTAAAAATGGCAATTTTGGTCACTGTGAGGGTTTAAAAAGTGGTTATTCAACATGAGGCACGATCCAATTGACATTTTGAATCATTTTTGGTACAGTCCAAAAAATCAAATTTCATATGAAAAATCATGACTCCGGAACTGTCAAATGATCCCAAAATGGTCAATATGGATGAAATTTTAACATTTAATCTTTTGACTCTAAATGACTGTTGGATGTGAATTATGACTTTGTCAACTAAAATAAGTGTGTTTAAAGTCATTTCTGTGCCTGAAACGGGTCAAAATTGAAGCTTTTGAGTAAGCAAAACTCTGTAAAAATGGCAATTTTGGTTACTGTGAGGGTTTAAAAAGTGGTTATTCAACATGAGGCACGATCCAATTGCCATTTTGAATCATTTTTGGTACAGTCCAAAAAATCAATTATCGGATGAAAAACAATGACTCCGGACCTGTCGAACGATCCCAAAATGGTCAATATAGATGAAATTTTAACATTTAATCTTTTGACTCTAAATGACTGTTGGATGTGAATTATGACTTTGTCAACTAAAATAAGTGTGTTTGAAGTCATTTCTGTGCCTGAAACGGGTCAAAATTGAAGCTTTTGAGTAAGCAAAACTCTGTAAAAATGGCAATTTTGGTCACTGTGAGGGTTTAAAAAGTGGTTATTCAACATGAGGCACGATCCAATTGACATTTTGAATCATTTTTGGTACAGTCCAAAAAATCAATTTTCGGATGAAAAACGATGACTCCGGACCTGTCGAACGATCCCAAAATGGTCAATATGGATGAAATTTTAACATTTAATCTTTTGACTCTAAATGACTGTTGGATGTGAATTATGACTTTGTCAACTAAAATAAGTGTGTTTAAAGTCATTTCTGTGCCTGAAACGGGTCAAAATTGAAGCTTTTGAGTAAGCAAAACTCTGTAAAAATGGCAATTTTGGTCACTGTGAGGGTTTAAAAAGTGGTTATTCAACATGAGGCACGATCCAATTGACATTTTGAATCATTTTTGGTACAGTCCAAAAAATCAATTTTCGGATGAAAAACGATGACTCCGGACCTGTCGAACGATCCCAAAATGGTCAATATGGATGAAATTTTAACATTTAATCTTTTGACTCTAAATGACTGTTGGATGTGAATTATGACTTTGTCAACTAAAATAAGTGTGTTTGAAGTCATTTTTGTGCCTGAAACGGGTCAAAATTGAAGCTTTTGAGTAAGCAAAACTCTGTAAAAATGGCAATTTTGGTCACTGTGAGGGTTTAAAAAGTGGTTATTCAACATGAGGCACGATCCAATTGACATTTTGAATCATTTTTGGTACAGTCCAAAAAATCAATTTTCGGATGAAAAACGATGACTCCGGATCTGTCGAACAATCCCAAAATGGTCAATATGGATGAAATTTTAACATTTAATCTTTTGACTCTAAATGACTGTTGGATGTGAATTATGACTTTGTCAACTAAAATAAGTGTGTTTAAAGTCATTTCTGTGCCTGAAACGGGTCAAAATTGAAGCTTTTGAGTAAGCAAAACTCTGTAAAAATGGCAATTTTGGTTACTGTGAGGGTTTAAAAAGTGGTTATTCAACATGAGGCACGATCCAATTGCCATTTTGAATCATTTTTGGTACAGTCCAAAAAATCAATTATCGGATGAAAAACGATGACTCCGGACCTGTCGAACGATCCCAAAATGGTCAATATGGATGAAATTTTAACATTTAATCTTTTGACTCTAAATGACTGTTGGATGTGAATTATGACTTGGTCAACTAAAATAAGTGTGTTTGAAGTCATTTCTGTGCCTGAAACGGGTCAAAATTGAAGCTTTTGAGTAAGCAAAACTCTGTAAAAATGGCAATTTTGGTCACTGTGAGGGTTTAAAAAGTGGTTATTCAACATGAGGCACGATCCAATTGACATTTTGAATAATTTTTGATACAGTCCAAAAAATCAATTTTCGGATGAAAAACGATGACTCCGGACCTGTCAAACGATCCCAAAATGGTTAATATGGATGAAATTTTAACATTTAATCTTTTGACTCTAAACGACTGTTGGATGTGAATTATGACTTTGTCAACTAAAATAAGTGTGTTTAAAGTCATTTCTGTGCCTGAAACGGGTCAAAATGGAAGCTTTTGAGTAAGCAAAACTCTGTAAAAATGGCAATTTTTGGTTACTGTGAGGGTTTAAAAAGTGGGTATTCAACATGAGGCACGATCCAATTGCCATTTTGAATCATTTTTGGTACAGTCCAAAAAATCAATTATCGGATGAAAAACGATGACTCCGGACCTGTCGAACGATCCCAAAATGGTCAATATGGATGAAATTTTAACATTTAATCTTTTGACTCTAAATGACTGTTGGATGTGAATTATGACTTTGTCAACTAAAATAAGTATGTTTAAAGTCATTTCTGTGCCGGAAACGGGTCAAAATTTAAGCTTTTGAGTAAGCAAATATCTGTAAAAATGGCAATTTTGGTCACTGTGAGGGTTTAAAAAGTGGTTATTCAACATGAGGCACGATCCAATTGACATTTTGAATCATTTTTGGTACAGTCCAAAAAATCAATTTTCGGATGAAAAACGATGACTCCGGACCTGTCGAACAATCCCAAAATGGTCAATATGGATGAAATTTTAACATTTAATCTTTTGACTCTAAATGACTGTTGGATGTGAATTATGACTTTGTCAACTAAAATAAGTGTGTTTAAAGTCATTTCTGTGCCTGAAACGGGTCAAAATTGAAGCTTTTGAGTAAGCAAAACTCCGTAAAAATGGCAATTTTGGTCACTGTGAGGGTTTAAAAAGTGGTTATTCAACATGAGGCACGATCCAATTGACATTTTGAATCATTTTTGGTACAGTCCAAAAAATCAATTTTCGGATGAAAAACGATGACTTTGGACCTGTCGAACGATCCCAAAATGGTCAATATGGATGAAATTTTAACATTTAATCTTTTGACTCTAAATGACTGTTGGATGTGAATTATGACTTTGTCAACTAAAATAAGTGTGTTTAAAGTTATTTCTGTGCCTGAAACGGGTCAAAATTGAAGCTTTTGAGTAAGCAAAACTCTGTAAAAATGGCAATTTTGGTCACTGTGAGGGTATAAAAAGTGGTTATTCAACATGAGGCACGATCCAATTGACATTTTGAATCATTTTTGGTACAGTCCAAAAAATCAATTTTCGGATGAAAAACGATGACTCCGAACCTGTCGAACAATCCCAAAATGGTCAATATGGATGAAATTTTAACATTTAATCTTTTGACTCTAAATGACTGTTGGATGTGAATTATGACTTTGTCAACTAAAATAAGTGTGTTTAAAGTCATTTCTGTGCCTGAAACGGGTCAAAATTGAAGCTTTTGAGTAAGCAAAACTCTGTAAAAATGGCAATTTTGGTCACTGTGATGGTTTAAAAAGTGGTTATTCAACATGAGGCACGATCCAATTGACATTTTGAATCATTTTTGGTACAGTCCAAAAAATCAATTTTCGGATGAAAAACGATGACTCCGGACCTGTCGAACGATCCCAAAATGGTCAATATGGATGAAATTTTAACATTTAATCTTTTGACTCTAAATGACTGTTGGATGTGAATTATGACTTTGTCAACTAAAATAAGTGTGTTTAAAGTCATTTCTGTGCCTGAAACGGGTCAAAATTGAAGCTTTTGAGTAAGCAAAACTATGTAAAAATGGCAATTTTGGTTACTGTGAGGGTTTAAAAAGTGGTTATTCAACATGAGGCACGATCCAATTGCCATTTTGAATCATTTTTGGTACAGTCCAAAAAATCAATTTTCGGATGAAAAACGATGACTCCGGACCTGTCGAACGATCCCAAAATGGTCAATATGGATGAAATTTTAACATTTAATCTTTTGACTCTAAATGACTGTTGGATGTGAATTATGACTTTGTCAACTAAAATAAGTGGTTTGAAGTCATTTCTGTGCCTGAAACGGGTCAAAATTGAAGCTTTTGAGTAAGCAAAACTCCGTAAAAATGGCAATTTTGGTCACTGTGAGGGTTTAAAAAGTGGTTATTCAACATGAGGCACGATCCAATTGCCATTTTGAATCATTTTTGGTACAGTCCAAAAAATCAATTTTCGGATGAAAAACGATGACTCCGGACCTGTCGAACGATCCCAAAATGGTCAATATGGATGAAATTTTAACATTTAATCTTTTGACTCTAAATGACTGTTGGATGTGAATTATGACTTTGTCAACTAAAATAAGTGGTTTGAAGTCATTTCTGTGCCGGAAACGGGTCAAAATTTAAGCTTTTGAGTAAGCAAATATCTGTAAAAATGGCAATTTTGGTCACTGTGAGGGTTTAAAAAGTGGTTATTCAACATGAGGCACGATCCAATTGACATTTTGAATCATTTTTGGTACAGTCCAAAAAATCAATTTTCGGATGAAAAACGATGACTCCGGACCTGTCGAACAATCCCAAAATGGTCAATATGGATGAAATTTTAACATTTAATCTTTTGACTCTAAATGACTGTTGGATGTGAATTATGACTTTGTCAACTAAAATAAGTGTGTTTAAAGTCATTTCTGTGCCTGAAACGGGTCAAAATTGAAGCTTTTGAGTAAGCAAAACTCCGTAAAAATGGCAATTTTGGTCACTGTGAGGGTTTAAAAAGTGGTTATTCAACATGAGGCACGATCCAATTGACATTTTGAATCATTTTTGATACAGTCTAAAAAATCAATTTTCGGATGAAAAACGATGACTCCGGACCTGTCGAACGATCCCAAAATGGTCAATATGGATGAAATTTTAACATTTAATCTTTTGACTCTAAATGACTGTTGGATGTGAATGATGACTTTGTCAACTAAAATAAGTGTGTTTAAAGTTATTTCTGTGCCTGAAACGGGTCAAAATTGAAGCTTTTGAGTAAGCAAAACTCTGTAAAAATGGCAATTTTGGTCACTGTGAGGGTATAAAAAGTGGTTATTCAACATGAGGCACGATCCAATTGACATTTTGAATCATTTTTGGTACAGTCCAAAAAATCAATTTTCGGATGAAAAACGATGACTCCGAACCTGTCGAACAATCCCAAAATGGTCAATATGGATGAAATTTTAACATTTAATCTTTTGACTCTAAATGACTGTTGGATGTGAATTATGACTTTGTCAACTAAAATAAGTGTGTTTAAAGTCATTTCTGTGCCTGAAACGGGTCAAAATTGAAGCTTTTGAGTAAGCAAAACTCTGTAAAAATGGCAATTTTGGTCACTGTGATGGTTTAAAAAGTGGTTATTCAACATGAGGCACGATCCAATTGACATTTTGAATCATTTTTGGTACAGTCCAAAAAATCAATTTTCGGATGAAAAACGATGACTCCGGACCTGTCGAACGATCCCAAAATGGTCAATATGGATGAAATTTTAACATTTAATCTTTTGACTCTAAATGACTGTTGGATGTGAATTATGACTTTGTCAACTAAAATAAGTGTGTTTAAAGTCATTTCTGTGCCTGAAACGGGTCAAAATTGAAGCTTTTGAGTAAGCAAAACTATGTAAAAATGGCAATTTTGGTTACTGTGAGGGTTTAAAAAGTGGTTATTCAACATGAGGCACGATCCAATTGCCATTTTGAATCATTTTTGGTACAGTCCAAAAAATCAATTTTCGGATGAAAAACGATGACTCCGGACCTGTCGAACGATCCCAAAATGGTCAATATGGATGAAATTTTAACATTTAATCTTTTGACTCTAAATGACTGTTGGATGTTAATTATGACTTTGTCAACTAAAATAAGTGTGTTTGAAGTCATTTCTGTGCCTGAAACGGGTCAAAATTGAAGCTTTTGAGTAAGCAAAACTCTGTAAAAATGGCAATTTTGGTCACTGTGAGGGTTTAAAAAGTGGTTATTCAACATGAGGCACGATCCAATTGACATTTTGAATCATTTTTGGTACAGTCCAAAAAATCAATTTCGGATGAAAAACGATGACTCCGGACCTGTCGAACGATCCCAAAATGGTCAATATGGATGAAATTTTAACATTTAATCTTTTGACTCTAAATGACTGTTGGATGTGAATTATGACTTTGTCAACTAAAATAAGTGTGTTTAAAGTTATTTCTGTGCCTGAAACGGGTCAAAATTGAAGCTTTTGAGTAAGCAAAACTCTGTAAAAATGGCAATTTTGGTCACTGTGAGGGTTTAAAAAGTGGTTATTCAACATGAGGCACGATCCAAATAACATTTTGAATCATTTTTGGTACAGTCCAAAAAATTAATTTTCGGATGAAAAACGATGACTCCGGACCTGTCGAACAATCCCAAAATGGTCAATATGGATGAAATTTTAACATTTAATCTTTTGACTCTAAATGACTGTTGGATGTGAATTATGACTTTGTCAACTAAAATAAGTGTGTTTAAAGTCATTTCTGTGCCTGAAACGGGTCAAAATTAAAGCTTTTGAGTAAGCAAAACTCTATAAAAATGGCAATTTTGGTCACTGTGAGGGTTTAAAAAGTGGGTATTCAACATGAGGCACGATCCAATTGACATTTTGATTCATTTTTGGTACAGTCCAAAAAATCAATTTTCGGATGAAAAACGATGACTCCGGACCTTTCGAACGATCCCAAAATGGTCAATATGGATGAAATTTTAACATTTAATCTTTTGACTCTAAATGACTGTTGGATGTGAATTATGACTTTGTCAACTAAAATAAGTATGTTTAAAGTCATTTCTGTGCCGGAAACGGGTCAAAATTTAAGCTTTTGAGTAAGCAAATATCTGTAAAAATGGCAATTTCGGTCACTGTGAGGGTTTAAAAAGTGGTTATTCAACATGAGGCACGATCCAATTGACATTTTGAATCATTTTTGGTACAGTCCAAAAAATCAATTTTCGGATGAAAAACGATGACTCCGGACCTGTCGAACAATCCCAAAATGGTCAATATGGATGAAATTTTAACATTTAATCTTTTGACTCTAAATGACTGTTGGATGTGAATTATGACTTTGTCAACTAAAATAAGTGTGTTTAAAGTCATTTCTGTGCCTGAAACGGGTCAAAATTGAAGCTTTTGAGTAAGCAAAACTCCGTAAAAATGGCAATTTTGGTCACTGTGAGGGTTTAAAAAGTGGTTATTCAACATGAGGCACGATCCAATTGACATTTTGAATCATTTTTGGTACAGTCCAAAAAATCAATTTTCGGATGAAAAACGATGACTCCGGACCTGTCGAACGATCCCAAAATGGTCAATATGGATGAAATTTTAACATTTAATCTTTTGACTCTAAATGACTGTTGGATGTGAATTATGACTTTGTCAACTAAAATAAGTGTGTTTAAAGTTATTTCTGTGCCTGAAACGGGTCAAAATTGAAGCTTTTGAGTAAGCAAAACTCTGTAAAAATGGCAATTTTGGTCACTGTGAGGGTATAAAAAGTGGTTATTCAACATGAGGCACGATCCAATTGACATTTTGAATCATTTTTGGTACAGTCCAAAAAATCAATTTTCGGATGAAAAACGATGACTCCGAACCTGTCGAACAATCCCAAAATGGTCAATATGGATGAAATTTTAACATTTAATCTTTTGACTCTAAATGACTGTTGGATGTGAATTATGACTTTGTCAACTAAAATAAGTGTGTTTAAAGTCATTTCTGTGCCTGAAACGGGTCAAAATTGAAGCTTTTGAGTAAGCAAAACTCTGTAAAAATGGCAATTTTGGTCACTGTGATGGTTTAAAAAGTGGTTATTCAACATGAGGCACGATCCAATTGACATTTTGAATCATTTTTGGTACAGTCCAAAAAATCAATTTTCGGATGAAAAACGATGACTCCGGACCTGTCGAACGATCCCAAAATGGTCAATATGGATGAAATTTTAACATTTAATCTTTTGACTCTAAATGACTGTTGGATGTGAATTATGACTTTGTCAACTAAAATAAGTGTGTTTAAAGTCATTTCTGTGCCTGAAACGGGTCAAAATTGAAGCTTTTGAGTAAGCAAAACTCTGTAAAAATGGCAATTTTGGTCACTGTGATGGTTTAAAAAGTGGTTATTCAACATGAGGCACGATCCAATTGACATTTTGAATCATTTTTGGTACAGTCCAAAAAATCAATTTTCGGATGAAAAACGATGACTCCGGACCTGTCGAACGATCCCAAAATGGTCAATATGGATGAAATTTTAACATTTAATCTTTTGACTCTAAATGACTGTTGGATGTGAATTATGACTTTGTCAACTAAAATAAGTGGTTTGAAGTCATTTCTGTGCCGGAAACGGGTCAAAATTTAAGCTTTTGAGTAAGCAAATATCTGTAAAAATGGCAATTTTGGTCACTGTGAGGGTTTAAAAAGTGGTTATTCAACATGAGGCACGATCCAATTGACATTTTGAATCATTTTTGGTACAGTCCAAAAAATCAATTTTCGGATGAAAAACGATGACTCCGGACCTGTCGAACAATCCCAAAATGGTCAATATGGATGAAATTTTAACATTTAATCTTTTGACTCTAAATGACTGTTGGATGTGAATTATGACTTTGTCAACTAAAATAAGTGTGTTTAAAGTCATTTCTGTGCCTGAAACGGGTCAAAATTGAAGCTTTTGAGTAAGCAAAACTCCGTAAAAATGGCAATTTTGGTCACTGTGAGGGTTTAAAAAGTGGTTATTCAACATGAGGCACGATCCAATTGACATTTTGAATCATTTTTGGTACAGTCTAAAAAATCAATTTTCGGATGAAAAACGATGACTCCGGACCTGTCGAACGATCCCAAAATGGTCAATATGGATGAAATTTTAACATTTAATCTTTTGACTCTAAATGACTGTTGGATGTGAATTATGACTTTGTCAACTAAAATAAGTGTGTTTAAAGTTATTTCTGTGCCTGAAACGGGTCAAAATTGAAGCTTTTGAGTAAGCAAAACTCTGTAAAAATGGCAATTTTGGTCACTG
Organism: Lissotriton vulgaris; assembly: GCF_964263255.1. NCBI lineage: Eukaryota > Metazoa > Chordata > Amphibia > Caudata > Salamandridae > Lissotriton > Lissotriton vulgaris. The sequence continues at coordinate 187,744 of NW_028241576.1, forward strand.
TGAGGGTATAAAAAGTGGTTATTCAACATGAGGCACGATCCAATTGACATTTTGAATCATTTTTGGTACAGTCCAAAAAATCAATTTTCGGATGAAAAACGATGACTCCGAACCTGTCGAACAATCCCAAAATGGTCAATATGGATGAAATTTTAACATTTAATCTTTTGACTCTAAATGACTGTTGGATGTGAATTATGACTTTGTCAACTAAAATAAGTGTGTTTAAAGTCATTTCTGTGCCTGAAACGGGTCAAAATTGAAGCTTTTGAGTAAGCAAAACTCTGTAAAAATGGCAATTTTGGTCACTGTGATGGTTTAAAAAGTGGTTATTCAACATGAGGCACGATCCAATTGACATTTTGAATCATTTTTGGTACAGTCCAAAAAATCAATTTTCGGATGAAAAACGATGACTCCGGACCTGTCGAACGATCCCAAAATGGTCAATATGGATGAAATTTTAACATTTAATCTTTTGACTCTAAATGACTGTTGGATGTGAATTATGACTTTGTCAACTAAAATAAGTGTGTTTAAAGTCATTTCTGTGCCTGAAACGGGTCAAAATTGAAGCTTTTGAGTAAGCAAAACTATGTAAAAATGGCAATTTTGGTCACTGTGAGGGTTTAAAAAGTGGTTATTCAACATGAGGCACGATCCAATTGACATTTTGATTCATTTTTGGTACAGTCCAAAAAATCAATTTTCGGATGAAAAACGATGACTCCGGACCTGTCGAACGATCCCAAAATGGTCAATATGGATGAAATTTTAACATTTAATCTTTTGACTCTAAATGACTGTTGGATGTGAATTATGACTTTGTCAACTAAAATAAGTATGTTTAAAGTCATTTCTGTGCCGGAAACGGGTCAAAATTTAAGCTTTTGAGTAAGCAAATATCTGTAAAAATGGCAATTTTGGTCACTGTGAGGGTTTAAAAAGTGGTTATTCAACATGAGGCACGATCCAATTGACATTTTGAATCATTTTTGGTACAGTCCAAAAAATCAATTTTCGGATGAAAAACGATGACTCCGGACCTGTCGAACAATCCCAAAATGGTCAATATGGATGAAATTTTAACATTTAATCTTTTGACTCTAAATGACTGTTGGATGTGAATTATGACTTTGTCAACTAAAATAAGTGTGTTTAAAGTCATTTCTGTGCCTGAAACGGGTCAAAATTGAAGCTTTTGAGTAAGCAAAACTCCTTAAAAATGGCAATTTTGGTCACTATGAGGGTTTAAAAAGTGGTTATTCAACATGAGGCACGATCCAATTGACATTTTGAATCATTTTTGGTACAGTCCAAAAAATCAATTTTCGGATGAAAAACGATGACTCCGGACCTGTCGAACGATCCCAAAATGGTCAATATCGATGAAATTTTAACATTTAATCTTTTGACTCTAAATGACTGTTGGATGTGAATTATGACTTTGTCAACTAAAATAAGTGTGTTTAAAGTCATTTCTGTGCCTGAAACGGGTCAAAATTGAAGCTTTTGAGTAAGCAAAACTCTGTAAAAATGGCAATTTTGGTCACTGTGAGGGTTTAAAAAGTGGTTATTCAACATGAGGCACGATCCAATTGACATTTTGAATCATTTTTGGTACAGTCCAATAAATCAATTTTCGGATGAAAAACGATGACTCCGGACCTGTCGAACAATCCCAAAATGGTCAATATGGATGAAATTTTAACATTTAATCTTTTGACTCTAAATGACTGTTGGATGTGAATTATGACTTTGTCAACTAAAATAAGTGTGTTTAAAGTCATTTCTGTGCCTGAAACGGGTCAAAATTGAAGCTTTTGAGTAAGCAAAACTCTGTAAAAATGGCAATTTTGGTCACTGTGAGGGTTTAAAAAGTGGTTATTCAACATGAGGCACCTTCCAATTGACATTTTGAATCATTTTTGGTACAGTCCAAAAAATCAATTTTCGGATGAAAAACGATGACTCCGGACCTGTCGAACAATCCCAAAATGGTCAATATGGATGAAATTTTAACATTTAATCTTTTGACTCTAAATGACTGTTGGATGTGAATTATGACTTTGTCAACTAAAATAAGTGTGTTTAAAGTCATTTCTGTGCCTGAAACGGGTCAAAATTGAAGCTTTTGAGTAAGCAAAACTCCGTAAAAATGGCAATTTTGGTCACTGTGAGGGTTTAAAAAGTGGTTATTCAACATGAGGCACGATCCAATTGACATTTTGAATCATTTTTGGTACAGTCCAAAAAATCAATTTTCGGATGAAAAACGATGACTCCGGACCTGTCGAACGATCCCAAAATGGTCAATATGGATGAAATTTTAACATTTAATCTTTTGACTCTAAATGACTGTTGGATGTGAATTATGACTTTGTCAACTAAAATAAGTGTGTTTAAATTTATTTTTGTGCCTGAAACGGGTCAAAATTGAAGCTTTTGAGTAAGCAAAACTCTGTAAAAATGGCAATTTTGGTCACTGTGAGGGTATAAAAAGTGGTTATTCAACATGAGGCACGATCCAATTGACATTTTGAATCATTTTTGGTACAGTCCAAAAAATCAATTTTCGGATGAAAAACGATGACTCCGGACCTGTCGAACGATCCCAAAATGGTCAATATCGATGAAATTTTAACATTTAATCTTTTGACTCTAAATGACTGTTGGATGTGAATTATGACTTTGTCAACTAAAATAAGTGTGTTTAAAGTCATTTCTGTGCCTGAAACGGGTCAAAATTGAAGCTTTTGAGTAAGCAAAACTCTGTAAAAATGGCAATTTTGGTCACTGTGAGGGTTTAAAAAGTGGTTATTCAACATGAGGCACGATCCAATTGACATTTTGAATCATTTTTGGTACAGTCAAAAAATCAATTTTCGGGATGAAAAACGATGACTCCGGACCTGTCGAACAATCCCAAAATGGTCAATATGGATGAAATTTTAACATTTAATCTTTTGACTCTAAATGACTGTTGGATGTGAATTATGACTTTGTCAACTAAAATAAGTGTGTTTAAAGTCATTTCTGTGCCTGAAACGGGTCAAAATTGAAGCTTTTGAGTAAGCAAAACTCTGTAAAAATGGCAATTTTGGTCACTGTGAGGGTTTAAAAAGTGGTTATTCAACATGAGGCACGATCCAATTGACATTTTGAATCATTTTTGGTACAGTCCAAAAAATCAATTTTCGGATGAAAAACGATGACTCCGGACCTGTCGAACGGTCCCAAAATGGTCAATATGGATGAAATTTTAACATTTAATCTTTTGACTCTAAATGACTGTTGGATGTGAATTATGACTTTGTCAACTAAAATAAGTATGTTTAAAGTCATTTCTGTGCCGGAAACGGGTCAAAATTGAAGCTTTTGAGTAAGCAAAACTCTGTAAAAATGGCAATTTTGGTCACTGTGAGGGTTTAAAAAGTGGTTATTCAACATGAGGCACGATCCAATTGACATTTTGAATCATTTTTGGTATAGTCCAAAAAATCAATTTTCGGATGAAAAACGATGACTCCGGACCTGTCGAACTATCCCAAAATGGTTAATATGGATGAAATTTTAACATTTAATCTTTTGACTCTAAATGACTGTTGGATGTGAATTATGACTTTGTCAACTAAAATAAGTGTGTTTAAAGTCATTTCTGTGCCTGAAACGGGTCAAAATTGAAGCTTTTGAGTAAGCAAAACTCTGTAAAAATGGCAATTTTGGTCACTGTGAGGGTTTAAAAAGTGGCTATTCAACATGAGGCACGATCCAATTGACATTTTGAATAATTTTGGGTACAGTCCAAAAAATCAATTTTCGGATGAAAAACGATGACTCCGGACCTGTCGAACAATCCCAAAATGGTCAATATGGATGAAATTTTAACATTTAATCTTTTGACTCTAAATGACTGTTGGATGTGAATTATGACTTTGTCAACTAAAATAAGTATGTTTAAAGTCATTTCTGTGCCGGAAACGGGTCAAAATTTAAGCTTTTGAGTAAGCAAATATCTGTAAAAATGGCAATTTTGGTCACTGTGAGGGTTTAAAAAGTGGTTATTCAACATGAGGCACGATCCAATTGACATTTTGAATCATTTTTGGTACAGTCCAAAAAATCTATTTTCGGATGAAAAACGATGACTCCGGACCTGTCGAACAATCCCAAAATGGTCAATATGGATGAAATTTTAACATTTAATCTTTTGACTCTAAATGACTGTTGGATGTGAATTATGACTTTGTCAACTAAAATAAGTGTGTTTAAAGTCATTTCTGTGCCTGAAACGGGTCAAAATTGAAGCTTTTGAGTAAGCAAAACTCCGTAAAAATGGCAATTTTGGTCACTGTGAGGGTTTAAAAAGTGGTTATTCAACATGAGGCACGATCCAATTGACATTTTGATTCATTTTTGGTACAGTCCAAAAAATCAATTTTCGGATGAAAAACGATGACTCCGGACCTGTCGAACGATCCCAAAATGGTCAATATGGATGAAATTTTAACATTTAATCTTTTGACTCTAAATGACTGTTGGATGTGAATTATGACTTTGTCAACTAAAATAAGTGTGTTTAAATTTATTTTTGTGCCTGAAACGGGTCAAAATTGAAGCTTTTGAGTAAGCAAAACTCTGTAAAAATGGCAATTTTGGTCACTGTGAGGGTATAAAAAGTGGTTATTCAACATGAGGCACGATCCAATTGACATTTTGAATCATTTTTGGTACAGTCCAAAAAATCAATTTTCGGATGAAAAACGATGACTCCGGACCTGTCGAACGATCCCAAAATGGTCAATATCGATGAAATTTTAACATTTAATCTTTTGACTCTAAATGACTGTTGGATGTGAATTATGACTTTGTCAACTAAAATAAGTGTGTTTAAAGTCATTTCTGTGCCTGAAACGGGTCAAAATTGAAGCTTTTGAGTAAGCAAAACTCTGTAAAAATGGCAATTTTGGTCACTGTGAGGGTTTAAAAAGTGGTTATTCAACATGAGGCACGATCCAATTGACATTTTGAATCATTTTTGGTACAGTCCAATAAATCAATTTTCGGATGAAAAACGATGACTCCGGACCTGTCGAACAATCCCAAAATGGTCAATATGGATGAAATTTTAACATTTAATCTTTTGACTCTAAATGACTGTTGGATGTGAATTATGACTTTGTCAACTAAAATAAGTGTGTTTAAAGTCATTTCTGTGCCTGAAACGGGTCAAAATTGAAGCTTTTGAGTAAGCAAAACTCTGTAAAAATGGCAATTTTGGTCACTGTGAGGGTTTAAAAAGTGGTTATTCAACATGAGGCACGATCCAATTGACATTTTGAATCATTTTTGGTACAGTCCAAAAAATCAATTTTCGGGATGAAAAACGATGACTCCGGACCTGTCGAACAATCCCAAAATGGTCAATATGGATGAAATTTTAACATTTAATCTTTTGACTCTAAATGACTGTTGGATGTGAATTATGACTTTGTCAACTAAAATAAGTGTGTTTAAAGTCATTTCTGTGCCTGAAACGGGTCAAAATTGAAGCTTTTGAGTAAGCAAAACTCTGTAAAAATGGCAATTTTGGTCACTGTGAGGGTTTAAAAAGTGGTTATTCAACATGAGGCACGATCCAATTGACATTTTGAATCATTTTTGGTACAGTCCAAAAAATCAATTTTCGGATGAAAAACGATGACTCCGGACCTGTCGAACGGTCCCAAAATGGTCAATATGGATGAAATTTTAACATTTAATCTTTTGACTCTAAATGACTGTTGGATGTGAATTATGACTTTGTCAACTAAAATAAGTATGTTTAAAGTCATTTCTGTGCCGGAAACGGGTCAAAATTGAAGCTTTTGAGTAAGCAAAACTCTGTAAAAATGGCAATTTTGGTCACTGTGAGGGTTTAAAAAGTGGTTATTCAACATGAGGCACGATCCAATTGACATTTTGAATCATTTTTGGTATAGTCCAAAAAATCAATTTTCGGATGAAAAACGATGACTCCGGACCTGTCGAACTATCCCAAAATGGTTAATATGGATGAAATTTTAACATTTAATCTTTTGACTCTAAATGACTGTTGGATGTGAATTATGACTTTGTCAACTAAAATAAGTGTGTTTAAAGTCATTTCTGTGCCTGAAACGGGTCAAAATTGAAGCTTTTGAGTAAGCAAAACTCTGTAAAAATGGCAATTTTGGTCACTGTGAGGGTTTAAAAAGTGGCTATTCAACATGAGGCACGATCCAATTGACATTTTGAAGAATTTTGGGTACAGTCCAAAAAATCAATTTTCGGATGAAAAACGATGACTCCGGACCTGTCGAACAATCCCAAAATGGTCAATATGGATGAAATTTTAACATTTAATCTTTTGACTCTAAATGACAGTTGGATGTGAATTATGACTTTGTCAACTAAAATAAGTGTGTTTAAAGTCATTTCTGTGCCTGAAACGGGTCAAAATTGAAGCTTTTGAGTAAGCAAAACTCTGTAAAAATGGCAATTTTGGTCACTGTGAGGGTTTAAAAAGTGGTTATTCAACACGAGGCACGATCCAATTGACATTTTGAATCATTTTTGGTACAGTCCAAAAAATCAATTTTCGGATGAAAAACGATGACTCCGGACCTGTCGAACGATCCCAAAATGGTCAATATGGATGAAATTTTAACATTTAATCTTTTGACTCTAAATGACTGTTGGATGTGAATTATGACTTTGTCAACTAAAATAAGTGTGTTTAAAGTTATTTCTGTGCCTGAAACGGGTCAAAATTGAAGCTTTTGAGTAAGCAAAACTCTGTAAAAATGGCAATTTTGGTCACTTTGAGGGTTTAAAAAGTGGTTATTCAACATGAGGCACGATCCAATTGACATTTTGAATCATTTTTGGTACAGTCCAAAAAATCAATTTTTGGATGAAAAACGATGACTCCGGACCTGTCGAACGATCCCAAAATGGTCAATATGGATGAAATTTTAACATTTAATCTTTTGACTCTAAATGACTGTTGGATGTGAATTATGACTTTGTCAACTAAAATAAGTGTGTTGGAAGTCATTTTTGTGCCTGAAACGGGTCAAAATTGAAGCTTTTGAGTAAGCAAAACTCTGTAAAAATGGCAATTTTGGTCACTGTGAGGGTTTAAAAAGTGGTTATTCAACATGAGGCACGATCCAATTGACATTTTGAATCATTTTTGGTACAGTCCAAAAAATCAATTTTCTGATGAAAAACGATGACTCCGGACCTGTCGAACTATCCTAAAATGGTTAATATGGATGAAATTTTAACATTTAATCTTTTGACTCTAAATGACTGTTGGATGTGAATTATGACTTTGTCAACTAAAATAAGTGTGTTTAAAGTTATTTCTGTGCCTGAAACGGGTCAAAATTGAAGCTTTTGAGTAAGCAAAACTCTGTAAAAATGGCAATTTTGGTCACTGTGAGGGTTTAAAAAGTGGCTATTCAACATGAGGCACGATCCAATTGACATTTTGAATAATTTTGGGTACAGTCCAAAAAATCAATTTTCGGATGAAAAACGATGACTCCGGACCTGTCGAACAATCCCAAAATGGTCAATATGGATGAAATTTTAACATTTAATCTTTTGACTCTAAATGACTGTTGGATGTGAATTATGACTTTGTCAACTAAAATAAGTATGTTTAAAGTCATTTCTGTGCCTGAAACGGGTCAAAATTGAAGCTTTTGAATAAGCAAAACTCCGTAAAAATGGCAATTTTGGTCACTGTGAGGGTTTAAAAAGTGGTTATTCAACATGAGGCACGATCCAATTGACATTTTGAATCATTTTTGGTACAGTCCAAAAAATCAATTTTCGGATGAAAAACGATGACTCCGGACCTGTCGAACGATCCCAAAATGGTCAATATGGATGAAATTTTAACATTTAATCTTTTGACTCTAAATGACTGTTGGATGTGAATTATGACTTTGTCAACTAAAATAAGTGTGTTTAAAGTTATTTCTGTGCCTGAAACGGGTCAAAATTGAAGCTTTTGAGTAAGCAAAACTCTGTAAAAATGGCAATTTTGGTCACTGTGAGGGTATAAAAAGTGGTTATTCAACATGAGGCACGATCCAATTGACATTTTGAATCATTTTTGGTACAGTCCAAAAAATCAATTTTCGGATGAAAAACGATGACTCCGGACCTGTCGAACAATCCCAAAATGGTCAATATGGATGAAATTTTAACATTTAATCTTTTGACTCTAAATGACTGTTGGATGTGAATTATGACTTTGTCAACTAAAATAAGTGTGTTTAAAGTCATTTCTGTGCCTGAAACGGGTCAAAATTGAAGCTTTTGAGTAAGCAAAACTCTGTAAAAATGGCAATTTTGGTCACTGTGATAGTTTAAAAAGTGGTTATTCAACATGAGGCACGATCCAATTGACATTTTGAATCATTTTTGGTACAGTCCAAAAAATCAATTTTCGGATGAAAAACGATGACTCCGGACCTGTCGAACGATCCCAAAATGGTCAATATGGATGAAATTTTAACATTTAATCTTTTGACTCTAAATGACTGTTGGATGTGAATTATGACTTTGTCAACTAAAATAAGTATGTTTAAAGTCATTTCTGTGCCGGAAACGGGTCAAAAGTTAAGCTTTTGAGTAAGCAAATATCTGTAAAAATGGCAATTTTGGTCACTGTGAGGGTTTAAAAAGTGGTTATTCAACATGAGGCACGATCCAATTGACATTTTGAATCATTTTTGGTACAGTCCAAAAAATCAATTTTCGGATGAAAAACAATGACTCCGGACCTGTCGAACGATCCCAAAATGGTCAATATCGATGAAATTTTAACATTTAATCTTTTGACTCTAAATGACTGTTGGATGTGAATTATGACTTTGTCAACTAAAATAAGTGTGTTTAAAGTCATTTCTGTGCCTTAAACGGGTCAAAATTGAAGCTTTTGAGTAAGCAAAACTCTGTAAAAATGGCAATTTTGGTCACTGTGAGGGTTTAAAAAGTGGTTATTCAACATGAGGCACGATCCAATTGACATTTTGAATCATTTTTGGTACAGTCCAATAAATCAATTTTCGGATGAAAAACGATGACTCCGGACCTGTCGAACAATCCCAAAATGGTCAATATGGATGAAATTTTAACATTTAATCTTTTGACTCTAAATGACTGTTGGATGTGAATTATGACTTTGTCAACTAAAATAAGTGTGTTTAAATTTATTTTCGTGCCTGAAACGGGTCAAAATTGAAGCTTTTGAGTAAGCAAAACTCTGTAAAAATGGCAATTTTGGTCACTGTGAGGGTATAAAAAGTGGTTATTCAACATGAGGCACGATCCAATTGACATTTTGAATCATTTTTGGTACAGTCCAAAAAATCAATTTTCGGATGAAAAACGATGACTCCGGACCTGTCGAACGATCCCAAAATGGTCAATATCGATGAAATTTTAACATTTAATCTTTTGACTCTAAATGACTGTTGGATGTGAATTATGACTTTGTCAACTAAAATAAGTGTGTTTAAAGTCATTTCTGTGCCTTAAACGGGTCAAAATTGAAGCTTTTGAGTAAGCAAAACTCTGTAAAAATGGCAATTTTGGTCACTGTGAGGGTTTAAAAAGTGGTTATTCAACATGAGGCACGATCCAATTGACATTTTGAATCATTTTTGGTACAGTCCAATAAATCAATTTTCGGATGAAAAACGATGACTCCGGACCTGTCGAACAATCCCAAAATGGTCAATATGGATGAAATTTTAACATTTAATCTTTTGACTCTAAATGACTGTTGGATGTGAATTAGGACTTTGTCAACTAAAATAAGTGTGTTTAAAGTCATTTCTGTGCCTGAAACGGGTCAAAATTGAAGCTTTTGAGTAAGCAAAACTCCGTAAAAATGGCAATTTTGGTCACTGTGAGGGTTTAAAAAGTGGTTATTCAACATGAGGCACGATCCAATTGACATTTTGAATCTTTTTTGGTACAGTCCAAAAAATCAATTTTCGGATGAAAAACGATGACTCCGGACCTGTCGAACGATCCCAAAATGGTCAATATGGATGAAATTTTAACATTTAATCTTTTGACTCTAAATGACTGTTGGATGTGAATTATGACTTTGTCAACTAAAATAAGTGTGTTTAAATTTATTTTTGTGCCTGAAACGGGTCAAAATTGAAGCTTTTGAGTAAGCAAAACTCTGTAAAAATGGCCATTTTGGTCACTGTGAGGGTATAAAAAGTGGTTATTCAACATGAGGCACGATCCAATTGACATTTTGAATCATTTTTGGTACAGTCCAAAAAATCAATTTTCGATTGAAAAACGATGACTCCGGACCTGTCGAACGATCCCAAAATGGTCAATATCGATGAAATTTTAACATTTAATCTTTTGACTCTAAATGACTGTTGGATGTGAATTATGACTTTGTCAACTAAAATAAGTGTGTTTAAAGTTATTTCTGTGCCTGAAACGGGTCAAAATTGAAGCTTTTGAGTAAGCAAAACTCTGTAAAAATGGCAATTTTGGTCACTGTGAGGGTTTAAAAAGTGGTTATTCAACATGAGGCACGATCCAATTGACATTTTGAATCATTTTTGGTACAGTCCATAAAATCAATTTTCGGATGAAAAACGATGACTCCGGACCTGTCGAACGATCCCAAAATGGTCAATATGGATGAAATTTTAACATTTAATCTATTGACTCTAAATGACTGTTGGATGTGAATTATGACTTTGTCAACTAAAATAAGTGTGTTTGAAGTCATTTTTGTGCCTGAAACGGGTCAAAATTTAAGCTTTTGAGTAAGCAAAACTCTGTAAAAATGGCAATTTTGGTCACTGTGAGGGTTTAAAAAGTGGTTATTCAACATGAGGCACGATCCAATTGACATTTTGAATCATTTTTGGTACAGTCCAAAAAATCATTTTTCGGGTTAAAAAACGATGACTCCGGACCTGTCGAACGATCCCAAAATGGTCAATATGGATGAAATTTTAACATTTAATCTTTTGACTCTAAATGACTGTTGGATGTGAATTATGACTTTGTCAACTAAAATAAGTGTGTTTAAAGTCATTTCTGTGCCGGAAACGGGTCAAAATTGAAGCTTTTGAGTAAGCAAAACTCTGTAAAAATGGCAATTTTGGTCACTGTGAGGGTTTAAAAAGTGGTTATTCAACATGAGGCACGATCCAATTGACATTTTGAATCATTTTTGGTACAGTCCAAAAAATCAATTTTCGGATGAAAAACGATGACTGTCGAACGATCCCAAAATGGTTAATATGAATGAAATTTTAACATTTGATCTTTTGACTCTAAATGACTGTTGGATGTGAATTATGACTTTATCAACTAAAATAAGTGTGTTTAAAGTCATTTCTGTGCCTGAAACGGGTCAAAATTGAAGCTTTTGAGTAAGCAAAACTCTGTAAAAATGGCAATTTTGGTCACTGTGAGGGTTTAAAAAGTGGCTATTCAACATGAGGCACGATCCAATTGACATTTTGAATAATTTTGGGTACAGTCCAAAAAATCAATTTTCGGATGAAAAACGATGACTCCGGACCTGTCGAACAATCCCAAAATGGTCAATATGGATGAAATTTTAACATTTAATCTTTTGACTCTAAATGACTGTTGGATGTGAATTATGACTTTGTCAACTAAAATAAGTATGTTTAAAGTCATTTCTGTGCCGGAAACGGGTCAAAATTTAAGCTTTTGAGTAAGCAAATATCTGTAAAAATGGCAATTTTGGTCACTGTGAGGGTTTAAAAAGTGGTTATTCAACATGAGGCACGATCCAATTGACATTTTGAATCATTTTTGGTACAGTCCAAAAAATCAATTTTCGGATGAAAAACGATGACTCCGGACCAGTCGAACGATCCCAAAATGGTCAATATGGATGAAATTTTAACATTTAATCTTTTGACTCTAAATGACTGTTGGATGTGAATTATGACTTTGTGAACTAAAATAAGTGTGTTTAAAGTCATTTCTGTGCCTGAAACGGGTCAAAATTGAAGCTTTTGAGTAAGCAAAACTCTGTAAAAATGGCAATTTTGGTCACTGTGAGGGTTTAAAAAGTGGTTATTCAACATGAGGCACGATCCAATTGACATTTTGAATCTTTTTTGGTACAGTCCAAAAAATCAATTTTCGGATGAAAAACGATGACTCCGGACCTGTCGAACGATCCCAAAATGGTCAATATGGATGAAATTTTAACATTTAATCTTTTGACTCTAAATGACTGTTGGATGTGAATTATGACTTTGTCAACTAAAATAAGTGTGTTTAAATTTATTTTTGTGCCTGAAACGGGTCAAAATTGAAGCTTTTGAGTAAGCAAAACTCTGTAAAAATGGCCATTTTGGTCACTGTGAGGGTATAAAAAGTGGTTATTCAACATGAGGCACGATCCAATTGACATTTTGAATCATTTTTGGTACAGTCCAAAAAATCAATTTTCGATTGAAAAACGATGACTCCGGACCTGTCGAACGATCCCAAAATGGTCAATATCGATGAAATTTTAACATTTAATCTTTTGACTCTAAATGACTGTTGGATGTGAATTATGACTTTGTCAACTAAAATAAGTGTGTTTAAAGTTATTTCTGTGCCTGAAACGGGTCAAAATTGAAGCTTTTGAGTAAGCAAAACTCTGTAAAAATGGCAATTTTGGTCACTGTGAGGGTTTAAAAAGTGGTTATTCAACATGAGGCACGATCCAATTGACATTTTGAATCATTTTTGGTACAGTCCATAAAATCAATTTTCGGATGAAAAACGATGACTCCGGACCTGTCGAACGATCCCAAAATGGTCAATATGGATGAATTTTTAACATTTAATCTATTGACTCTAAATGACTGTTGGATGTGAATTATGACTTTGTCAACTAAAATAAGTGTGTTTGAAGTCATTTTTGTGCCTGAAACGGGTCAAAATTGAAGCTTTTGAGTAAGCAAAACTGTAAAAATGGCAATTTTGGTCACTGTGAGGGTTTAAAAAGTGGTTATTCAACATGAGGCACGAACCAATTGACATTTTGAATCATTTTTGGTACAGTCCAAAAAATCAATTTTCGGATGAAAAACGATGACTCCGGACCTGTCGAACGGTCCCAAAATGGTCAATATGGATGAAATTTTAACATTTAATCTTTTGACTCTAAATGACTGTTGGATGTGAATTATGACTTTGTCAACTAAAATAAGTATGTTTAAAGTCATTTCTGTGCCGGAAACGGGTCAAAATTGAAGCTTTTGAGTAAGCAAAACTCTGTAAAAATGGCAATTTTGGTCACTGTGAGGGTTTAAAAAGTGGTTATTCAACATGAGGCACGATCCAATTGACATTTTGAATCATTTTTGGTATAGTCCAAAAAATCAATTTTCGGATGAAAAACGATGACTCCGGACCTGTCGAACTATCCCAAAATGGTTAATATGGATGAAATTTTAACATTTAATCTTTTGACTCTAAATGACTGTTAGATGTGAATTATGACTTTGTCAACTAAAATAAGTGTGTTTAAAGTCATTTCTGTGCCTGAAACGGGTCAAAATTGAAGCTTTTGAGTAAGCAAAACTATGTAAAAATGGCAATTTTGGTCACTGTGAGGGTTTAAAAAGTGGCTATTCAACATGAGGCACGATCCAATTGACATTTTGAAGAATTTTGGGTACAGTCCAAAAAATCAATTTTCGGATGAAAAACGATGACTCCCGACCTGTCGAACAATCCCAAAATGGTCAATATGGATGAAATTTTAACATTTAATCTTTTGACTCTAAATGACTGTTGGATGTGAATTATGACTTTGTCAACTAAAATAAGTGTGTTCAAAGTCATTTCTGTGCCTGAAACGGGTCAAAATTGAAGCTTTTGAGTAAGCAAAACTCTGTAAAAATGGCAATTTTGGTCACTGTGAGGGTTTAAAAAGTGGTTATTCAACACGAGGCACGATCCAATTGACATTTTGAATCATTTTTGGTACAGTCCAAAAAATCAATTTTCGGATGAAAAACGATGACTCCGGACCTGTCGAACGATCCCAAAATGGTCAATATGGATGAAATTTTAACATTTAATCTTTTGACTCTAAATGACTGTTGGATGTGAATTATGACTTTGTCAACTAAAATAAGTGTGTTTAAAGTTATTTCTGTGCCTGAAACGGGTCAAAATTGAAGCTTTTGAGTAAGCAAAACTCTGTAAAAATGGCAATTTTGGTCACTGTGAGGGTTTAAAAAGTGGTTATTCAACATGAGGCACGATCCAATTGACATTTTGAATCATTTTTGGTACAGTCCAAAAAATCAATTTTTGGATGAAAAACGATGACTCCGGACCTGTCGAACGATCCCAAAATGGTCAATATGGATGAAATTTTAACATTTAATCTTTTGACTCTAAATGACTGTTGGATGTGAATTATGACTTTGTCAACTAAAATAAGTGTGTTGGAAGTCATTTTTGTGCCTGAAACGGGTCAAAATTGAAGCTTTTGAGTAAGCAAAACTCTGTAAAAATGGCAATTTTGGTCACTGTGAGGGTTTAAAAAGTGGTTATTCAACATGAGGCACGATCCAATTGACATTTTGAATCATTTTTGGTACAGTCCAAAAAATCAATTTTCGGATGAAAAACGATGACTCCGGACCTGTCGAACAATCCCAAAATGGTCAATATGGATGAAATTTTAACATTTAATCTTTTGACTCTAAATGACTGTTGGATGTGAATTATGACTTTGTCAACTAAAATAAGTGTGTTTAAAGTCATTTCTGTGCCTGAAACGGGTCAAAATTGAAGCTTTTGAGTAAGCAAAACTCCGTAAAAATGGCAATTTTGGTCACTGTGAGGGTTTAAAAAGTGGTTATTCAACATGAGGCACGATCCAATTGACATTTTGATTCATTTTTGGTACAGTCCAAAAAATCAATTTTCGGATAAAAAACGATGACTCCGGACCTGTCGAACGATCCCAAAATGGTCAATATGGATGAAATTTTAACATTTAATCTTTTGACTCTAAATGACTGTTGGATGTGAATTATGACTTTGTCAACTAAAATAAGTGTGTTTAAATTTATTTTTGTGCCTGAAACGGGTCAAAATTGAAGCTTTTGAGTAAGCAAAACTCTGTAAAAATGGCAATTTTGGTCACTGTGAGGGTATAAAAAGTGGTTATTCAACATGAGGCACGATCCAATTGACATTTTGAATCATTTTTGGTACAGTCCAAAAAATCAATTTTCGGATGAAAAACGATGACTCCGGACCTGTCGAACGATCCCAAAATGGTCAATATCGATGAAATTTTAACATTTAATCTTTTGACTCTAAATGACTGTTGGATGTGAATTATGACTTTGTCAACTAAAATAAGTGTGTTTAAAGTCATTTCTGTGCCTGAAACGGGTCAAAATTGAAGCTTTTGAGTAAGCAAAACTCTGTAAAAATGGCAATTTTGGTCACTGTGAGGGTTTAAAAAGTGGTTATTCAACATGAGGCACGATCCAATTGACATTTTGAATCATTTTTGGTACAGTCCAATAAATCAATTTTCGGATGAAAAACGATGACTCCGGACCTGTCGAACAATCCCAAAATGGTCAATATGGATGAAATTTTAACATTTAATCTTTTGACTCTAAATGACTGTTGGATGTGAATTATGACTTTGTCAACTAAAATAAGTGTGTTTAAAGTCATTTCTGTGCCTGAAACGGGTCAAAATTGAAGCTTTTGAGTAAGCAAAACTCTGTAAAAATGGCAATTTTGGTCACTGTGAGGGTTTAAAAAGTGGTTATTCAACATGAGGCACGATCCAATTGACATTTTGAATCATTTTTGGTACAGTCCAAAAAATCAATTTTCGGGATGAAAAACGATGACTCCGGACCTGTCGAACAATCCCAAAATGGTCAATATGGATGAAATTTTAACATTTAATCTTTTGACTCTAAATGACTGTTGGATGTGAATTATGACTTTGTCAACTAAAATAAGTGTGTTTAAAGTCATTTCTGTGCCTGAAACGGGTCAAAATTGAAGCTTTTGAGTAAGCAAAACTCTGTAAAAATGGCAATTTTGGTCACTGTGAGGGTTTAAAAAGTGGTTATTCAACATGAGGCACGATCCAATTGACATTTTGAATCATTTTTGGTACAGTCCAAAAAATCAATTTTCGGATGAAAAACGATGACTCCGGACCTGTCGAACGGTCCCAAAATGGTCAATATGGATGAAATTTTAACATTTAATCTTTTGACTCTAAATGACTGTTGGATGTGAATTATGACTTTGTCAACTAAAATAAGTGTGTTTAAAGTCATTTCTGTGCCTGAAACGGGTCAAAATTGAAGCTTTTGAGTAAGCAAAACTCTGTAAAAATGGCAATTTTGGTCACTGTGAGGGTTTAAAAAGTGGCTATTCAACATGAGGCACGATCCAATTGACATTTTGAAGAATTTTGGGTACAGTCCAAAAAATCAATTTTCGGATGAAAAACGATGACTCCGGACCTGTCGAACAATCCCAAAATGGTCAATATGGATGAAATTTTAACATTTAATCTTTTGACTCTAAATGACAGTTGGATGTGAATTATGACTTTGTCAACTAAAATAAGTGTGTTTAAAGTCATTTCTGTGCCTGAAACGGGTCAAAATTGAAGCTTTTGAGTAAGCAAAACTCTGTAAAAATGGCAATTTTGGTCACTGTGAGGGTTTAAAAAGTGGTTATTCAACACGAGGCACGATCCAATTGACATTTTGAATCATTTTTGGTACAGTCCAAAAAATCAATTTTCGGATGAAAAACGATGACTCCGGACCTGTCGAACGATCCCAAAATGGTCAATATGGATGAAATTTTAACATTTAATCTTTTGACTCTAAATGACTGTTGGATGTGAATTATGACTTTGTCAACTAAAATAAGTGTGTTTAAAGTTATTTCTGTGCCTGAAACGGGTCAAAATTGAAGCTTTTGAGTAAGCAAAACTCTGTAAAAATGGCAATTTTGGTCACTGTGAGGGTTTAAAAAGTGGTTATTCAACATGAGGCACGATCCAATTGACATTTTGAATCATTTTTGGTACAGTCCAAAAAATCAATTTTTGGATGAAAAACGATGACTCCGGACCTGTCGAACGATCCCAAAATGGTCAATATGGATGAAATTTTAACATTTAATCTTTTGACTCTAAATGACTGTTGGATGTGAATTATGACTTTGTCAACTAAAATAAGTGTGTTGGAAGTCATTTTTGTGCCTGAAACGGGTCAAAATTGAAGCTTTTGAGTAAGCAAAACTCTGTAAAAATGGCAATTTTGGTCACTGTGAGGGTTTAAAAAGTGGTTATTCAACATGAGGCACGATCCAATTGACATTTTGAATCATTTTTGGTACAGTCCAAAAAATCAATTTTCGGATGAAAAACGATGACTCCGGACCTGTCGAACGATCCCAAAATGGTCAATATGGATGAAATTTTAACATTTAATCTTTTGACTCTAAATGACTGTTGGATGTGAATTATGACTTTGTCAACTAAAATAAGTATGTTTAAAGTCATTTCTGTGCCGGAAACGGGTCAAAATTGAAGCTTTTGAGTAAGCAAAACTCTGTAAAAAAGGCAATTTTGGTCACTGTGAGGGTTTAAAAAGTGGTTATTCAACATGAGGCACGATCCAATTGACATTTTGAATCATTTTTGGTACAGTCCAAAAAATCAATTTTCTGATGAAAAACGATGACTCCGGACCTGTCGAACTATCCTAAAATGGTTAATATGGATGAAATTTTAACATTTAATCTTTTGACTCTAAATGACTGTTGGATGTGAATTATGACTTTGTCAACTAAAATAAGTGTGTTTAAAGTTATTTCTGTGCCTGAAACTGGTCAAAATTGAAGCTTTTGAGTAAGCAAAACTCTGTAAAAATGGCAATTTTGGTCACTGTGAGGGTTTAAAAAGTGGCTATTCAACATGAGGCACGATCCAATTGACATTTTGAATAATTTTGGGTACAGTCCAAAAAATCAATTTTCGGATGAAAAACGATGACTCCGGACCTGTCGAACAATCCCAAAATGGTCAATATGGATGAAATTTTAACATTTAATCTTTTGACTCTAAATGACTGTTGGATGTGAATTATGACTTTGTCAACTAAAATAAGTATGTTTAAAGTCATTTCTGTGCCTGAAACGGGTCAAAATTGAAGCTTTTGAATAAGCAAAACTCCGTAAAAATGGCAATTTTGGTCACTGTGAGGGTTTAAAAAGTGGTTATTCAACATGAGGCACGATCCAATTGACATTTTGAATCATTTTTGGTACAGTCCAAAAAATCAATTTTCGGATGAAAAACGATGACTCCGGACCTGTCGAACGATCCCAAAATGGTCAATATGGATGAAATTTTAACATTTAATCTTTTGACTCTAAATGACTGTTGGATGTGAATTATGACTTTGTCAACTAAAATAAGTGTGTTTAAAGTTATTTCTGTGCCTGAAACGGGTCAAAATTGAAGCTTTTGAGTAAGCAAAACTCTGTAAAAATGGCAATTTTGGTCACTGTGAGGGTATAAAAAGTGGTTATTCAACATGAGGCACGATCCAATTGACATTTTGAATCATTTTTGGTACAGTCCAAAAAATCAATTTTCGGATGAAAAACGATGACTCCGGACCTGTCGAACAATCCCAAAATGGTCAATATGGATGAAATTTTAACATTTAATCTTTTGACTCTAAATGACTGTTGGATGTGAATTATGACTTTGTCAACTAAAATAAGTGTGTTTAAAGTCATTTCTGTGCCTGAAACGGGTCAAAATTGAAGCTTTTGAGTAAGCAAAACTCTGTAAAAATGGCAATTTTGGTCACTGTGATAGTTTAAAAAGTGGTTATTCAACATGAGGCACGATCCAATTGACATTTTGAATCATTTTTGGTACAGTCCAAAAAATCAATTTTCGGATGAAAAACGATGACTCCGGACCTGTCGAACGATCCCAAAATGGTCAATATGGATGAAATTTTAACATTTAATCTTTTGACTCTAAATGACTGTTGGATGTGAATTATGACTTTGTCAACTAAAATAAGTATGTTTAAAGTCATTTCTGTGCCGGAAACGGGTCAAAAGTTAAGCTTTTGAGTAAGCAAATATCTGTAAAAATGGCAATTTTGGTCACTGTGAGGGTTTAAAAAGTGGTTATTCAACATGAGGCACGATCCAATTGACATTTTGAATCATTTTTGGTACAGTCCAAAAAATCAATTTTCGGATGAAAAACAATGACTCCGGACCTGTCGAACGATCCCAAAATGGTCAATATCGATGAAATTTTAACATTTAATCTTTTGACTCTAAATGACTGTTGGATGTGAATTATGACTTTGTCAACTAAAATAAGTGTGTTTAAAGTCATTTCTGTGCCTTAAACGGGTCAAAATTGAAGCTTTTGAGTAAGCAAAACTCTGTAAAAATGGCAATTTTGGTCACTGTGAGGGTTTAAAAAGTGGTTATTCAACATGAGGCACGATCCAATTGACATTTTGAATCATTTTTGGTACAGTCCAATAAATCAATTTTCGGATGAAAAACGATGACTCCGGACCTGTCGAACAATCCCAAAATGGTCAATATGGATGAAATTTTAACATTTAATCTTTTGACTCTAAATGACTGTTGGATGTGAATTATGACTTTGTCAACTAAAATAAGTGTGTTTAAATTTATTTTCGTGCCTGAAACGGGTCAAAATTGAAGCTTTTGAGTAAGCAAAACTCTGTAAAAATGGCAATTTTGGTCACTGTGAGGGTATAAAAAGTGGTTATTCAACATGAGGCACGATCCAATTGACATTTTGAATCATTTTTGGTACAGTCCAAAAAATCAATTTTCGGATGAAAAACGATGACTCCGGACCTGTCGAACGATCCCAAAATGGTCAATATCGATGAAATTTTAACATTTAATCTTTTGACTCTAAATGACTGTTGGATGTGAATTATGACTTTGTCAACTAAAATAAGTGTGTTTAAAGTCATTTCTGTGCCTTAAACGGGTCAAAATTGAAGCTTTTGAGTAAGCAAAACTCTGTAAAAATGGCAATTTTGGTCACTGTGAGGGTTTAAAAAGTGGTTATTCAACATGAGGCACGATCCAATTGACATTTTGAATCTTTTTTGGTACAGTCCAAAAAATCAATTTTCGGATGAAAAACGATGACTCCGGACCTGTCGAACGATCCCAAAATGGTCAATATGGATGAAATTTTAACATTTAATCTTTTGACTCTAAATGACTGTTGGATGTGAATTATGACTTTGTCAACTAAAATAAGTGTGTTTAAATTTATTTTTGTGCCTGAAACGGGTCAAAATTGAAGCTTTTGAGTAAGCAAAACTCTGTAAAAATGGCCATTTTGGTCACTGTGAGGGTATAAAAAGTGGTTATTCAACATGAGGCACGATCCAATTGACATTTTGAATCATTTTTGGTACAGTCCAAAAAATCAATTTTCGATTGAAAAACGATGACTCCGGACCTGTCGAACGATCCCAAAATGGTCAATATCGATGAAATTTTAACATTTAATCTTTTGACTCTAAATGACTGTTGGATGTGAATTATGACTTTGTCAACTAAAATAAGTGTGTTTAAAGTTATTTCTGTGCCTGAAACGGGTCAAAATTGAAGCTTTTGAGTAAGCAAAACTCTGTAAAAATGGCAATTTTGGTCACTGTGAGGGTTTAAAAAGTGGTTATTCAACATGAGGCACGATCCAATTGACATTTTGAATCATTTTTGGTACAGTCCATAAAATCAATTTTCGGATGAAAAACGATGACTCCGGACCTGTCGAACGATCCCAAAATGGTCAATATGGATGAAATTTTAACATTTAATCTATTGACTCTAAATGACTGTTGGATGTGAATTATGACTTTGTCAACTAAAATAAGTGTGTTTGAAGTCATTTTTGTGCCTGAAACGGGTCAAAATTTAAGCTTTTGAGTAAGCAAAACTCTGTAAAAATGGCAATTTTGGTCACTGTGAGGGTTTAAAAAGTGGTTATTCAACATGAGGCACGATCCAATTGACATTTTGAATCATTTTTGGTACAGTCCAAAAAATCAATTTTCGGATGAAAAACGATGACTGTCGAACGATCCCAAAATGGTTAATATGAATGAAATTTTAACATTTCATCTTTTGACTCTAAATGACTGTTGGATGTGAATTATGACTTTATCAACTAAAATAAGTGTGTTTAAAGTCATTTCTGTGCCTGAAACGGGTCAAAATTGAAGCTTTTGAGTAAGCAAAACTCTGTAAAAATGGCAATTTTGGTCACTGTGAGGGTTTAAAAAGTGGCTATTCAACATGAGGCACGATCCAATTGACATTTTGAATAAATTTGGGTACAGTCCAAAAAATCAATTTTCGGATGAAAAACGATGACTCCGGACCTGTCGAACAATCCCAAAATGGTCAATATGGATGAAATTTTAACATTTAATCTTTTGACTCTAAATGACTGTTGGATGTGAATTATGACTTTGTCAACTAAAATAAGTATGTTTAAAGTCATTTCTGTGCCGGAAACGGGTCAAAATTTAAGCTTTTGAGTAAGCAAATATCTGTAAAAATGGCAATTTTGGTCACTGTGAGGGTTTAAAAAGTGGTTATTCAACATGAGGCACGATCCAATTGACATTTTGAATCATTTTTGGTACAGTCCAAAAAATCAATTTTCGGATGAAAAACGATGACTCCGGACCAGTCGAACGATCCCAAAATGGTCAATATGGATGAAATTTTAACATTTAATCTTTTGACTCTAAATGACTGTTGGATGTGAATTATGACTTTGTGAACTAAAATAAGTGTGTTTAAAGTCATTTCTGTGCCTGAAACGGGTCAAAATTGAAGCTTTTGAGTAAGCAAAACTCCGTAAAAATGGCAATTTTGGTCACTGTGAGGGTTTAAAAAGTGGTTATTCAACATGAGGCACGATCCAATTGACATTTTGAATCTTTTTTGGTACAGTCCAAAAAATCAATTTTCGGATGAAAAACGATGACTCCGGACCTGTCGAACGATCCCAAAATGGTCAATATGGATGAAATTTTAACATTTAATCTTTTGACTCTAAATGACTGTTGGATGTGAATTATGACTTTGTCAACTAAAATAAGTGTGTTTAAATTTATTTTTGTGCCTGAAACGGGTCAAAATTGAAGCTTTTGAGTAAGCAAAACTCTGTAAAAATGGCCATTTTGGTCACTGTGAGGGTATAAAAAGTGGTTATTCAACATGAGGCACGATCCAATTGACATTTTGAATCATTTTTGGTACAGTCCAAAAAATCAATTTTCGATTGAAAAACGATGACTCCGGACCTGTCGAACGATCCCAAAATGGTCAATATCGATGAAATTTTAACATTTAATCTTTTGACTCTAAATGACTGTTGGATGTGAATTATGACTTTGTCAACTAAAATAAGTGTGTTTAAAGTTATTTCTGTGCCTGAAACGGGTCAAAATTGAAGCTTTTGAGTAAGCAAAACTCTGTAAAAATGGCAATTTTGGTCACTGTGAGGGTTTAAAAAGTGGTTATTCAACATGAGGCACGATCCAATTGACATTTTGAATCATTTTTGGTACAGTCCATAAAATCAATTTTCGGATGAAAAACGATGACTCCGGACCTGTCGAACGATCCCAAAATGGTCAATATGGATGAATTTTTAACATTTAATCTATTGACTCTAAATGACTGTTGGATGTGAATTATGACTTTGTCAACTAAAATAAGTGTGTTTGAAGTCATTTTTGTGCCTGAAACGGGTCAAAATTGAAGCTTTTGAGTAAGCAAAACTGTAAAAATGGCAATTTTGGTCACTGTGAGGGTTTAAAAAGTGGTTATTCAACATGAGGCACGAACCAATTGACAT
This sequence comes from Lissotriton vulgaris, assembly GCF_964263255.1. Classification (NCBI taxonomy): domain Eukaryota; kingdom Metazoa; phylum Chordata; class Amphibia; order Caudata; family Salamandridae; genus Lissotriton; species Lissotriton vulgaris. The sequence goes on from NW_028241576.1 coordinate 210,791, forward strand.
TTTGAATCATTTTTGGTACAGTCCAAAAAATCAATTTTCGGATGAAAAACGATGACTCCGGACCTGTCGAACGGTCCCAAAATGGTCAATATGGATGAAATTTTAACATTTAATCTTTTGACTCTAAATGACTGTTGGATGTGAATTATGACTTTGTCAACTAAAATAAGTATGTTTAAAGTCATTTCTGTGCCGGAAACGGGTCAAAATTGAAGCTTTTGAGTAAGCAAAACTCTGTAAAAATGGCAATTTTGGTCACTGTGAGGGTTTAAAAAGTGGTTATTCAACATGAGGCACGATCCAATTGACATTTTGAATCATTTTTGGTATAGTCCAAAAAATCAATTTTCGGATGAAAAACGATGACTCCGGACCTGTCGAACTATCCCAAAATGGTTAATATGGATGAAATTTTAACATTTAATCTTTTGACTCTAAATGACTGTTGGATGTGAATTATGACTTTGTCAACTAAAATAAGTGTGTTTAAAGTCATTTCTGTGCCTGAAACGGGTCAAAATTGAAGCTTTTGAGTAAGCAAAACTCTGTAAAAATGGCAATTTTGGTCACTGTGAGGGTTTAAAAAGTGGCTATTCAACATGAGGCACGATCCAATTGACATTTTGAAGAATTTTGGGTACAGTCCAAAAAATCAATTTTCGGATGAAAAACGATGACTCCCGACCTGTCGAACAATCCCAAAATGGTCAATATGGATGAAATTTTAACATTTAATCTTTTGACTCTAAATGACTGTTGGATGTGAATTATGACTTTGTCAACTAAAATAAGTGTGTTCAAAGTCATTTCTGTGCCTGAAACGGGTCAAAATTGAAGCTTTTGAGTAAGCAAAACTCTGTAAAAATGGCAATTTTGGTCACTGTGAGGGTTTAAAAAGTGGTTATTCAACACGAGGCACGATCCAATTGACATTTTGAATCATTTTTGGTACAGTCCAAAAAATCAATTTTCGGATGAAAAACGATGACTCCGGACCTGTCGAACGATCCCAAAATGGTCAATATGGATGAAATTTTAACATTTAATCTTTTGACTCTAAATGACTGTTGGATGTGAATTATGACTTTGTCAACTAAAATAAGTGTGTTTAAAGTTATTTCTGTGCCTGAAACGGGTCAAAATTGAAGCTTTTGAGTAAGCAAAACTCTGTAAAAATGGCAATTTTGGTCACTGTGAGGGTTTAAAAAGTGGTTATTCAACATGAGGCACGATCCAATTGACATTTTGAATCATTTTTGGTACAGTCCAAAAAATCAATTTTTGGATGAAAAACGATGACTCCGGACCTGTCGAACGATCCCAAAATGGTCAATATGGATGAAATTTTAACATTTAATCTTTTGACTCTAAATGACTGTTGGATGTGAATTATGACTTTGTCAACTAAAATAAGTGTGTTGGAAGTCATTTTTGTGCCTGAAACGGGTCAAAATTGAAGCTTTTGAGTAAGCAAAACTCTGTAAAAATGGCAATTTTGGTCACTGTGAGGGTTTAAAAAGTGGTTATTCAACATGAGGCACGATCCAATTGACATTTTGAATCATTTTTGGTACAGTCCAAAAAATCAATTTTCGGATGAAAAACGATGACTCCGGACCTGTCGAACGATCCCAAAATGGTCAATATGGATGAAATTTTAACATTTAATCTTTTGACTCTAAATGACTGTTGGATGTGAATTATGACTTTGTCAACTAAAATAAGTATGTTTAAATTCATTTCTGTGCCGGAAACGGGTCCAAATTGAAGCTTTTGAGTAAGCAAAACTCTGTAAAAAAGGCAATTTTGGTCACTGTGAGGGTTTAAAAAGTGGTTATTCAACATGAGGCACGATCCAATTGACATTTTGAATCATTTTTGGTACAGTCCAAAAAATCAATTTTCTGATGAAAAACGATGACTCCGGACCTGTCGAACTATCCTAAAATGGTTAATATGGATGAAATTTTAACATTTAATCTTTTGACTCTAAATGACTGTTGGATGTGAATTATGACTTTGTCAACTAAAATAAGTGTGTTTAAAGTTATTTCTGTGCCTGAAACGGGTCAAAATTGAAGCTTTTGAGTAAGCAAAACTCTGTAAAAATGGCAATTTTGGTCACTGTGAGGGTTTAAAAAGTGGCTATTCAACATGAGGCACGATCCAATTGACATTTTGAATAATTTTGGGTACAGTCCAAAAAATCAATTTTCGGATGAAAAACGATGACTCCGGACCTGTCGAACAATCCCAAAATGGTCAATATGGATGAAATTTTAACATTTAATCTTTTGACTCTAAATGACTGTTGGATGTGAATTATGACTTTGTCAACTAAAATAAGTATGTTTAAAGTCATTTCTGTGCCTGAAACGGGTCAAAATTGAAGCTTTTGAATAAGCAAAACTCCGTAAAAATGGCAATTTTGGTCACTGTGAGGGTTTAAAAAGTGGTTATTCAACATGAGGCACGATCCAATTGACATTTTGAATCATTTTTGGTACAGTCCAAAAAATCAATTTTTGGATGAAAAACGATGACTCCGGACCTGTCGAATGATCCCAAAATGGTCAATATGGATGAAATTTTAACATTTAATCTTTTGACTCTAAATGACTGTTGGATGTGAATTATGACTTTGTCAACTAAAATAAGTGTGTTTAAAGTTATTTCTGTGCCTGAAACGGGTCAAAATTGAAGCTTTTGAGTAAGCAAAACTCTGTAAAAATGGCAATTTTGGTCACTGTGAGGGTATAAAAAGTGGTTATTCAACATGAGGCACGATCCAATTGACATTTTGAATCATTTTTGGTACAGTCCAAAAAATCAATTTTCGGATGAAAAACGATGACTCCGGACCTGTCGAACAATCCCAAAATGGTCAATATGGATGAAATTTTAACATTTAATCTTTTGACTCTAAATGACTGTTGGATGTGAATTATGACTTTGTCAACTAAAATAAGTGTGTTTAAAGTCATTTCTGTGCCTGAAACGGGTCAAAATTGAAGCTTTTGAGTAAGCAAAACTCTGTAAAAATGGCAATTTTGGTCAATGTGATAGTTTAAAAAGTGGTTATTCAACATGAGGCACGATCCAATTGACATTTTGAATCATTTTTGGTACAGTCCAAAAAATCAATTTTCGGATGAAAAACGATGACTCCGGACCTGTCGAACGATCCCAAAATGGTCAATATGGATGAAATTTTAACATTTAATCTTTTGACTCTAAATGACTGTTGGATGTGAATTATGACTTTGTCAACTAAAATAAGTGTGTTTAAAGTCATTTCTGTGCCTTAAACGGGTCAAAATTGAAGCTTTTGAGTAAGCAAAACTCTGTAAAAATGGCAATTTTGGTCACTGTGAGGGTTTAAAAAGTGGTTATTCAACATGAGGCACGATCCAATTGACATTTTGAATCATTTTTGGTACAGTCCAAAAAATCAATTTTCGGATGAAAAACAATGACTCCGGACCTGTCGAACGATCCCAAAATGGTCAATATCGATGAAATTTTAACATTTAATCTTTTGACTCTAAATGACTGTTGGATGTGAATTATGACTTTGTCAACTAAAATAAGTGTGTTTAAAGTCATTTCTGTGCCTTAAACGGGTCAAAATTGAAGCTTTTGAGTAAGCAAAACTCTGTAAAAATGGCAATTTTGGTCACTGTGAGGGTTTAAAAAGTGGTTATTCAACATGAGGCACGATCCAATTGACATTTTGAATCATTTTTGGTACAGTCCAATAAATCAATTTTCGGATGAAAAACGATGACTCCGGACCTGTCGAACAATCCCAAAATGGTCAATATGGATGAAATTTTAACATTTAATCTTTTGACTCTAAATGACTGTTGGATGTGAATTATGACTTTGTCAACTAAAATAAGTGTGTTTAAATTTATTTTCGTGCCTGAAACGGGTCAAAATTGAAGCTTTTGAGTAAGCAAAACTCTGTAAAAATGGCAATTTTGGTCACTGTGAGGGTATAAAAAGTGGTTATTCAACATGAGGCACGATCCAATTGACATTTTGAATCATTTTTGGTACAGTCCAAAAAATCAATTTTCGGATGAAAAACGATGACTCCGGACCTGTCGAACGATCCCAAAATGGTCAATATCGATGAAATTTTAACATTTAATCTTTTGACTCTAAATGACTGTTGGATGTGAATTATGACTTTGTCAACTAAAATAAGTGTGTTTAAAGTCATTTCTGTGCCTTAAACGGGTCAAAATTGAAGCTTTTGAGTAAGCAAAACTCTGTAAAAATGGCAATTTTGGTCACTGTGAGGGTTTAAAAAGTGGTTATTCAACATGAGGCACGATCCAATAGACATTTTGAATCATTTTTGGTACAGTCCAATAAATCAATTTTCGGATGAAAAACGATGACTCCGGACCTGTCGAACAATCCCAAAATGGTCAATATGGATGAAATTTTAACATTTAATCTTTTGACTCTAAATGACTGTTGGATGTGAATTAGGACTTTGTCAACTAAAATAAGTGTGTTTAAAGTCATTTCTGTGCCTGAAACGGGTCAAAATTGAAGCTTTGAGTAAGCAAAACTCCGTAAAAATGGCAATTTTGGTCACTGTGAGGGTTTAAAAAGTGGTTATTCAACATGAGGCACGATCCAATTGACATTTTGAATCTTTTTTGGTACAGTCCAAAAAATCAATTTTCGGATGAAAAACGATGACTCCGGACCTGTCGAACGATCCCAAAATGGTCAATATGGATGAAATTTTAACATTTAATCTTTTGACTCTAAATGACTGTTGGATGTGAATTATGACTTTGTCAACTAAAATAAGTGTGTTTAAATTTATTTTTGTGCCTGAAATGGGTCAAAATTGAAGCTTTTGAGTAAGCAAAACTCTGTAAAAATGGCCATTTTGGTCACTGTGAGGGTATAAAAAGTGGTTATTCAACATGAGGCACGATCCAATTGACATTTTGAATCATTTTTGGTACAGTCCAAAAAATCAATTTTCGATTGAAAAACGATGACTCCGGACCTGTCGAACGATCCCAAAATGGTCAATATCGATGAAATTTTAACATTTAATCTTTTGACTCTAAATGACTGTTGGATGTGAATTATGACTTTGTCAACTAAAATAAGTGTGTTTAAAGTTATTTCTGTGCCTGAAACGGGTCAAAATTGAAGCTTTTGAGTAAGCAAAACTCTGTAAAAATGGCAATTTTGGTCACTGTGAGGGTTTAAAAAGTGGTTATTCAACATGAGGCACGATCCAATTGACATTTTGAATCATTTTTGGTACAGTCCATAAAATCAATTTTCGGATGAAAAACGATGACTCCGGACCTGTCGAACGATCCCAAAATGGTCAATATGGATGAAATTTTAACATTTAATCTATTGACTCTAAATGACTGTTGGATGTGAATTATGACTTTGTCAACTAAAATAAGTGTGTTTGAAGTCATTTTTGTGCCTGAAACGGGTCAAAATTTAAGCTTTTGAGTAAGCAAAACTCTGTAAAAATGGCAATTTTGGTCACTGTGAGGGTTTAAAAAGTGGTTATTCAACATGAGGCACGATCCAATTGACATTTTGAATCATTTTTGGTACAGTCCAAAAAATCAATTTTCGGGTTAAAAAACGATGACTCCGGACCTGTCGAACGATCCCAAAATGGTCAATATGGATGAAATTTTAACATTTAATCTTTTGACTCTAAATGACTGTTGGATGTGAATTATGACTTTGTCAACTAAAATAAGTGTGTTTAAAGTCATTTCTGTGCCGGAAACGGGTCAAAATTGAAGCTTTTGAGTAAGCAAAACTCTGTAAAAATGGCAATTTTGGTCACTGTGAGGGTTTAAAAAGTGGTTATTCAACATGAGGCACGATCCAATTGACATTTTGAATCATTTTTGGTACAGTCCAAAAAATCAATTTTCGGATGAAAAACGATGACTGTCGAACGATCCCAAAATGGTTAATATGAATGAAATTTTAACATTTGATCTTTTGACTCTAAATGACTGTTGGATGTGAATTATGACTTTATCAACTAAAATAAGTGTGTTTAAAGTCATTTCTGTGCCTGAAACGGGTCAAAATTGAAGCTTTTGAGTAAGCAAAACTCTGTAAAAATGGCAATTTTGGTCACTGTGAGGGTTTAAAAAGTGGCTATTCAACATGAGGCACGATCCAATTGACATTTTGAATAATTTTGGGTACAGTCCAAAAAATCAATTTTCGGATGAAAAACGATGACTCCGGACCTGTCGAACAATCCCAAAATGGTCAATATGGATGAAATTTTAACATTTAATCTTTTGACTCTAAATGACTGTTGGATGTGAATTATGACTTTGTCAACTAAAATAAGTATGTTTAAAGTCATTTCTGTGCCGGAAACGGGTCAAAATTTAAGCTTTTGAGTAAGCAAATATCTGTAAAAATGGCAATTTTGGTCACTGTGAGGGTTTAAAAAGTGGTTATTCAACATGAGGCACGATCCAATTGACATTTTGAATCATTTTTGGTACAGTCCAAAAAATCAATTTTCGGATGAAAAACGATGACTCCGGACCAGTCGAACGATCCCAAAATGGTCAATATGGATGAAATTTTAACATTTAATCTTTTGACTCTAAATGACTGTTGGATGTGAATTATGACTTTGTGAACTAAAATAAGTGTGTTTAAAGTCATTTCTGTGCCTGAAACGGGTCAAAATTGAAGCTTTTGAGTAAGCAAAACTCCGTAAAAATGGCAATTTTGGTCACTGTGAGGGTTTAAAAAGTGGTTATTCAACATGAGGCACGATCCAATTGACATTTTGAATCTTTTTTGGTACAGTCCAAAAAATCAATTTTCGGATGAAAAACGATGACTCCGGACCTGTCGAACGATCCCAAAATGGTCAATATGGATGAAATTTTAACATTTAATCTTTTGACTCTAAATGACTGTTGGATGTGAATTATGACTTTGTCAACTAAAATAAGTGTGTTTAAATTTATTTTTGTGCCTGAAACGGGTCAAAATTGAAGCTTTTGAGTAAGCAAAACTCTGTAAAAATGGCCATTTTGGTCACTGTGAGGGTATTAAAGTGGTTATTCAACATGAGGCACGATCCAATTGACATTTTGAATCATTTTTGGTACAGTCCAAAAAATCAATTTTCGATTGAAAAACGATGACTCCGGACCTGTCGAACGATCCCAAAATGGTCAATATCGATGAAATTTTAACATTTAATCTTTTGACTCTAAATGACTGTTGGATGTGAATTATGACTTTGTCAACTAAAATAAGTGTGTTTAAAGTTATTTCTGTGCCTGAAACGGGTCAAAATTGAAGCTTTTGAGTAAGCAAAACTCTGTAAAAATGGCAATTTTGGTCACTGTGAGGGTTTAAAAAGTGGTTATTCAACATGAGGCACGATCCAATTGACATTTTGAATCATTTTTGGTACAGTCCATAAAATCAATTTTCGGATGAAAAACGATGACTCCGGACCTGTCGAACGATCCCAAAATGGTCAATATGGATGAAATTTTAACATTTAATCTATTGACTCTAAATGACTGTTGGATGTGAATTATGACTTTGTCAACTAAAATAAGTGTGTTTGAAGTCATTTTTGTGCCTGAAACGGGTCAAAATTGAAGCTTTTGAGTAAGCAAAACTGTAAAAATGGCAATTTTGGTCACTGTGAGGGTTTAAAAAGTGGTTATTCAACATGAGGCACGATCCAATTGACATTTTGAATCATTTTTGGTACAGTCCAAAAAATCAATTTTTGGATGAAAAACGATGACTCCGGATCTGTCGAACAGTCCCAAAATGGTCAATATGGATGAAATTTTAACATTTAATCTTTTGACTCTAAATGACTGTTGGATGTGAATTGTGACTTTGTCAACTAAAATAAGTGTGTTTAAAGTCATTTCTGTGCCTGAAACGGGTCAAAATTGAAGCTTTTGAGTAAGCAAAACTCTGTAAAAATGGCAATTTTGGTTACTGTGAGGGTTTAAAAAGTGGTTATTCAACATGAGGCACGATCCAATTGCCATTTTGAATCATTTTTGGTACAGTCCAAAAAATCAATTTTCGGATGAAAAACGATGACTCCGGACCTGTCGAACGGTCCCAAAATGGTCAATATGGATGAAATTTTAACATTTAATCTTTTGACTCTAAATGACTGTTGGATGTGAATTATGACTTTGTCAACTAAAATAAGTATGTTTAAAGTCATTTCTGTGCCGGAAACGGGTCAAAATTGAAGCTTTTGAGTAAGCAAAACTCTGTAAAAATGGCAATTTTGGTCACTGTGAGGGTTTAAAAAGTGGTTATTCAACATGAGGCACGATCCAATTGACATTTTGAATCATTTTTGGTATAGTCCAAAAAATCAATTTTCGGATGAAAAACGATGACTCCGGACCTGTCGAACGATCCCAAAATGGTCAATATCGATGAAATTTTAACATTTAATCTTTTGACTCTAAATGACTGTTGGATGTGAATTATGACTTTGTCAACTAAAATAAGTGTGTTTAAAGTTATTTCTGTGCCTGAAACGGGTCAAAATTGAAGCTTTTGAGTAAGCAAAACTCTGTAAAAATGGCAATTTTGGTCACTGTGAGGGTTTAAAAAGTGGTTATTCAACATGAGGCACGATCCAATTGACATTTTGAATCATTTTTGGTACAGTCCAAAAAATCAATTTTTGGATGAAAAACGATGACTCCGGATCTGTCGAACAATCCCAAAATGGTCAATATGGATGAAATTTTAACATTTAATCTTTTGACTCTAAATGACTGTTGGATGTGAATTATGACTTTGTCAACTAAAATAAGTGTGTTTAAAGTCATTTCTGTGCCTGAAACGGGTCAAAATTGAAGCTTTTGAGTAAGCAAAACTCTGTAAAAATGGCAATTTTGGTTACTGTGAGGGTTTAAAAAGTGGTTATTCAACATGAGGCACGATCCAATTGCCATTTTGAATCATTTTTGGTACAGTCCAAAAAATCAATTTTCGGATGAAAAACGATGACTCCGGACCTGTCGAACGATCCCAAAATGGTCAATATGGATGAAATTTTAACATTTAATCTTTTGACTCTAAATGACTGTTGGATGTGAATTATGACTTTGTCAACTAAAATAAGTGTGTTTGAAGTCATTTCTGTGCCTGAAACGGGTCACAATTGAAGCTTTTGAGTAAGCAGAACTCTGTAAAAATGGCAATTTTGGTCACAGTGAGGGTTTAAAAAGTGGTTATTCAACATGAGGCACGATCCAATTGACATTTTGAATCATTTTTGGTACAGTCCAAAAAATCAATTTTCGGATGAAAAACGATGACTCCGGACCTGTCGAACGGTCCCAAAATGGTCAATATGGATGAAATTTTAACATTTAATCTTTTGACTCTAAATGACTGTTGGATGTGAATTATGACTTTGTCAACTAAAATAAGTATGTTTAAAGTCATTTCTGTGCCGGAAACGGGTCAAAATTGAAGCTTTTGAGTAAGCAAAACTCTGTAAAAATGGCAATTTTGGTCACTGTGAGGGTTTAAAAAGTGGTTATTCAACATGAGGCACGATCCAATTGACATTTTGAATCATTTTTGGTATAGTCCAAAAAATCAATTTTCGGATGAAAAACGATGACTCCGGACCTGTCGAACTATCCCAAAATGGTTAATATGGATGAAATTTTAACATTTAATCTTTTGACTCTAAATGACTGTTGGATGTGAATTATGACTTTGTCAACTAAAATAAGTGTGTTTAAAGTCATTTCTGTGCCTGAAACGGGTCAAAATTGAAGCTTTTGAGTAAGCAAAACTCTGTAAAAATGGCAATTTTGGTCACTGTGAGGGTTTAAAAAGTGGCTATTCAACATGAGGCACGATCCAATTGACATTTTGAATAATTTTGGGTACAGTCCAAAAAATCAATTTTCGGATGAAAAACGATGACTCCGGACCTGTCGAACAATCCCAAAATGGTCAATATGGATGAAATTTTAACATTTAATCTTTTGACTCTAAATGACTGTTGGATGTGAATTATGACTTTGTCAACTAAAATAAGTGTGTTTAAAGTCATTTCTGTGCCTGAAACGGGTCAAAATTGAAGCTTTTGAGTAAGCAAAACTCTGTAAAAATGGCAATTTTGGTCACTGTGAGGGTTTAAAAAGTGGTTATTCAACACGAGGCACGATCCAATTGACATTTTGAATCATTTTTGGTACAGTCCAAAAAATCAATTTTCGGATGAAAAACGATGACTCCGGACCTGTCGAACGATCCCAAAATGGTCAATATGGATGAAATTTTAACATTTAATCTTTTGACTCTAAATGACTGTTGGATGTGAATTATGACTTTGTCAACTAAAATAAGTGTGTTTAAAGTTATTTCTGTGCCTGAAACGGGTCAAAATTGAAGCTTTTGAGTAAGCAAAACTCTGTAAAAATGGCAATTTTGGTCACTGTGAGGGTTTAAAAAGTGGTTATTCAACATGAGGCACGATCCAATTGACATTTTGAATCATTTTTGGTACAGTCCAAAAAATCAATTTTTGGATGAAAAACGATGACTCCGGACCTGTCGAACGATCCCAAAATGGTCAATATGGATGAAATTTTAACATTTAATCTTTTGACTCTAAATGACTGTTGGATGTGAATTATGACTTTGTCAACTAAAATAAGTGTGTTGGAAGTCATTTTTGTGCCTGAAACGGGTCAAAATTGAAGCTTTTGAGTAAGCAAAACTCTGTAAAAATGGCAATTTTGGTCACTGTGAGGGTTTAAAAAGTGGTTATTCAACATGAGGCACGATCCAATTGACATTTTGAATCATTTTTGGTACAGTCCAAAAAATCAATTTTCGGATGAAAAACGATGACTCCGGACCTGTCGAACGATCCCAAAATGGTCAATATGGATGAAATTTTAACATTTAATCTTTTGACTCTAAATGACTGTTGGATGTGAATTATGACTTTATCAACTAAAATAAGTGTGTTTAAAGTCATTTCTGTGCCTGAAACGGGTCAAAATTGAAGCTTTTGAGTAAGCAAAACTCTGTAAAAATGGCAATTTTGGTCACTGTGAGGGTTTAAAAAGTGGCTATTCAACATGAGGCACGATCCAATTGACATTTTGAATAATTTTGGGTACAGTCCAAAAAATCAATTTTCGGATGAAAAACGATGACTCCGGACCTGTCGAACAATCCCAAAATGGTCAATATGGATGAAATTTTAACATTTAATCTTTTGACTCTAAATGACTGTTGGATGTGAATTATGACTTTGTCAACTAAAATAAGTATGTTTAAAGTCATTTCTGTGCCGGAAACGGGTCAAAATTTAAGCTTTTGAGTAAGCAAATATCTGTAAAAATGGCAATTTTGGTCACTGTGAGGGTTTAAAAAGTGGTTATTCAACATGAGGCACGATCCAATTGACATTTTGAATCATTTTTGGTACAGTCCAAAAAATCAATTTTCGGATGAAAAACGATGACTCCGGACCAGTCGAACGATCCCAAAATGGTCAATATGGATGAAATTTTAACATTTAATCTTTTGACTCTAAATGACTGTTGGATGTGAATTATGACTTTGTGAACTAAAATAAGTGTGTTTAAAGTCATTTCTGTGCCTGAAACGGGTCAAAATTGAAGCTTTTGAGTAAGCAAAACTCCGTAAAAATGGCAATTTTGGTCACTGTGAGGGTTTAAAAAGTGGTTATTCAACATGAGGCACGATCCAATTGACATTTTGAATCTTTTTTGGTACAGTCCAAAAAATCAATTTTCGGATGAAAAACGATGACTCCGGACCTGTCGAACGATCCCAAAATGGTCAATATGGATGAAATTTTAACATTTAATCTTTTGACTCTAAATGACTGTTGGATGTGAATTATGACTTTGTCAACTAAAATAAGTGTGTTTAAATTTATTTTTGTGCCTGAAACGGGTCAAAATTGAAGCTTTTGAGTAAGCAAAACTCTGTAAAAATGGCCATTTTGGTCACTGTGAGGGTATAAAAAGTGGTTATTCAACATGAGGCACGATCCAATTGACATTTTGAATCATTTTTGGTACAGTCCAAAAAATCAATTTTCGATTGAAAAACGATGACTCCGGACCTGTCGAACGATCCCAAAATGGTCAATATCGATGAAATTTTAACATTTAATCTTTTGACTCTAAATGACTGTTGGATGTGAATTATGACTTTGTCAACTAAAATAAGTGTGTTTAAAGTTATTTCTGTGCCTGAAACGGGTCAAAATTGAAGCTTTTGAGTAAGCAAAACTCTGTAAAAATGGCAATTTTGGTCACTGTGAGGGTTTAAAAAGTGGTTATTCAACATGAGGCACGATCCAATTGACATTTTGAATCATTTTTGGTACAGTCCATAAAATCAATTTTCGGATGAAAAACGATGACTCCGGACCTGTCGAACGATCCCAAAATGGTCAATATGGATGAAATTTTAACATTTAATCTATTGACTCTAAATGACTGTTGGATGTGAATTATGACTTTGTCAACTAAAATAAGTGTGTTTGAAGTCATTTTTGTGCCTGAAACGGGTCAAAATTGAAGCTTTTGAGTAAGCAAAACTGTAAAAATGGCAATTTTGGTCACTGTGAGGGTTTAAAAAGTGGTTATTCAACATGAGGCACGATCCAATTGACATTTTGAATCATTTTTGGTACAGTCCAAAAAATCAATTTTTGGATGAAAAACGATGACTCCGGATCTGTCGAACAGTCCCAAAATGGTCAATATGGATGAAATTTTAACATTTAATCTTTTGACTCTAAATGACTGTTGGATGTGAATTGTGACTTTGTCAACTAAAATAAGTGTGTTTAAAGTCATTTCTGTGCCTGAAACGGGTCAAAATTGAAGCTTTTGAGTAAGCAAAACTCTGTAAAAATGGCAATTTTGGTTACTGTGAGGGTTTAAAAAGTGGTTATTCAACATGAGGCACGATCCAATTGCCATTTTGAATCATTTTTGGTACAGTCCAAAAAATCAATTTTCGGATGAAAAACGATGACTCCGGACCTGTCGAACGGTCCCAAAATGGTCAATATGGATGAAATTTTAACATTTAATCTTTTGACTCTAAATGACTGTTGGATGTGAATTATGACTTTGTCAACTAAAATAAGTATGTTTAAAGTCATTTCTGTGCCGGAAACGGGTCAAAATTGAAGCTTTTGAGTAAGCAAAACTCTGTAAAAATGGCAATTTTGGTCACTGTGAGGGTTTAAAAAGAGGTTATTCAACATGAGGCACGATCCAATTGACATTTTGAATCATTTTTGGTATAGTCCAAAAAATCAATTTTCGGATGAAAAACGATGACTCCGGACCTGTCGAACGATCCCAAAATGGTCAATATCGATGAAATTTTAACATTTAATCTTTTGACTCTAAATGACTGTTGGATGTGAATTATGACTTTGTCAACTAAAATAAGTGTGTTTAAAGTTATTTCTGTGCCTGAAACGGGTCAAAATTGAAGCTTTTGAGTAAGCAAAACTCTGTAAAAATGGCAATTTTGGTCACTGTGAGGGTTTAAAAAGTGGTTATTCAACATGAGGCACGATCCAATTGACATTTTGAATCATTTTTGGTACAGTCCAAAAAATCAATTTTTGGATGAAAAACGATGACTCCGGATCTGTCGAACAATCCCAAAATGGTCAATATGGATGAAATTTTAACATTTAATCTTTTGACTCTAAATGACTGTTGGATGTGAATTATGACTTTGTCAACTAAAATAAGTGTGTTTAAAGTCATTTCTGTGCCTGAAACGGGTCAAAATTGAAGCTTTTGAGTAAGCAAAACTCTGTAAAAATGGCAATTTTGGTTACTGTGAGGGTTTAAAAAGTGGTTATTCAACATGAGGCACGATCCAATTGCCATTTTGAATCATTTTTGGTACAGTCCAAAAAATCAATTTTCGGATGAAAAACGATGACTCCGGACCTGTCGAACGATCCCAAAATGGTCAATATGGATGAAATTTTAACATTTAATCTTTTGACTCTAAATGACTGTTGGATGTGAATTATGACTTTGTCAACTAAAATAAGTGTGTTTGAAGTCATTTCTGTGCCTGAAACGGGTCACAATTGAAGCTTTTGAGTAAGCAAAACTCTGTAAAAATGGCAATTTTGGTCACAGTGAGGGTTTAAAAAGTGGTTATTCAACATGAGGCACGATCCAATTGACATTTTGAATCATTTTTGGTACAGTCCAAAAAATCAATTTTCGGATGAAAAACGATGACTCCGGACCTGTCGAACGGTCCCAAAATGGTCAATATGGATGAAATTTTAACATTTAATCTTTTGACTCTAAATGACTGTTGGATGTGAATTATGACTTTGTCAACTAAAATAAGTATGTTTAAAGTCATTTCTGTGCCGGAAACGGGTCAAAATTGAAGCTTTTGAGTAAGCAAAACTCTGTAAAAATGGCAATTTTGGTCACTGTGAGGGTTTAAAAAGTGGTTATTCAACATGAGGCACGATCCAATTGACATTTTGAATCATTTTTGGTATAGTCCAAAAAATCAATTTTCGGATGAAAAACGATGACTCCGGACCTGTCGAACTATCCCAAAATGGTTAATATGGATGAAATTTTAACATTTAATCTTTTGACTCTAAATGACTGTTGGATGTGAATTATGACTTTGTCAACTAAAATAAGTGTGTTTAAAGTCATTTCTGTGCCTGAAACGGGTCAAAATTGAAGCTTTTGAGTAAGCAAAACTCTGTAAAAATGGCAATTTTGGTCACTGTGAGGGTTTAAAAAGTGGCTATTCAACATGAGGCACGATCCAATCGACATTTTGAATAATTTTGGGTACAGTCCAAAAAATCAATTTTCGGATGAAAAACGATGACTCCGGACCTGTCGAACAATCCCAAAATGGTCAATATGGATGAAATTTTAACATTTAATCTTTTGACTCTAAATGACTGTTGGATGTGAATTATGACTTTGTCAACTAAAATAAGTGTGTTTAAAGTCATTTCTGTGCCTGAAACGGGTCAAAATTGAAGCTTTTGAGTAAGCAAAACTCTGTAAAAATGGCAATTTTGGTCACTGTGAGGGTTTAAAAAGTGGTTATTCAACACGAGGCACGATCCAATTGACATTTTGAATCATTTTTGGTACAGTCCAAAAAATCAATTTTCGGATGAAAAACGATGACTCCGGACCTGTCGAACGATCCCAAAATGGTCAATATGGATGAAATTTTAACATTTAATCTTTTGACTCTAAATGACTGTTGGATGTGAATTATGACTTTGTCAACTAAAATAAGTGTGTTTAAAGTTATTTCTGTGCCTGAAACGGGTCAAAATTGAAGCTTTTGAGTAAGCAAAACTCTGTAAAAATGGCAATTTTGGTCACTGTGAGGGTTTAAAAAGTGGTTATTCAACATGAGGCACGATCCAATTGACATTTTGAATCATTTTTGGTACAGTCCAAAAAATCAATTTTTGGATGAAAAACGATGACTCCGGACCTGTCGAACGATCCCAAAATGGTCAATATGGATGAAATTTTAACATTTAATCTTTTGACTCTAAATGACTGTTGGATGTGAATTATGACTTTGTCAACTAAAATAAGTGTGTTGGAAGTCATTTTTGTGCCTGAAACGGGTCAAAATTGAAGCTTTTGAGTAAGCAAAACTCTGTAAAAATGGCAATTTTGGTCACTGTGAGGGTTTAAAAAGTGGTTATTCAACATGAGGCACGATCCAATTGACATTTTGAATCATTTTTGGTACAGTCCAAAAAATCAATTTTCGGATGAAAAACGATGACTCCGGACCTGTCGAACGATCCCAAAATGGTCAATATGGATGAAATTTTAACATTTAATCTTTTGACTCTAAATGACTGTTGGATGTGAATTATGACTTTGTCAACTAAAATAAGTATGTTTAAAGTCATTTCTGTGCCGGAAACGGGTCAAAATTGAAGCTTTTGAGGAAGCAAAACTCTGTAAAAATGGCAATTTTGGTCACTGTGAGGGTTTAAAAAGTGGTTATTCAACATGAGGCACGATCCAATTGACATTTTGAATCATTTTTGGTACAGTCCAAAAAATCAATTTTCTGATGAAAAACGATGACTCCGGACCTGTCAAACTATCCTAAAATGGTTAATATGGATGAAATTTTAACATTTAATCTTTTGACTCTAAATGACTGTTGGATGTGAATTATGACTTTGTCAACTAAAATAAGTATGTTTAAAGTCATTTCTGTGCCGGAAACGGGTCAAAATTGAAGCTTTTGAGTAAGCAAAACTCTGTAAAAATGGCAATTTTGGTCACTGTGAGGGTTTAAAAAGTGGTTATTCAACATGAGGCACGATCCAATTGACATTTTGAATCATTTTTGGTATAGTCCAAAAAATCAATTTTCGGATGAAAAACGATGACTCCGGACCTGTCGAACTATCCCAAAATGGTTAATATGGATGAAATTTTAACATTTAATCTTTTGACTCTAAATGACTGTTGGATGTGAATTATGACTTTGTCAACTAAAATAAGTGTGTTTAAAGTCATTTCTGTGCCTGA
Organism: Lissotriton vulgaris; assembly: GCF_964263255.1. NCBI lineage: Eukaryota > Metazoa > Chordata > Amphibia > Caudata > Salamandridae > Lissotriton > Lissotriton vulgaris. Next base: position 227,458 of record NW_028241576.1, read on the forward strand.
AACGGGTCAAAATTGAAGCTTTTGAGTAAGCAAAACTCTGTAAAAATGGCAATTTTGGTCACTGTGAGGGTTTAAAAAGTGGCTATTCAACATGAGGCACGATCCAATTGACATTTTGAATAATTTTGGGTACAGTCCAAAAAATCAATTTTCGGATGAAAAACGATGACTCCGGACCTGTCGAACAATCCCAAAATGGTCAATATGGATGAAATTTTAACATTTAATCTTTTGACTCTAAATGACTGTTGGATGTGAATTATGACTTTGTCAACTAAAATAAGTGTGTTTAAAGTCATTTCTGTGCCTGAAACGGGTCAAAATTGAAGCTTTTGAGTAAGCAAAACTCTGTAAAAATGGCAATTTTGGTCACTGTGAGGGTTTAAAAAGTGGTTATTCAACACGAGGCACGATCCAATTGACATTTTGAATCATTTTTGGTACAGTCCAAAAAATCAATTTTCGGATGAAAAACGATGACTCCGGACCTGTCGAACGATCCCAAAATGGTCAATATGGATGAAATTTTAACATTTAATCTTTTGACTCTAAATGACTGTTGGATGTGAATTATGACTTTGTCAACTAAAATAAGTGTGTTTAAAGTTATTTCTGTGCCTGAAACGGGTCAAAATTGAAGCTTTTGAGTAAGCAAAACTCTGTAAAAATGGCAATTTTGGTCACTGTGAGGGTTTAAAAAGTGGTTATTCAACATGAGGCACGATCCAATTGACATTTTGAATCATTTTTGGTACAGTCCAAAAAATCAATTTTTGGATGAAAAACGATGACTCCGGACCTGTCGAACGATCCCAAAATGGTCAATATGGATGAAATTTTAACATTTAATCTTTTGACTCTAAATGACTGTTGGATGTGAATTATGACTTTGTCAACTAAAATAAGTGTGTTGGAAGTCATTTTTGTGCCTGAAACGGGTCAAAATTGAAGCTTTTGAGTAAGCAAAACTCTGTAAAAATGGCAATTTTGGTCACTGTGAGGGTTTAAAAAGTGGTTATTCAACATGAGGCACGATCCAATTGACATTTTGAATCATTTTTGGTACAGTCCAAAAAATCAATTTTCGGATGAAAAACGATGACTCCGGACCTGTCGAACGATCCCAAAATGGTCAATATGGATGAAATTTTAACATTTAATCTTTTGACTCTAAATGACTGTTGGATGTGAATTATGACTTTGTCAACTAAAATAAGTATGTTTAAAGTCATTTCTGTGCCGGAAACGGGTCAAAATTGAAGCTTTTGAGGAAGCAAAACTCTGTAAAAATGGCAATTTTGGTCACTGTGAGGGTTTAAAAAGTGGTTATTCAACATGAGGCACGATCCAATTGACATTTTGAATCATTTTTGGTACAGTCCAAAAAATCAATTTTCTGATGAAAAACGATGACTCCGGACCTGTCGAACTATCCTAAAATGGTTAATATGGATGAAATTTTAACATTTAATCTTTTGACTCTAAATGACTGTTGGATGTGAATTATGACTTTGTCAACTAAAATAAGTGTGTTTAAAGTTATTTCTGTGCCTGAAACGGGTCAAAATTGAAGCTTTTGAGTAAGCAAAACTCTGTAAAAATGGCAATTTTGGTCACTGTGAGGGTTTAAAAAGTGGCTATTCAACATGAGGCACGATCCAATTGACATTTTGAATAATTTTGGGTACAGTCCAAAAAATCAATTTTCGGATGAAAAACGATGACTCCGGACCTGTCGAACAATCCCAAAATGGTCAATATGGATGAAATTTTAACATTTAATCTTTTGACTCTAAATGACTGTTGGATGTGAATTATGACTTTGTCAACTAAAATAAGTGTGTTTAAAGTCATTTCTGTGCCTGAAACGGGTCAAAATTGAAGCTTTTGAGTAAGCAAAACTCTGTAAAAATGGCAATTTTGGTCACTGTGAGCGTTTAAAAAGTGGCTATTCAACATGAGGCACGATCCAATTGACATTTTGAATCATTTTTGGTACAGTCCAAAAAATCAATTTTCGGATGAAAAACGATGACTCCGGACCTGTCGAACAATCCCAAAATGGTCAATATGGATGAAATTTTAACATTTAATCTTTTGACTCTAAATGACTGTTGGATGTGAATTATGACTTTGTCAACTAAAATAAGTATGTTTAAAGTCATTTCTGTGCCGGAAACGGGTCAAAATTTAAGCTTTTGAGTAAGCAAATATCTGTAAAAATGGCAATTTTGGTCACTGTGAGGGTTTAAAAAGTGGTTATTCAACATGAGGCACGATCCAATTGACATTTTGAATAATTTTGGGTACAGTCCAAAAAATCAATTTTCGGATGAAAAACGATGACTCCGGACCTGTCGAACAATCCCAAAATGGTCAATATGGATGAAATTTTAACATTTAATCTTTTGACTCTAAATGACTGTTGGATGTGAATTATGACTTTGTCAACTAAAATAAGTGTGTTTAAAGTCATTTCTGTGCCTGAAACGGGTCAAAATTGAAGCTTTTGAGTAAGCAAAACTCTGTAAAAATGGCAATTTTGGTCACTGTGAGCGTTTAAAAAGTGGCTATTCAACATGAGGCACGATCCAATTGACATTTTGAATCATTTTTGGTACAGTCCAAAAAATCAATTTTCGGATGAAAAACGATGACTCCGGACCTGTCGAACGATCCCAAAATGGTCAATATGGATGAAATTTTAACATTTAATCTTTTGACTCTAAATGACTGTTGGATGTGAATTATGACTTTGTCAACTAAAATAAGTGTGTTTAAAGTTATTTCTGTGCCTGAAACGGGTCAAAATTGAAGCTTTTGAGTAAGCAAAACTCTGTAAAAATGGCAATTTTGGTCACTGTGAGGGTATAAAAAGTGGTTATTCAACATGAGGCACGATCCAATTGACATTTTGAATCATTTTTGGTACAGTCCAAAAAATCAATTTTCGGATGAAAAACGATGACTCCGGACCTGTCGAACAATCCCAAAATGGTCAATATGGATGAAATTTTAACATTTAATCTTTTGACTCTAAATGACTGTTGGATGTGAATTATGACTTTGTCAACTAAAATAAGTGTGTTTAAAGTCATTTCTGTGCCTGAAACGGGTCAAAATTGAAGCTTTTGAGTAAGCAAAACTCTGTAAAAATGGCAATTTTGGTCACTGTGATAGTTTAAAAAGTGGTTATTCAACATGAGGCTCGATCCAATTGACATTTTGAATCATTTTTGGTACAGTCCAAAAAATCAATTTTCGGATGAAAAACGATGACTCCGGACCTGTCGAACGATCCCAAAATGGTCAATATGGAGGAAATTTTAACATTTAATCTTTTGACTCTAAATGACTGTTGGATGTGAATTATGACTTTGTCAACTAAAATAAGTATGTTTAAAGTCATTTCTGTGCCGGAAACGGGTCAAAAGTTAAGCTTTTGAGTAAGCAAATATCTGTAAAAATGGCAATTTTGGTCACTGTGAGGGTTTAAAAAGTGGTTATTCAACATGAGGCACGATCCAATTGACATTTTGAATCATTTTTTGTACAGTCCAAAAAATCAATTTTCGGATGAAAAACGATGACTCCGGACCTGTCGAACAATCCCAAAATGGTCAATATGGATGAAATTTTAACATTTAATCTTTTGACTCTAAATGACTGTTGGATGTGAATTATGACTTTGTCAACTAAAATAAGTGTGTTTAAAGTCATTTCTGTGCCTGAAACGGGTCAAAATTGAAGCTTTTGAGTAAGCAAAACTCCGTAAAAATGGCAATTTTGGTCACTGTGAGGGTTTAAAAAGTGGTTATTCAACATGAGGCACGATCCAATTGACATTTTGAATCATTTTTGGTACAGTCCAAAAAATCAATTTTCGGATGAAAAACGATGACTCCGGACCTGTCGAACGATCCCAAAATGGTCAATATGGATGAAATTTTAACATTTAATCTTTTGACTCTAAATGACTGTTGGATGTGAATTATGACTTTGTCAACTAAAATAAGTGTGTTTAAAGTCATTTCTGTGCCTGAAACGGGTCAAAATTGAAGCTTTTGAGTAAGCAAAACTCTGTAAAAATGGCAATTTTGGTCACTGTGAGCGTTTAAAAAGTGGCTATTCAACATGAGGCACGATCCAATTGACATTTTGAATCATTTTTGGTACAGTCCAAAAAATCTATTTTCGGATGAAAAACGATGACTCCGGACCTGTCGAACAATCCCAAAATGGTCAATATGGATGAAATTTTAACATTTAATCTTTTGACTCTAAATGACTGTTGGATGTGAATTATGACTTTGTCAACTAAAATAAGTATGTTTAAAGTCATTTCTGTGCCTGAAACGGGTCAAAATTGAAGCTTTTGAGTAAGCAAAACTCCGTAAAAATGGCAATTTTGGTCACTGTGAGGGTTTAAAAAGTGGTTATTCAACATGAGGCACGATCCAATTGACATTTTGAATCTTTTTTGGTACAGTCCAAAAAATCAATTTTCGGATGAAAAACGATGACTCCGGACCTGTCGAACGATCCCAAAATGGTCAATATGGATGAAATTTTAACATTTAATCTTTTGACTCTAAATGACTGTTGGATGTGAATTATGACTTTGTCAACTAAAATAAGTGTGTTTAAATTTATTTTTGTGCCTGAAACGGGTCAAAATTGAAGCTTTTGAGTAAGCAAAACTCTGTAAAAATGGCCATTTTGGTCACTGTGAGGGTATAAAAAGTGGTTATTCAACATGAGGCACGATCCAATTGACATTTTGAATCATTTTTGGTACAGTCCAAAAAATCAATTTTCGATTGAAAAACGATGACTCCGGACCTGTCGAACGATCCCAAAATGGTCAATATCGATGAAATTTTAACATTTAATCTTTTGACTCTAAATGACTGTTGGATGTGAATTATGACTTTGTCAACTAAAATAAGTGTGTTTAAAGTTATTTCTGTGCCTGAAACAGGTCAAAATTGAAGCTTTTGAGTAAGCAAAACTCTGTAAAAATGGCAATTTTGGTCACTGTGAGGGTTTAAAAAGTGGTTATTCAACATGAGGCACGATCCAATTGACATTTTGAATCATTTTTGGTACAGTCCATAAAATCAATTTTCGGATGAAAAACGATGACTCCGGACCTGTCGAACGATCCCAAAATGGTCAATATGGATGAAATTTTAACATTTAATATATTGACTCTAAATGACTGTTGGATGTGAATTATGACTTTGTCAACTAAAATAAGTGTGTTTGAAGTCATTTTTGTGCCTGAAACGGGTCAAAATTGAAGCTTTTGAGTAAGCAAAACTCTGTAAAAATGGCAATTTTGGTCACTGTGAGGGTTTAAAAAGTGGTTATTCAACATGAGGCACGATCCAATTGACATTTTGAATCATTTTTGGTACAGTCCAAAAAATCAATTTTTGGATGAAAAACGATGACTCCGGATCTGTCGAACAATCCCAAAATGGTCAATATGGATGAAATTTTAACATTTAATCTTTTGACTCTAAATGACTGTTGGATGTGAATTATGACTTTGTCAACTAAAATAAGTGTGTTTAAAGTCATTTCTGTGCCTGAAACGGGTCAAAATTGAAGCTTTTGAGTAAGCAAAACTCTGTAAAAATGGCAATTTTGGTTACTGTGAGGGTTTAAAAAGTGGTTATTCAACATGAGGCACGATCCAATTGCCATTTTGAATCATTTTTGGTACAGTCCAAAAAATCAATTTTCGGATGAAAAACGATGACTCCGGACCTGTCGAACGATCCCAAAATGGTCAATATGGATGAAATTTTAACATTTAATCTTTTGACTCTAAATGACTGTTGGATGTGAATTATGACTTTGTCAACTAAAATAAGTGTGTTTAAAGTCATTTCTGTGCCTGAAACGGGTCAAAATTGAAGCTTTTGAGTAAGCAAAACTCTGTAAAAATGGCAATTTTGGTCACTGTGAGGGTTTAAAAAGTGGCTATTCAACATGAGGCACGATCCAATTGACATTTTGAATAATTTTGGGTACAGTCCAAAAAATCAATTTTCGGATGAAAAACGATGACTCCGGACCTGTCGAACAATCCCAAAATGGTCAATATGGATGAAATTTTAACATTTAATCTTTTGACTCTAAATGACTGTTGGATGTGAATTATGACTTTGTCAACTAAAATAAGTGTGTTTAAAGTCATTTCTGTGCCTGAAACGGGTCAAAATTGAAGCTTTTGAGTAAGCAAAACTCTGTAAAAATGGCAATTTTGGTCACTGTGAGGGTTTAAAAAGTGGTTATTCAACACGAGGCACGATCCAATTGACATTTTGAATCATTTTTGGTACAGTCCAAAAAATCAATTTTCGGATGAAAAACGATGACTCCGGACCTGTCGAACGATCCCAAAATGGTCAATATGGATGAAATTTTAACATTTAATCTTTTGACTCTAAATGACTGTTGGATGTGAATTATGACTTTGTCAACTAAAATAAGTGTGTTTAAAGTTATTTCTGTGCCTGAAACGGGTCAAAATTGAAGCTTTTGAGTAAGCAAAACTCTGTAAAAATGGCAATTTTGGTCACTGTGAGGGTTTAAAAAGTGGTTATTCAACATGAGGCACGATCCAATTGACATTTTGAATCATTTTTGGTACAGTCCAAAAAATCAATTTTTGGATGAAAAACGATGACTCCGGACCTGTCGAACGATCCCAAAATGGTCAATATGGATGAAATTTTAACATTTAATCTTTTGACTCTAAATGACTGTTGGATGTGAATTATGACTTTGTCAACTAAAATAAGTGTGTTGGAAGTCATTTTTGTGCCTGAAACGGGTCAAAATTGAAGCTTTTGAGTAAGCAAAACTCTGTAAAAATGGCAATTTTGGTCACTGTGAGGGTTTAAAAAGTGGTTATTCAACATGAGGCACGATCCAATTGACATTTTGAATCATTTTTGGTACAGTCCAAAAAATCAATTTTCGGATGAAAAACGATGACTCCGGACCTGTCGAACGATCCCAAAATGGTCAATATGGATGAAATTTTAACATTTAATCTTTTGACTCTAAATGACTGTTGGATGTGAATTATGACTTTATCAACTAAAATAAGTGTGTTTAAAGTCATTTCTGTGCCTGAAACGGGTCAAAATTGAAGCTTTTGAGTAAGCAAAACTCTGTAAAAATGGCAATTTTGGTCACTGTGAGGGTTTAAAAAGTGGCTATTCAACATGAGGCACGATCCAATTGACATTTTGAATAATTTTGGGTACAGTCCAAAAAATCAATTTTCGGATGAAAAACGATGACTCCGGACCTGTCGAACAATCCCAAAATGGTCAATATGGATGAAATTTTAACATTTAATCTTTTGACTCTAAATGACTGTTGGATGTGAATTATGACTTTGTCAACTAAAATAAGTATGTTTAAAGTCATTTCTGTGCCGGAAACGGGTCAAAATTTAAGCTTTTGAGTAAGCAAATATCTGTAAAAATGGCAATTTTGGTCACTGTGAGGGTTTAAAAAGTGGTTATTCAACATGAGGCACGATCCAATTGACATTTTGAATCATTTTTGGTACAGTCCAAAAAATCAATTTTCGGATGAAAAACGATGACTCCGGACCAGTCGAACGATCCCAAAATGGTCAATATGGATGAAATTTTAACATTTAATCTTTTGACTCTAAATGACTGTTGGATGTGAATTATGACTTTGTGAACTAAAATAAGTGTGTTTAAAGTCATTTCTGTGCCTGAAACGGGTCAAAATTGAAGCTTTTGAGTAAGCAAAACTCCGTAAAAATGGCAATTTTGGTCACTGTGAGGGTTTAAAAAGTGGTTATTCAACATGAGGCACGATCCAATTGACATTTTGAATCTTTTTTGGTACAGTCCAAAAAATCAATTTTCGGATGAAAAACGATGACTCCGGACCTGTCGAACGATCCCAAAATGGTCAATATGGATGAAATTTTAACATTTAATCTTTTGACTCTAAATGACTGTTGGATGTGAATTATGACTTTGTCAACTAAAATAAGTGTGTTTAAATTTATTTTTGTGCCTGAAACGGGTCAAAATTGAAGCTTTTGAGTAAGCAAAACTCTGTAAAAATGGCCATTTTGGTCACTGTGAGGGTATAAAAAGTGGTTATTCAACATGAGGCACGATCCAATTGACATTTTGAATCATTTTTGGTACAGTCCAAAAAATCAATTTTCGATTGAAAAACGATGACTCCGGACCTGTCGAACGATCCCAAAATGGTCAATATCGATGAAATTTTAACATTTAATCTTTTGACTCTAAATGACTGTTGGATGTGAATTATGACTTTGTCAACTAAAATAAGTGTGTTTAAAGTTATTTCTGTGCCTGAAACGGGTCAAAATTGAAGCTTTTGAGTAAGCAAAACTCTGTAAAAATGGCAATTTTGGTCACTGTGAGGGTTTAAAAAGTGGTTATTCAACATGAGGCACGATCCAATTGACATTTTGAATCATTTTTGGTACAGTCCATAAAATCAATTTTCGGATGAAAAACGATGACTCCGGACCTGTCGAACGATCCCAAAATGGTCAATATGGATGAAATTTTAACATTTAATCTATTGACTCTAAATGACTGTTGGATGTGAATTATGACTTTGTCAACTAAAATAAGTGTGTTTGAAGTCATTTTTGTGCCTGAAACGGGTCAAAATTGAAGCTTTTGAGTAAGCAAAACTGTAAAAATGGCAATTTTGGTCACTGTGAGGGTTTAAAAAGTGGTTATTCAACATGAGGCACGATCCAATTGACATTTTGAATCATTTTTGGTACAGTCCAAAAAATCAATTTTTGGATGAAAAACGATGACTCCGGATCTGTCGAACAGTCCCAAAATGGTCAATATGGATGAAATTTTAACATTTAATCTTTTGACTCTAAATGACTGTTGGATGTGAATTGTGACTTTGTCAACTAAAATAAGTGTGTTTAAAGTCATTTCTGTGCCTGAAACGGGTCAAAATTGAAGCTTTTGAGTAAGCAAAACTCTGTAAAAATGGCAATTTTGGTTACTGTGAGGGTTTAAAAAGTGGTTATTCAACATGAGGCACGATCCAATTGCCATTTTGAATCATTTTTGGTACAGTCCAAAAAATCAATTTTCGGATGAAAAACGATGACTCCGGACCTGTCGAACGGTCCCAAAATGGTCAATATGGATGAAATTTTAACATTTAATCTTTTGACTCTAAATGACTGTTGGATGTGAATTATGACTTTGTCAACTAAAATAAGTATGTTTAAAGTCATTTCTGTGCCGGAAACGGGTCAAAATTGAAGCTTTTGAGTAAGCAAAACTCTGTAAAAATGGCAATTTTGGTCACTGTGAGGGTTTAAAAAGTGGTTATTCAACATGAGGCACGATCCAATTGACATTTTGAATCATTTTTGGTATAGTCCAAAAAATCAATTTTCGGATGAAAAACGATGACTCCGGACCTGTCGAACGATCCCAAAATGGTCAATATCGATGAAATTTTAACATTTAATCTTTTGACTCTAAATGACTGTTGGATGTGAATTATGACTTTGTCAACTAAAATAAGTGTGTTTAAAGTTATTTCTGTGCCTGAAACGGGTCAAAATTGAAGCTTTTGAGTAAGCAAAACTCTGTAAAAATGGCAATTTTGGTCACTGTGAGGGTTTAAAAAGTGGTTATTCAACATGAGGCACGATCCAATTGACATTTTGAATCATTTTTGGTACAGTCCAAAAAATCAATTTTTGGATGAAAAACGATGACTCCGGATCTGTCGAACAATCCCAAAATGGTCAATATGGATGAAATTTTAACATTTAATCTTTTGACTCTAAATGACTGTTGGATGTGAATTATGACTTTGTCAACTAAAATAAGTGTGTTTAAAGTCATTTCTGTGCCTGAAACGGGTCAAAATTGAAGCTTTTGAGTAAGCAAAACTCTGTAAAAATGGCAATTTTGGTTACTGTGAGGGTTTAAAAAGTGGTTATTCAACATGAGGCACGATCCAATTGCCATTTTGAATCATTTTTGGTACAGTCCAAAAAATCAATTTTCGGATGAAAAACGATGACTCCGGACCTGTCGAACGATCCCAAAATGGTCAATATGGATGAAATTTTAACATTTAATCTTTTGACTCTAAATGACTGTTGGATGTGAATTATGACTTTGTCAACTAAAATAAGTGTGTTTGAAGTCATTTCTGTGCCTGAAACGGGTCACAATTGAAGCTTTTGAGTAAGCAAAACTCTGTAAAAATGGCAATTTTGGTCACAGTGAGGGTTTAAAAAGTGGTTATTCAACATGAGGCACGATCCAATTGACATTTTGAATCATTTTTGGTACAGTCCAAAAAATCAATTTTCGGATGAAAAACGATGACTCCGGACCTGTCGAACGGTCCCAAAATGGTCAATATGGATGAAATTTTAACATTTAATCTTTTGACTCTAAATGACTGTTGGATGTGAATTATGACTTTGTCAACTAAAATAAGTATGTTTAAAGTCATTTCTGTGCCGGAAACGGGTCAAAATTGAAGCTTTTGAGTAAGCAAAACTCTGTAAAAATGGCAATTTTGGTCACTGTGAGGGTTTAAAAAGTGGTTATTCAACATGAGGCACGATCCAATTGACATTTTGAATCATTTTTGGTATAGTCCAAAAAATCAATTTTCGGATGAAAAACGATGACTCCGGACCTGTCGAACTATCCCAAAATGGTTAATATGGATGAAATTTTAACATTTAATCTTTTGACTCTAAATGACTGTTGGATGTGAATTATGACTTTGTCAACTAAAATAAGTGTGTTTAAAGTCATTTCTGTGCCTGAAACGGGTCAAAATTGAAGCTTTTGAGTAAGCAAAACTCTGTAAAAATGGCAATTTTGGTCACTGTGAGGGTTTAAAAAGTGGCTATTCAACATGAGGCACGATCCAATCGACATTTTGAATAATTTTGGGTACAGTCCAAAAAATCAATTTTCGGATGAAAAACGATGACTCCGGACCTGTCGAACAATCCCAAAATGGTCAATATGGATGAAATTTTAACATTTAATCTTTTGACTCTAAATGACTGTTGGATGTGAATTATGACTTTGTCAACTAAAATAAGTGTGTTTAAAGTCATTTCTGTGCCTGAAACGGGTCAAAATTGAAGCTTTTGAGTAAGCAAAACTCTGTAAAAATGGCAATTTTGGTCACTGTGAGGGTTTAAAAAGTGGTTATTCAACACGAGGCACGATCCAATTGACATTTTGAATCATTTTTGGTACAGTCCAAAAAATCAATTTTCGGATGAAAAACGATGACTCTGGACCTGTCGAACGATCCCAAAATGGTCAATATGGATGAAATTTTAACATTTAATCTTTTGACTCTAAATGACTGTTGGATGTGAATTATGACTTTGTCAACTAAAATAAGTGTGTTTAAAGTTATTTCTGTGCCTGAAACGGGTCAAAATTGAAGCTTTTGAGTAAGCAAAACTCTGTAAAAATGGCAATTTTGGTCACTGTGAGGGTTTAAAAAGTGGTTATTCAACATGAGGCACGATCCAATTGACATTTTGAATCATTTTTGGTACAGTCCAAAAAATCAATTTTTGGATGAAAAACGATGACTCCGGACCTGTCGAACGATCCCAAAATGGTCAATATGGATGAAATTTTAACATTTAATCTTTTGACTCTAAATGACTGTTGGATGTGAATTATGACTTTGTCAACTAAAATAAGTGTGTTGGAAGTCATTTTTGTGCCTGAAACGGGTCAAAATTGAAGCTTTTGAGTAAGCAAAACTCTGTAAAAATGGCAATTTTGGTCACTGTGAGGGTTTAAAAAGTGGTTATTCAACATGAGGCACGATCCAATTGACATTTTGAATCATTTTTGGTACAGTCCAAAAAATCAATTTTCGGATGAAAAACGATGACTCCGGACCTGTCGAACGATCCCAAAATGGTCAATATGGATGAAATTTTAACATTTAATCTTTTGACTCTAAATGACTGTTGGATGTGAATTATGACTTTGTCAACTAAAATAAGTATGTTTAAAGTCATTTCTGTGCCGGAAACGGGTCAAAATTGAAGCTTTTGAGGAAGCAAAACTCTGTAAAAATGGCAATTTTGGTCACTGTGAGGGTTTAAAAAGTGGTTATTCAACATGAGGCACGATCCAATTGACATTTTGAATCATTTTTGGTACAGTCCAAAAAATCAATTTTCTGATGAAAAACGATGACTCCGGACCTGTCAAACTATCCTAAAATGGTTAATATGGATGAAATTTTAACATTTAATCTTTTGACTCTAAATGACTGTTGGATGTGAATTATGACTTTGTCAACTAAAATAAGTATGTTTAAAGTCATTTCTGTGCCGGAAACGGGTCAAAATTGAAGCTTTTGAGTAAGCAAAACTCTGTAAAAATGGCAATTTTGGTCACTGTGAGGGTTTAAAAAGTGGTTATTCAACATGAGGCACGATCCAATTGACATTTTGAATCATTTTTGGTATAGTCCAAAAAATCAATTTTCGGATGAAAAACGATGACTCCGGACCTGTCGAACTATCCCAAAATGGTTAATATGGATGAAATTTTAACATTTAATCTTTTGACTCTAAATGACTGTTGGATGTGAATTATGACTTTGTCAACTAAAATAAGTGTGTTTAAAGTCATTTCTGTGCCTGAAACGGGTCAAAATTGAAGCTTTTGAGTAAGCAAAACTCTGTAAAAATGGCAATTTTGGTCACTGTGAGGGTTTAAAAAGTGGCTATTCAACATGAGGCACGATCCAATTGACATTTTGAATAATTTTGGGTACAGTCCAAAAAATCAATTTTCGGATGAAAAACGATGACTCCGGACCTGTCGAACAATCCCAAAATGGTCAATATGGATGAAATTTTAACATTTAATCTTTTGACTCTAAATGACTGTTGGATGTGAATTATGACTTTGTCAACTAAAATAAGTGTGTTTAAAGTCATTTCTGTGCCTGAAACGGGTCAAAATTGAAGCTTTTGAGTAAGCAAAACTCTGTAAAAATGGCAATTTTGGTCACTGTGAGGGTTTAAAAAGTGGTTATTCAACACGAGGCACGATCCAATTGACATTTTGAATCATTTTTGGTACAGTCCAAAAAATCAATTTTCGGATGAAAAACGATGACTCCGGACCTGTCGAACGATCCCAAAATGGTCAATATGGATGAAATTTTAACATTTAATCTTTTGACTCTAAATGACTGTTGGATGTGAATTATGACTTTGTCAACTAAAATAAGTGTGTTTAAAGTTATTTCTGTGCCTGAAACGGGTCAAAATTGAAGCTTTTGAGTAAGCAAAACTCTGTAAAAATGGCAATTTTGGTCACTGTGAGGGTTTAAAAAGTGGTTATTCAACATGAGGCACGATCCAATTGACATTTTGAATCATTTTTGGTACAGTCCAAAAAATCAATTTTTGGATGAAAAACGATGACTCCGGACCTGTCGAACGATCCCAAAATGGTCAATATGGATGAAATTTTAACATTTAATCTTTTGACTCTAAATGACTGTTGGATGTGAATTATGACTTTGTCAACTAAAATAAGTGTGTTGGAAGTCATTTTTGTGCCTGAAACGGGTCAAAATTGAAGCTTTTGAGTAAGCAAAACTCTGTAAAAATGGCAATTTTGGTCACTGTGAGGGTTTAAAAAGTGGTTATTCAACATGAGGCACGATCCAATTGACATTTTGAATCATTTTTGGTACAGTCCAAAAAATCAATTTTCGGATGAAAAACGATGACTCCGGACCTGTCGAACGATCCCAAAATGGTCAATATGGATGAAATTTTAACATTTAATCTTTTGACTCTAAATGACTGTTGGATGTGAATTATGACTTTGTCAACTAAAATAAGTATGTTTAAAGTCATTTCTGTGCCGGAAACGGGTCAAAATTGAAGCTTTTGAGGAAGCAAAACTCTGTAAAAATGGCAATTTTGGTCACTGTGAGGGTTTAAAAAGTGGTTATTCAACATGAGGCACGATCCAATTGACATTTTGAATCATTTTTGGTACAGTCCAAAAAATCAATTTTCTGATGAAAAACGATGACTCCGGACCTGTCGAACTATCCTAAAATGGTTAATATGGATGAAATTTTAACATTTAATCTTTTGACTCTAAATGACTGTTGGATGTGAATTATGACTTTGTCAACTAAAATAAGTGTGTTTAAAGTTATTTCTGTGCCTGAAACGGGTCAAAATTGAAGCTTTTGAGTAAGCAAAACTCTGTAAAAATGGCAATTTTGGTCACTGTGAGGGTTTAAAAAGTGGCTATTCAACATGAGGCACGATCCAATTGACATTTTGAATAATTTTGGGTACAGTCCAAAAAATCAATTTTCGGATGAAAAACGATGACTCCGGACCTGTCGAACAATCCCAAAATGGTCAATATGGATGAAATTTTAACATTTAATCTTTTGACTCTAAATGACTGTTGGATGTGAATTATGACTTTGTCAACTAAAATAAGTGTGTTTAAAGTCATTTCTGTGCCTGAAACGGGTCAAAATTGAAGCTTTTGAGTAAGCAAAACTCTGTAAAAATGGCAATTTTGGTCACTGTGAGCGTTTAAAAAGTGGCTATTCAACATGAGGCACGATCCAATTGACATTTTGAATCATTTTTGGTACAGTCCAAAAAATCAATTTTCGGATGAAAAACGATGACTCCGGACCTGTCGAACAATCCCAAAATGGTCAATATGGATGAAATTTTAACATTTAATCTTTTGACTCTAAATGACTGTTGGATGTGAATTATGACTTTGTCAACTAAAATAAGTATGTTTAAAGTCATTTCTGTGCCGGAAACGGGTCAAAATTTAAGCTTTTGAGTAAGCAAATATCTGTAAAAATGGCAATTTTGGTCACTGTGAGGGTTTAAAAAGTGGTTATTCAACATGAGGCACGATCCAATTGACATTTTGAATAATTTTGGGTACAGTCCAAAAAATCAATTTTCGGATGAAAAACGATGACTCCGGACCTGTCGAACAATCCCAAAATGGTCAATATGGATGAAATTTTAACATTTAATCTTTTGACTCTAAATGACTGTTGGATGTGAATTATGACTTTGTCAACTAAAATAAGTGTGTTTAAAGTCATTTCTGTGCCTGAAACGGGTCAAAATTGAAGCTTTTGAGTAAGCAAAACTCTGTAAAAATGGCAATTTTGGTCACTGTGAGCGTTTAAAAAGTGGCTATTCAACATGAGGCACGATCCAATTGACATTTTGAATCATTTTTGGTACAGTCCAAAAAATCAATTTTCGGATGAAAAACGATGACTCCGGACCTGTCGAACGATCCCAAAATGGTCAATATGGATGAAATTTTAACATTTAATCTTTTGACTCTAAATGACTGTTGGATGTGAATTATGACTTTGTCAACTAAAATAAGTGTGTTTAAAGTTATTTCTGTGCCTGAAACGGGTCAAAATTGAAGCTTTTGAGTAAGCAAAACTCTGTAAAAATGGCAATTTTGGTCACTGTGAGGGTATAAAAAGTGGTTATTCAACATGAGGCACGATCCAATTGACATTTTGAATCATTTTTGGTACAGTCCAAAAAATCAATTTTCGGATGAAAAACGATGACTCCGGACCTGTCGAACAATCCCAAAATGGTCAATATGGATGAAATTTTAACATTTAATCTTTTGACTCTAAATGACTGTTGGATGTGAATTATGACTTTGTCAACTAAAATAAGTGTGTTTAAAGTCATTTCTGTGCCTGAAACGGGTCAAAATTGAAGCTTTTGAGTAAGCAAAACTCTGTAAAAATGGCAATTTTGGTCACTGTGATAGTTTAAAAAGTGGTTATTCAACATGAGGCTCGATCCAATTGACATTTTGAATCATTTTTGGTACAGTCCAAAAAATCAATTTTCGGATGAAAAACGATGACTCCGGACCTGTCGAACGATCCCAAAATGGTCAATATGGAGGAAATTTTAACATTTAATCTTTTGACTCTAAATGACTGTTGGATGTGAATTATGACTTTGTCAACTAAAATAAGTATGTTTAAAGTCATTTCTGTGCCGGAAACGGGTCAAAAGTTAAGCTTTTGAGTAAGCAAATATCTGTAAAAATGGCAATTTTGGTCACTGTGAGGGTTTAAAAAGTGGTTATTCAACATGAGGCACGATCCAATTGACATTTTGAATCATTTTTTGTACAGTCCAAAAAATCAATTTTCGGATGAAAAACGATGACTCCGGACCTGTCGAACAATCCCAAAATGGTCAATATGGATGAAATTTTAACATTTAATCTTTTGACTCTAAATGACTGTTGGATGTGAATTATGACTTTGTCAACTAAAATAAGTGTGTTTAAAGTCATTTCTGTGCCTGAAACGGGTCAAAATTGAAGCTTTTGAGTAAGCAAAACTCCGTAAAAATGGCAATTTTGGTCACTGTGAGGGTTTAAAAAGTGGTTATTCAACATGAGGCACGATCCAATTGACATTTTGAATCATTTTTGGTACAGTCCAAAAAATCAATTTTCGGATGAAAAACGATGACTCCGGACCTGTCGAACGATCCCAAAATGGTCAATATGGATGAAATTTTAACATTTAATCTTTTGACTCTAAATGACTGTTGGATGTGAATTATGACTTTGTCAACTAAAATAAGTGTGTTTAAAGTCATTTCTGTGCCTGAAACGGGTCAAAATTGAAGCTTTTGAGTAAGCAAAACTCTGTAAAAATGGCAATTTTGGTCACTGTGAGCGTTTAAAAAGTGGCTATTCAACATGAGGCACGATCCAATTGACATTTTGAATCATTTTTGGTACAGTCCAAAAAATCTATTTTCGGATGAAAAACGATGACTCCGGACCTGTCGAACAATCCCAAAATGGTCAATATGGATGAAATTTTAACATTTAATCTTTTGACTCTAAATGACTGTTGGATGTGAATTATGACTTTGTCAACTAAAATAAGTATGTTTAAAGTCATTTCTGTGCCTGAAACGGGTCAAAATTGAAGCTTTTGAGTAAGCAAAACTCCGTAAAAATGGCAATTTTGGTCACTGTGAGGGTTTAAAAAGTGGTTATTCAACATGAGGCACGATCCAATTGACATTTTGAATCTTTTTTGGTACAGTCCAAAAAATCAATTTTCGGATGAAAAACGATGACTCCGGACCTGTCGAACGATCCCAAAATGGTCAATATGGATGAAATTTTAACATTTAATCTTTTGACTCTAAATGACTGTTGGATGTGAATTATGACTTTGTCAACTAAAATAAGTGTGTTTAAATTTATTTTTGTGCCTGAAACGGGTCAAAATTGAAGCTTTTGAGTAAGCAAAACTCTGTAAAAATGGCCATTTTGGTCACTGTGAGGGTATAAAAAGTGGTTATTCAACATGAGGCACGATCCAATTGACATTTTGAATCATTTTTGGTACAGTCCAAAAAATCAATTTTCGATTGAAAAACGATGACTCCGGACCTGTCGAACGATCCCAAAATGGTCAATATCGATGAAATTTTAACATTTAATCTTTTGACTCTAAATGACTGTTGGATGTGAATTATGACTTTGTCAACTAAAATAAGTGTGTTTAAAGTTATTTCTGTGCCTGAAACAGGTCAAAATTGAAGCTTTTGAGTAAGCAAAACTCTGTAAAAATGGCAATTTTGGTCACTGTGAGGGTTTAAAAAGTGGTTATTCAACATGAGGCACGATCCAATTGACATTTTGAATCATTTTTGGTACAGTCCATAAAATCAATTTTCGGATGAAAAACGATGACTCCGGACCTGTCGAACGATCCCAAAATGGTCAATATGGATGAAATTTTAACATTTAATATATTGACTCTAAATGACTGTTGGATGTGAATTATGACTTTGTCAACTAAAATAAGTGTGTTTGAAGTCATTTTTGTGCCTGAAACGGGTCAAAATTGAAGCTTTTGAGTAAGCAAAACTCTGTAAAAATGGCAATTTTGGTCACTGTGAGGGTTTAAAAAGTGGTTATTCAACATGAGGCACGATCCAATTGACATTTTGAATCATTTTTGGTACAGTCCAAAAAATCAATTTTTGGATGAAAAACGATGACTCCGGATCTGTCGAACAATCCCAAAATGGTCAATATGGATGAAATTTTAACATTTAATCTTTTGACTCTAAATGACTGTTGGATGTGAATTATGACTTTGTCAACTAAAATAAGTGTGTTTAAAGTCATTTCTGTGCCTGAAACGGGTCAAAATTGAAGCTTTTGAGTAAGCAAAACTCTGTAAAAATGGCAATTTTGGTTACTGTGAGGGTTTAAAAAGTGGTTATTCAACATGAGGCACGATCCAATTGCCATTTTGAATCATTTTTGGTACAGTCCAAAAAATCAATTTTCGGATGAAAAACGATGACTCCGGACCTGTCGAACGATCCCAAAATGGTCAATATGGATGAAATTTTAACATTTAATCTTTTGACTCTAAATGACTGTTGGATGTGAATTATGACTTTGTCAACTAAAATAAGTGTGTTTGAAGTCATTTCTGTGCCTGAAACGGGTCACAATTGAAGCTTTTGAGTAAGCAAAACTCTGTAAAAATGGCAATTTTGGTCACAGTGAGGGTTTAAAAAGTGGTTATTCAACATGAGGCACGATCCAATTGACATTTTGAATCATTTTTGGTACAGTCCAAAAAATCAATTTTCGGATGAAAAACGATGACTCCGGACCTGTCGAACGGTCCCAAAATGGTCAATATGGATGAAATTTTAACATTTAATCTTTTGACTCTAAATGACTGTTGGATGTGAATTATGACTTTGTCAACTAAAATAAGTATGTTTAAAGTCATTTCTGTGCCGGAAACGGGTCAAAATTGAAGCTTTTGAGTAAGCAAAACTCTGTAAAAATGGCAATTTTGGTCACTGTGAGGGTTTAAAAAGTGGTTATTCAACATGAGGCACGATCCAATTGACATTTTGAATAATTTTGGGTACAGTCCAAAAAATCAATTTTCGGATGAAAAACGATGACTCCGGACCTGTCGAACAATCCCAAAATGGTCAATATGGATGAAATTTTAACATTTAATCTTTTGACTCTAAATGACTGTTGGATGTGAATTATGACTTTGTCAACTAAAATAAGTGTGTTTAAAGTCATTTCTGTGCCTGAAACGGGTCAAAATTGAAGCTTTTGAGTAAGCAAAACTCTGTAAAAATGGCAATTTTGGTCACTGTGAGGGTTTAAAAAGTGGTTATTCAACACGAGGCACGATCCAATTGACATTTTGAATCATTTTTGGTACAGTCCAAAAAATCAATTTTCGGATGAAAAACGATGACTCCGGACCTGTCGAACGATCCCAAAATGGTCAATATGGATGAAATTTTAACATTTAATCTTTTGACTCTAAATGACTGTTGGATGTGAATTATGACTTTGTCAACTAAAATAAGTGTGTTTAAAGTTATTTCTGTGCCTGAAACGGGTCAAAATTGAAGCTTTTGAGTAAGCAAAACTCTGTAAAAATGGCAATTTTGGTCACTGTGAGGGTTTAAAAAGTGGTTATTCAACATGAGGCACGATCCAATTGACATTTTGAATCATTTTTGGTACAGTCCAAAAAATCAATTTTTGGATGAAAAACGATGACTCCGGACCTGTCGAACGATCCCAAAATGGTCAATATGGATGAAATTTTAACATTTAATCTTTTGACTCTAAATGACTGTTGGATGTGAATTATGACTTTGTCAACTAAAATAAGTGTGTTGGAAGTCATTTTTGTGCCTGAAACGGGTCAAAATTGAAGCTTTTGAGTAAGCAAAACTCTGTAAAAATGGCAATTTTGGTCACTGTGAGGGTTTAAAAAGTGGTTATTCAACATGAGGCACGATCCAATTGACATTTTGAATCATTTTTGGTACAGTCCCAAAAATCAATTTTCGGATGAAAAACGATGACTCCGGACCTGTCGAACGATCCCAAAATGGTCAATATGGATGAAATTTTAACATTTAATCTTTTGACTCTAAATGACTGTTGAATGTGAATTATGACTTTGTCAACTAAAATAAGTATGTTTAAAGTCATTTCTGTGCCGGAAACGGGTCAAAATTGAAGCTTTTGAGTAAGCAAAACTCTGTAAAAATGGCAATTTTGGTCACTGTGAGGGTTTAAAAAGTGGTTATTCAACATGAGGCACGATCCAATTGACATTTTGAATAATTTTTGTACAGTCCAAAAAATCAATTTTCTGATGAAAAACGATGACTCCGGACCTGTCGAACTATCCTAAAATGGTTAATATGGATGAAATTTTAACATTTAATCTTTTGACTCTAAATGACTGTTGGATGTGAATTATGACTTTGTCAACTAAAATAAGTGTGTTTAAAGTTATTTCTGTGCCTGAAACGGGTCAAAATTGAAGCTTTTGAGTAAGCAAAACTCTGTAAAAATGGCAATTTTGGTCACTGTGAGGGTTTAAAAAGTGGCTATTCAACATGAGGCACGATCCAATTGACATTTTGAATAATTTTGGGTACAGTCCAAAAAATCAATTTTCGGATGAAAAACGATGACTCCGGACCTGTCGAACAATCCCAAAATGGTCAATATGGATGAAATTTTAACATTTAATCTTTTGACTCTAAATGACTGTTGGATGTGAATTATGACTTTGTCAACTAAAATAAGTGTGTTTAAAGTCATTTCTGTGCCTGAAACGGGTCAAAATTGAAGCTTTTGAGTAAGCAAAACTCTGTAAAAATGGCAATTTTGGTCACTGTGAGCGTTTAAAAAGTGGCTATTCAACATGAGGCACGATCCAATTGACATTTTGAATCATTTTTGGTACAGTCCAAAAAATCAATTTTCGGATGAAAAACGATGACTCCGGACCTGTCGAACAATCCCAAAATGGTCAATATGGATGAAATTTTAACATTTAATCTTTTGACTCTAAATGACTGTTGGATGTGAATTATGACTTTGTCAACTAAAATAAGTATGTTTAAAGTCATTTCTGTGCCGGAAACGGGTCAAAATTTAAGCTTTTGAGTAAGCAAATATCTGTAAAAATGGCAATTTTGGTCACTGTGAGGGTTTAAAAAGTGGTTATTCAACATGAGGCACGATCCAATTGACATTTTGAATCATTTTTGGTACAGTCCAAAAAATCAATTTTCGGATGAAAAACGATGACTCCGGACCTGTCGAACAATCCCAAAATGGTCAATATGGATGAAATTTTAACATTTAATCTTTTGACTCTAAATGACTGTTGGATGTGAATTATGACTTTGTCAACTAAAATAAGTATGTTTAAAGTCATTTCTGTGCCTGAAACGGGTCAAAATTGAAGCTTTTGAGTAAGCAAAACTCCGTAAAAATGGCAATTTTGGTCACTGTGAGGGTTTAAAAAGTGGTTATTCAACATGAGGCACGATCCAATTGACATTTTGAATCATTTTTGGTACAGTTCAAAAAATCAATTTTCGGATGAAAAACGATGACTCCGGACCTGTCGAACGATCCCAAAATGGTCAATATGGATGAAATTTTAACATTTCATCTTTTGACTCTAAATGACTGTTGGATGTGAATTATGACTTTGTCAACTAAAATAAGTGTGTTTAAAGTTATTTCTGTGCCTGAAACGGGTCAAAATTGAAGCTTTTGAGTAAGCAAAACTCTGTAAAAATGGCAATTTTGGTCACTGTGAGGGTATAAAAAGTGGTTATTCAACATGAGGCACGATCCAATTGACATTTTGAATCATTTTTGGTACAGTCCAAAAAATCAATTTTCGGATGAAAAACGATGACTCCGGACCTGTCGAACAATCCCAAAATGGTCAATATGGATGAAATTTTAACATTTAATCTTTTGACTCTAAATGACTGTTGGATGTGAATTATGACTTTGTCAACTAAAATAAGTGTGTTTAAAGTCATTTCTGTGCCTGAAACGGGTCAAAATTGAAGCTTTTGAGTAAGCAGAACTCTGTAAAAATGGCAATTTTGGTCACTGTGATAGTTTAAAAAGTGGTTATTCAACATGAGGCACGATCCAATTGACATTTTGAATCATTTTTGGTACAGTCCAAAAAATCAATTTTCGGATGAAAAACGATGACTCCGGACCTGTCGAACGATCCCAAAATGGTCAATATGGATGAAATTTTAACATTTAATCTTTTGACTCTAAATGACTGTTGGATGTGAATTATGACTTTGTCAACTAAAATAAGTATGTTTAAAGTCATTTCTGTGCCGGAAACGGGTCAAAAGTTAAGCTTTTGAGTAAGCAAAAATCTGTAAAAATGGCAATTTTGGTCACTGTGAGGGTTTAAAAAGTGGTTATTCAACATGAGGCACGATCCAATTGACATTTTGAATCATTTTTGGTACAGTCCAAAAAATCAATTTTCGGATGAAAAACGATGACTCCGGACCTGTCGAACAATCCCAAAATGGTCAATATGGATGAAATTTTAACATTTAATCTTTTGACTCTAAATGACTGTTGGATGTGAATTATGACTTTGTCAACTAAAATAAGTGTGTTTAAAGTCATTTCTGTGCCTGAAACGGGTCAAAATTGAAGCTTTTGAGTAAGCAAAACTCCGTAAAAATGGCAATTTTGGTCACTGTGAGGGTTTAAAAAGTGGTTATTCAACATGAGGCACGATCCAATTGACATTTTGAATCATTTTTGGTACAGTCCAAAAAATCAATTTTTGGATGAAAAACGATGACTCCGGACCTGTCGAACGATCCCAAAATGGTCAATATGGATGAAATTTTAACATTTAATCTTTTGACTCTAAATGACTGTTGGATGTGAATTATGACTTTGTCAACTAAAATAAGTGTGTTTAAAGTCATTTCTGTGCCTGAAACGGGTCAAAATTGAAGCTTTTGAGTAAGCAAAACTCTGTAAAAATGGCAATTTTGGTCACTGTGAGCGTTTAAAAAGTGGCTATTCAACATGAGGCACGATCCAATTGACATTTTGAATCATTTTTGGTACAGTCCAAAAAATCAATTTTCGGATGAAAAACGATGACTCCGGACCTGTCGAACAATCCCAAAATGGTCAATATGGATGAAATTTTAACATTTAATCTTTTGACTCTAAATGACTGTTGGATGTGAATTATGACTTTGTCAACTAAAATAAGTATGTTTAAAGTCATTTCTGTGCCTGAAACGGGTCAAAATTGAAGCTTTTGAGTAAGCAAAACTCCGTAAAAATGGCAATTTTGGTCACTGTGAGGGTTTAAAAAGTGGTTATTCAACATGAGGCACGATCCAATTGACATTTTGAATCATTTTTGGTACAGTCCAAAAAATCAATTTTCGGATGAAAAACGATGACTCCGGACCTGTCGAACGATCCCAAAATGGTCAATATGGATGAAATTTTAACATTTAATCTTTTGACTCTAAATGACTGTTGGATGTGAATTATGACTTTGTGAACTAAAATAAGTGTGTTTAAAGTCATTTCTGTGCCTGAAACGGGTCAAAATTGAAGCTTTTGAGTAAGCAAAACTCCGTAAAAATGGCAATTTTGGTCACTGTGAGGGTTTAAAAAGTGGTTATTCAACATGAGGCACGATCCAATTGACATTTTGAATCTTTTTTGGTACAGTCCAAAAAATCAATTTTCGGATGAAAAACGATGACTCCGGACCTGTCGAACGATCCCAAAATGGTCAATATGGATGAAATTTTAACATTTAATCTTTTGACTCTAAATGACTGTTGGATGTGAATTATGACTTTGTCAACTAAAATAAGTGTGTTTAAATTTATTTTTGTGCCTGAAACGGGTCAAAATTGAAGCTTTTGAGTAAGCAAAACTCTGTAAAAATGGCCATTTTGGTCACTGTGAGGGTATAAAAAGTGGTTATTCAACATGAGGCACGATCCAATTGACATTTTGAATCATTTTTGGTACAGTCCAAAAAATCAATTTTCGATTGAAAAACGATGACTCCGGACCTGTCGAACGATCCCAAAATGGTCAATATCGATGAAATTTTAACATTTAATCTTTTGACTCTAAATGACTGTTGGATGTGAATTATGACTTTGTCAACTAAAATAAGTGTGTTTAAAGTTATTTCTGTGCCTGAAACGGGTCAAAATTGAAGCTTTTGAGTAAGCAAAACTCTGTAAAAATGGCAATTTTGGTCACTGTGAGGGTTTAAAAAGTGGTTATTCAACATGAGGCACGATCCAATTGACATTTTGAATCATTTTTGGTACAGTCCATAAAATCAATTTTCGGATGAAAAACGATGACTCCGGACCTGTCGAACGATCCCAAAATGGTCAATATGGATGAAATTTTAACATTTAATCTATTGACTCTAAATGACTGTTGGATGTGAATTATGACTTTGTCAACTAAAATAAGTGTGTTTGAAGTCATTTTTGTGCCTGAAACGGGTCAAAATTGAAGCTTTTGAGTAAGCAAAACTCTGTAAAAATGGCAATTTTGGTCACTGTGAGGGTTTAAAAAGTGGTTATTCAACATGAGGCACGATCCAATTGACATTTTGAATCATTTTTGGTACAGTCCAAAAAATCAATTTTTGGATGAAAAACGATGACTCCGGATCTGTCGAACAATCCCAAAATGGTCAATATGGATGAAATTTTAACATTTAATCTTTTGACTCTAAATGACTGTTGGATGTGAATTATGACTTTGTCAACTAAAATAAGTGTGTTTAAAGTCATTTCTGTGCCTGAAACGGGTCAAAATTGAAGCTTTTGAGTAAGCAAAACTCTGTAAAAATGGCAATTTTGGTTACTGTGAGGGTTTAAAAAGTGGTTATTCAACATGAGGCACGATCCAATTGCCATTTTGAATCATTTTTGGTACAGTCCAAAAAATCAATTTTCGGATGAAAAACGATGACTCCGGACCTGTCGAACGATCCCAAAATGGTCAATATGGATGAAATTTTAACATTTAATCTTTTGACTCTAAATGACTGTTGGATGTGAATTATGACTTTGTCAACTAAAATAAGTGTGTTTGAAGTCATTTCTGTGCCTGAAACGGGTCACAATTGAAGCTTTTGAGTAAGCAAAACTCTGTAAAAATGGCAATTTTGGTCACAGTGAGGGTTTAAAAAGTGGTTATTCAACATGAGGCACGATCCAATTGACATTTTGAATCATTTTTGGTACAGTCCAAAAAATCAATTTTCGGATGAAAAACGATGACTCCGGACCTGTCGAACGGTCCCAAAATGGTCAATATGGATGAAATTTTAACATTTAATCTTTTGACTCTAAATGACTGTTGGATGTGAATTATGACTTTGTCAACTAAAATAAGTATGTTTAAAGTCATTTCTGTGCCGGAAACGGGTCAAAATTGAAGCTTTTGAGTAAGCAAAACTCTGTAAAAATGGCAATTTTGGTCACTGTGAGGGTTTAAAAAGTGGTTATTCAACATGAGGCACGATCCAATTGACATTTTGAATCATTTTTGGTATAGTCCAAAAAATCAATTTTCGGATGAAAAACGATGACTCCGGACCTGTCGAACTATCCCAAAATGGTTAATATGGATGAAATTTTAACATTTAATCTTTTGACTCTAAATGACTGTTGGATGTGAATTATGACTTTGTCAACTAAAATAAGTGTGTTTAAAGTCATTTCTGTGCCTGAAACGGGTCAAAATTGAAGCTTTTGAGTAAGCAAAACTCTGTAAAAATGGCAATTTTGGTCACTGTGAGGGTTTAAAAAGTGGCTATTCAACATGAGGCACGATCCAATTGACATTTTGAATAATTTTGGGTACAGTCCAAAAAATCAATTTTCGGATGAAAAACGATGACTCCGGACCTGTCGAACAATCCCAAAATGGTCAATATGGATGAAATTTTAACATTTAATCTTTTGACTCTAAATGACTGTTGGATGTGAATTATGACTTTGTCAACTAAAATAAGTGTGTTTAAAGTCATTTCTGTGCCTGAAACGGGTCAAAATTGAAGCTTTTGAGTAAGCAAAACTCTGTAAAAATGGCAATTTTGGTCACTGTGAGGGTTTAAAAAGTGGTTATTCAACACGAGGCACGATCCAATTGACATTTTGAATCATTTTTGGTACAGTCCAAAAAATCAATTTTCGGATGAAAAACGATGACTCCGGACCTGTCGAACGATCCCAAAATGGTCAATATGGATGAAATTTTAACATTTAATCTTTTGACTCTAAATGACTGTTGGATGTGAATTATGACTTTGTCAACTAAAATAAGTGTGTTTAAAGTTATTTCTGTGCCTGAAACGGGTCAAAATTGAAGCTTTTGAGTAAGCAAAACTCTGTAAAAATGGCAATTTTGGTCACTGTGAGGGTTTAAAAAGTGGTTATTCAACATGAGGCACGATCCAATTGACATTTTGAATCATTTTTGGTACAGTCCAAAAAATCAATTTTTGGATGAAAAACGATGACTCCGGACCTGTCGAACGATCCCAAAATGGTCAATATGGATGAAATTTTAACATTTAATCTTTTGACTCTAAATGACTGTTGGATGTGAATTATGACTTTGTCAACTAAAATAAGTGTGTTGGAAGTCATTTTTGTGCCTGAAACGGGTCAAAATTGAAGCTTTTGAGTAAGCAAAACTCTGTAAAAATGGCAATTTTGGTCACTGTGAGGGTTTAAAAAGTGGTTATTCAACATGAGGCATGATCCAATTGACATTTTGAATCATTTTTGGTACAGTCCAAAAAATCAATTTTCGGATGAAAAACGATGACTCCGGACCTGTCGAACTATCCTAAAATGGTTAATATGGATGAAATTTTAACATTTAATCTTTTGACTCTAAATGACTGTTGGATGTGAATTATGACTTTGTCAACTAAAATAAGTGTGTTTAAAGTTATTTCTGTGCCTGAAACGGGTCAAAATTGAAGCTTTTGAGTAAGCAAAACTCTGTAAAAATGGCAATTTTGGTCACTGTGAGGGTTTAAAAAGTGGCTATTCAACATGAGGCACGATCCAATTGACATTTTGAATAATTTTGGGTACAGTCCAAAAAATCAATTTTCGGATGAAAAACGATGACTCCGGACCTGTCGAACGATCCCAAAATGGTCAATATGGATGAAATTTTAACATTTAATCTTTTGACTCTAAATGACTGTTGGATGTGAATTATGACTTTGTCAACTAAAATAAGTATGTTTAAAGTCATTTCTGTGCCGGAAACGGGTCAAAATTGAAGCTTTTGAGTAAGCAAAACTCTGTAAAAATGGCAATTTTGGTCACTGTGAGGGTTTAAAAAGTGGTTATTCAACATGAGGCACGATCCAATTGACATTTTGAATCATTTTTGGTACAGTCCAAAAAATCGATTTTCTGATGAAAAACGATGACTCCGGACCTGTCGAACGATCCCAAAATGGTCAATATGGATGAAATTTTAACATTTAATCTTTTGACTCTAAATGACTGTTGGATGTGAATTATGACTTTGTCAACTAAAATAAGTATGTTTAAAGTCATTTCTGTGCCGGAAACGGGTCAAAATTGAAGCTTTTGAGTAAGCAAAACTCTGTAAAAATGGCAATTTTGGTCACTGTGAGGGTTTAAAAAGTGGTTATTCAACATGAGGCACGATCCAATTGACATTTTGAATCATTTTTGGTACAGTCCAAAAAATCAATTTTCGGATGAAAAACGATGACTCCGGACCTGTCGAACTATCCTAAAATGGTTAATATGGATGAAATTTTAACATTTAATCTTTTGACTCTAAATGACTGTTGGATGTGAATTATGACTTTGTCAACTAAAATAAGTGTGTTTAAAGTTATTTCTGTGCCTGAAACGGGTCAAAATTGAAGCTTTTGAGTAAGCAAAACTCTGTAAAAATGGCAATTTTGGTCACTGTGAGGATTTAAAAAGTGGCTATTCAACATGAGGCACGATCCAATTGACATTTTGAATAATTTTGGGTACAGTCCAAAAAATCAATTTTCGGATGAAAAACGATGACTCCGGACCTGTCGAACAATCCCAAAATGGTCAATATGGATGAAATTTTAACATTTAATCTTTTGACTCTAAATGACTGTTGGATGTGAATTATGACTTTGTCAACTAAAATAAGTGTGTTTAAAGTCATTTCTGTGCCTGAAACGGGTCAAAATTGAAGCTTTTGAGTAAGCAAAACTCTGTAAAAATGGCAATTTTGGTCACTGTGAGCGTTTAAAAAGTGGCTATTCAACATGAGGCACGATCCAATTGACATTTTGAATCATTTTTGGTACAGTCCAAAAAATCAATTTTCGGATGAAAAACGATGACTCCGGACCTGTCGAACAATCCCAAAATGGTCAATATGGATGAAATTTTAACATTTAATCTTTTGACTCTAAATGACTGTTGGATGTGAATTATGACTTTGTCAACTAAAATAAGTATGTTTAAAGTCATTTCTGTGCCGGAAACGGGTCAAAATTTAAGCTTTTGAGTAAGCAAATATCTGTAAAAATGGCAATTTTGGTCACTGTGAGGGTTTGAAAAGTGGTTATTCAACATGAGGCACGATCCAATTGACATTTTGAATCATTTTTGGTACAGTCCAAAAAATCAATTTTCGGATGAAAAACGATGACTCCGGACCTGTCGAACGATCCCAAAATGGTCAATATGGATGAAATTTTAACATTTAATCTTTTGACTCTAAATGACTGTTGGATGTGAATTATGACTTTGTCAACTAAAATAAGTGTGTTTAAAGTTATTTCTGTGCCTGAAACGGGTCAAAATTGAAGCTTTTGAGTAACCAAAACTCTGTAAAAATGCCAATTTTGGTCACTGTGAGGGTATAAAAAGTGGTTATTCAACATGAGGCACGATCCAATTGACATTTTGAATCATTTTTGGTACAGTCCAAAAAATCAATTTTCGGATGAAAAACGATGACTCCGGACCTGTCGAACAATCCCAAAATGGTCAATATGGATGAAATTTTAACATTTAATCTTTTGACTCTAAATGACTGTTGGATGTGAATTATGACTTTGTCAACTAAAATAAGTGTGTTTAAAGTCATTTCTGTGCCTGAAACGGGTCAAAATTGAAGCTTTTGAGTAAGCAAAACTCTGTAAAAATGGCAATTTTGGTCACTGTGATAGTTTAAAAAGTGGTTATTCAACATGAGGCACGATCCAATTGACATTTTGAATCATTTTTGGTACAGTCCAAAAAATCAATTTTCGGATGAAAAACGATGACTCCGGACCTGTCGAACGATCCCAAAATGGTCAATATGGATGAAATTTTAACATTTAATCTTTTGACTCTAAATGACTGTTGGATGTGAATTATGACTTTGTCAACTAAAATAAGTATGTTTAAAGTCATTTCTGTGCCGGAAACGGGTCAAAAGTTAAGCTTTTGAGTAAGCAAATATCTGTAAAAATGGCAATTTTGGTCACTGTGAGGGTTTAAAAAGTGGTTATTCAACATGAGGCACGATCCAATTGACATTTTGAATCATTTTTGGTACAGTCCAAAAAATCAATTTTCGGATGAAAAACGATGACTCCGGACCTGTCGAACAATCCCAAAATGGTCAATATGGATGAAATTTTAACATTTAATCTTTTGACTCTAAATGACTGTTGGATGTGAATTATGACTTTGTCAACTAAAATAAGTGTGTTTAAAGTCATTTCTGTGCCTGAAACGGGTCAAAATTGAAGCTTTTGAGTAAGCAAAACTCCGTAAAAATGGCAATTTTGGTCACTGTGAGGGTTTAAAAAGTGGTTATTCAACATGAGGCACGATCCAATTGACATTTTGAATCATTTTTGGTACAGTCCAAAAAATCAATTTTCGGATGAAAAACGATGACTCCGGACCTGTCGAACGATCCCAAAATGGTCAATATGGATGAAATTTTAACATTTAATCTTTTGACTCTAAATGACTGTTGGATGTGAATTATGACTTTGTCAACTAAAATAAGTGTGTTTAAAGTCATTTCTGTGCCTGAAACGGGTCAAAATTGAAGCTTTTGAGTAAGCAAAACTCTGTAAAAATGGCAATTTTGGTCACTGTGAGCGTTTAAAAAGTGGCTATTCAACATGAGGCACGATCCAATTGACATTTTGAATCATTTTTGGTACAGTCCAAAAAATCAATTTTCGGATGAAAAACGATGACTCCGGACCTGTCGAACAATCCCAAAATGGTCAATATGGATGAAATTTTAACATTTAATCTTTTGACTCTAAATGACTGTTGGATGTGAATTATGACTTTGTCAACTAAAATAAGTATGTTTAAAGTCATTTCTGTGCCTGAAACGGGTCAAAATTGAAGCTTTTGAGTAAGCAAAACTCCGTAAAAATGGCAATTTTGGTCACTGTGAGGGTTTAAAAAGTGGTTATTCAACATGAGGCACGATCCAATTGACATTTTGAATCATTTTTGGTACAGTCCAAAAAATCAATTTTCGGATGAAAAACGATGACTCCGGACCTGTCGAACGATCCCAAAATGGTCAATATGGATGAAATTTTAACATTTAATCTTTTGACTCTAAATGACTGTTGGATGTGAATTATGACTTTGTGAACTAAAATAAGTGTGTTTAAAGTCATTTCTGTGCCTGAAACGGGTCAAAATTGAAGCTTTTGAGTAAGCAAAACTCCGTAAAAATGGCAATTTTGGTCACTGTGAGGGTTTAAAAAGTGGTTATTCAACATGAGGCACGATCCAATTGACATTTTGAATCTTTTTTGGTACAGTCCAAAAAATCAATTTTCGGATGAAAAACGATGACTCCGGACCTGTCGAACGATCCCAAAATGGTCAATATGGATGAAATTTTAACATTTAATCTTTTGACTCTAAATGACTGTTGGATGTGAATTATGACTTTGTCAACTAAAATAAGTGTGTTTAAATTTATTTTTGTGCCTGAAACGGGTCAAAATTGAAGCTTTTGAGTAAGCAAAACTCTGTAAAAATGGCCATTTTGGTCACTGTGAGGGTATAAAAAGTGGTTATTCAACATGAGGCACGATCCAATTGACATTTTGAATCATTTTTGGTACAGTCCAAAAAATCAATTTTCGATTGAAAAACGATGACTCCGGACCTGTCGAACGATCCCAAAATGGTCAATATCGATGAAATTTTAACATTTAATCTTTTGACTCTAAATGACTGTTGGATGTGAATTATGACTTTGTCAACTAAAATAAGTGTGTTTAAAGTTATTTCTGTGCCTGAAACGGGTCAAAATTGAAGCTTTTGAGTAAGCAAAACTCTGTAAAAATGGCAATTTTGGTCACTGTGAGGGTTTAAAAAGTGGTTATTCAACATGAGGCACGATCCAATTGACATTTTGAATCATTTTTGGTACAGTCCATAAAATCAATTTTCGGATGAAAAACGATGACTCCGGACCTGTCGAACGATCCCAAAATGGTCAATATGGATGAAATTTTAACATTTAATCTATTGACTCTAAATGACTGTTGGATGTGAATTATGACTTTGTCAACTAAAATAAGTGTGTTTGAAGTCATTTTTGTGCCTGAAACGGGTCAAAATTGAAGCTTTTGAGTAAGCAAAACTCTGTAAAAATGGCAATTTTGGTCACTGTGAGGATTTAAAAAGTGGTTATTCAACATGAGGCACGATCCAATTGACATTTTGAATCATTTTTGGTACAGTCCAAAAAATCAATTTTTGGATGAAAAACGATGACTCCGGATCTGTCGAACAATCCCAAAATGGTCAATATGGATGAAATTTTAACATTTAATCTTTTGACTCTAAATGACTGTTGGATGTGAATTATGACTTTGTCAACTAAAATAAGTGTGTTTAAAGTCATTTCTGTGCCTGAAACGGGTCAAAATTGAAGCTTTTGAGTAAGCAAAACTCTGTAAAAATGGCAATTTTGGTTACTGTGAGGGTTTAAAAAGTGGTTATTCAACATGAGGCACGATCCAATTGCCATTTTGAATCATTTTTGGTACAGTCCAAAAAATCAATTTTCGGATGAAAAACGATGACTCCGGACCTGTCGAACGATCCCAAAATGGTCAATATGGATGAAATTTTAACATTTAATCTTTTGACTCTAAATGACTGTTGGATGTGAATTATGACTTTGTCAACTAAAATAAGTGTGTTTGAAGTCATTTCTGTGCCTGAAACGGGTCACAATTGAAGCTTTTGAGTAAGCAAAACTCTGTAAAAATGGCAATTTTGGTCACAGTGAGGGTTTAAAAAGTGGTTATTCAACATGAGGCACGATCCAATTGACATTTTGAATCATTTTTGGTACAGTCCAAAAAATCAATTTTCGGATGAAAAACGATGACTCCGGACCTGTCGAACGATCCCAAAATGGTCAATATGGATGAAATTTTAACATTTAATCTTTTGACTCTAAATGACTGTTGGATGTGAATTATGACTTTGTCAACTAAAATAAGTGTGTTTAAAGTTATTTCTGTGCCTGAAACGGGTCAAAATTGAAGCTTTTGAGTAAGCAAAACTCTGTAAAAATGGCAATTTTGGTCACTGTGAGGGTATAAAAAGTGGTTATTCAACATGAGGCACGATCCAATTGACATTTTGAATCATTTTTGGTACAGTCCAAAAAATCAATTTTCGGATGAAAAACGATGACTCCGGACCTGTCGAACGATCCCAAAATGGTCAATATGGATGAAATTTTAACATTTAATCTTTTGACTCTAAATGACTGTTGGATGTGAATTATGACTTTGTCAACTAAAATAAGTATGTTTAAAGTCATTTCTGTGCCGGAAACGGGTCAAAAGTTAAGCTTTTGAGTAAGCAAATATCTGTAAAAATGGCAATTTTGGTCACTGTGAGGGTTTAAAAAGTGGTTATTCAACATGAGGCACGATCCAATTGACATTTTGAATCATTTTTGGTACAGTCCAAAAAATCAATTTTCGGATGAAAAACGATGACTCCGGACCTGTCGAACGATCCCAAAATGGTCAATATGGATGAAATTTTAACATTTAATCTTTTGACTCTAAATGACTGTTGGATGTGAATTATGACTTTGTCAACTAAAATAAGTGTGTTTAAAGTCATTTCTGTGCCTGAAACGGGTCAAAATTGAAGCTTTTGAGTAAGCAAAACTCTGTAAAAATGGCAATTTTGGTCACTGTGAGCGTTTAAAAAGTGGCTATTCAACATGAGGCACGATCCAATTGACATTTTGAATCATTTTTGGTACAGTCCAAAAAATCAATTTTCGGATGAAAAACGATGACTCCGGACCTGTCGAACAATCCCAAAATGGTCAATATGGATGAAATTTTAACATTTAATCTTTTGACTCTAAATGACTGTTGGATGTGAATTATGACTTTGTCAACTAAAATAAGTATGTTTAAAGTCATTTCTGTGCCTGAAACGGGTCAAAATTGAAGCTTTTGAGTAAGCAAAACTCCGTAAAAATGGCAATTTTGGTCACTGTGAGGGTTTAAAAAGTGGTTATTCAACATGAGGCACGATCCAATTGACATTTTGAATCATTTTTGGTACAGTCCAAAAAATCAATTTTCGGATGAAAAACGATGACTCCGGACCTGTCGAACGATCCCAAAATGGTCAATATGGATGAAATTTTAACATTTAATCTTTTGACTCTAAATGACTGTTGGATGTGAATTATGACTTTGTGAACTAAAATAAGTGTGTTTAAAGTCATTTCTGTGCCTGAAACGGGTCAAAATTGAAGCTTTTGAGTAAGCAAAACTCCGTAAAAATGGCAATTTTGGTCACTGTGAGGGTTTAAAAAGTGGTTATTCAACATGAGGCACGATCCAATTGACATTTTGAATCTTTTTTGGTACAGTCCAAAAAATCAATTTTCGGATGAAAAACGATGACTCCGGACCTGTCGAACGATCCCAAAATGGTCAATATGGATGAAATTTTAACATTTAATCTTTTGACTCTAAATGACTGTTGGATGTGAATTATGACTTTGTCAACTAAAATAAGTGTGTTTAAATTTATTTTTGTGCCTGAAACGGGTCAAAATTGAAGCTTTTGAGTAAGCAAAACTCTGTAAAAATGGCCATTTTGGTCACTGTGAGGGTATAAAAAGTGGTTATTCAACATGAGGCACGATCCAATTGACATTTTGAATCATTTTTGGTACAGTCCAAAAAATCAATTTTCGATTGAAAAACGATGACTCCGGACCTGTCGAACGATCCCAAAATGGTCAATATCGATGAAATTTTAACATTTAATCTTTTGACTCTAAATGACTGTTGGATGTGAATTATGACTTTGTCAACTAAAATAAGTGTGTTTAAAGTTATTTCTGTGCCTGAAACGGGTCAAAATTGAAGCTTTTGAGTAAGCAAAACTCTGTAAAAATGGCAATTTTGGTCACTGTGAGGGTTTAAAAAGTGGTTATTCAACATGAGGCACGATCCAATTGACATTTTGAATCATTTTTGGTACAGTCCATAAAATCAATTTTCGGATGAAAAACGATGACTCCGGACCTGTCGAACGATCCCAAAATGGTCAATATGGATGAAATTTTAACATTTAATCTATTGACTCTAAATGACTGTTGGATGTGAATTATGACTTTGTCAACTAAAATAAGTGTGTTTGAAGTCATTTTTGTGCCTGAAACGGGTCAAAATTGAAGCTTTTGAGTAAGCAAAACTCTGTAAAAATGGCAATTTTGGTCACTGTGAGGGTTTAAAAAGTGGTTATTCAACATGAGGCACGATCCAATTGACATTTTGAATCATTTTTGGTACAGTCCAAAAAATCAATTTTTGGATGAAAAACGATGACTCCGGATCTGTCGAACAATCCCAAAATGGTCAATATGGATGAAATTTTAACATTTAATCTTTTGACTCTAAATGACTGTTGGATGTGAATTATGACTTTGTCAACTAAAATAAGTGTGTTTAAAGTCATTTCTGTGCCTGAAACGGGTCAAAATTGAAGCTTTTGAGTAAGCAAAACTCTGTAAAAATGGCAATTTTGGTTACTGTGAGGGTTTAAAAAGTGGTTATTCAACACGAGGCACGATCCAATTGCCATTTTGAATCATTTTTGGTACAGTCCAAAAAACCAATTTTCGGATGAAAAACGATGACTCCGGACCTGTCGAACGATCCCAAAATGGTCAATATGGATGAAATTTTAACATTTAATCTTTTGACTCTAAATGACTGTTGGATGTGAATTATGACTTTGTCAACTAAAATAAGTGTGTTTGAAGTCATTTCTGTGCCTGAAACGGGTCACAATTGAAGCTTTTGAGTAAGCAAAACTCTGTAAAAATGGCAATTTTGGTCACTGTGAGGGTTTAAAAAGTGGTTATTCAACATGAGGCACGATCCAATTGACATTTTGAATCATTTTTGGTATAGTCCAAAAAATCAATTTTCGGATGAAAAACGATGACTCCGGACCTGTCGAACTATCCCAAAATGGTTAATATGGATGAAATTTTAACATTTAATCTTTTGACTCTAAATGACTGTTGGATGTGAATTATGACTTTGTCAACTAAAATAAGTGTGTTTAAAGTCATTTCTGTGCCTGAAACGGGTCAAAATTGAAGCTTTTGAGTAAGCAAAACTCTGTAAAAATGGCAATTTTGGTCACTGTGAGGGTTTAAAAAGTGGCTATTCAACATGAGGCACGATCCAATTGACATTTTGAATAATTTTGGGTACAGTCCAAAAAATCAATTTTCGGATGAAAAACGACTCCGGACCTGTCGAACAATCCCAAAATGGTCAATATGGATGAAATTTTAACATTTAATCTTTTGACTCTAAATGACTGTTGGATGTGAATTATGACTTTGTCAACTAAAATAAGTGTGTTTAAAGTCATTTCTGTGCCTGAAACGGGTCAAAATTGAAGCTTTTGAGTAAGCAAAACTCTGTAAAAATGGCAATTTTGGTCACTGTGAGGGTTTAAAAAGTGGTTATTCAACACGAGGCACGATCCAATTGACATTTTGAATCATTTTTGGTACAGTCCAAAAAATCAATTTTCGGATGAAAAACGATGACTCCGGACCTGTCGAACGATCCCAAAATGGTCAATATGGATGAAATTTTAACATTTAATCTTTTGACTCTAAATGACTGTTGGATGTGAATTATGACTTTGTCAACTAAAATAAGTGTGTTTAAAGTTATTTCTGTGCCTGAAACGGGTCAAAATTGAAGCTTTTGAGTAAGCAAAACTCTGTAAAAATGGCAATTTTGGTCACTGTGAGGGTTTAAAAAGTGGTTATTCAACATGAGGCACGATCCAATTGACATTTTGAATCATTTTTGGTACAGTCCAAAAAATCAATTTTCGGATGAAAAACGATGACTCCGGACCTGTCGAACGATCCCAAAATGGTCAATATGGATGAAATTTTAACATTTAATCTTTTGACTCTAAATGACTGTTGGATGTGAATTATGACTTTGTCAACTAAAATAAGTGTGTTTGAAGTTATTTCTGTGCCTGAAACGGGTCAAAATTGAAGCTTTTGAGTAAGCAAAACTCTGTAAAAATGGCAATTTTGGTCACTGTGAGGGTATAAAAAGTGGTTATTCAACATGAGGCACGATCCAATTGACATTTTGAATCATTTTTGGTACAGTCCAAAAAATCAATTTTCGGATGAAAAACGATGACTCCGGACCTGTCGAACAATCCCAAAATGGTCAATATGGATGAAATTTTAACATTTAATCTTTTGACTCTAAATGACTGTTGGATGTGAATTATGACTTTGTCAACTAAAATAAGTGTGTTTAAAGTCATTTCTGTGCCTGAAACGGGTCAAAATTGAAGCTTTTGAGTAAGCAAAACTCTGTAAAAATGGCAATTTTGGTCACTGTGATAGTTTAAAAAGTGGTTATTCAACATGAGGCACGATCCAATTGACATTTTGAATCATGGTACAGTCCAAAAAATCAATTTTCGGATGAAAAACGATGACTCCGGACCTGTCGAACGATCCCAAAATGGTCAATATGGATGAAATTTTAACATTTAATCTTTTGACTCTAAATGACTGTTGGATGTGAATTATGACTTTGTCAACTAAAATAAGTATGTTTAAAGTCATTTCTGTGCCGGAAACGGGTCAAAAGTTAAGCTTTTGAGTAAGCAAATATCTGTAAAAATGGCAATTTTGGTCACTGTGAGGGTTTAAAAAGTGGTTATTCAACATGAGGCACGATCCAATTGACATTTTGAATCATTTTTGGTACAGTCCAAAAAATCAATTTTCGGATGAAAAACGATGACTCCGGACCTGTCGAACAATCCCAAAATGGTCAATATGGATGAAATTTTAACATTTAATCTTTTGACTCTAAATGACTGTTGGATGTGAATTATGACTTTGTCAACTAAAATAAGTGTGTTTAAAGTCATTTCTGTGCCTGAAACGGGTCAAAATTGAAGCTTTTGAGTAAGCAAAACTCCGTAAAAATGGCAATTTTGGTCACTGTGAGGGTTTAAAAAGTGGTTATTCAACATGAGGCACGATCCAATTGACATTTTGAATCATTTTTGGTACAGTCCAAAAAATCAATTTTCGGATGAAAAACGATGACTCCGGACCTGTCGAACGATCCCAAAATGGTCAATATGGATGAAATTTTAACATTTAATCTTTTGACTCTAAATGACTGTTGGATGTGAATTATGACTTTGTCAACTAAAATAAGTGTGTTTAAAGTCATTTCTGTGCCTGAAACGGGTCAAAATTGAAGCTTTTGAGTAAGCAAAACTCTGTAAAAATGGCAATTTTGGTCACTGTGAGCGTTTAAAAAGTGGCTATTCAACATGAGGCACGATCCAATTGACATTTTGAATCATTTTTGGTACAGTCCAAAAAATCAATTTTCGGATGAAAAACGATGACTCCGGACCTGTCGAACAATCCCAAAATGGTCAATATGGATGAAATTTTAACATTTAATCTTTTGACTCTAAATGACTGTTGGATGTGAATTATGACTTTGTCAACTAAAATAAGTATGTTTAAAGTCATTTCTGTGCCTGAAACGGGTCAAAATTGAAGCTTTTGAGTAAGCAAAACTCCGTAAAAATGGCAATTTTGGTCACTGTGAGGGTTTAAAAAGTGGTTATTCAACATGAGGCACGATCCAATTGACATTTTGAATCATTTTTGGTACAGTCCAAAAAATCAATTTTCGGATGAAAAACGATGACTCCGGACCTGTCGAACGATCCCAAAATGGTCAATATGGATGAAATTTTAACATTTAATCTTTTGACTCTAAATGACTGTTGGATGTGAATTATGACTTTGTGAACTAAAATAAGTGTGTTTAAAGTCATTTCTGTGCCTGAAACGGGTCAAAATTGAAGCTTTTGAGTAAGCAAAACTCCGTAAAAATGGCAATTTTGGTCACTGTGAGGGTTTAAAAAGTGGTTATTCAACATGAGGCACGATCCAATTGACATTTTGAATCTTTTTTGGTACAGTCCAAAAAATCAATTTTCGGATGAAAAACGATGACTCCGGACCTGTCGAACGATCCCAAAATGGTCAATATGGATGAAATTTTAACATTTAATCTTTTGACTCTAAATGACTGTTGGATGTGAATTATGACTTTGTCAACTAAAATAAGTGTGTTTAAATTTATTTTTGTGCCTGAAACGGGTCAAAATTGAAGCTTTTGAGTAAGCAAAACTCTGTAAAAATGGCCATTTTGGTCACTGTGAGGGTATAAAAAGTGGTTATTCAACATGAGGCACGATCCAATTGACATTTTGAATCATTTTTGGTACAGTCCAAAAAATCAATTTTCGATTGAAAAACGATGACTCCGGACCTGTCGAACGATCCCAAAATGGTCAATATCGATGAAATTTTAACATTTAATCTTTTGACTCTAAATGACTGTTGGATGTGAATTATGACTTTGTCAACTAAAATAAGTGTGTTTAAAGTTATTTCTGTGCCTGAAACGGGTCAAAATTGAAGCTTTTGAGTAAGCAAAACTCTGAAAAAATGGCAATTTTGGTCACTGTGAGGGTTTAAAAAGTGGTTATTCAACATGAGGCACGATCCAATTGACATTTTGAATCATTTTTGGTACAGTCCATAAAATCAATTTTCGGATGAAAAACGATGACTCCGGACCTGTCGAACGATCCCAAAATGGTCAATATGGATGAAATTTTAACATTTAATCTATTGACTCTAAATGACTGTTGGATGTGAATTATGACTTTGTCAACTAAAATAAGTGTGTTTGAAGTCATTTTTGTGCCTGAAACGGGTCAAAATTGAAGCTTTTGAGTAAGCAAAACTCTGTAAAAATGGCAATTTTGGTCACTGTGAGGGTTTAAAAAGTGGTTATTCAACATGAGGCACGATCCAATTGACATTTTGAATCATTTTTGGTACAGTCCAAAAAATCAATTTTTGGATGAAAAACGATGACTGCGGATCTGTCGAACAATCCCAAAATGGTCAATATGGATGAAATTTTAACATTTAATCTTTTGACTCTAAAGGACTGTTGGATGTGAATTATGACTTTGTCAACTAAAATAAGTGTGTTTAAAGTCATTTCTGTGCCTGAAACGGGTCAAAATTGAAGCTTTTGAGTAAGCAAAACTCTGTAAAAATGGCAATTTTGGTTACTGTGAGGGTTTAAAAAGTGGTTATTCAACATGAGGCACGATCCAATTGCCATTTTGAATCATTTTTGGTACAGTCCAAAAAATCAATTTTCGGATGAAAAACGATGACTCCGGACCTGTCGAACGATCCCAAAATGGTCAATATGGATGAAATTTTAACATTTAATCTTTTGACTCTAAATGACTGTTGGATGTGAATTATGACTTTGTCAACTAAAATAAGTGTGTTTGAAGTCATTTCTTTGCCTGAAACGGGTCACAATTGAAGCTTTTGAGTAAGCAAAACTCTGTAAAAATGGCAATTTTGGTCACTGTGAGGGTTTAAAAAGTGGTTATTCAACATGAGGCACGATCCAATTGACATTTTGAATCATTTTTGGTATAGTCCAAAAAATCAATTTTCGGATGAAAAACGATGACTCCGGACCTGTCGAACTATCCCAAAATGGTTAATATGGATGAAATTTTAACATTTAATCTTTTGACTCTAAATGACTGTTGGATGTGAATTATGACTTTGTCAACTAAAATAAGTGTGTTTAAAGTCATTTCTGTGCCTGAAACGGGTCAAAATTGAAGCTTTTGAGTAAGCAAAACTCTGTAAAAATGGCAATTTTGGTCACTGTGAGGGTTTAAAAAGTGGCTATTCAACATGAGGCACGATCCAATTGACATTTTGAATAATTTTGGGTACAGTCCAAAAAATCAATTTTCGGATGAAAAACGATGACTCCGGACCTGTCGAACAATCCCAAAATGGTCAATATGGATGAAATTTTAACATTTAATCTTTTGACTCTAAATGACTGTTGGATGTGAATTATGACTTTGTCAACTAAAATAAGTGTGTTTAAAGTCATTTCTGTGCCTGAAACGGGTCAAAATTGAAGCTTTTGAGTAAGCAAAACTCTGTAAAAATGGCAATTTTGGTCACTGTGAGGGTTTAAAAAGTGGTTATTCAACACGAGGCACGATCCAATTGACATTTTGAATCATTTTTGGTACAGTCCAAAAAATCAATTTTCGGATGAAAAACGATGACTCCGGACCTGTCGAACGATCCCAAAATGGTCAATATGGATGAAATTTTAACATTTAATCTTTTGACTCTAAATGACTGTTGGATGTGAATTATGACTTTGTCAACTAAAATAAGTGTGTTTAAAGTTATTTCTGTGCCTGAAACGGGTCAAAATTGAAGCTTTTGAGTAAGCAAAACTCTGTAAAAATGGCAATTTTGGTCACTGTGAGGGTTTAAAAAGTGGTTATTCAACATGAGGCACGATCCAATTGACATTTTGAATCATTTTTGGTACAGTCCAAAAAATCAATTTTCGGATGAAAAACGATGACTCCGGACCTGTCGAACGATCCCAAAATGGTCAATATGGATGAAATTTTAACATTTAATCTTTTGACTCTAAATGACTGTTGGATGTGAATTATGACTTTGTCAACTAAAATAAGTATGTTTAAAGTCATTTCTGTGCCGGAAACGGGTCAAAATTGAAGCTTTTGAGTAAGCAAAACTCTGTAAAAATGGCAATTTTGGTCACTGTGAGGGTTTAAAAAGTGGTTATTCAACATGAGGCACGATCCAATTGACATTTTGAATCATTTTTGGTACAGTCCAAAAAATCAATTTTCTGATGAAAAACGATGACTCCGGACCTGTCGAACTATCCTAAAATGGTTAATATGGATGAAATTTTAACATTTAATCTTTTGACTCTAAATGACTGTTGGATGTGAATTATGACTTTGTCAACTAAAATAAGTGTGTTTAAAGTTATTTCTGTGCCTGAAACGGGTCAAAATTGAAGCTTTTGAGTAAGCAAAACTCTGTAAAAATGGCAATTTTGGTCACTGTGAGGGTTTAAAAAGTGGCTATTCAACATGAGGCACGATCCAATTGACATTTTGAATAATTTTGGGTACAGTCCAAAAAATCAATTTTCGGATGAAAAACGATGACTCCGGACCTGTCGAACAATCCCAAAATGGTCAATATGGATGAAATTTTAACATTTAATCTTTTGACTCTAAATGACTGTTGGATGTGAATTATGACTTTGTCAACTAAAATAAGTGTGTTTAAAGTCATTTCTGTGCCTGAAACGGGTCAAAATTGAAGCTTTTGAGTAAGCAAAACTCTGTAAAAATGGCAATTTTGGTCACTGTGAGCGTTTAAAAAGTGGCTATTCAACATGAGGCACGATCCAATTGACATTTTGAATCATTTTTGGTACAGTCCAAAAAATCAATTTTCGGATGAAAAACGATGACTCCGGACCTGTCGAACAATCCCAAAATGGTCAATATGGATGAAATTTTAACATTTAATCTTTTGACTCTAAATGACTGTTGGATGTGAATTATGACTTTGTCAACTAAAATAAGTATGTTTAAAGTCATTTCTGTGCCGGAAACGGGTCAAAATTGAAGCTTTTGAGTAAGCAAAACTCTGTAAAAATGGCAATTTTGGTCACTGTGAGGGTTTAAAAAGTGGTTATTCAACATGAGGCACGATCCAATTGACATTTTGAATCATTTTTGGTACAGTCCAAAAAATCAATTTTCTGATGAAAAACGATGACTCCGGACCTGTCGAACTATCCTAAAATGGTTAATATGGATGAAATTTTAACATTTAATCTTTTGACTCTAAATGACTGTTGGATGTGAATTATGACTTTGTCAACTAAAATAAGTGTGTTTAAAGTTATTTCTGTGCCTG
Source organism: Lissotriton vulgaris (assembly GCF_964263255.1). Taxonomy (NCBI): domain Eukaryota; kingdom Metazoa; phylum Chordata; class Amphibia; order Caudata; family Salamandridae; genus Lissotriton; species Lissotriton vulgaris. The sequence continues at coordinate 270,054 of NW_028241576.1, forward strand.
AAACGGGTCAAAATTGAAGCTTTTGAGTAAGCAAAACTCTGTAAAAATGGCAATTTTGGTCACTGTGAGGGTTTAAAAAGTGGCTATTCAACATGAGGCACGATCCAATTGACATTTTGAATAATTTTGGGTACAGTCCAAAAAATCAATTTTCGGATGAAAAACGATGACTCCGGACCTGTCGAACAATCCCAAAATGGTCAATATGGATGAAATTTTAACATTTAATCTTTTGACTCTAAATGACTGTTGGATGTGAATTATGACTTTGTCAACTAAAATAAGTGTGTTTAAAGTCATTTCTGTGCCTGAAACGGGTCAAAATTTAAGCTTTTGAGTAAGCAAAACTCTGTAAAAATGGCAATTTTGGTCACTGTGAGAGTTTAAAAAGTGGCTATTCAACATGAGGCACGATCCAATTGACATTTTGAATCATTTTTGGTACAGTCCAAAAAATCAATTTTCGGATGAAAAACGATGACTCCGGACCTGTCGAACAATCCCAAAATGGTCAATATGGATGAAATTTTAACATTTAATCTTTTGACTCTAAATGACTGTTGGATGTGAATTATGACTTTGTCAACTAAAATAAGTATGTTTAAAGTCATTTCTGTGCCGGAAACGGGTCAAAATTTAATCTTTTGAGTAAGCAAATATCTGTAAAAATGGCAATTTTGGTCACTGTGAGGGTTTAAAAAGTGGTTATTCAACATGAGGCACGATCCAATTGACATTTTGAATCATTTTTGGTACAGTCCAAAAAATCAATTTTCGGATGAAAAACGATGACTCCGGACCTGTCGAACAATCCCAAAATGGTCAATATGGATGAAATTTTAACATTTAATCTTTTGACTCTAAATGACTGTTGGATGTGAATTATGACTTTGTCAACTAAAATAAGTATGTTTAAAGTCATTTCTGTGCCTGAAACGGGTCAAAATTGAAGCTTTTGAGTAAGCAAAACTCCGTAAAAATGGCAATTTTGGTCACTGTGAGGGTTTAAAAAGTGGTTATTCAACATGAGGCACGATCCAATTGACATTTTGAATCATTTTTGGTACAGTCCAAAAAATCAATTTTCGGATGAAAAACGATGACTCCGGACCTGTCGAACAATCCCAAAATGGTCAATATGGATGAAATTTTAACATTTAATCTTTTGACTCTAAATGACTGTTGGATGTGAATTATGACTTTGTCAACTAAAATAAGTGTGTTTAAAGTTATTTCTGTGCCTGAAACGGGTCAAAATTGAAGCTTTTGAGTAAGCAAAACTCTGTAAAAATGGCAATTTTGGTCACTGTGAGGGTATAAAAAGTGGTTATTCAACATGAGGCACGATCCAATTGACATTTTGAATCATTTTTGGTACAGTCCAAAAAATCAATTTTCGGATGAAAAACGATGACTCCGGACCTGTCGAACAATCCCAAAATGGTCAATATGGATGAAATTTTAACATTTAATCTTTTGACTCTAAATGACTGTTGGATGTGAATTATGACTTTGTCAACTAAAATAAGTGTGTTTAAAGTCATTTCTGTGCCTGAAACGGGTCAAAATTGAAGCTTTTGAGTAAGCAAAACTCTGTAAAAATGGCAATTTTGGTCACTGTGATAGTTTAAAAAGTGGTTATTCAACATGAGGCACGATCCAATTGACATTTTGAATCATTTTTGGTACAGTCCAAAAAATCAATTTTCGGATGAAAAACGATGACTCCGGACCTGTCGAACGATCCCAAAATGGTCAATATGGATGAAATTTTAACATTTAATCTTTTGACTCTAAATGACTGTTGGATGTGAATTATGACTTTGTCAACTAAAATAAGTATGTTTAAAGTCATTTCTGTGCCGGAAACGGGTCAAAAGTTAAGCTTTTGAGTAAGCAAATATCTGTAAAAATGGCAATTTTGGTCACTGTGAGGGTTTAAAAAGTGGTTATTCAACATGAGGCACGATCCAATTGACATTTTGAATCATTTTTGGTACAGTCCAAAAAATCAATTTTCGGATGAAAAACGATGACTCCGGACCTGTCGAACGATCCCAAAATGGTCAATATGGATGAAATTTTAACATTTAATCTTTTGACTCTAAATGACTGTTGGATGTGAATTATGACTTTGTCAACTAAAATAAGTGTGTTTAAAGTCATTTCTGTGCCTGAAACGGGTCAAAATTGAAGCTTTTGAGTAAGCAAAACTCCGTAAAAATGGCAATTTTGGTCACTGTGAGGGTTTAAAAAGTGGTTATTCAACATGAGGCACGATCCAATTGACATTTTGAATCATTTTTGGTACAGTCCAAAAAATCAATTTTCGGATGAAAAACGATGACTCCGGACCTGTCGAACGATCCCAAAATGGTCAATATGGATGAAATTTTAACATTTAATCTTTTGACTCTAAATGACTGTTGGATGTGAATTATGACTTTGTCAACTAAAATAAGTGTGTTTAAAGTCATTTCTGTGCCTGAAACGGGTCAAAATTGAAGCTTTTGAGTAAGCAAAACTCTGTAAAAATGGCAATTTTGGTCACTGTGAGGGTTTAAAAAGTGGTTATTCAACACGAGGCACGATCCAATTGACATTTTGAATCATTTTTGGTACAGTCCAAAAAATCAATTTTCGGATGAAAAACGATGACTCCGGACCTGTCGAACGATCCCAAAATGGTCAATATGGATGAAATTTTAACATTTAATCTTTTGACTCTAAATGACTGTTGGATGTGAATTATGACTTTGTCAACTAAAATAAGTGTGTTTAAAGTTATTTCTGTGCCTGAAACGGGTCAAAATTGAAGCTTTTGAGTAAGCAAAACTCTGTAAAAATGGCAATTTTGGTCACTGTGAGGGTTTAAAAAGTGGTTATTCAACATGAGGCACGATCCAATTGACATTTTGAATCATTTTTGGTACAGTCCAAAAAATCAATTTTCGGATGAAAAACGATGACTCCGGACCTGTCGAACGATCCCAAAATGGTCAATATGGATGAAATTTTAACATTTAATCTTTTGACTCTAAATGACTGTTGGATGTGAATTATGACTTTGTCAACTAAAATAAGTGTGTTTAAATTTATTTTTGTGCCTGAAACGGGTCAAAATTGAAGCTTTTGAGTAAGCAAAACTCTGTAAAAATGGCCATTTTGGTCACTGTGAGGGTATAAAAAGTGGTTATTCAACATGAGGCACGATCCAATTGACATTTTGAATCATTTTTGGTACAGTCCAAAAAATCAATTTTCGATTGAAAAACGATGACTCCGGACCTGTCGAACGATCCCAAAATGGTCAATATCGATGAAATTTTAACATTTAATCTTTTGACTCTAAATGACTGTTGGATGTGAATTATGACTTTGTCAACTAAAATAAGTGTGTTTAAAGTTATTTCTGTGCCTGAAACGGGTCAAAATTGAAGCTTTTGAGTAAGCAAAACTCTGAAAAAATGGCAATTTTGGTCACTGTGAGGGTTTAAAAAGTGGTTATTCAACATGAGGCACGATCCAATTGACATTTTGAATCATTTTTGGTACAGTCCATAAAATCAATTTTCGGATGAAAAACGATGACTCCGGACCTGTCGAACGATCCCAAAATGGTCAATATGGATGAAATTTTAACATTTAATCTATTGACTCTAAATGACTGTTGGATGTGAATTATGACTTTGTCAACTAAAATAAGTGTGTTTGAAGTCATTTTTGTGCCTGAAACGGGTCAAAATTGAAGCTTTTGAGTAAGCAAAACTCTGTAAAAATGGCAATTTTGGTCACTGTGAGGGTTTAAAAAGTGGTTATTCAACATGAGGCACGATCCAATTGACATTTTGAATCATTTTTGGTACAGTCCAAAAAATCAATTTTTGGATGAAAAACGATGACTGCGGATCTGTCGAACAATCCCAAAATGGTCAATATGGATGAAATTTTAACATTTAATCTTTTGACTCTAAAGGACTGTTGGATGTGAATTATGACTTTGTCAACTAAAATAAGTGTGTTTAAAGTCATTTCTGTGCCTGAAACGGGTCAAAATTGAAGCTTTTGAGTAAGCAAAACTCTGTAAAAATGGCAATTTTGGTTACTGTGAGGGTTTAAAAAGTGGTTATTCAACATGAGGCACGATCCAATTGCCATTTTGAATCATTTTTGGTACAGTCCAAAAAATCAATTTTCGGATGAAAAACGATGACTCCGGACCTGTCGAACGATCCCAAAATGGTCAATATGGATGAAATTTTAACATTTAATCTTTTGACTCTAAATGACTGTTGGATGTGAATTATGACTTTGTCAACTAAAATAAGTGTGTTTGAAGTCATTTCTTTGCCTGAAACGGGTCACAATTGAAGCTTTTGAGTAAGCAAAACTCTGTAAAAATGGCAATTTTGGTCACTGTGAGGGTTTAAAAAGTGGTTATTCAACATGAGGCACGATCCAATTGACATTTTGAATCATTTTTGGTATAGTCCAAAAAATCAATTTTCGGATGAAAAACGATGACTCCGGACCTGTCGAACTATCCCAAAATGGTTAATATGGATGAAATTTTAACATTTAATCTTTTGACTTTAAATGACTGTTGGATGTGAATTATGACTTTGTCAACTAAAATAAGTGTGTTTAAAGTCATTTCTGTGCCTGAAACGGGTCAAAATTGAAGCTTTTGAGTAAGCAAAACTCTGTAAAAATGGCAATTTTGGTCACTGTGAGGGTTTAAAAAGTGGCTATTCAACATGAGGCACGATCCAATTGACATTTTGAATAATTTTGGGTACAGTCCAAAAAATCAATTTTCGGATGAAAAACGATGACTCCGGACCTGTCGAACAATCCCAAAATGGTCAATATGGATGAAATTTTAACATTTAATCTTTTGACTCTAAATGACTGTTGGATGTGAATTATGACTTTGTCAACTAAAATAAGTGTGTTTAAAGTCATTTCTGTGCCTGAAACGGGTCAAAATTGAAGCTTTTGAGTAAGCAAAACTCTGTAAAAATGGCAATTTTGGTCACTGTGAGGGTTTAAAAAGTGGTTATTCAACACGAGGCACGATCCAATTGACATTTTGAATCATTTTTGGTACAGTCCAAAAAATCAATTTTCGGATGAAAAACGATGACTCCGGACCTGTCGAACGATCCCAAAATGGTCAATATGGATGAAATTTTAACATTTAATCTTTTGACTCTAAATGACTGTTGGATGTGAATTATGACTTTGTCAACTAAAATAAGTGTGTTTAAAGTTATTTCTGTGCCTGAAACGGGTCAAAATTGAAGCTTTTGAGTAAGCAAAACTCTGTAAAAATGGCAATTTTGGTCACTGTGAGGGTTTAAAAAGTGGTTATTCAACATGAGGCACGATCCAATTGACATTTTGAATCATTTTTGGTACAGTCCAAAAAATCAATTTTCGGATGAAAAACGATGACTCCGGACCTGTCGAACGATCCCAAAATGGTCAATATGGATGAAATTTTAACATTTAATCTTTTGACTCTAAATGACTGTTGGATGTGAATTATGACTTTGTCAACTAAAATAAGTATGTTTAAAGTCATTTCTGTGCCGGAAACGGGTCAAAATTGAAGCTTTTGAGTAAGCAAAACTCTGTAAAAATGGCAATTTTGGTCACTGTGAGGGTTTAAAAAGTGGTTATTCAACATGAGGCACGATCCAATTGACATTTTGAATCATTTTTGGTACAGTCCAAAAAATCAATTTTCTGATGAAAAACGATGACTCCGGACCTGTCGAACTATCCTAAAATGGTTAATATGGATGAAATTTTAACATTTAATCTTTTGACTCTAAATGACTGTTGGATGTGAATTATGACTTTGTCAACTAAAATAAGTGTGTTTAAAGTTATTTCTGTGCCTGAAACGGGTCAAAATTGAAGCTTTTGAGTAAGCAAAACTCTGTAAAAATGGCAATTTTGGTCACTGTGAGGGTTTAAAAAGTGGCTATTCAACATGAGGCACGATCCAATTGACATTTTGAATAATTTTGGGTACAGTCCAAAAAATCAATTTTCGGATGAAAAACGATGACTCCGGACCTGTCGAACGATCCCAAAATGGTCAATATGGATGAAATTTTAACATTTAATCTTTTGACTCTAAATGACTGTTGGATGTGAATTATGACTTTGTCAACTAAAATAAGTGTGTTTAAAGTTATTTCTGTGCCTGAAACGGGTCAAAATTGAAGCTTTTGAGTAAGCAAAACTCTGTAAAAATGGCAATTTTGGTCACTGTGAGGGTTTAAAAAGTGGTTATTCAACATGAGGCACGATCCAATTGACATTTTGAATCATTTTTGGTACAGTCCAAAAAATCAATTTTCGGATGAAAAACGATGACTCCGGACCTGTCGAACGATCCCAAAATGGTCAATATGGATGAAATTTTAACATTTAATCTTTTGACTCTAAATGACTGTTGGATGTGAATTATGACTTTGTCAACTAAAATAAGTGTGTTTAAATTTATTTTTGTGCCTGAAACGGGTCAAAATTGAAGCTTTTGAGTAAGCAAAACTCTGTAAAAATGGCCATTTTGGTCACTGTGAGGGTATAAAAAGTGGTTATTCAACATGAGGCACGATCCAATTGACATTTTGAATCATTTTTGGTACAGTCCAAAAAATCAATTTTCGATTGAAAAACGATGACTCCGGACCTGTCGAACGATCCCAAAATGGTCAATATCGATGAAATTTTAACATTTAATCTTTTGACTCTAAATGACTGTTGGATGTGAATTATGACTTTGTCAACTAAAATAAGTGTGTTTAAAGTTATTTCTGTGCCTGAAACGGGTCAAAATTGAAGCTTTTGAGTAAGCAAAACTCTGAAAAAATGGCAATTTTGGTCACTGTGAGGGTTTAAAAAGTGGTTATTCAACATGAGGCACGATCCAATTGACATTTTGAATCATTTTTGGTACAGTCCATAAAATCAATTTTCGGATGAAAAACGATGACTCCGGACCTGTCGAACGATCCCAAAATGGTCAATATGGATGAAATTTTAACATTTAATCTATTGACTCTAAATGACTGTTGGATGTGAATTATGACTTTGTCAACTAAAATAAGTGTGTTTGAAGTCATTTTTGTGCCTGAAACGGGTCAAAATTGAAGCTTTTGAGTAAGCAAAACTCTGTAAAAATGGCAATTTTGGTCACTGTGAGGGTTTAAAAAGTGGTTATTCAACATGAGGCACGATCCAATTGACATTTTGAATCATTTTTGGTACAGTCCAAAAAATCAATTTTTGGATGAAAAACGATGACTGCGGATCTGTCGAACAATCCCAAAATGGTCAATATGGATGAAATTTTAACATTTAATCTTTTGACTCTAAAGGACTGTTGGATGTGAATTATGACTTTGTCAACTAAAATAAGTGTGTTTAAAGTCATTTCTGTGCCTGAAACGGGTCAAAATTGAAGCTTTTGAGTAAGCAAAACTCTGTAAAAATGGCAATTTTGGTTACTGTGAGGGTTTAAAAAGTGGTTATTCAACATGAGGCACGATCCAATTGCCATTTTGAATCATTTTTGGTACAGTCCAAAAAATCAATTTTCGGATGAAAAACGATGACTCCGGACCTGTCGAACGATCCCAAAATGGTCAATATGGATGAAATTTTAACATTTAATCTTTTGACTCTAAATGACTGTTGGATGTGAATTATGACTTTGTCAACTAAAATAAGTGTGTTTGAAGTCATTTCTTTGCCTGAAACGGGTCACAATTGAAGCTTTTGAGTAAGCAAAACTCTGTAAAAATGGCAATTTTGGTCACTGTGAGGGTTTAAAAAGTGGTTATTCAACATGAGGCACGATCCAATTGACATTTTGAATCATTTTTGGTATAGTCCAAAAAATCAATTTTCGGATGAAAAACGATGACTCCGGACCTGTCGAACTATCCCAAAATGGTTAATATGGATGAAATTTTAACATTTAATCTTTTGACTTTAAATGACTGTTGGATGTGAATTATGACTTTGTCAACTAAAATAAGTGTGTTTAAAGTCATTTCTGTGCCTGAAACGGGTCAAAATTGAAGCTTTTGAGTAAGCAAAACTCTGTAAAAATGGCAATTTTGGTCACTGTGAGGGTTTAAAAAGTGGCTATTCAACATGAGGCACGATCCAATTGACATTTTGAATAATTTTGGGTACAGTCCAAAAAATCAATTTTCGGATGAAAAACGATGACTCCGGACCTGTCGAACAATCCCAAAATGGTCAATATGGATGAAATTTTAACATTTAATCTTTTGACTCTAAATGACTGTTGGATGTGAATTATGACTTTGTCAACTAAAATAAGTGTGTTTAAAGTCATTTCTGTGCCTGAAACGGGTCAAAATTGAAGCTTTTGAGTAAGCAAAACTCTGTAAAAATGGCAATTTTGGTCACTGTGAGGGTTTAAAAAGTGGTTATTCAACACGAGGCACGATCCAATTGACATTTTGAATCATTTTTGGTACAGTCCAAAAAATCAATTTTCGGATGAAAAACGATGACTCCGGACCTGTCGAACGATCCCAAAATGGTCAATATGGATGAAATTTTAACATTTAATCTTTTGACTCTAAATGACTGTTGGATGTGAATTATGACTTTGTCAACTAAAATAAGTGTGTTTAAAGTTATTTCTGTGCCTGAAACGGGTCAAAATTGAAGCTTTTGAGTAAGCAAAACTCTGTAAAAATGGCAATTTTGGTCACTGTGAGGGTTTAAAAAGTGGTTATTCAACATGAGGCACGATCCAATTGACATTTTGAATCATTTTTGGTACAGTCCAAAAAATCAATTTTCGGATGAAAAACGATGACTCCGGACCTGTCGAACGATCCCAAAATGGTCAATATGGATGAAATTTTAACATTTAATCTTTTGACTCTAAATGACTGTTGGATGTGAATTATGACTTTGTCAACTAAAATAAGTATGTTTAAAGTCATTTCTGTGCCGGAAACGGGTCAAAATTGAAGCTTTTGAGTAAGCAAAACTCTGTAAAAATGGCAATTTTGGTCACTGTGAGGGTTTAAAAAGTGGTTATTCAACATGAGGCACGATCCAATTGACATTTTGAATCATTTTTGGTACAGTCCAAAAAATCAATTTTCTGATGAAAAACGATGACTCCGGACCTGTCGAACTATCCTAAAATGGTTAATATGGATGAAATTTTAACATTTAATCTTTTGACTCTAAATGACTGTTGGATGTGAATTATGACTTTGTCAACTAAAATAAGTGTGTTTAAAGTTATTTCTGTGCCTGAAACGGGTCAAAATTGAAGCTTTTGAGTAAGCAAAACTCTGTAAAAATGGCAATTTTGGTCACTGTGAGGGTTTAAAAAGTGGCTATTCAACATGAGGCACGATCCAATTGACATTTTGAATAATTTTGGGTACAGTCCAAAAAATCAATTTTCAGGTGAAAAACGATGACTCCGGACCTGTCGAACAATCCCAAAATGGTCAATATGGATGAAATTTTAACATTTAATCTTTTGACTCTAAATGACTGTTGGATGTGAATTATGACTTTGTCAACTAAAATAAGTGTGTTTAAAGTCATTTCTGTGCCTGAAACGGGTCAAAATTGAAGCTTTTGAGTAAGCAAAACTCTGTAAAAATGGCAATTTTGGTCACTGTGAGCGTTTAAAAAGTGGCTATTCAACATGAGGCACGATCCAATTGACATTTTGAATCATTTTTGGTACAGTCCAAAAAATCAATTTTCGGATGAAAAACGATGACTCCGGACCTGTCGAACAATCCCAAAATGGTCAATATGGATGAAATTTTAACATTTAATCTTTTGACTCTAAATGACTGTTGGATGTGAATTATGACTTTGTCAACTAAAATAAGTATGTTTAAAGTCATTTCTGTGCCGGAAACGGGTCAAAATTGAAGCTTTTGAGTAAGCAAAACTCTGTAAAAATGGCAATTTTGGTCACTGTGAGGGTTTAAAAAGTGGTTATTCAACATGAGGCACGATCCAATTGACATTTTGAATCATTTTTGGTACAGTCCAAAAAATCAATTTTCTGATGAAAAACGATGACTCCGGACCTGTCGAACTATCCTAAAATGGTTAATATGGATGAAATTTTAACATTTAATCTTTTGACTCTAAATGACTGTTGGATGTGAATTATGACTTTGTCAACTAAAATAAGTGTGTTTAAAGTTATTTCTGTGCCTGAAACGGGTCAAAATTGAAGCTTTTGAGTAAGCAAAACTCTGTAAAAATGGCAATTTTGGTCACTGTGAGGGTTTAAAAAGTGGCTATTCAACATGAGGCACGATCCAATTGACATTTTGAATAATTTTGGGTACAGTCCAAAAAATCAATTTTCGGATGAAAAACGATGACTCCGGACCTGTCGAACAATCCCAAAATGGTCAATATGGATGAAATTTTAACATTTAATCTTTTGACTCTAAATGACTGTTGGATGTGAATTATGACTTTGTCAACTAAAATAAGTGTGTTTAAAGTCATTTCTGTGCCTGAAACGGGTCAAAATTGAAGCTTTTGAGTAAGCAAAACTCTGTAAAAATGGCAATTTTGGTCACTGTGAGAGTTTAAAAAGTGGCTATTCAACATGAGGCACGATCCAATTGACATTTTGAATCATTTTTGGTACAGTCCAAAAAATCAATTTTCGGATGAAAAACGATGACTCCGGACCTGTCGAACAATCCCAAAATGGTCAATATGGATGAAATTTTAACATTTAATCTTTTGACTCTAAATGACTGTTGGATGTGAATTATGACTTTGTCAACTAAAATAAGTATGTTTAAAGTCATTTCTGTGCCGGAAACGGGTCAAAATTTAAGCTTTTGAGTAAGCAAATATCTGTAAAAATGGCAATTTTGGTCACTGTGAGGGTTTAAAAAGTGGTTATTCAACATGAGGCACGATCCAATTGACATTTTGAATCATTTTTGGTACAGTCCAAAAAATCAATTTTCGGATGAAAAACGATGACTCCGGACCTGTCGAACAATCCCAAAATGGTCAATATGGATGAAATTTTAACATTTAATCTTTTGACTCTAAATGACTGTTGGATGTGAATTATGACTTTGTCAACTAAAATAAGTATGTTTAAAGTCATTTCTGTGCCTGAAACGGGTCAAAATTGAAGCTTTTGAGTAAGCAAAACTCCGTAAAAATGGCAATTTTGGTCACTGTGAGGGTTTAAAAAGTGGTTATTCAACATGAGGCACGATCCAATTGACATTTTGAATCATTTTTGGTACAGTCCAAAAAATCAATTTTCGGATGAAAAACGATGACTCCGGACCTGTCGAACAATCCCAAAATGGTCAATATGGATGAAATTTTAACATTTAATCTTTTGACTCTAAATGACTGTTGGATGTGAATTATGACTTTGTCAACTAAAATAAGTGTGTTTAAAGTTATTTCTGTGCCTGAAACGGGTCAAAATTGAAGCTTTTGAGTAAGCAAAACTCTGTAAAAATGGCAATTTTGGTCACTGTGAGGGTATAAAAAGTGGTTATTCAACATGAGGCACGATCCAATTGACATTTTGAATCATTTTTGGTACAGTCCAAAAAATCAATTTTCGGATGAAAAACGATGACTCCGGACCTGTCGAACAATCCCAAAATGGTCAATATGGATGAAATTTTAACATTTAATCTTTTGACTCTAAATGACTGTTGGATGTGAATTATGACTTTGTCAACTAAAATAAGTGTGTTTAAAGTCATTTCTGTGCCTGAAACGGGTCAAAATTGAAGCTTTTGAGTAAGCAAAACTCTGTAAAAATGGCAATTTTGGTCACTGTGATAGTTTAAAAAGTGGTTATTCAACATGAGGCACGATCCAATTGACATTTTGAATCATTTTTGGTACAGTCCAAAAAATCAATTTTCGGATGAAAAACGATGACTCCGGACCTGTCGAACGATCCCAAAATGGTCAATATGGATGAAATTTTAACATTTAATCTTTTGACTCTAAATGACTGTTGGATGTGAATTATGACTTTGTCAACTAAAATAAGTATGTTTAAAGTCATTTCTGTGCCGGAAACGGGTCAAAAGTTAAGCTTTTGAGTAAGCAAATATCTGTAAAAATGGCAATTTTGGTCACTGTGAGGGTTTAAAAAGTGGTTATTCAACATGAGGCACGATCCAATTGACATTTTGAATCATTTTTGGTACAGTCCAAAAAATCAATTTTCGGATGAAAAACGATGACTCCGGACCTGTCGAACAATCCCAAAATGGTCAATATGGATGAAATTTTAACATTTAATCTTTTGACTCTAAATGACTGTTGGATGTGAATTATGACTTTGTCAACTAAAATAAGTGTGTTTAAAGTCATTTCTGTGCCTGAAACGGGTCAAAATTGAAGCTTTTGAGTAAGCAAAACTCCGTAAAAATGGCAATTTTGGTCACTGTGACGGTTTAAAAAGTGGTTATTCAACATGAGGCACGATCCAATTGACATTTTGAATCATTTTTGGTACAGTCCAAAAAATCAATTTTCGGATGAAAAACGATGACTCCGGACCTGTCGAACGATCCCAAAATGGTCAATATGGATGAAATTTTAACATTTAATCTTTTGACTCTAAATGACTGTTGGATGTGAATTATGACTTTGTCAACTAAAATAAGTGTGTTTAAAGTCATTTCTGTGCCTGAAACGGGTCAAAATTGAAGCTTTTGAGTAAGCAAAACTCTGTAAAAATGGCAATTTTGGTCACTGTGAGGGTTTAAAAAGTGGTTATTCAACACGAGGCACGATCCAATTGACATTTTGAATCATTTTTGGTACAGTCCAAAAAATCAATTTTCGGATGAAAAACGATGACTCCGGACCTGTCGAACGATCCCAAAATGGTCAATATGGATGAAATTTTAACATTTAATCTTTTGACTCTAAATGACTGTTGGATGTGAATTATGACTTTGTCAACTAAAATAAGTGTGTTTAAAGTTATTTCTGTGCCTGAAACGGGTCAAAATTGAAGCTTTTGAGTAAGCAAAACTCTGTAAAAATGGCAATTTTGGTCACTGTGAGGGTTTAAAAAGTGGTTATTCAACATGAGGCACGATCCAATTGACATTTTGAATCATTTTTGGTACAGTCCAAAAAATCAATTTTCGGATGAAAAACGATGACTCCGGACCTGTCGAACGATCCCAAAATGGTCAATATGGATGAAATTTTAACATTTAATCTTTTGACTCTAAATGACTGTTGGATGTGAATTATGACTTTGTCAACTAAAATAAGTATGTTTAAAGTCATTTCTGTGCCGGAAACGGGTCAAAATTGAAGCTTTTGAGTAAGCAAAACTCTGTAAAAATGGCAATTTTGGTCACTGTGAGGGTTTAAAAAGTGGTTATTCAACATGAGGCACGATCCAATTGACATTTTGAATCATTTTTGGTACAGTCCAAAAAATCAATTTTCTGATGAAAAACGATGACTCCGGACCTGTCGAACTATCCTAAAATGGTTAATATGGATGAAATTTTAACATTTAATCTTTTGACTCTAAATGACTGTTGGATGTGAATTATGACTTTGTCAACTAAAATAAGTGTGTTTAAAGTTATTTCTGTGCCTGAAACGGGTCAAAATTGAAGCTTTTGAGTAAGCAAAACTCTGTAAAAATGGCAATTTTGGTCACTGTGAGGGTTTAAAAAGTGGCTATTCAACATGAGGCACGATCCAATTGACATTTTGAATAATTTTGGGTACAGTCCAAAAAATCAATTTTCGGATGAAAAACGATGACTCCGGACCTGTCGAACAATCCCAAAATGGTCAATATGGATGAAATTTTAACATTTAATCTTTTGACTCTAAATGACTGTTGGATGTGAATTATGACTTTGTCAACTAAAATAAGTGTGTTTAAAGTCATTTCTGTGCCTGAAACGGATCAAAATTGAAGCTTTTGAGTAAGCAAAACTCTGTAAAAATGGCAATTTTGGTCACTGTGAGCGTTTAAAAAGTGGCTATTCAACATGAGGCACGATCCAATTGACATTTTGAATCATTTTTGGTACAGTCCAAAAAATCAATTTTCGGATGAAAAACGATGACTCCGGACCTGTCGAACAATCCCAAAATGGTCAATATGGATGAAATTTTAACATTTAATCTTTTGACTCTAAATGACTGTTGGATGTGAATTATGACTTTGTCAACTAAAATAAGTATGTTTAAAGTCATTTCTGTGCCGGAAACGGGTCAAAATTGAAGCTTTTGAGTAAGCAAAACTCTGTAAAAATGGCAATTTTGGTCACTGTGAGGGTTTAAAAAGTGGTTATTCAACATGAGGCACGATCCAATTGACATTTTGAATCATTTTTGGTACAGTCCAAAAAATCAATTTTCTGATGAAAAACGATGACTCCGGACCTGTCGAACTATCCTAAAATGGTTAATATGGCTGAAATTTTAACATTTAATCTTTTGACTCTAAATGACTGTTGGATGTGAATTATGACTTTGTCAACTAAAATAAGTGTGTTTAAAGTTATTTCTGTGCCTGAAACGGGTCAAAATTGAAGCTTTTGAGTAAGCAAAACTCTGTAAAAATGGCAATTTTGGTCACTGTGAGGGTTTAAAAAGTGGCTATTCAACATGAGGCACGATCCAATTGACATTTTGAATAATTTTGGGTACAGTCCAAAAAATCAATTTTCGGATGAAAAACGATGACTCCGGACCTGTCGAACAATCCCAAAATGGTCAATATGGATGAAATTTTAACATTTAATCTTTTGACTCTAAATGACTGTTGGATGTGAATTATGACTTTGTCAACTAAAATAAGTGTGTTTAAAGTCATTTCTGTGCCTGAAACGGGTCAAAATTGAAGCTTTTGAGTAAGCAAAACTCTGTAAAAATGGCAATTTTGGTCACTGTGAGCGTTTAAAAAGTGGCTATTCAACATGAGGCACGATCCAATTGACATTTTGAATCATTTTTGGTACAGTCCAAAAAATCAATTTTCGGATGAAAAACGATGACTCCGGACCTGTCGAACAATCCCAAAATGGTCAATATGGATGAAATTTTAACATTTAATCTTTTGACTCTAAATGACTGTTGGATGTGAATTATGACTTTGTCAACTAAAATAAGTATGTTTAAAGTCATTTCTGTGCCGGAAACGGGTCAAAATTTAAGCTTTTGAGTAAGCAAATATCTGTAAAAATGGCAATTTTGGTCACTGTGAGGGTTTAAAAAGTGGTTATTCAACATGAGGCACGATCCAATTGACATTTTGAATCATTTTTGGTACAGTCCAAAAAATCAATTTTCGGATGAAAAACGATGACTCCGGACCTGTCGAACAATCCCAAAATGGTCAATATGGATGAAATTTTAACATTTAATCTTTTGACTCTAAATGACTGTTGGATGTGAATTATGACTTTGCCAACTAAAATAAGTATGTTTAAAGTCATTTCTGTGCCTGAAACGGGTCAAAATTGAAGCTTTTGAGTAAGCAAAACTCCGTAAAAATGGCAATTTTGGTCACTGTGAGGGTTTAAAAAGTGGTTATTCAACATGAGGCACGATCCAATTGACATTTTGAATCATTTTTGGTACAGTCCAAAAAATCAATTTTCGGATGAAAAACGATGACTCCGGACCTGTCGAACAATCCCAAAATGGTCAATATGGATGAAATTTTAACATTTAATCTTTTGACTCTAAATGACTGTTGGATGTGAATTATGACTTTGTCAACTAAAATAAGTGTGTTTAAAGTTATTTCTGTGCCTGAAACGGGTCAAAATTGAAGCTTTTGAGTAAGCAAAACTCTGTAAAAATGGCAATTTTGGTCACTGTGAGGGTATAAAAAGTGGTTATTCAACATGAGGCACGATCCAATTGACATTTTGAATCATTTTTGGTACAGTCCAAAAAATCAATTTTCGGATGAAAAACGATGACTCCGGACCTGTCGAACAATCCCAAAATGGTCAATATGGATGAAATTTTAACATTTAATCTTTTGACTCTAAATGACTGTTGGATGTGAATTATGACTTTGTCAACTAAAATAAGTGTGTTTAAAGTCATTTCTGTGCCTGAAACGGGTCAAAATTGAAGCTTTTGAGTAAGCAAAACTCTGTAAAAATGGCAATTTTGGTCACTGTGATAGTTTAAAAAGTGGTTATTCAACATGAGGCACGATCCAATTGACATTTTGAATCATTTTTGGTACAGTCCAAAAAATCAATTTTCGGATGAAAAACGATGACTCCGGACCTGTCGAACGATCCCAAAATGGTCAATATGGATGAAATTTTAACATTTAATCTTTTGACTCTAAATGACTGTTGGATGTGAATTATGACTTTGTCAACTAAAATAAGTATGTTTAAAGTCATTTCTGTGCCGGAAACGGTTCAAAAGTTAAGCTTTTGAGTAAGCAAATATCTGTAAAAATGGCAATTTTGGTCACTGTGAGGGTTTAAAAAGTGGTTATTCAACATGAGGCACGATCCAATTGACATTTTGAATCATTTTTGGTACAGTCCAAAAAATCAATTTTCGGATGAAAAACGATGACTCCGGACCTGTCGAACAATCCCAAAATGGTCAATATGGATGAAATTTTAACATTTAATCTTTTGACTCTAAATGACTGTTGGATGTGAATTATGACTTTGTCAACTAAAATAAGTGTGTTTAAAGTCATTTCTGTGCCTGAAACGGGTCAAAATTGAAGCTTTTGAGTAAGCAAAACTCCGTAAAAATGGCAATTTTGGTCACTGTGAGGGTTTAAAAAGTGGTTATTCAACATGAGGCACGATCCAATTGACATTTTGAATCATTTTTGGTACAGTCCAAAAAATCAATTTTCGGATGAAAAACGATGACTCCGGACCTGTCGAACGATCCCAAAATGGTCAATATGGATGAAATTTTAACATTTAATCTTTTGACTCTAAATGACTGTTGGATGTGAATTATGACTTTGTCAACTAAAATAAGTGTGTTTAAAGTCATTTCTGTGCCTGAAACGGGTCAAAATTGAAGCTTTTGAGTAAGCAAAACTCTGTAAAAATGGCAATTTTGGTCACTGTGAGCGTTTAAAAAGTGGCTATTCAACATGAGGCACGATCCAATTGACATTTTGAATCATTTTTGGTACAGTCCAAAAAATCAATTTTCGGATGAAAAACGATGACTCCGGACCTGTCGAACAATCCCAAAATGGTCAATATGGATGAAATTTTAACATTTAATCTTTTGACTCTAAATGACTGTTGGATGTGAATTATGACTTTGTCAACTAAAATAAGTGTGTTTGAAGTCATTTCTGTGCCTGAAACGGGTCACAATTGAAGCTTTTGAGTAAGCAAAACTCCGTAAAAATGGCAATTTTGGTCACTGTGAGGGTTTAAAAAGTGGTTATTCAACATGAGGCACGATCCAATTGACATTTTGAATCATTTTTGGTACAGTCCAAAAAATCAATTTCCGGATGAAAAACGATGACTCCGGACCTGTCGAACGATCCCAAAATGGTCAATATGGATGAAATTTTAACATTTAATCTTTTGACTCTAAATGACTGTTGGATGTGAATTATGACTTTGTGAACTAAAATAAGTGTGTTTAAAGTCATTTCTGTGCCTGAAACGGGTCAAAATTGAAGCTTTTGAGTAAGCAAAACTCCGTAAAAATGGCAATTTTGGTCACTGTGAGGGTTTAAAAAGTGGTTATTCAACATGAGGCACGATCCAATTGACATTTTGAATCTTTTTTGGTACAGTCCAAAAAATCAATTTTCGGATGAAAAACGATGACTCCGGACCTGTCGAACGATCCCAAAATGGTCAATATGGATGAAATTTTAACATTTAATCTTTTGACTCTAAATGACTGTTGGATGTGAATTATGACTTTGTCAACTAAAATAAGTGTGTTTAAATTTATTTTTGTGCCTGAAACGGGTCAAAATTGAAGCTTTTGAGTAAGCAAAACTCTGTAAAAATGGCCATTTTGGTCACTGTGAGGGTATAAAAAGTGGTTATTCAACATGAGGCACGATCCAATTGACATTTTGAATCATTTTTGGTACAGTCCAAAAAATCAATTTTCGATTGAAAAACGATGACTCCGGACCTGTCGAACGATCCCAAAACGGTCAATATCGATGAAATTTTAACATTTAATCTTTTGACTCTAAATGACTGTTGGATGTGAATTATGACTTTGTCAACTAAAATAAGTGTGTTTAAAGTTATTTCTGTGCCTGAAACGGGTCAAAATTGAAGCTTTTGAGTAAGCAAAACTGTAAAAATGGCAATTTTGGTCACTGTGAGGGTTTAAAAAGTGGTTATTCAACATGAGGCACGATCCAATTGACATTTTGAATCATTTTTGGTACAGTCCAAAAAATCAAATTTTGGATGAAAAACGATGACTCCGGATCTGTCGAACAATCCCAAAATGGTCAATATGGATGAAATTTTAACATTTAATCTTTTGACTCTAAATGACTGTTGGATGTGAATTATGACTTTGTCAACTAAAATAAGTGTGTTTAAAGTCATTTCTGTGCCTGAAACGGGTCAAAATTGAAGCTTTTGAGTAAGCAAAACTCTGTAAAAATGGCAATTTTGGTTACTGTGAGGGTTTAAAAAGTGGTTATTCAACATGAGGCACGATCCAATTGCCATTTTGAATCATTTTTGGTACAGTCCAAAAAATCAATTTTCGGATGAAAAACGATGACTCCGGACCTGTCGAACGATCCCAAAATGGTCAATATGGATGAAATTTTAACATTTAATCTTTTGACTCTAAATGACTGTTGGATGTGAATTATGACTTTGTCAACTAAAATAAGTGTGTTTGAAGTCATTTCTGTGCCTGAAACGGGTCACAATTGAAGCTTTTGAGTAAGCAAAACTCCGTAAAAATGGCAATTTTGGTCACTGTGAGGGTTTAAAAAGTGGTTATTCAACATGAGGCACGATCCAATTGACATTTTGAATCATTTTTGGTACAGTCCAAAAAATCAATTTCCGGATGAAAAACGATGACTCCGGACCTGTCGAACGATCCCAAAATGGTCAATATGGATGAAATTTTAACATTTAATCTTTTGACTCTAAATGACTGTTGGATGTGAATTATGACTTTGTGAACTAAAATAAGTGTGTTTAAAGTCATTTCTGTGCCTGAAACGGGTCAAAATTGAAGCTTTTGAGTAAGCAAAACTCCGTAAAAATGGCAATTTTGGTCACTGTGAGGGTTTAAAAAGTGGTTATTCAACATGAGGCACGATCCAATTGACATTTTGAATCTTTTTTGGTACAGTCCAAAAAATCAATTTTCGGATGAAAAACGATGACTCCGGACCTGTCGAACGATCCCAAAATGGTCAATATGGATGAAATTTTAACATTTAATCTTTTGACTCTAAATGACTGTTGGATGTGAATTATGACTTTGTCAACTAAAATAAGTGTGTTTAAATTTATTTTTGTGCCTGAAACGGGTCAAAATTGAAGCTTTTGAGTAAGCAAAACTCTGTAAAAATGGCCATTTTGGTCACTGTGAGGGTATAAAAAGTGGTTATTCAACATGAGGCACGATCCAATTGACATTTTGAATCATTTTTGGTACAGTCCAAAAAATCAATTTTCGATTGAAAAACGATGACTCCGGTCCTGTCGAACGATCCCAAAACGGTCAATATCGATGAAATTTTAACATTTAATCTTTTGACTCTAAATGACTGTTGGTTGTGAATTATGACTTTGTCAACTAAAATAAGTGTGTTTAAAGTTATTTCTGTGCCTGAAACGGGTCAAAATTGAAGCTTTTGAGTAAGCAAAACTGTAAAAATGGCAATTTTGGTCACTGTGAGGGTTTAAAAAGTGGTTATTCAACATGAGGCACGATCCAATTGACATTTTGAATCATTTTTGGTACAGTCCAAAAAATCAATTTTTGGATGAAAAACGATGACTCCGGATCTGTCGAACAATCCCAAAATGGTCAATATGGATGAAATTTTAACATTTAATCTTTTGACTCTAAATGACTGTTGGATGTGAATTATGACTTTGTCAACTAAAATAAGTGTGTTTAAAGTCATTTCTGTGCCTGAAACGGGTCAAAATTGAAGCTTTTGAGTAAGCAAAACTCTGTAAAAATGGCAATTTTGGTTACTGTGAGGGTTTAAAAAGTGGTTATTCAACATGAGGCACGATCCAATTGCCATTTTGAATCATTTTTGGTACAGTCCAAAAAATCAATTTTCGGATGAAAAACGATGACTCCGGACCTGTCGAACGATCCCAAAATGGTCAATATGGATGAAATTTTAACATTTAATCTTTTGACTCTAAATGACTGTTGTGTGTGAATTATGACTTTGTCAACTAAAATAAGTGTGTTTGAAGTCATTTCTGTGCCTGAAACGGGTCACAATTGAAGCTTTTGAGTAAGCAAAACTCTGTAAAAATGGCAATTTTGGTCACAGTGAGGGTTTAAAAAGTGGTTATTCAACATGAGGCACGATCCAATTGACATTTTGAATCATTTTTGGTACAGTCCAAAAAATCAATTTTCGATTGAAAAACGATGACTCCGGACCTGTCGAACGATCCCAAAACGGTCAATATCGATGAAATTTTAACATTTAATCTTTTGACTCTAAATGACTGTTGGATGTGAATTATGACTTTGTCAACTAAAATAAGTGTGTTTAAAGTTATTTCTGTGCCTGAAACGGGTCAAAATTGAAGCTTTTGAGTAAGCAAAACTGTAAAAATGGCAATTTTGGTCACTGTGAGGGTTTAAAAAGTGGTTATTCAACATGAGGCACGATCCAATTGACATTTTGAATCATTTTTGGTACAGTCCAAAAAATCAAATTTTGGATGAAAAACGATGACTCCGGATCTGTCGAACAATCCCAAAATGGTCAATATGGATGAAATTTTAACATTTAATCTTTTGACTCTAAATGACTGTTGGATGTGAATTATGACTTTGTCAACTAAAATAAGTGTGTTTAAAGTCATTTCTGTGCCTGAAACGGGTCAAAATTGAAGCTTTTGAGTAAGCAAAACTCTGTAAAAATGGCAATTTTGGTTACTGTGAGGGTTTAAAAAGTGGTTATTCAACATGAGGCACGATCCAATTGCCATTTTGAATCATTTTTGGTACAGTCCAAAAAATCAATTTTCGGATGAAAAACGATGACTCCGGACCTGTCGAACGATCCCAAAATGGTCAATATGGATGAAATTTTAACATTTAATCTTTTGACTCTAAATGACTGTTGGATGTGAATTATGACTTTGTCAACTAAAATAAGTGTGTTTGAAGTCATTTCTGTGCCTGAAACGGGTCACAATTGAAGCTTTTGAGTAAGCAAAACTCCGTAAAAATGGCAATTTTGGTCACTGTGAGGGTTTAAAAAGTGGTTATTCAACATGAGGCACGATCCAATTGACATTTTGAATCATTTTTGGTACAGTCCAAAAAATCAATTTCCGGATGAAAAACGATGACTCCGGACCTGTCGAACGATCCCAAAATGGTCAATATGGATGAAATTTTAACATTTAATCTTTTGACTCTAAATGACTGTTGGATGTGAATTATGACTTTGTGAACTAAAATAAGTGTGTTTAAAGTCATTTCTGTGCCTGAAACGGGTCAAAATTGAAGCTTTTGAGTAAGCAAAACTCCGTAAAAATGGCAATTTTGGTCACTGTGAGGGTTTAAAAAGTGGTTATTCAACATGAGGCACGATCCAATTGACATTTTGAATCTTTTTTGGTACAGTCCAAAAAATCAATTTTCGGATGAAAAACGATGACTCCGGACCTGTCGAACGATCCCAAAATGGTCAATATGGATGAAATTTTAACATTTAATCTTTTGACTCTAAATGACTGTTGGATGTGAATTATGACTTTGTCAACTAAAATAAGTGTGTTTAAATTTATTTTTGTGCCTGAAACGGGTCAAAATTGAAGCTTTTGAGTAAGCAAAACTCTGTAAAAATGGCCATTTTGGTCACTGTGAGGGTATAAAAAGTGGTTATTCAACATGAGGCACGATCCAATTGACATTTTGAATCATTTTTGGTACAGTCCAAAAAATCAATTTTCGATTGAAAAACGATGACTCCGGTCCTGTCGAACGATCCCAAAACGGTCAATATCGATGAAATTTTAACATTTAATCTTTTGACTCTAAATGACTGTTGGTTGTGAATTATGACTTTGTCAACTAAAATAAGTGTGTTTAAAGTTATTTCTGTGCCTGAAACGGGTCAAAATTGAAGCTTTTGAGTAAGCAAAACTGTAAAAATGGCAATTTTGGTCACTGTGAGGGTTTAAAAAGTGGTTATTCAACATGAGGCACGATCCAATTGACATTTTGAATCATTTTTGGTACAGTCCAAAAAATCAATTTTTGGATGAAAAACGATGACTCCGGATCTGTCGAACAATCCCAAAATGGTCAATATGGATGAAATTTTAACATTTAATCTTTTGACTCTAAATGACTGTTGGATGTGAATTATGACTTTGTCAACTAAAATAAGTGTGTTTAAAGTCATTTCTGTGCCTGAAACGGGTCAAAATTGAAGCTTTTGAGTAAGCAAAACTCTGTAAAAATGGCAATTTTGGTTACTGTGAGGGTTTAAAAAGTGGTTATTCAACATGAGGCACGATCCAATTGCCATTTTGAATCATTTTTGGTACAGTCCAAAAAATCAATTTTCGGATGAAAAACGATGACTCCGGACCTGTCGAACGATCCCAAAATGGTCAATATGGATGAAATTTTAACATTTAATCTTTTGACTCTAAATGACTGTTGTGTGTGAATTATGACTTTGTCAACTAAAATAAGTGTGTTTGAAGTCATTTCTGTGCCTGAAACGGGTCACAATTGAAGCTTTTGAGTAAGCAAAACTCTGTAAAAATGGCAATTTTGGTCACAGTGAGGGTTTAAAAAGTGGTTATTCAACATGAGGCACGATCCAATTGCCATTTTGAATCATTTTTGGTACAGTCCAAAAAATCAATTTTCGGATGAAAAACGATGACTCCGGACCTGTCGAACGGTCCCAAAATGGTCAATATGGATGAAATTTTAACATTTAATCTTTTGACTCTAAATGACTGTTGGATGTGAATTATGACTTTGTCAACTAAAATAAGTATGTTTAAAGTCATTTCTGTGCCGGAAACGGGTCAAAATTGAAGCTTTTGAGTAAGCAAAACTCTGTAAAAATGGCAATTTTGGTCACTGTGAGGGTTTAAAAAGTGGTTATTCAACATGAGGCACGATCCAATTGACATTTTGAATCATTTTTGGTATAGTCCAAAAAATCAATTTTCGGATGAAAAACGATGACTCCGGACCTGTCGAACTATCCCAAAATGGTTAATATGGATGAAATTTTAACATTTAATCTTTTGACTCTAAATGACTGTTGGATGTGAATTATGACTTTGTCAACTAAAATAAGTGTGTTTAAAGTCATTTCTGTGCCTGAAACGGGTCAAAATTGAAGCTTTTGAGTAAGCAAAACTCTGTAAAAATGGCAATTTTGGTCACTGTGAGGGTTTAAAAAGTGGCTATTCAACATGAGGCACGATCCAATTAACATTTTGAATAATTTTGGGTACAGTCCAAAAAATCAATTTTCGGATGAAAAACGATGACTCCGGACCTGTCGAACAATCCCAAAATGGTCAATATGGATGAAATTTTAACATTTAATCTTTTGACTCTAAATGACTGTTGGATGTGAATTATGACTTTGTCAACTAAAATAAGTGTGTTTAAAGTCATTTCTGTGCCTGAAACGGGTCAAAATTGAAGCTTTTGAGTAAGCAAAACTCTGTAAAAATGGCAATTTTGGTCACTGTGAGGGTTTAAAAAGTGGTTATTCAACACGAGGCACGATCCAATTGACATTTTGAATCATTTTTGGTACAGTCCAAAAAATCAATTTTCGGATGAAAAACGATGACTCCGGACCTGTCGAACGATCCCAAAATGGTCAATATGGATGAAATTTTAACATTTAATCTTTTGACTCTAAATGACTGTTGGATGTGAATTATGACTTTGTCAACTAAAATAAGTGTGTTTAAAGTTATTTCTGTGCCTGAAACGGGTCAAAATTGAAGCTTTTGAGTAAGCAAAACTCTGTAAAAATGGCAATTTTGGTCACTGTGAGGGTTTAAAAAGTGGTTATTCAACATGAGGCACGATCCAATTGACATTTTGAATCATTTTTGGTACAGTCCAAAAAATCAATTTTTGGATGAAAAACGATGACTCCGGACCTGTCGAACGATCCCAAAATGGTCAATATGGATGAAATTTTAACATTTAATCTTTTGACTCTAAATGACTGCTGGATGTGAATTATGACTTTGTCAACTAAAATAAGTGTGTTGGAAGTCATTTTTGTGCCTGAAACGGGTCAAAATTGAAGCTTTTGAGTAAGCAAAACTCTGTAAAAATGGCAATTTTGGTCACTGTGAGGGTTTAAAAAGTGGTTATTCAACATGAGGCACGATCCAATTGACATTTTGAATCATTTTTGGTACAGTCCAAAAAATCAATTTTCGGATGAAAAACGATGACTCCGGACCTGTCGAACGATCCCAAAATGGTCAATATGGATGAAATTTTAACATTTAATCTTTTGACTCTAAATGACTGTTGGATGTGAATTATGACTTTGTCAACTAAAATAAGTATGTTTAAAGTCATTTCTGTGCCGGAAACGGGTCAAAATTGAAGCTTTTGAGTAAGCAAAACTCTGTAAAAATGGCAATTTTGGTCACTGTGAGGGTTTAAAAAGTGGTTATTCAACATGAGGCACGATCCAATTGACATTTTGAATCATTTTTGGTACAGTCCAAAAAATCAATTTTCTGATGAAAAACGATGACTCCGGACCTGTCGAACTATCCTAAAATGGTTAATATGGATGAAATTTTAACATTTAATCTTTTGACTCTAAATGACTGTTGGATGTGAATTATGACTTTGTCAACTAAAATAAGTGTGTTTAAAGTTATTTCTGTGCCTGAAACGGGTCAAAATTGAAGCTTTTGAGTAAGCAAAACTCTGTAAAAATGGCAATTTTGGTCACTGTGAGGGTTTAAAAAGTGGCTATTCAACATGAGGCACGATCCAATTGACATTTTGAATAATTTTGGGTACAGTCCAAAAAATCAATTTTCGGATGAAAAACGATGACTCCGGACCTGTCGAACAATCCCAAAATGGTCAATATGGATGAAATTTTAACATTTAATCTTTTGACTCTAAATGACTGTTGGATGTGAATTATGACTTTGTCAACTAAAATAAGTGTGTTTAAAGTCATTTCTGTGCCTGAAACGGGTCAAAATTGAAGCTTTTGAGTAAGCAAAACTCTGTAAAAATGGCAATTTTGGTCACTGTGAGCGTTTAAAAAGTGGCTATTCAACATGAGGCACGATCCAATTGACATTTTGAATCATTTTTGGTACAGTCCAAAAAATCAATTTTCGGATGAAAAACGATGACTCCGGACCTGTCGAACAATCCCAAAATGGTCAATATGGATGAAATTTTAACATTTAATCTTTTGACTCTAAATGACTGTTGGATGTGAATTATGACTTTGTCAACTAAAATAAGTATGTTTAAAGTCATTTCTGTGCCGGAAACGGGTCAAAATTTAAGCTTTGAGTAAGCAAATATCTGTAAAAATGGCAATTTTGGTCACTGTGAGGGTTTAAAAAGTGGTTATTCAACATGAGGCACGATCCAATTGACATTTTGAATCATTTTTGGTACAGTCCAAAAAATCAATTTTCGGATGAAAAACGATGACTCCGGACCTGTCGAACGATCCCAAAATGGTCAATATGGATGAAATTTTAACATTTAATCTTTTGACTCTAAATGACTGTTGGATGTGAATTATGACTTTGTCAACTAAAATAAGTGTGTTTAAAGTTATTTCTGTGCCTGAAACGGGTCAAAATTGAAGCTTTTGAGTAAGCAAAACTCTGTAAAAATGGCAATTTTGGTCACTGTGAGGGTATAAAAAGTGGTTATTCAACATGAGGCACGATCCAATTGACATTTTGAATCATTTTTGGTACAGTCCAAAAAATCAATTTTCGGATGAAAAACGATGACTCCGGACCTGTCGAACAATCCCAAAATGGTCAATATGGATGAAATTTTAACATTTAATCTTTTGACTCTAAATGACTGTTGGATGTGAATTATGACTTTGTCAACTAAAATAAGTGTGTTTAAAGTCATTTCTGTGCCTGAAACGGGTCAAAATTGAAGCTTTTGAGTAAGCAAAACTCTGTAAAAATGGCAATTTTGGTCACTGTGATAGTTTAAAAAGTGGTTATTCAACATGAGGCACGATCCAATTGACATTTTGAATCATTTTTGGTACAGTCCAAAAAATCAATTTTCGGATGAAAAACGATGACTCCGGACCTGTCGAACGATCCCAAAATGGTCAATATGGATGAAATTTTAACATTTAATCTTTTGACTCTAAATGACTGTTGGATGTGAATTATGACTTTGTCAACTAAAATAAGTATGTTTAAAGTCATTTCTGTGCCGGAAACGGGTCAAAAGTTAAGCTTTTGAGTAAGCAAATATCTGTAAGAATGGCAATTTTGGTCACTGTGAGGGTTTAAAAAGTGGTTATTCAACATGAGGCACGATCCAATTGACATTTTGAATCATTTTTGGTACAGTCCAAAAAATCAATTTTCGGATGAAAAACGATGACTCCGGACCTGTCGAACAATCCCAAAATGGTCAATATGGATGAAATTATAACATTTAATCTTTTGACTCTAAATGACTGTTGGATGTGAATTATGACTTTGTCAACTAAAATAAGTGTGTTTAAAGTCATTTCTGTGCCTGAAACGGGTCAAAATTGAAGCTTTTGAGTAAGCAAAACTCCGTAAAAATGGCAATTTTGGTCACTGTGAGGGTTTAAAAAGTGGTTATTCAACATGAGGCACGATCCAATTGACATTTTGAATCATTTTTGGTACAGTCCAAAAAATCAATTTTCGGATGAAAAACGATGACTCCGGACCTGTCGAACGATCCCAAAATGGTCAATATGGATGAAATTTTAACATTTAATCTTTTGACTCTAAATGACTGTTGGATGTGAATTATGACTTTGTCAACTAAAATAAGTGTGTTTAAAGTCATTTATGTGCCTGAAACGGGTCAAAATTGAAGCTTTTGAGTAAGCAAAACTCTGTAAAAATGGCAATTTTGGTCACTGTGAGCGTTTAAAAAGTGGCTATTCAACATGAGGCACGATCCAATTGACATTTTGAATCATTTTTGGTACAGTCCAAAAAAATCAATTTTCGGATGAAAAACGATGACTCCGGACCTGTCGAACAATCCCAAAATGGTCAATATGGATGAAATTTTAACATTTAATCTTTTGACTCTAAATGACTAATGGATGTGAATTATGACTTTGTCAACTAAAATAAGTATGTTTAAAGTCATTTCTGTGCCTGAAACGGGTCAAAATTGAAGCTTTTGAGTAAGCAAAACTCCGTAAAAATGGCAATTTTGGTCACTGTGAGGGTTTAAAAAGTGGTTATTCAACATGAGGCACGATCCAATTGACATTTTGAATCATTTTTGGTACAGTCCAAAAAATCAATTTTCGGATGAAAAACGATGACTCCGGACCTGTCGAACGATCCCAAAATGGTCAATATGGATGAAATTTTAACATTTAATCTTTTGACTCTAAATGACTGTTGGATGTGAATTATGACTTTGTCAACTAAAATAAGTGTGTTTAAAGTTATTTCTGTGCCTGAAACGGGTCAAAATTGAAGCTTTTGAGTAAGCAAAACTCTGTAAAAATGGCAATTTTGGTCACTGTGAGGGTATAAAAAGTGGTTATTCAACATGAGGCACGATCCAATTGACATTTTGAATCATTTTTGGTACAGTCCAAAAAATCAATTTTCGGATGAAAAACGATGACTCCGGACCTGTCGAACAATCCCAAAATGGTCAATATGGATGAAATTTTAACATTTAATCTTTTGACTCTAAATGACTGTTGGATGTGAATTATGACTTTGTCAACTAAAATAAGTGTGTTTAAAGTCATTTCTGTGCCTGAAACGGGTCAAAATTGAAGCTTTTGAGTAAGCAAAACTCTGTAAAAATGGCAATTTTGGTCACTGTGATAGTTTAAAAAGTGGTTATTCAACATGAGGCACGATCCAATTGACATTTTGAATCATTTTTGGTACAGTCCAAAAAATCAATTTTCGGATGAAAAACGATGACTCCGGACCTGTCGAACGATCCCAAAATGGTCAATATGGATGAAATTTTAACATTTAATCTTTTGACTCTAAATGACTGTTGGATGTGAATTATGACTTTGTCAACTAAAATAAGTATGTTTAAAGTCATTTCTGTGCCGGAAACGGGTCAAAAGTTAAGCTTTTGAGTAAGCAAATATCTGTAAAAATGGCAATTTTGGTCACTGTGAGGGTTTAAAAAGTGGTTATTCAACATGAGGCACGATCCAATTGACATTTTGAATCATTTTTGGTACAGTCCAAAAAATCAATTTTCGGATGAAAAACGATGACTCCGGACCTGTCGAACAATCCCAAAATGGTCAATATGGATGAAATTTTAACATTTAATCTTTTGACTCTAAATGACTGTTGGATGTGAATTATGACTTTGTCAACTAAAATAAGTGTGTTTAAAGTCATTTCTGTGCCTGAAACGGGTCAAAATTGAAGCTTTTGAGTAAGCAAAACTCCGTAAAAATGGCAATTTTGGTCACTGTGAGGGTTTAAAACGTGGTTATTCAACATGAGGCACGATCCAATTGACATTTTGAATCATTTTTGGTACAGTCCAAAAAATCAATTTTCGGATGAAAAACGATGACTCCGGACCTGTCGAACGATCCCAAAATGGTCAATATGGATGAAATTTTAACATTTAATCTTTTGACTCTAAATGACTGTTGGATGTGAATTATGACTTTGTCAACTAAAATAAGTGTGTTTAAATTTATTTTTGTGCCTGAAACGGGTCAAAATTGAAGCTTTTGAGTAAGCAAAACTCTGTAAAAATGGCAATTTTGGTCACTGTGAGGGTATAAAAAGTGGTTATTCAACATGAGGCACGATCCAATTGACATTTTGAATCATTTTTGGTACAGTCCAAAAAAATCAATTTTCGGATGAAAAACGATGACTCCGGACCTGTCGAACGATCCCAAAATGGTCAATATCGATGAAATTTTAACATTTAATCTTTTGACTCTAAATGACTGTTGGATGTGAATTATGACTTTGTCAACTAAAATAAGTGTGTTTAAAGTCATTTCTGTGCCTTAAACGGGTCAAAATTGAAGCTTTTGAGTAAGCAAAACTCTGTAAAAATGGCAATTTTGGTCACTGTGAGGGTTTAAAAAGTGGTTATTCAACATGAGGCACGATCCAATTGACATTTTGAATCATTTTTGGTACAGTCCAATAAATCAATTTTCGGATGAAAAACGATGACTCCGGACCTGTCGAACAATCCCAAAATGGTCAATATGGATGAAATTTTAACATTTAATCTTTTGACTCTAAATGACTGTTGGATGTGAATTATGACTTTGTCAACTAAAATAAGTGTGTTTAAATTTATTTTTGTGCCTGAAACGGGTCAAAATTGAAGCTTTTGAGTAAGCAAAACTCTGTAAAAATGGCAATTTTGGTCACTGTGAGGGTATAAAAAGTGGTTATTCAACATGAGGCACGATCCAATTGACATTTTGAATCATTTTTGGTACAGTCCAAAAAATCAATTTTCGGATGAAAAACGATGACTCCGGACCTGTCGAACGATCCCAAAATGGTCAATATCGATGAAATTTTAACATTTAATCTTTTGACTCTAAATGACTGTTGGATGTGAATTATGACTTTGTCAACTAAAATAAGTGTGTTTAAAGTCATTTCTGTGCCTTAAACGGGTCAAAATTGAAGCTTTTGAGTAAGCAAAACTCTGTAAAAATGGCAATTTTGGTCACTGTGAGGGTTTAAAAAAGTGGTTATTCAACATGAGGCACGATCCAATTGACATTTTGAATCATTTTTGGTACAGTCCAATAAATCAATTTTCGGATGAAAAACGATGACTCCGGACCTGTCGAACAATCCCAAAATGGTCAATATGGATGAAATTTTAACATTTAATCTTTTGACTCTAAATGACTGTTGGATGTGAATTATGACTTTGTGAACTAAAATAAGTGTGTTTAAAGTCATTTCTGTGCCTGAAACGGGTCAAAATTGAAGCTTTTGAGTAAGCAAAACTCTGTAAAAATGGCAATTTTGGTCACTGTGAGGGTTTAAAAAGTGGTTATTCAACATGAGGCACGATCCAATTGACATTTTGAATCATTTTTGGTACAGTCCAAAAAATCAATTTTCGGATGAAAAACGATGACTCCGGACCTGTCGAACAATCCCAAAATGGTCAATATGGATGAAATTTTAACATTTAATCTTTTGACTCTAAATGACTGTTGGATGTGAATTATGACTTTGTCAACTAAAATAAGTATGTTTAAAGTCATTTCTGTGCCTGAAACGGGTCAAAATTGAAGCTTTTGAGTAAGCAAAACTCCGTAAAAATGGCAATTTTGGTCACTGTGAGGGTTTAAAAAGTGGTTATTCAACATGAGGCACGATCCAATTGACATTTTGAATCATTTTTGGTACAGTCCAAAAAATCAATTTTCGGATGAAAAACGATGACTCCGGACCTGTCGAACGATCCCAAAATGGTCAATATGGATGAAATTTTAACATTTAATCTTTTGACTCTAAATGACTGTTGGATGTGAATTATGACTTTGTCAACTAAAATAAGTGTGTTTAAAGTTATTTCTGTGCCTGAAACGGGTCAAAATTGAAGCTTTTGAGTAAGCAAAACTCTGTAAAAATGGCAATTTTGGTCACTGTGAGGGTATAAAAAGTGGTTATTCAACATGAGGCACGATCCAATTGACATTTTGAATCATTTTTGGTACAGTCCAAAAAATCAATTTTCGGATGAAAAACGATGACTCCGGACCTGTCGAACAATCCCAAAATGGTCAATATGGATGAAATTTTAACATTTAATCTTTTGACTCTAAATGACTGTTGGATGTGAATTATGACTTTGTCAACTAAAATAAGTGTGTTTAAAGTCATTTCTGTGCCTGAAACGGGTCAAAATTGAAGCTTTTGAGTAAGCAAAACTCTGTAAAAATGGCAATTTTGGTCACTGTGATAGTTTAAAAAGTGGTTATTCAACATGAGGCACGATCCAATTGACATTTTGAATCATTTTTGGTACAGTCCAAAAAATCAATTTTCGGATGAAAAACGATGACTCCGGACCTGTCGAACGATCCCAAAATGGTCAATATGGATGAAATTTTAACATTTAATCTTTTGACTCTAAATGACTGTTGGATGTGAATTATGACTTTGTCAACTAAAATAAGTATGTTTAAAGTCATTTCTGTGCCGGAAACGGGTCAAAAGTTAAGCTTTTGAGTAAGCAAATATCTGTAAAAATGGCAATTTTGGTCACTGTGAGGGTTTAAAAAGTGGTTATTCAACATGAGGCACGATCCAATTGACATTTTGAATCATTTTTGGTACAGTCCAAAAAATCAATTTTCGGATGAAAAACGATGACTCCGGACCTGTCGAACAATCCCAAAATGGTCAATATGGATGAAATTATAACATTTAATCTTTTGACTCTAAATGACTGTTGGATGTGAATTATGACTTTGTCAACTAAAATAAGTGTGTTTAAAGTCATTTCTGTGCCTGAAACGGGTCAAAATTGAAGCTTTTGAGTAAGCAAAACTCCGTAAAAATGGCAATTTTGGTCACTGTGAGGGTTTAAAAAGTGGTTATTCAACATGAGGCACGATCCAATTGACATTTTGAATCATTTTTGGTACAGTCCAAAAAATCAATTTTCGGATGAAAAACGATGACTCCGGACCTGTCGAACGATCCCAAAATGGTCAATATGGATGAAATTTTAACATTTAATCTTTTGACTCTAAATGACTGTTGGATGTGAATTATGACTTTGTCAACTAAAATAAGTGTGTTTAAAGTCATTTCTGTGCCTGAAACGGGTCAAAATTGAAGCTTTTGAGTAAGCAAAACTCTGTAAAAATGGCAATTTTGGTCACTGTGAGCGTTTAAAAAGTGGCTATTCAACATGAGGCACGATCCAATTGACATTTTGAATCATTTTTGGTACAGTCCAAAAAATCAATTTTCGGATGAAAAACGATGACTCCGGACCTGTCGAACAATCCCAAAATGGTCAATATGGATGAAATTTTAACATTTAATCTTTTGACTCTAAATGACTGTTGGATGTGAATTATGACTTTGTCAACTAAAATAAGTATGTTTAAAGTCATTTCTGTGCCTGAAACGGGTCAAAATTGAAGCTTTTGAGTAAGCAAAACTCTGTAAAAATGGCAATTTTGGTCACTGTGAGGGTATAAAAAGTGGTTATTCAACATGAGGCACGATCCAATTGACATTTTGAATCATTTTTGGTACAGTCCAAAAAATCAATTTTCGGATGAAAAACGATGACTCCGGACCTGTCGAACAATCCCAAAATGGTCAATATGGATGAAATTTTAACATTTAATCTTTTGACTCTAAATGACTGTTGGATGTGAATTATGACTTTGTCAACTAAAATAAGTGTGTTTAAAGTCATTTCTGTGCCTGAAACGGGTCAAAATTGAAGCTTTTGAGTAAGCAAAACTCTGTAAAAATGGCAATTTTGGTCACTGTGATAGTTTAAAAAGTGGTTATTCAACATGAGGCACGATCCAATTGACATTTTGAATCATTTTTGGTACAGTCCAAAAAATCAATTTTCGGATGAAAAACGATGACTCCGGACCTGTCGAACGATCCCAAAATGGTCAATATGGATGAAATTTTAACATTTAATCTTTTGACTCTAAATGACTGTTGGATGTGAATTATGACTTTGTCAACTAAAATAAGTGTGTTTAAATTTATTTTTGTGCCTGAAACGGGTCAAAATTGAAGCTTTTGAGTAAGCAAAACTCTGTAAAAATGGCAATTTTGGTCACTGTGAGGGTATAAAAAGTGGTTATTCAACATGAGGCACGATCCAATTGACATTTTGAATCATTTTTGGTACAGTCCAAAAAATCAATTTTCGGATGAAAAACGATGACTCCGGACCTGTCGAACGATCCCAAAATGGTCAATATCGATGAAATTTTAACATTTAATCTTTTGACTCTAAATGACTGTTGGATGTGAATTATGACTTTGTCAACTAAAATAAGTGTGTTTAAAGTCATTTCTGTGCCTTAAACGGGTCAAAATTGAAGCTTTTGAGTAAGCAAAACTCTGTAAAAATGGCAATTTTGGTCACTGTGAGGGTTTAAAAAGTGGTTATTCAACATGAGGCACGATCCAATTGACATTTTGAATCATTTTTGGTACAGTCCAATAAATCAATTTTCGGATGAAAAACGATGACTCCGGACCTGTCGAACAATCCCAAAATGGTCAATATGGATGAAATTTTAACATTTAATCTTTTGACTCTAAATGACTGTTGGATGTGAATTATGACTTTGTGAACTAAAATAAGTGTGTTTAAAGTCATTTCTGTGCCTGAAACGGGTCAAAATTGAAGCTTTTGAGTAAGCAAAACTCTGTAAAAATGGCAATTTTGGTCACTGTGAGGGTTTAAAAAGTGGTTATTCAACATGAGGCACGATCCAATTGACATTTTGAATCTTTTTTGGTACAGTCCAAAAAATCAATTTTCGGATGAAAAACGATGACTCCGGACCTGTCGAACGATCCCAAAATGGTCAATATGGATGAAATTTTAACATTTAATCTATTGACTCTAAATGACTGTTGGATGTGAATTATGACTTTGTCAACTAAAATAAGTGTGTTTGAAGTCATTTTTGTGCCTGAAACGGGTCAAAATTGAAGCTTTTGAGTAAGCAAAACTCTGTAAAAATGGCAATTTTGGTCACTGTGAGGGTTTAAAAAGTGGTTATTCAACATGAGGCACGATCCAATTGACATTTTGAATCATTTTTGGTACAGTCCAAAAAATCAATTTTTGGATGAAAAACGATGACTCCGGATCTGTCGAACAATCCCAAAATGGTCAATATGGATGAAATTTTAACATTTAATCTTTTGACTCTAAATGACTGTTGGATGTGAATTATGACTTTGTCAACTAAAATAAGTGTGTTTAAAGTCATTTCTGTGCCTGAAACGGGTCAAAATTGAAGCTTTTGAGTAAGCAAAACTCTGTAAAAATGGCAATTTTGGTCACTGTGAGCGTTTAAAAAGTGGCTATTCAACATGAGGCACGATCCAATTGACATTTTGAATCATTTTTGGTACAGTCCAAAAAATCAATTTTCGGATGAAAAACGATGACTCCGGACCTGTCGAACAATCCCAAAATGGTCAATATGGATGAAATTTTAACATTTAATCTTTTGACTCTAAATGACTGTTGGATGTGAATTATGACTTTGTCAACTAAAATAAGTATGTTTAAAGTCATTTCTGTGCCGGAAACGGGTCAAAATTTAAGCTTTTGAGTAAGCAAATATCTGTAAAAATGGCAATTTTGGTCACTGTGAGGGTTTAAAAAGTGGTTATTCAACATGAGGCACGATCCAATTGACATTTTGAATCATTTTTGGTACAGTCCAAAAAATCAATTTTCGGATGAAAAACGATGACTCCGGACCTGTCGAACAATCCCAAAATGGTCAATATGGATGAAATTTTAACATTTAATCTTTTGACTCTAAATGACTGTTGGATGTGAATTATGACTTTGTCAACTAAAATAAGTATGTTTAAAGTCATTTCTGTGCCTGAAACGGGTCAAAATTGAAGCTTTTGAGTAAGCAAAACTCCGTAAAAATGGCAATTTTGGTCACTGTGAGGGTTTAAAAAGTGGTTATTCAACATGAGGCACGATCCAATTGACATTTTGAATCATTTTTGGTACAGTCCAAAAAATCAATTTTCGGATTAAAAACGATGACTCCGGACCTGTCGAACGATCCCAAAATGGTCAATATGGATGAAATTTTAACATTTAATCTTTTGACTCTAAATGACTGTTGGATGTGAATTATGACTTTGTCAACTAAAATACGTGTGTTTAAAGTTATTTCTGTGCCTGAAACGGGTCAAAATTGAAGCTTTTGAGTAAGCAAAACTCTGTAAAAATGGCAATTTTGGTCACTGTGAGGGTATAAAAAGTGGTTATTCAACATGAGGCACGATCCAATTGACATTTTGAATCATTTTTGGTACAGTCCAAAAAATCAATTTTCGGATGAAAAACGATGACTCCGGACCTGTCGAACAATCCCAAAATGGTCAATATGGATGAAATTTTAACATTTAATCTTTTGACTCTAAATGACTGTTGGATGTGAATTATGACTTTGTCAACTAAAATAAGTGTGTTTAAAGTCATTTCTGTGCCTGAAACGGGTCAAAATTGAAGCTTTTGAGTAAGCAAAACTCTGTAAAAATGGCAATTTTGGTCACTGTGATAGTTTAAAAAGTGGTTATTCAACATGAGGCACGATCCAATTGACATTTTGAATCATTTTTGGTACAGTCCAAAAAATCAATTTTCGGATGAAAAACGATGACTCCGGACCTGTCGAACGATCCCAAAATGGTCAATATGGATGAAATTTTAACATTTAATCTTTTGACTCTAAATGACTGTTGGATGTGAATTATGACTTTGTCAACTAAAATAAGTATGTTTAAAGTCATTTCTGTGCCGGAAACGGGTCAAAAGTTAAGCTTTTGAGTAAGCAAATATCTGTAAAAATGGCAATTTTGGTCACTGTGAGGGTTTAAAAAGTGGTTATTCAACATGAGGCACGATCCAATTGACATTTTGAATCATTTTTGGTACAGTCCCAAAAATCAATTTTCGGATGAAAAACGATGACTCCGGACCTGTCGAACAATCCCAAAATGGTCAATATGGATGAAATTATAACATTTAATCTTTTGACTCTAAATGACTGTTGGATGTGAATTATGACTTTGTCAACTAAAATAAGTGTGTTTAAAGTCATTTCTGTGCCTGAAACGGGTCAAAATTGAAGCTTTTGAGTAAGCAAAACTCCGTAAAAATGGCAATTTTGGTCACTGTGAGGGTTTAAAAAGTGGTTATTCAACATGAGGCACGATCCAATTGACATTTTGAATCATTTTTGGTACAGTCCAAAAAATCAATTTTCGGATGAAAAACGATGACTCCGGACCTGTCGAACGATCCCAAAATGGTCAATATGGATGAAATTTTAACATTTAATCTTTTGACTCTAAATGACTGTTGGATGTGAATTATGACTTTGTCAACTAAAATAAGTGTGTTTAAAGTCATTTCTGTGCCTGAAACGGGTCAAAATTGAAGCTTTTGAGTAAGCAAAACTCTGTAAAAATGGCAATTTTGGTCACTGTGAGCGTTTAAAAAGTGGCTATTCAACATGAGGCACGATCCAATTGACATTTTGAATCATTTTTGGTACAGTCCAAAAAATCAATTTTCGGATGAAAAACGATGACTCCGGACCTGTCGAACAATCCCAAAATGGTCAATATGGATGAAATTTTAACATTTAATCTTTTGACTCTAAATGACTGTTGGATGTGAATTATGACTTTGTCAACTAAAATAAGTATGTTTAAAGTCATTTCTGTGCCTGAAACGGGTCAAAATTGAAGCTTTTGAGTAAGCAAAACTCCGTAAAAATGGCAATTTTGGTCACTGTGAGGGTTTAAAAAGTGGTTATTCAACATGAGGCACGATCCAATTGACATTTTGAATCATTTTTGGTACAGTCCAAAAAATCAATTTTCGGATGAAAAACGATGACTCCGGACCTGTCGAACGATCCCAAAATGGTCAATATGGATGAAATTTTAACATTTAATCTTTTGACTCTAAATGACTGTTGGATGTGAATTATGACTTTGTCAACTAAAATAAGTGTGTTTAAAGGTATTTCTGTGCCTGAAACGGGTCAAAATTGAAGCTTTTGAGTAAGCAAAACTCTGTAAAAATGGCAATTTTGGTCACTGTGAGGGTATAAAAAGTGGTTATTCAACATGAGGCACGATCCAATTGACATTTTGAATCATTTTTGGTACAGTCCAAAAAATCAATTTTCGGATGAAAAACGATGACTCCGGACCTGTCGAACAATCCCAAAATGGTCAATATGGATGAAATTTTAACATTTAATCTTTTGACTCTAAATGACTGTTGGATGTGAATTATGACTTTGTCAACTAAAATAAGTGTGTTTAAAGTCATTTCTGTGCCTGAAACGGGTCAAAATTGAAGCTTTTGAGTAAGCAAAACTCTGTAAAAATGGCAATTTTGGTCACTGTGATAGTTTAAAAAGTGGTTATTCAACATGAGGCACGATCCAATTGACATTTTGAATCATTTTTGGTACAGTCCAAAAAATCAATTTTCGGATGAAAAACGATGACTCCGGACCTGTCGAACGATCCCAAAATGGTCAATATGGATGAAATTTTAACATTTAATCTTTTGACTCTAAATGACTGTTGGATGTGAATTATGACTTTGTCAACTAAAATAAGTGTGTTTAAAGTCATTTCTGTGCCTGAAACGGGTCAAAATTGAAGCTTTTGAGTAAGCAAAACTCTGTAAAAATGGCAATTTTGGTCACTGTGAGCGTTTAAAAAGTGGCTATTCAACATGAGGCACGATCCAATTGACATTTTGAATCATTTTTGGTACAGTCCAAAAAATCAATTTTCGGATGAAAAACGATGACTCCGGACCTGTCGAACAATCCCAAAATGGTCAATATGGATGAAATTTTAACATTTAATCTTTTGACTCTAAATGACTGTTGGATGTGAATTATGACTTTGTCAACTAAAATAAGTATGTTTAAAGTCATTTCTGTGCCTGAAACGGGTCAAAATTGAAGCTTTTGAGTAAGCAAAACTCCGTAAAAATGGCAATTTTGGTCACTGTGAGGGTTTAAAAAGTGGTTATTCAACATGAGGCACGATCCAATTGACATTTTGAATCATTTTTGGTACAGTCCAAAAAATCAATTTTCGGATGAAAAACGATGACTCCGGACCTGTCGAACGATCCCAAAATGGTCAATATGGATGAAATTTTAACATTTAATCTTTTGACTCTAAATGACTGTTGGATGTGAATTATGACTTTGTCAACTAAAATAAGTGTGTTTAAAGGTATTTCTGTGCCTGAAACGGGTCAAAATTGAAGCTTTTGAGTAAGCAAAACTCTGTAAAAATGGCAATTTTGGTCACTGTGAGGGTATAAAAAGTGGTTATTCAACATGAGGCACGATCCAATTGACATTTTGAATCATTTTTGGTACAGTCCAAAAAATCAATTTTCGGATGAAAAACGATGACTCCGGACCTGTCGAACAATCCCAAAATGGTCAATATGGATGAAATTTTAACATTTAATCTTTTGACTCTAAATGACTGTTGGATGTGAATTATGACTTTGTCAACTAAAATAAGTGTGTTTAAAGTCATTTCTGTGCCTGAAACGGGTCAAAATTGAAGCTTTTGAGTAAGCAAAACTCTGTAAAAATGGCAATTTTGGTCACTGTGATAGTTTAAAAAGTGGTTATTCA
This sequence comes from Lissotriton vulgaris, assembly GCF_964263255.1. Taxonomy (NCBI): domain Eukaryota; kingdom Metazoa; phylum Chordata; class Amphibia; order Caudata; family Salamandridae; genus Lissotriton; species Lissotriton vulgaris. The sequence goes on from NW_028241576.1 coordinate 309,013, forward strand.
ACATGAGGCACGATCCAATTGACATTTTGAATCATTTTTGGTACAGTCCAAAAAATCAATTTTCGGATGAAAAACGATGACTCCGGACCTGTCGAACGATCCCAAAATGGTCAATATGGATGAAATTTTAACATTTAATCTTTTGACTCTAAATGACTGTTGGATGTGAATTATGACTTTGTCAACTAAAATAAGTATGTTTAAAGTCATTTCTGTGCCGGAAACGGGTCAAAAGTTAAGCTTTTGAGTAAGCAAATATCTGTAAAAATGGCAATTTTGGTCACTGTGAGGGTTTAAAAAGTGGTTATTCAACATGAGGCACGATCCAATTGACATTTTGAATCATTTTTGGTACAGTCCAAAAAATCAATTTTCGGATGAAAAACGATGACTCCGGACCTGTCGAACAATCCCAAAATGGTCAATATGGATGAAATTTTAACATTTAATCTTTTGACTCTAAATGACTGTTGGATGTGAATTATGACTTTGTCAACTAAAATAAGTGTGTTTAAAGTCATTTCTGTGCCTGAAACGGGTCAAAATTGAAGCTTTTGAGTAAGCAAAACTCCGTAAAAATGGCAATTTTGGTCACTGTGAGGGTTTAAAAAGTGGTTATTCAACATGAGGCACGAAACAATTGACATTTTGAATCATTTTTGGTACAGTCCAAAAAATCAATTTTCGGATGAAAAACGATGACTCCGGACCTGTCGAACGATCCCAAAATGGTCAATATGGATGAAATTTTAACATTTAATCTTTTGACTCTAAATGACTGTTGGATGTGAATTATGACTTTGTCAACTAAAATAAGTGTGTTTAAATTTATTTTTGTGCCTGAAACGGGTCAAAATTGAAGCTTTTGAGTAAGCAAAACTCTGTAAAAATGGCAATTTTGGTCACTGTGAGGGTATAAAAAGTGGTTATTCAACATGAGGCACGATCCAATTGACATTTTGAATCATTTTTGGTACAGTCCAAAAAATCAATTTTCGGATGAAAAACGATGACTCCGGACCTGTCGAACGATCCCAAAATGGTCAATATCGATGAAATTTTAACATTTAATCTTTTGACTCTAAATGACTGTTGGATGTGAATTATGACTTTGTCAACTAAAATAAGTGTGTTTAAAGTCATTTCTGTGCCTTAAACGGGTCAAAATTGAAGCTTTTGAGTAAGCAAAACTCTGTAAAAATGGCAATTTTGGTCACTGTGAGGGTTTAAAAAGTGGTTATTCAACATGAGGCACGATCCAATTGACATTTTGAATCATTTTTGGTACAGTCCAATAAATCAATTTTCGGATGAAAAACGATGACTCCGGACCTGTCGAACAATCCCAAAATGGTCAATATGGATGAAATTTTAACATTTAATCTTTTGACTCTAAATGACTGTTGGATGTGAATTATGACTTTGTCAACTAAAATAAGTGTGTTTAAATTTATTTTTGTGCCTGAAACGGGTCAAAATTGAAGCTTTTGAGTAAGCAAAACTCTGTAAAAATGGCAATTTTGGTCACTGTGAGGGTATAAAAAGTGGTTATTCAACATGAGGCACGATCCAATTGACATTTTGAATCATTTTTGGTACAGTCCAAAAAATCAATTTTCGGATGAAAAACGATGACTCCGGACCTGTCAAACGATCCCAAAATGGTCAATATCGATGAAATTTTAACATTTAATCTTTTGACTCTAAATGACTGTTGGATGTGAATTATGACTTTGTCAACTAAAATAAGTGTGTTTAAAGTCATTTCTGTGCCTTAAACGGGTCAAAATTGAAGCTTTTGAGTAAGCAAAACTCTGTAAAAATGGCAATTTTGGTCACTGTGAGGGTTTAAAAAGTGGTTATTCAACATGAGGCACGATCCAATTGACATTTTGAATCATTTTTGGTACAGTCCAATAAATCAATTTTCGGATGAAAAACGATGACTCCGGACCTGTCGAACGATCCCAAAATGGTCAATATGGATGAAATTTTAACATTTAATCTATTGACTCTAAATGACTGTTGGATGTGAATTATGACTTTGTCAACTAAAATAAGTGTGTTTGAAGTCATTTTTGTGCCTGAAACGGGTCAAAATTGAAGCTTTTGAGTAAGCAAAACTCTGTAAAAATGGCAATTTTGGTCACTGTGAGGGTTTAAAAAGTGGTTATTCAACATGAGGCACGATCCAATTGACATTTTGAATCATTTTTGGTACAGTCCAAAAAATCAATTTTTGGATGAAAAACGATGACTCCGGATCTGTCGAACAATCCCAAAATGGTCAATATGGATGAAATTTTAACATTTAATCTTTTGACTCTAAATGACTGTTGGATGTGAATTATGACTTTGTCAACTAAAATAAGTGTGTTTAAAGTCATTTCTGTGCCTGAAACGGGTCAAAATTGAAGCTTTTGAGTAAGCAAAACTCTGTAAAAATGGCAATTTTGGTTACTGTGAGGGTTTAAAAAGTGGTTATTCAACATGAGGCACGATCCAATTGCCATTTTGAATCATTTTTGGTACAGTCCAAAAAATCAATTTTCGGATGAAAAACGATGACTCCGGACCTGTCGAACGATCCCAAAATGGTCAATATGGATGAAATTTTAACATTTAATCTTTTGACTCTAAATGACTGTTGGATGTGAATTATGACTTTGTCAACTAAAATAAGTGTGTTTGAAGTCATTTCTGTGCCTGAAACGGGTCACAATTGAAGCTTTTGAGTAAGCAAAACTCTGTAAAAATGGCAATTTTGGTCACAGTGAGGGTTTAAAAAGTGGTTATTCAACATGAGGCACGATCCAATTGACATTTTGAATCATTTTTGGTACAGTCCAAAAAATCAATTTTCGGATGAAAAACGATGACTCCGGACCTGTCGAACGATCCCAAAATGGTTAATATGGATGAAATTTTAACATTTAATCTTTTGACTCTAAATGACTGTTGGATGTGAATTATGACTTTGTCAACTAAAATAAGTGTGTTTAAAGTCATTTCTGTGCCTGAAACGGGTCAACATTGAAGCTTTTGAGTAAGCAAAACTCTGTAAAAATGGCAATTTTGGTCACTGTGAGGGTTTAAAAAGTGGTTATTCAACATGAGGCACGATCCAATTGACATTTTGAATCATTTTTGGTACAGTCCAAAAAATCAATTTTCGGATGAAAAACGATGACTCCGGACCTGTCGAACAATCCCAAAATGGTCAATATGGATGAAATTTTAACATTTAATCTTTTGACTCTAAATGACTGTTGGATGTGAATTATGACTTTGTCAACTAAAATAAGTGTGTTTAAAGTCATTTCTGTGCCTGAAACGGGTCAAAATTGAAGCTTTTGAGTAAGCAAAACTCCGTAAAAATGGCAATTTTGGTCACTGTGAGGGTTTAAAAAGTGGTTATTCAACATGAGGCACGATCCAATTGACATTTTGAATCATTTTTGGTACAGTCCAAAAAATCAATTTTCGGATGAAAAACGATGACTCCGGACCTGTCGAACAATCCCAAAATGGTCAATATGGATGAAATTTTAACATTTAATCTTTTGACTCTAAATGACTGTTGGATGTGAATTATGACTTTGTCAACTAAAATAAGTGTGTTTAAAGTCATTTCTGTGCCTGAAACGGGTCAAAATTGAAGCTTTTGAGTAAGCAAAACTCTGTAAAAATGGCAATTTTGGTCACTGTGAGGGTATAAAAAGTGGTTATTCAACATGAGGCACGATCCAATTGACATTTTGAATCATTTTTGGTACAGTCCAAAAAATCAATTTTCGGATGAAAAACGATGACTCCGGACCTGTCGAACGATCCCAAAATGGTCAATATCGATGAAATTTTAACATTTAATCTTTTGACTCTAAATGACTGTTGGATGTGAATTATGACTTTGTCAACTAAAATAAGTGTGTTTAAAGTCATTTCTGTGCCTGAAACGGGTCAAAATTGAAGCTTTTGAGTAAGCAAAACTCTGTAAAAATGGCAATTTTGGTCACTGTGAGGGTTTAAAAAGTGGTTATTCAACATGAGGCACGATCCAATTGACATTTTGAATCATTTTTGGTACAGTCCAATAAATCAATTTTCGGATGAAAAACGATGACTCCGGACCTGTCGAACAATCCCAAAATGGTCAATATGGATGAAATTTTAACATTTAATCTTTTGACTCTAAATGACTGTTGGATGTGAATTATGACTTTGTCAACTAAAATAAGTGTGTTTAAAGTCATTTCTGTGCCTGAAACGGGTCAAAATTGAAGCTTTTGAGAAAGCAAAACTCTGTAAAAATGGCAATTTTGGTCACTGTGAGGGTTTAAAAAGTGGCTATTCAACATGAGGCACGATCCAATTGACATTTTGAATCATTTTTGGTACAGTCCAAAAAATCAATTTTGGGATGAAAAACGATGACTCCGGACCTGTCGAACAATCCCAAAATGGTCAATATGGATGAAATTTTAACATTTAATCTTTTGACTCTAAATGACTGTTGGATGTGAATTATGACTTTGTCAACTAAAATAAGTGTGTTTAAAGTCATTTCTGTGCCTTAAACGGGTCAAAATTGAAGCTTTTGAGTAAGCAAAACTCTGTAAAAATGGCAATTTTGGTCACTGTGAGGGTTTAAAAAGTGGTTATTCAACATGAGGCACGATCCAATTGACATTTTGAATCATTTTTGGTACAGTCCAATAAATCAATTTTCGGATGAAAAACGATGACTCCGGACCTGTCGAACAATCCCAAAATGGTCAATATGGATGAAATTTTAACATTTAATCTTTTGACTCTAAATGACTGTTGGATGTGAATTATGACTTTGTCAACTAAAATAAGTGTGTTTAAATTTATTTTTGTGCCTGAAACGGGTCAAAATTGAAGCTTTTGAGTAAGCAAAACTCTGTAAAAATGGCAATTTTGGTCACTGTGAGGGTATAAAAGTGGTTATTCAACATGAGGCACGATCCAATTGACATTTTGAATCATTTTTGGTACAGTCCAAAAAATCAATTTTCGGATGAAAAACGATGACTCCGGACCTGTCGAACGATCCCAAAATGGTCAATATCGATGAAATTTTAACATTTAACCTTTTGACTCTAAATGACTGTTGGATGTGAATTATGACTTTGTCAACTAAAATAAGTGTGTTTAAAGTCATTTCTGTGCCTTAAACGGGTCAAAATTGAAGCTTTTGAGTAAGCAAAACTCTGTAAAAATGGCAATTTTGGTCACTGTGAGGGTTTAAAAAGTGGTTATTCAACATGAGGCACGATCCAATTGACATTTTGAATCATTTTTGGTACAGTCCAATAAATCAATTTTCGGATGAAAAACGATGACTCCGGACCTGTCGAACAATCCCAAAATGGTCAATATGGATGAAATTTTAACATTTAATCTTTTGACTCTAAATGACTGTTGGATGTGAATTATGACTTTGTCAACTAAAATAAGTATGTTTAAAGTCATTTCTGTGCCTGAAACGGGTCAAAATTGAAGCTTTTGAGTAAGCAAAACTCCGTAAAAATGGCAATTTTGGTCACTGTGAGGGTTTAAAAAGTGGTTATTCAACATGAGGCACGATCCAATTGACATTTTGAATCATTTTTGGTACAGTCCAAAAAATCAATTTTCGGATGAAAAACGATGACTCCGGACCTGTCGAACGATCCCAAAATGGTCAATATGGATGAAATTTTAACATTTAATCTTTTGACTCTAAATGACTGTTGGATGTGAATTATGACTTTGTCAACTAAAATAAGTGTGTTTAAAGTTATTTCTGTGCCTGAAACGGGTCAAAATTGAAGCTTTTGAGTAAGCAAAACTCTGTAAAAATGGCAATTTTGGTCACTGTGAGGGTATAAAAAGTGGTTATTCAACATGAGGCACGATCCAATTGACATTTTGAATCATTTTTGGTACAGTCCAAAAAATCAATTTTCGGATGAAAAACGATGACTCCGGACCTGTCGAACAATCCCAAAATGGTCAATATGGATGAAATTTTAACATTTAATCTTTTGACTCTAAATGACTGTTGGATGTGAATTATGACTTTGTCAACTAAAATAAGTGTGTTTAAAGTCATTTCTGTGCCTGAAACGGGTCAAAATTGAAGCTTTTGAGTAAGCAAAACTCTGTAAAAATGGCAATTTTGGTCACTGTGATAGTTTAAAAAGTGGTTATTCAACATGAGGCACGATCCAATTGACATTTTGAATCATTTTTGGTACAGTCCAAAAAATCAATTTTCGGATGAAAAACGATGACTCCGGACCTGTCGAACGATCCCAAAATGGTCAATATGGATGAAATTTTAACATTTAATCTTTTGACTCTAAATGACTGTTGGATGTGAATTATGACTTTGTCAACTAAAATAAGTATGTTTAAAGTCATTTCTGTGCCGGAAACGGGTCAAAAGTTAAGCTTTTGAGTAAGCAAATATCTGTAAAAATGGCAATTTTGGTCACTGTGAGGGTTTAAAAAGTGGTTATTCAACATGAGGCACGATCCAATTGACATTTTGAATCATTTTTGGTACAGTCCCAAAAATCAATTTTCGGATGAAAAACGATGACTCCGGACCTGTCGAACAATCCCAAAATGGTCAATATGGATGAAATTATAACATTTAATCTTTTGACTCTAAATGACTGTTGGATGTGAATTATGACTTTGTCAACTAAAATAAGTGTGTTTAAAGTCATTTCTGTGCCTGAAACGGGTCAAAATTGAAGCTTTTGAGTAAGCAAAACTCCGTAAAAATGGCAATTTTGGTCACTGTGAGGGTTTAAAAAGTGGTTATTCAACATGAGGCACGATCCAATTGACATTTTGAATCATTTTTGGTACAGTCCAAAAAATCAATTTTCGGATGAAAAACGATGACTCCGGACCTGTCGAACGATCCCAAAATGGTCAATATGGATGAAATTTTAACATTTAATCTTTTGACTCTAAATGACTGTTGGATGTGAATTATGACTTTGTCAACTAAAATAAGTGTGTTTAAAGTCATTTCTGTGCCTGAAACGGGTCAAAATTGAAGCTTTTGAGTAAGCAAAACTCTGTAAAAATGGCAATTTTGGTCACTGTGAGCGTTTAAAAAGTGGCTATTCAACATGAGGCACGATCCAATTGACATTTTGAATCATTTTTGGTACAGTCCAAAAAATCAATTTTCGGATGAAAAACGATGACTCCGGACCTGTCGAACAATCCCAAAATGGTCAATATGGATGAAATTTTAACATTTAATCTTTTGACTCTAAATGACTGTTGGATGTGAATTATGACTTTGTCAACTAAAATAAGTATGTTTAAAGTCATTTCTGTGCCTGAAACGGGTCAAAATTGAAGCTTTTGAGTAAGCAAAACTCCGTAAAAATGGCAATTTTGGTCACTGTGAGGGTTTAAAAAGTGGTTATTCAACATGAGGCACGATCCAATTGACATTTTGAATCATTTTTGGTACAGTCCAAAAAATCAATTTTCGGATGAAAAACGATGACTCCGGACCTGTCGAACGATCCCAAAATGGTCAATATGGATGAAATTTTAACATTTAATCTTTTGACTCTAAATGACTGTTGGATGTGAATTATGACTTTGTCAACTAAAATAAGTGTGTTTAAAGGTATTTCTGTGCCTGAAACGGGTCAAAATTGAAGCTTTTGAGTAAGCAAAACTCTGTAAAAATGGCAATTTTGGTCACTGTGAGGGTATAAAAAGTGGTTATTCAACATGAGGCACGATCCAATTGACATTTTGAATCATTTTTGGTACAGTCCAAAAAATCAATTTTCGGATGAAAAACGATGACTCCGGACCTGTCGAACAATCCCAAAATGGTCAATATGGATGAAATTTTAACATTTAATCTTTTGACTCTAAATGACTGTTGGATGTGAATTATGACTTTGTCAACTAAAATAAGTGTGTTTAAAGTCATTTCTGTGCCTGAAACGGGTCAAAATTGAAGCTTTTGAGTAAGCAAAACTCTGTAAAAATGGCAATTTTGGTCACTGTGATAGTTTAAAAAGTGGTTATTCAACATGAGGCACGATCCAATTGACATTTTGAATCATTTTTGGTACAGTCCAAAAAATCAATTTTCGGATGAAAAACGATGACTCCGGACCTGTCGAACGATCCCAAAATGGTCAATATGGATGAAATTTTAACATTTAATCTTTTGACTCTAAATGACTGTTGGATGTGAATTATGACTTTGTCAACTAAAATAAGTGTGTTTAAAGTCATTTCTGTGCCTGAAACGGGTCAAAATTGAAGCTTTTGAGTAAGCAAAACTCTGTAAAAATGGCAATTTTGGTCACTGTGAGCGTTTAAAAAGTGGCTATTCAACATGAGGCACGATCCAATTGACATTTTGAATCATTTTTGGTACAGTCCAAAAAATCAATTTTCGGATGAAAAACGATGACTCCGGACCTGTCGAACAATCCCAAAATGGTCAATATGGATGAAATTTTAACATTTAATCTTTTGACTCTAAATGACTGTTGGATGTGAATTATGACTTTGTCAACTAAAATAAGTATGTTTAAAGTCATTTCTGTGCCTGAAACGGGTCAAAATTGAAGCTTTTGAGTAAGCAAAACTCCGTAAAAATGGCAATTTTGGTCACTGTGAGGGTTTAAAAAGTGGTTATTCAACATGAGGCACGATCCAATTGACATTTTGAATCATTTTTGGTACAGTCCAAAAAATCAATTTTCGGATGAAAAACGATGACTCCGGACCTGTCGAACGATCCCAAAATGGTCAATATGGATGAAATTTTAACATTTAATCTTTTGACTCTAAATGACTGTTGGATGTGAATTATGACTTTGTCAACTAAAATAAGTGTGTTTAAAGGTATTTCTGTGCCTGAAACGGGTCAAAATTGAAGCTTTTGAGTAAGCAAAACTCTGTAAAAATGGCAATTTTGGTCACTGTGAGGGTATAAAAAGTGGTTATTCAACATGAGGCACGATCCAATTGACATTTTGAATCATTTTTGGTACAGTCCAAAAAATCAATTTTCGGATGAAAAACGATGACTCCGGACCTGTCGAACAATCCCAAAATGGTCAATATGGATGAAATTTTAACATTTAATCTTTTGACTCTAAATGACTGTTGGATGTGAATTATGACTTTGTCAACTAAAATAAGTGTGTTTAAAGTCATTTCTGTGCCTGAAACGGGTCAAAATTGAAGCTTTTGAGTAAGCAAAACTCTGTAAAAATGGCAATTTTGGTCACTGTGATAGTTTAAAAAGTGGTTATTCAACATGAGGCACGATCCAATTGACATTTTGAATCATTTTTGGTACAGTCCAAAAAATCAATTTTCGGATGAAAAACGATGACTCCGGACCTGTCGAACGATCCCAAAATGGTCAATATGGATGAAATTTTAACATTTAATCTTTTGACTCTAAATGACTGTTGGATGTGAATTATGACTTTGTCAACTAAAATAAGTATGTTTAAAGTCATTTCTGTGCCGGAAACGGGTCAAAAGTTAAGCTTTTGAGTAAGCAAATATCTGTAAAAATGGCAATTTTGGTCACTGTGAGGGTTTAAAAAGTGGTTATTCAACATGAGGCACGATCCAATTGACATTTTGAATCATTTTTGGTACAGTCCAAAAAATCAATTTTCGGATGAAAAACGATGACTCCGGACCTGTCGAACAATCCCAAAATGGTCAATATGGATGAAATTTTAACATTTAATCTTTTGACTCTAAATGACTGTTGGATGTGAATTATGACTTTGTCAACTAAAATAAGTGTGTTTAAAGTCATTTCTGTGCCTGAAACGGGTCAAAATTGAAGCTTTTGAGTAAGCAAAACTCCGTAAAAATGGCAATTTTGGTCACTGTGAGGGTTTAAAAAGTGGTTATTCAACATGAGGCACGAAACAATTGACATTTTGAATCATTTTTGGTACAGTCCAAAAAATCAATTTTCGGATGAAAAACGATGACTCCGGACCTGTCGAACGATCCCAAAATGGTCAATATGGATGAAATTTTAACATTTAATCTTTTGACTCTAAATGACTGTTGGATGTGAATTATGACTTTGTCAACTAAAATAAGTGTGTTTAAATTTATTTTTGTGCCTGAAACGGGTCAAAATTGAAGCTTTTGAGTAAGCAAAACTCTGTAAAAATGGCAATTTTGGTCACTGTGAGGGTATAAAAAGTGGTTATTCAACATGAGGCACGATCCAATTGACATTTTGAATCATTTTTGGTACAGTCCAAAAAATCAATTTTCGGATGAAAAACGATGACTCCGGACCTGTCGAACGATCCCAAAATGGTCAATATCGATGAAATTTTAACATTTAATCTTTTGACTCTAAATGACTGTTGGATGTGAATTATGACTTTGTCAACTAAAATAAGTGTGTTTAAAGTCATTTCTGTGCCTTAAACGGGTCAAAATTGAAGCTTTTGAGTAAGCAAAACTCTGTAAAAATGGCAATTTTGGTCACTGTGAGGGTTTAAAAAGTGGTTATTCAACATGAGGCACGATCCAATTGACATTTTGAATCATTTTTGGTACAGTCCAATAAATCAATTTTCGGATGAAAAACGATGACTCCGGACCTGTCGAACAATCCCAAAATGGTCAATATGGATGAAATTTTAACATTTAATCTTTTGACTCTAAATGACTGTTGGATGTGAATTATGACTTTGTCAACTAAAATAAGTGTGTTTAAATTTATTTTTGTGCCTGAAACGGGTCAAAATTGAAGCTTTTGAGTAAGCAAAACTCTGTAAAAATGGCAATTTTGGTCACTGTGAGGGTATAAAAAGTGGTTATTCAACATGAGGCACGATCCAATTGACATTTTGAATCATTTTTGGTACAGTCCAAAAAATCAATTTTCGGATGAAAAACGATGACTCCGGACCTGTCAAACGATCCCAAAATGGTCAATATCGATGAAATTTTAACATTTAATCTTTTGACTCTAAATGACTGTTGGATGTGAATTATGACTTTGTCAACTAAAATAAGTGTGTTTAAAGTCATTTCTGTGCCTTAAACGGGTCAAAATTGAAGCTTTTGAGTAAGCAAAACTCTGTAAAAATGGCAATTTTGGTCACTGTGAGGGTTTAAAAAGTGGTTATTCAACATGAGGCACGATCCAATTGACATTTTGAATCATTTTTGGTACAGTCCAATAAATCAATTTTCGGATGAAAAACGATGACTCCGGACCTGTCGAACGATCCCAAAATGGTCAATATGGATGAAATTTTAACATTTAATCTATTGACTCTAAATGACTGTTGGATGTGAATTATGACTTTGTCAACTAAAATAAGTGTGTTTGAAGTCATTTTTGTGCCTGAAACGGGTCAAAATTGAAGCTTTTGAGTAAGCAAAACTCTGTAAAAATGGCAATTTTGGTCACTGTGAGGGTTTAAAAAGTGGTTATTCAACATGAGGCACGATCCAATTGACATTTTGAATCATTTTTGGTACAGTCCAAAAAATCAATTTTTGGATGAAAAACGATGACTCCGGATCTGTCGAACAATCCCAAAATGGTCAATATGGATGAAATTTTAACATTTAATCTTTTGACTCTAAATGACTGTTGGATGTGAATTATGACTTTGTCAACTAAAATAAGTGTGTTTAAAGTCATTTCTGTGCCTGAAACGGGTCAAAATTGAAGCTTTTGAGTAAGCAAAACTCTGTAAAAATGGCAATTTTGGTTACTGTGAGGGTTTAAAAAGTGGTTATTCAACATGAGGCACGATCCAATTGCCATTTTGAATCATTTTTGGTACAGTCCAAAAAATCAATTTTCGGATGAAAAACGATGACTCCGGACCTGTCGAACGATCCCAAAATGGTCAATATGGATGAAATTTTAACATTTAATCTTTTGACTCTAAATGACTGTTGGATGTGAATTATGACTTTGTCAACTAAAATAAGTGTGTTTGAAGTCATTTCTGTGCCTGAAACGGGTCACAATTGAAGCTTTTGAGTAAGCAAAACTCTGTAAAAATGGCAATTTTGGTCACAGTGAGGGTTTAAAAAGTGGTTATTCAACATGAGGCACGATCCAATTGACATTTTGAATCATTTTTGGTACAGTCCAAAAAATCAATTTTCGGATGAAAAACGATGACTCCGGACCTGTCGAACGATCCCAAAATGGTTAATATGGATGAAATTTTAACATTTAATCTTTTGACTCTAAATGACTGTTGGATGTGAATTATGACTTTGTCAACTAAAATAAGTGTGTTTAAAGTCATTTCTGTGCCTGAAACGGGTCAACATTGAAGCTTTTGAGTAAGCAAAACTCTGTAAAAATGGCAATTTTGGTCACTGTGAGGGTTTAAAAAGTGGTTATTCAACATGAGGCACGATCCAATTGACATTTTGAATCATTTTTGGTACAGTCCAAAAAATCAATTTTCGGATGAAAAACGATGACTCCGGACCTGTCGAACAATCCCAAAATGGTCAATATGGATGAAATTTTAACATTTAATCTTTTGACTCTAAATGACTGTTGGATGTGAATTATGACTTTGTCAACTAAAATAAGTGTGTTTAAAGTCATTTCTGTGCCTGAAACGGGTCAAAATTGAAGCTTTTGAGTAAGCAAAACTCCGTAAAAATGGCAATTTTGGTCACTGTGAGGGTATAAAAAGTGGTTATTCAACATGAGGCACGATCCAATTGACATTTTGAATCATTTTTGGTACAGTCCAAAAAATCAATTTTCGGATGAAAAACGATGACTCCGGACCTGTCGAACGATCCCAAAATGGTCAATATCGATGAAATTTTAACATTTAATCTTTTGACTCTAAATGACTGTTGGATGTGAATTATGACTTTGTCAACTAAAATAAGTGTGTTTAAAGTCATTTCTGTGCCTGAAACGGGTCAAAATTGAAGCTTTTGAGTAAGCAAAACTCTGTAAAAATGGCAATTTTGGTCACTGTGAGGGTTTAAAAAGTGGTTATTCAACATGAGGCACGATCCAATTGACATTTTGAATCATTTTTGGTACAGTCAATAAATCAATTTTCGGATGAAAAACGATGACTCCGGACCTGTCGAACAATCCCAAAATGGTCAATATGGATGAAATTTTAACATTTAATCTTTTGACTCTAAATGACTGTTGGATGTGAATTATGACTTTGTCAACTAAAATAAGTGTGTTTAAAGTCATTTCTGTGCCTGAAACGGGTCAAAATTGAAGCTTTTGAGAAAGCAAAACTCTGTAAAAATGGCAATTTTGGTCACTGTGAGGGTTTAAAAAGTGGCTATTCAACATGAGGCACGATCCAATTGACATTTTGAATCATTTTTGGTACAGTCCAAAAAATCAATTTTGGGATGAAAAACGATGACTCCGGACCTGTCGAACAATCCCAAAATGGTCAATATGGATGAAATTTTAACATTTAATCTTTTGACTCTAAATGACTGTTGGATGTGAATTATGACTTTGTCAACTAAAATAAGTGTGTTTAAAGTCATTTCTGTGCCTTAAACGGGTCAAAATTGAAGCTTTTGAGTAAGCAAAACTCTGTAAAAATGGCAATTTTGGTCACTGTGAGGGTTTAAAAAGTGGTTATTCAACATGAGGCACGATCCAATTGACATTTTGAATCATTTTTGGTACAGTCCAATAAATCAATTTTCGGATGAAAAACGATGACTCCGGACCTGTCGAACAATCCCAAAATGGTCAATATGGATGAAATTTTAACATTTAATCTTTTGACTCTAAATGACTGTTGGATGTGAATTATGACTTTGTCAACTAAAATAAGTGTGTTTAAATTTATTTTTGTGCCTGAAACGGGTCAAAATTGAAGCTTTTGAGTAAGCAAAACTCTGTAAAAATGGCAATTTTGGTCACTGTGAGGGTATAAAAAGTGGTTATTCAACATGAGGCACGATCCAATTGACATTTTGAATCATTTTTGGTACAGTCCAAAAAATCAATTTTCGGATGAAAAACGATGACTCCGGACCTGTCGAACGATCCCAAAATGGTCAATATCGATGAAATTTTAACATTTAACCTTTTGACTCTAAATGACTGTTGGATGTGAATTATGACTTTGTCAACTAAAATAAGTGTGTTTAAAGTCATTTCTGTGCCTTAAACGGGTCAAAATTGAAGCTTTTGAGTAAGCAAAACTCTGTAAAAATGGCAATTTTGGTCACTGTGAGGGTTTAAAAAGTGGTTATTCAACATGAGGCACGATCCAATTGACATTTTGAATCATTTTTGGTACAGTCCAATAAATCAATTTTCGGATGAAAAACGATGACTCCGGACCTGTCGAACAATCCCAAAATGGTCAATATGGATGAAATTTTAACATTTAATCTTTTGACTCTAAATGACTGTTGGATGTGAATTATGACTTTGTCAACTAAAATAAGTGTGTTTAAAGTCATTTCTGTGCCTGAAACGGGTCAAAATTGAAGCTTTTGAGTAAGCAAAACTCCGTAAAAATGGCAATTTTGGTCACTGTGAGGGTTTAAAAAGTGGTTATTCAACATGAGGCACGATCCAATTGACATTTTGAATCATTTTTGGTACAGTCCAAAAAATCAATTTTCGGATGAAAAACGATGACTCCGGACCTGTCGAACAATCCCAAAATGGTCAATATGGATGAAATTTTAACATTTAATCTTTTGACTCTAAATGACTGTTGGATGTGAATTATGACTTTGTCAACTAAAATAAGTGTGTTTAAAGTCATTTCTGTGCCTGAAACGGGTCAAAATTGAAGCTTTTGAGTAAGCAAAACTCTGTAAAAATGGCAATTTTGGTCACTGTGAGGGTATAAAAAGTGGTTATTCAACATGAGGCACGATCCAATTGACATTTTGAATCATTTTTGGTACAGTCCAAAAAATCAATTTTCGGATGAAAAACGATGACTCCGGACCTGTCGAACGATCCCAAAATGGTCAATATCGATGAAATTTTAACATTTAATCTTTTGACTCTAAATGACTGTTGGATGTGAATTATGACTTTGTCAACTAAAATAAGTGTGTTTAAAGTCATTTCTGTGCCTGAAACGGGTCAAAATTGAAGCTTTTGAGTAAGCAAAACTCTGTAAAAATGGCAATTTTGGTCACTGTGAGGGTTTAAAAAGTGGTTATTCAACATGAGGCACGATCCAATTGACATTTTGAATCATTTTTGGTACAGTCCAATAAATCAATTTTCGGATGAAAAACGATGACTCCGGACCTGTCGAACAATCCCAAAATGGTCAATATGGATGAAATTTTAACATTTAATCTTTTGACTCTAAATGACTGTTGGATGTGAATTATGACTTTGTCAACTAAAATAAGTGTGTTTAAAGTCATTTCTGTGCCTGAAACGGGTCAAAATTGAAGCTTTTGAGTAAGCAAAACTCCGTAAAAATGGCAATTTTGGTCACTGTGAGGGTTTAAAAAGTGGTTATTCAACATGAGGCACGATCCAATTGACATTTTGAATCATTTTTGGTACAGTCCAAAAAATCAATTTTCGGATGAAAAACGATGACTCCGGACCTGTCGAACAATCCCAAAATGGTCAATATGGATGAAATTTTAACATTTAATCTTTTGACTCTAAATGACTGTTGGATGTGAATTATGACTTTGTCAACTAAAATAAGTGTGTTTAAAGTCATTTCTGTGCCTGAAACGGGTCAAAATTGAAGCTTTTGAGTAAGCAAAACTCTGTAAAAATGGCAATTTTGGTCACTGTGAGGGTATAAAAAGTGGTTATTCAACATGAGGCACGATCCAATTGACATTTTGAATCATTTTTGGTACAGTCCAAAAAATCAATTTTCGGATGAAAAACGATGACTCCGGACCTGTCGAACGATCCCAAAATGGTCAATATCGATGAAATTTTAACATTTAATCTTTTGACTCTAAATGACTGTTGGATGTGAATTATGACTTTGTCAACTAAAATAAGTGTGTTTAAAGTCATTTCTGTGCCTGAAACGGGTCAAAATTGAAGCTTTTGAGTAAGCAAAACTCTGTAAAAATGGCAATTTTGGTCACTGTGAGGGTTTAAAAAGTGGTTATTCAACATGAGGCACGATCCAATTGACATTTTGAATCATTTTTGGTACAGTCCAATAAATCAATTTTCGGATGAAAAACGATGACTCCGGACCTGTCGAACAATCCCAAAATGGTCAATATGGATGAAATTTTAACATTTAATCTTTTGACTCTAAATGACTGTTGGATGTGAATTATGACTTTGTCAACTAAAATAAGTGTGTTTAAAGTCATTTCTGTGCCTGAAACGGGTCAAAATTGAAGCTTTTGAGAAAGCAAAACTCTGTAAAAATGGCAATTTTGGTCACTGTGAGGGTTTAAAAAGTGGCTATTCAACATGAGGCACGATCCAATTGACATTTTGAATCATTTTTGGTACAGTCCAAAAAATCAATTTTGGGATGAAAAACGATGACTCCGGACCTGTCGAACAATCCCAAAATGGTCAATATGGATGAAATTTTAACATTTAATCTTTTGACTCTAAATGACTGTTGGATGTGAATTATGACTTTGTCAACTAAAATAAGTGTGTTTAAAGTCATTTCTGTGCCTTAAACGGGTCAAAATTGAAGCTTTTGAGTAAGCAAAACTCTGTAAAAATGGCAATTTTGGTCACTGTGAGGGTTTAAAAAGTGGTTATTCAACATGAGGCACGATCCAATTGACATTTTGAATCATTTTTGGTACAGTCCAATAAATCAATTTTCGGATGAAAAACGATGACTCCGGACCTGTCGAACAATCCCAAAATGGTCAATATGGATGAAATTTTAACATTTAATCTTTTGACTCTAAATGACTGTTGGATGTGAATTATGACTTTGTCAACTAAAATAAGTGTGTTTAAATTTATTTTTGTGCCTGAAACGGGTCAAAATTGAAGCTTTTGAGTAAGCAAAACTCTGTAAAAATGGCAATTTTGGTCACTGTGAGGGTATAAAAAGTGGTTATTCAACATGAGGCACGATCCAATTGACATTTTGAATCATTTTTGGTACAGTCCAAAAAATCAATTTTCGGATGAAAAACGATGACTCCGGACCTGTCGAACGATCCCAAAATGGTCAATATCGATGAAATTTTAACATTTAATCTTTTGACTCTAAATGACTGTTGGATGTGAATTATGACTTTGTCAACTAAAATAAGTGTGTTTAAAGTCATTTCTGTGCCTTAAACGGGTCAAAATTGAAGCTTTTGAGTAAGCAAAACTCTGTAAAAATGGCAATTTTGGTCACTGTGAGGGTTTAAAAAGTGGTTATTCAACATGAGGCACGATCCAATTGACATTTTGAATCATTTTTGGTACAGTCCAATAAATCAATTTTCGGATGAAAAACGATGACTCCGGACCTGTCGAACAATCCCAAAATGGTCAATATGGATGAAATTTTAACATTTAATCTTTTGACTCTAAATGACTGTTGGATGTGAATTATGACTTTGTGAACTAAAATAAGTGTGTTTAAAGTCATTTCTGTGCCTGAAACGGGTCAAAATTGAAGCTTTTGAGTAAGCAAAACTCTGTAAAAATGGCAATTTTGGTCACTGTGAGGGTTTAAAAAGTGGTTATTCAACATGAGGCACGATCCAATTGACATTTTGAATCTTTTTTGGTACAGTCCAAAAAATCAATTTTCGGATGAAAAACGATGACTCCGGACCTGTCGAACGATCCCAAAATGGTCAATATGGATGAAATTTTAACATTTAATCTATTGACTCTAAATGACTGTTGGATGTGAATTATGACTTTGTCAACTAAAATAAGTGTGTTTGAAGTCATTTTTGTGCCTGAAACGGGTCAAAATTGAAGCTTTTGAGTAAGCAAAACTCTGTAAAAATGGCAATTTTGGTCACTGTGAGGGTTTAAAAAGTGGTTATTCAACATGAGGCACGATCCAATTGACATTTTGAATCATTTTTGGTACAGTCCAAAAAATCAATTTTTGGATGAAAAACGATGACTCCGGATCTGTCGAACAATCCCAAAATGGTCAATATGGATGAAATTTTAACATTTAATCTTTTGACTCTAAATGACTGTTGGATGTGAATTATGACTTTGTCAACTAAAATAAGTGTGTTTAAAGTCATTTCTGTGCCTGAAACGGGTCAAAATTGAAGCTTTTGAGTAAGCAAAACTCTGTAAAAATGGCAATTTTGGTTACTGTGAGGGTTTAAAAAGTGGTTATTCAACATGAGGCACGATCCAATTGCCATTTTGAATCATTTTTGGTACAGTCCAAAAAATCAATTTTCGGATGAAAAACGATGACTCCGGACCTGTCGAACGATCCCAAAATGGTCAATATGGATGAAATTTTAACATTTAATCTTTTGACTCTAAATGACTGTTGGATGTGAATTATGACTTTGTCAACTAAAATAAG
Organism: Lissotriton vulgaris; assembly: GCF_964263255.1. Classification (NCBI taxonomy): domain Eukaryota; kingdom Metazoa; phylum Chordata; class Amphibia; order Caudata; family Salamandridae; genus Lissotriton; species Lissotriton vulgaris. The sequence goes on from NW_028241576.1 coordinate 327,555, forward strand.
TGTGTTTGAAGTCATTTCTGTGCCTGAAACGGGTCACAATTGAAGCTTTTGAGTAAGCAAAACTCTGTAAAAATGGCAATTTTGGTCACAGTGAGGGTTTAAAAAGTGGTTATTCAACATGAGGCACGATCCAATTGACATTTTGAATCATTTTTGGTACAGTCCAAAAAATCAATTTTCGGATGAAAAACGATGACTCCGGACCTGTCGAACGATCCCAAAATGGTTAATATGGATGAAATTTTAACATTTAATCTTTTGACTCTAAATGACTGTTGGATGTGAATTATGACTTTGTCAACTAAAATAAGTGTGTTTAAAGTCATTTCTGTGCCTGAAACGGGTCAACATTGAAGCTTTTGAGTAAGCAAAACTCTGTAAAAATGGCAATTTTGGTCACTGTGAGGGTTTAAAAAGTGGTTATTCAACATGAGGCACGATCCAATTGACATTTTGAATCATTTTTGGTACAGTCCAAAAAATCAATTTTCGGATGAAAAACGATGACTCCGGACCTGTCGAACAATCCCAAAATGGTCAATATGGATGAAATTTTAACATTTAATCTTTTGACTCTAAATGACTGTTGGATGTGAATTATGACTTTGTCAACTAAAATAAGTGAGTTTAAAGTCATTTCTGTGCCTGAAACGGGTCAAAATTGAAGCTTTTGAGTAAGCAAAACTCCGTAAAAATGGCAATTTTGGTCACTGTGAGGGTTTAAAAAGTGGTTATTCAACATGAGGCACGATCCAATTGACATTTTGAATCATTTTTGGTACAGTCCAAAAAATCAATTTTCGGATGAAAAACGATGACTCCGGACCTGTCGAACAATCCCAAAATGGTCAATATGGATGAAATTTTAACATTTAATCTTTTGACTCTAAATGACTGTTGGATGTGAATTATGACTTTGTCAACTAAAATAAGTGTGTTTAAAGTCATTTCTGTGCCTGAAACGGGTCAAAATTGAAGCTTTTGAGTAAGCAAAACTCTGTAAAAATGGCAATTTTGGTCACTGTGAGGGTATAAAAAGTGGTTATTCAACATGAGGCACGATCCAATTGACATTTTGAATCATTTTTGGTACAGTCCAAAAAATCAATTTTCGGATGAAAAACGATGACTCCGGACCTGTCGAACGATCCCAAAATGGTCAATATCGATGAAATTTTAACATTTAATCTTTTGACTCTAAATGACTGTTGGATGTGAATTATGACTTTGTCAACTAAAATAAGTGTGTTTAAAGTCATTTCTGTGCCTGAAACGGGTCAAAATTGAAGCTTTTGAGTAAGCAAAACTCTAAAAATGGCAATTTTGGTCACTGTGAGGGTTTAAAAAGTGGTTATTCAACATGAGGCACGATCCAATTGACATTTTGAATCATTTTTGGTACAGTCCAAAAAATCAATTTTCGGATGAAAAACGATGACTCCGGACCTGTCGAACGATCCCAAAATGGTCAATGTGGATGAAATTTTAACATTTAATCTTTTGACTCTAAATGACTGTTGGATGTGAATTATGACTTTGTCAACTAAAATAAGTGTGTTTAAAGTCATTTCTGTGCCTGAAACGGGTCAAAATTGAAGCTTTTGAGTAAGCAAAACTATGTAAAAATGGCAATTTTGGTTACTGTGAGGGGTTAAAAAGTGGTTATTCAACATGAGGCACGATCCAATTGACATTTTGAATCATTTTTGGTACAGTCCAAAAAATCAATTTTCGGATGAAAAACGATGACTCCGGACCTGTCGAACGATCCCAAAATGGTTAATATGGATGAAATTTTAACATTTAATCTTTTGACTCTAAATGACTATTGGATGTGAATTATGACTTTGTCAACTAAAATAAGTGTGTTTAAAGTCATTTCTGTGCCTGAAACAGGTCAAAATTGAAGCTTTTGAGTAAGCAAAACTCTGTAAAAATGGCAATTTTGGTCACTGTGAGGGTTTAAAAAGTGGTTATTCAACATGAGGCACGATCCAATTGACATTTTGAATCATTTTTGGTACAGTCCAAAAAATCAATTTTCGGGTTAAAAAACGATGACTCCGGATCTGTCGAACGATCCCAAAATGGTCAATATGGATGAAATTTTAACATTTAATCTTTTGACTCTAAATGACTGTTGGATGTGAATTATGACTTTGTCAACTAAAATAAGTGTGTTTAAAGTCATTTCTGTGCCTGAAACGGGTCAAAATTGAAGTTTTTGAGTAAGCAAAACTCGGTAAAAATGGCAATTTTGGTCACTGTGAGGGTTTAAAAAGTGGTTATTCAACATGAGGCACGATCCAATTGACATTTTGAATCATTTTTGGTACAGTCCAAAAAATCAATTTTCGGATGAAAAACGATGACTCCGGACCTGTCGAACGATCCCAAAATGGTCAATACGGATGAAATTTTAACATTTAATCTTTTGACTCTAAATGACTGTTGGATGCGAATTATGACTTTGTCAACTAAAATAAGTATGTTTAAAGTCATTTCTGTGCCGGAAACGGGTCAAAATTGAAGCTTTTGAGTAAGCAAAACTCTGTAAAAATGGCAATTTTGGTCACTGTGAGGGTTTAAAAAGTGGTTATTCAACATGAGGCACGATCCAATTGACATTTTGAATCATTTTTGGTACAGTCCAAAAAATCAATTTTCGGATGAAAAACGATGACTCCGGACCTGTCGAACTATCCCAAAATGGTTAATATGGATGAAATTTTAACATTTAATCTTTTGACTCTAAATGACTGTTGGATGTGAATTATGACTTTGTCAACTAAAATAAGTGTGTTTAAAGTCATTTCTGTGCCTGAAACGGGTCAAAATTGAAGTTTTTGAGTAAGCAAAACTCTGTAAAAATGGCAATTTTGGTCACTGTGAGGGTTTAAAAAGTGGTTATTCAACATGAGGCACGATCCAATTGACATTTTGAATCATTTTTGGTACAGTCCAAAAAATCAATTTTCGGATGAAAAACGATGACTCCGGACCTGTCGAACGAACCCAAAATGGTCAATACGGATGAAATTTTAACATTTAATCTTTTGACTCTAAATGACTGTTGGATGCGAATTATGACTTTGTCAACTAAAATAAGTATGTTTAAAGTCATTTCTGTGCCGGAAACGGGTCAAAATTGAAGCTTTTGAGTAAGCAAAACTCTGTAAAAATGGCAATTTTGGTCACTGTGAGGGTTTAAAAAGTGGTTATTCAACATGAGGCACGATCCAATTGACATTTTGAATCATTTTTGGTACAGTCCAAAAAATCAATTTTCGGATGAAAAACGATGACTCCGGACCTGTCGAACTATCCCAAAATGGTTAATATGGATGAAATTTTAACATTTAATCTTTTGACTCTAAATGACTGTTGGATGTGAATTATGACTTTGTCAACTAAAATAAGTGTGTTTAAAGTCATTTCTGTGCCTGAAACGGGTCAAAATTGAAGCTTTTGAGTAAGCAAAACTCTGTAAAAATGGCAATTTTGGTCACTGTGAGGGTTTAAAAAGTGGCTATTCAACATGAGGCACGATCCAATTGACATTTTGAATAATTTTGGGTACAGTCCAAAAAATCAATTTTCGGATGAAAAACGATGACTCCGGACCTGTCGAACAATCCCAAAATGGTCAATATGGATGAAATTTTAACATTTAATCTTTTTACTCTAAATGACTGTTGGATGTGAATTATGACTTTGTCAACTAAAATAAGTGTGTTTAAAGTCATTTCTGTGCCTGAAACGGGTCAAAATTGAAGCTTTTGAGTAAGCAAAACTCTGTAAAAATGGCAATTTTGGTCACTGTGAGGGTTTAAAAAGTGGTTATTCAACACGAGGCACGATCCAATTGACATTTTGAAAATTTTTTGGTACAGTCCAAAAAATCAATTTTCGGATGAAAAACGATGACTCCGGACCTGTCAAACGATCCCAAAATGGTTAATATGGATGAAATTTTAACATTTAATCTTTTGACTCTAAATGACTGTTGGATGTGAATTATGACTTTGTCAACTAAAATAAGTGTGTTTAAAGTTATTTCTGTGCCTGAAACGGGTCAAAATTGAAGCTTTTGAGTAAGCAAAACTCTGTAAAAATGGCAATTTTGGTCACTGTGAGGGTTTAAAAAGTGGTTATTCAACATGAGGCACGATCCAATTGACATTTTGAATCATTTTTGGTACAGTCCAAAAAAATCAATTTTCGGATGAAAAACGATGACTCCGGACCTGTCGAACGATCCCAAAATGGTCAATATGGATCAAATTTTAACATTTAATCTTTTGACTCTAAATGACTGTTGGATGTGAATTATGACTTTGTCAACTAAAATAAGTGTGTTGGAAGTCATTTTTGTGCCTGAAACGGGTCAAAATTGAAGCTTTTGAGTAAGCAAAACTCTGTAAAAATGGCAATTTTGGTCACTGTGAGGGTTTAAAAAGTGGTTATTCAACATGAGGCACGATCCAATTGACATTTTGAATCATTTTTGGTACAGTCCAAAAAATAAATTTTCGCGTTAAAAAACGATGACTCCGGATCTGTCGAACGATCCCAAAATGGTCAAAATGGATGAAATTTTAACATTTAATCTTTTGACTCTAAATGACTGTTGGATGTGAATTATGACTTTGTCAACTAAAATAAGTGTGTTTAAAGTCATTTCTGTGCCTGAAACGGGTCAAAATTGAAGCTTTTGAGTAAGCAAAACTCTGTAAAAATGGCAATTTTGGTCACTGTGAGGGTTTAAAAAGTGGTTATTCAACATGAGGCACGATCCAATTGACATTTTGAATCATTTTTGGTACAGTCCAAAAAATCAATTTTCGGATGAAAAACGATGACTCCGGACCTGTCGAACGATCCCAAAATGGTCAATATGGATGAAATTTTAACATTTAATCTTTTGACTCTAAATGACTGTTGGATGTGAATTATGACTTTGTCAACTAAAATAAGTATGTTTAAAGTCATTTCTGTGCCGGAAACGGGTCAAAATTGAAGCTTTTGAGTAAGCAAAACTCTGTAAAAATGGCAATTTTGGTCACTGTGAGGGTTTAAAAAGTGGTTATTCAACATGAGGCACGATCCAATTGACATTTTGAATCATTTTTGGTACAGTCCAAAAAATCAATTTTCGGATGAAAAACGATGACTCCGGACCTGTCGAACAATCCCAAAATGGTCAATATGGATGAAATTTTAACATTTAATCTTTTGACTCTAAATGACTGTTGGATGTGAATTATGACTTTGTCAACTAAAATAAGTGTGTTTAAAGTCATTTCTGTGCCTGAAACGGGTCAAAATTGAAGCTTTTGAGTAAGCAAAACTCTGTAAAAATGGCAATTTTGGTCACTGTGAGGGTTTAAAAAGTGGTTATTCAACACGAGGCACGATCCAATTGACATTTTGAATAATTTTTGGTACAGTCCAAAAAATCAATTTTCGGATGAAAAACGATGACTCCGGACCTGTCGAACGATCCCAAAATGGTCAATATGGATGAAATTTTAACATTTAATCTTTTGACTCTAAATGACTGTTGGATGTGAATTATGACTTTGTCAACTAAAATAAGTGTGTTTAAAGTCATTTCTGTGCATGAAACGGGTCAAAATTGAAGCTTTTGAGTAAGAAAAACTCTGTAAAAATGGCAATTTTGGTCACTGTGAGGGTTTAAAAAGTGGTTATTCAACATGAGGCACGATCCAATTGACATTTTGAATAATTTTGGGTACAGTCCAAAAAATCAATTTTCGGATGAAAAACGATGACTCCGGACCTGTCGAACAATCCCAAAATGGTCAATATGGATGAAATTTTAACATTTAATCTTTTGACTCTAAATGACTGTTGGATGTGAATTATGACTTTGTCAACTAAAATAAGTGTGTTTAAAGTCATTTCTGTGCCTGAAACGGGTCAAAATTGAAGCTTTTGAGTAAGCAAAACTCTGTAAAAATGGCAATTTTGGTCACTGGGAGGGTTTAAAAAGTGGTTATTCAACACGAGGCACGATCCAATTGACATTTTGAATAATTTTTGGTACAGTCCAAAAAATCAATTTTCGGATGAAAAACGATGACTCCGGACCTGTCGAACGATCCCAAAATGGTCAATATGGATGAAATTTTAACATTTAATCTTTTGACTCTAAATGACTGTTGGATGTGAATTATGACTTTGTCAACTAAAATAAGTGTGTTTAAAGTCATTTCTGTGCATGAAACGGGTCAAAATTGAAGCTTTTGAGTAAGAAAAACTCTGTAAAAATGGCAATTTTGGTCACTGTGAGGGTTTAAAAAGTGGTTATTCAACATGAGGCACGATCCAATTGACATTTTGAATCATTTTTGGTACAGTCCAAAAAATCAATTTTCGGATGAAAAACGATGACTCTGGATCTGTCGAACAATCCCAAAATGGTCAATATGGATGAAATTTTAACATTTAATCTTTTGACTCTAAATGACTGTTGGATGTGAATTATGACTTTGTCAACTAAAATAAGTGTGTTTAAAGTCATTTCTGTGCCTGAAACGGGTCAAAATTGAAGCTTTTGAGTAAGCAAAACTCTGTAAAAATGGCAATTTTGGTTACTGTGAGGGTTTAAAAAGTGGTTATTCAACATGAGGCACGATCCAATTGCCATTTTGAATCATTTTTGGTACAGTCCAAAAAATCAATTTTCGGATGAAAAACGATGACTCCGGACCTGTCGAACAATCCCAAAATGGTCAATATGGATGAAATTTTAACATTTAATCTTTTGACTCTAAATGACTGTTGGATGTGAATTATGACTTTGTCAACTAAAATAAGTGTGTTTAAAGTCATTTCTGTGCCTGAAACGGGTCAAAATTGAAGCTTTTGAGTAAGCAAAACTCCGTAAAAATGGCAATTTTGGTCACTGTGAGGGTTTAAAAAGTGGTTATTCAACATGAGGCACGATCCAATTGACATTTTGAATCATTTTTAGTACAGTCCAAAAAATCAATTTTCGGATGAAAAACGATGACTCCGGACCTGTCGAACAATCCCAAAATGGTCAATATGGATGAAATTTTAACATTTAATCTTTTGACTCTAAATGACTGTTGGATGTGAATTATGACTTTGTCAACTAAAATAAGTGTGTTTAAAGTCATTTCTGTGCCTGAAACGGGTCAAAATTGAAGCTTTTGAGTAAGCAAAACTCTGTAAAAATGGCAATTTTGGTCACTGTGAGGGTATAAAAAGTGGTTATTCAACATGAGGCACGATCCAATTGACATTTTGAATCATTTTTGGTACAGTCCAAAAAATCAATTTTCGGATGAAAAACGATGACTCCGGACCTGTCGAACGATCCCAAAATGGTCAATATCGATGAAATTTTAACATTTAATCTTTTGACTCTAAATGACTGTTGGATGTGAATTATGACTTTGTCAACTAAAATAAGTGTGTTTAAAGTCATTTCTGTGCCTGAAACGGGTCAAAATTGAAGCTTTTGAGTAAGCAAAACTCTGTAAAAATGGCAATTTTGGTCACTGTGAGGGTTTAAAAAGTGGTTATTCAACATGAGGCACGATCCAATTGACATTTTGAATCATTTTTGGTACAGTCCAATAAATCAATTTTCGGATGAAAAACGATGACTCCGGACCTGTCGAACAATCCCAAAATGGTCAATATGGATGAAATTTTAACATTTAATCTTTTGACTCTAAATGACTGTTGGATGTGAATTATGACTTTGTCAACTAAAATAAGTGTGTTTAAAGTCATTTCTGTGCCTGAAACGGGTCAAAATTGAAGCTTTTGAGAAAGCAAAACTCTGTAAAAATGGCAATTTTGGTCACTGTGAGGGTTTAAAAAGTGGCTATTCAACATGAGGCACGATCCAATTGACATTTTGAATCATTTTTGGTACAGTCCAAAAAATCAATTTTGGGATGAAAAACGATGACTCCGGACCTGTCGAACAATCCCAAAATGGTCAATATGGATGAAATTTTAACATTTAATCTTTTGACTCTAAATGACTGTTGGATGTGAATTATGAATTTGTCAACTAAAATAAGTGTGTTTAAAGTCATTTCTGTGCCTGAAACGGGTCAAAATTGAAGCTTTTGAGTAAGCAAAACTCTAAAAATGGCAATTTTGGTCACTGTGAGGGTTTAAAAAGTGGTTATTCAACATGAGGCACGATCCAATTGACATTTTGAATCATTTTTGGTACAGTCCAAAAAATCAATTTTCGGATGAAAAACGATGACTCCGGACCTGTCGAACGATCCCAAAATGGTCAATGTGGATGAAATTTTAACATTTAATCTTTTGACTCTAAATGACTGTTGGATGTGAATTATGACTTTGTCAACTAAAATAAGTGTGTTTAAAGTCATTTCTGTGCCTGAAACGGGTCAAAATTGAAGCTTTTGAGTAAGCAAAACTATGTAAAAATGGCAATTTTGGTTACTGTGAGGGGTTAAAAAGTGGTTATTCAACATGAGGCACGATCCAATTGACATTTTGAATCATTTTTGGTACAGTCCAAAAAATCAATTTTCGGATGAAAAACGATGACTCCGGACCTGTCGAACGATCCCAAAATGGTTAATATGGATGAAATTTTAACATTTAATCTTTTGACTCTAAATGACTATTGGATGTGAATTATGACTTTGTCAACTAAAATAAGTGTGTTTAAAGTCATTTCTGTGCCTGAAACGGGTCAAAATTGAAGCTTTTGAGTAAGCAAAACTCTGTAAAAATGGCAATTTTGGTCACTGTGAAGGTTTAAAAAGTGGTTATTCAACATGAGGCACGATCCAATTGACATTTTGAATCATTTTTGGTACAGTCCAAAAAATCAATTTTCGGATGAAAAACGATGACTCCGGACCTGTCGAACGATCCCAAAATGGTCAATGTGGATGAAATTTTAACATTTAATCTTTTGACTCTAAATGACTGTTGGATGTGAATTATGACTTTGTCAACTAAAATAAGTGTGTTTAAAGTCATTTCTGTGCCTGAAACGGGTCAAAATTGAAGCTTTTGAGTAAGCAAAACTATGTAAAAATGGCAATTTTGGTTACTGTGAGGGGTTAAAAAGTGGTTATTCAACATGAGGCACGATCCAATTGACATTTTGAATCATTTTTGGTACAGTTCAAAAAATCAATTTTCGGATGAAAAACGATGACTCCGGACCTGTCGAACGATCCCAAAATGTTTAATATGGATGAAATTTTAACATTTAATCTTTTGACTCTAAATGACTGTTGGATGTGAGTTATGACTTTGTCAACTAAAATAAGTGTGTTTAAAGTCATTTCTGTGCCTGAAACGGGTCAAAATTGAAGCTTTTGAGTAAGCAAAACTCTGTAAAAATTGCAATTTTGGTCACTGTGAGGGTTTAAAAAGTGGTTATTCAACATGAGGCACGATCCAATTGACATTTTGAATCATTTTTGGTACAGTCCAAAAAATAAATTTTCGCGTTAAAAAACGATGACTCCGGATCTGTCGAACGATCCCAAAATGGTCAATATGGATGAAATTTTAACATTTAATCTTTTGACTCTAAATGACTGTTGGATGTGAATTATGACTTTGTCAACTAAAATAAGTGTGTTTAAAGTCATTTCTGTGCCTGAAACGGGTCAAAATTGAAGCTTTTGAGTAAGCAAAACTCTGTAAAAATGGCAATTTTGGTCACTGTGAGGGTTTAAAAAGTGGTTATTCAACATGAGGCACGATCCAATTGACATTTTGAATCATTTTTGGTACAGTCCAAAAAATCAATTTTCGGATGAAAAACGATGACTCCGGACCTGTCGAACGATCCCAAAATGGTCAATATGGATGAAATTTTAACATTTAATCTTTTGACTCTAAATGACTGTTGGATGTGAATTATGACTTTGTCAACTAAAATAAGTATGTTTAAAGTCATTTCTGTGCCGGAAACGGGTCAAAATTGAAGCTTTTGAGTAAGCAAAACTCTGTAAAAATGGCAATTTTGGTCACTGTGAGGGTTTAAAAAGTGGTTATTCAACATGAGGCACGATCCAATTGACATTTTGAATCATTTTTGGTACAGTCCAAAAAATCAATTTTCGGATGAAAAACGATGACTCCGGACCTGTCGAACAATCCCAAAATGGTCAATATGGATGAAATTTTAACATTTAATCTTTTGACTCTAAATGACTGTTGGATGTGAATTATGACTTTGTCAACTAAAATAAGTGTGTTTAAAGTCATTTCTGTGCCTGAAACGGGTCAAAATTGAAGCTTTTGAGTAAGCAAAACTCTGTAAAAATGGCAATTTTGGTCACTGTGAGGGTTTAAAAAGTGGTTATTCAACACGAGGCACGATCCAATTGACATTTTGAATAATTTTTGGTACAGTCCAAAAAATCAATTTTCGGATGAAAAACGATGACTCCGGACCTGTCGAACGATCCCAAAATGGTCAATATGGATGAAATTTTAACATTTAATCTTTTGACTCTAAATGACTGTTGGATGTGAATTATGACTTTGTCAACTAAAATAAGTGTGTTTAAAGTCATTTCTGTGCATGAAACGGGTCAAAATTGAAGCTTTTGAGTAAGAAAAACTCTGTAAAAATGGCAATTTTGGTCACTGTGAGGGTTTAAAAAGTGGTTATTCAACATGAGGCACGATCCAATTGACATTTTGAATAATTTTGGGTACAGTCCAAAAAATCAATTTTCGGATGAAAAACGATGACTCCGGACCTGTCGAACAATCCCAAAATGGTCAATATGGATGAAATTTTAACATTTAATCTTTTGACTCTAAATGACTGTTGGATGTGAATTATGACTTTGTCAACTAAAATAAGTGTGTTTAAAGTCATTTCTGTGCCTGAAACGGGTCAAAATTGAAGCTTTTGAGTAAGCAAAACTCTGTAAAAATGGCAATTTTGGTCACTGGGAGGGTTTAAAAAGTGGTTATTCAACACGAGGCACGATCCAATTGACATTTTGAATAATTTTTGGTACAGTCCAAAAAATCAATTTTCGGATGAAAAACGATGACTCCGGACCTGTCGAACGATCCCAAAATGGTCAATATGGATGAAATTTTAACATTTAATCTTTTGACTCTAAATGACTGTTGGATGTGAATTATGACTTTGTCAACTAAAATAAGTGTGTTTAAAGTCATTTCTGTGCATGAAACGGGTCAAAATTGAAGCTTTTGAGTAAGAAAAACTCTGTAAAAATGGCAATTTTGGTCACTGTGAGGGTTTAAAAAGTGGTTATTCAACATGAGGCACGATCCAATTGACATTTTGAATCATTTTTGGTACAGTCCAAAAAATCAATTTTCGGATGAAAAACGATGACTCTGGATCTGTCGAACAATCCCAAAATGGTCAATATGGATGAAATTTTAACATTTAATCTTTTGACTCTAAATGACTGTTGGATGTGAATTATGACTTTGTCAACTAAAATAAGTGTGTTTAAAGTCATTTCTGTGCCTGAAACGGGTCAAAATTGAAGCTTTTGAGTAAGCAAAACTCTGTAAAAATGGCAATTTTGGTTACTGTGAGGGTTTAAAAAGTGGTTATTCAACATGAGGCACGATCCAATTGCCATTTTGAATCATTTTTGGTACAGTCCAAAAAATCAATTTTCGGATGAAAAACGATGACTCCGGACCTGTCGAACAATCCCAAAATGGTCAATATGGATGAAATTTTAACATTTAATCTTTTGACTCTAAATGACTGTTGGATGTGAATTATGACTTTGTCAACTAAAATAAGTGTGTTTAAAGTCATTTCTGTGCCTGAAACGGGTCAAAATTGAAGCTTTTGAGTAAGCAAAACTCCGTAAAAATGGCAATTTTGGTCACTGTGAGGGTTTAAAAAGTGGTTATTCAACATGAGGCACGATCCAATTGACATTTTGAATCATTTTTAGTACAGTCCAAAAAATCAATTTTCGGATGAAAAACGATGACTCCGGACCTGTCGAACAATCCCAAAATGGTCAATATGGATGAAATTTTAACATTTAATCTTTTGACTCTAAATGACTGTTGGATGTGAATTATGACTTTGTCAACTAAAATAAGTGTGTTTAAAGTCATTTCTGTGCCTGAAACGGGTCAAAATTGAAGCTTTTGAGTAAGCAAAACTCTGTAAAAATGGCAATTTTGGTCACTGTGAGGGTATAAAAAGTGGTTATTCAACATGAGGCACGATCCAATTGACATTTTGAATCATTTTTGGTACAGTCCAAAAAATCAATTTTCGGATGAAAAACGATGACTCCGGACCTGTCGAACGATCCCAAAATGGTCAATATCGATGAAATTTTAACATTTAATCTTTTGACTCTAAATGACTGTTGGATGTGAATTATGACTTTGTCAACTAAAATAAGTGTGTTTAAAGTCATTTCTGTGCCTGAAACAGGTCAAAATTGAAGCTTTTGAGTAAGCAAAACTCTGTAAAAATGGCAATTTTGGTCACTGTGAGGGTTTAAAAAGTGGTTATTCAACATGAGGCACGATCCAATTGACATTTTGAATCATTTTTGGTACAGTCCAATAAATCAATTTTCGGATGAAAAACGATGACTCCGGACCTGTCGAACAATCCCAAAATGGTCAATATGGATGAAATTTTAACATTTAATCTTTTGACTCTAAATGACTGTTGGATGTGAATTATGACTTTGTCAACTAAAATAAGTGTGTTTAAAGTCATTTCTGTGCCTGAAACGGGTCAAAATTGAAGCTTTTGAGAAAGCAAAACTCTGTAAAAATGGCAATTTTGGTCACTGTGAGGGTTTAAAAAGTGGCTATTCAACATGAGGCACGATCCAATTGACATTTTGAATCATTTTTGGTACAGTCCAAAAAATCAATTTTGGGATGAAAAACGATGACTCCGGACCTGTCGAACAATCCCAAAATGGTCAATATGGATGAAATTTTAACATTTAATCTTTTGACTCTAAATGACTGTTGGATGTGAATTATGAATTTGTCAACTAAAATAAGTGTGTTTAAAGTCATTTCTGTGCCTGAAACGGGTCAAAATTGAAGCTTTTGAGTAAGCAAAACTCTAAAAATGGCAATTTTGGTCACTGTGAGGGTTTAAAAAGTGGTTATTCAACATGAGGCACGATCCAATTGACATTTTGAATCATTTTTGGTACAGTCCAAAAAATCAATTTTCGGATGAAAAACGATGACTCCGGACCTGTCGAACGATCCCAAAATGGTCAATGTGGATGAAATTTTAACATTTAATCTTTTGACTCTAAATGACTGTTGGATGTGAATTATGACTTTGTCAACTAAAATAAGTGTGTTTAAAGTCATTTCTGTGCCTGAAACGGGTCAAAATTGAAGCTTTTGAGTAAGCAAAACTATGTAAAAATGGCAATTTTGGTTACTGTGAGGGGTTAAAAAGTGGTTATTCAACATGAGGCACGATCCAATTGACATTTTGAATCATTTTTGGTACAGTCCAAAAAATCAATTTTCGGATGAAAAACGATGACTCCGGACCTGTCGAACGATCCCAAAATGGTTAATATGGATGAAATTTTAACATTTAATCTTTTGACTCTAAATGACTATTGGATGTGAATTATGACTTTGTCAACTAAAATAAGTGTGTTTAAAGTCATTTCTGTGCCTGAAACGGGTCAAAATTGAAGCTTTTGAGTAAGCAAAACTCTGTAAAAATGGCAATTTTGGTCACTGTGAGGGTTTAAAAAGTGGTTATTCAACATGAGGCACGATCCAATTGACATTTTGAATCATTTTTGGTACAGTCCAAAAAATCAATTTTCGGGTTAAAAAACGATGACTCCGGATCTGTTGAACGATCCCAAAATGGTCAATATGGATGAAATTTTAACATTTAATCTTTTGACTCTAAATGACTGTTGGATGTGAATTATGACTTTGTCAACTAAAATAAGTGTGTTTAAAGTCATTTCTGTGCCTGAAACGGGTCAAAATTGAAGTTTTTGAGTAAGCAAAACTCGGTAAAAATGGCAATTTTGGTCACTGTGAGGGTTTAAAAAGTGGTTATTCAACATGAGGCACGATCCAATTGACATTTTGAATCATTTTTGGTACAGTCCAAAAAATCAATTTTCGGATGAAAAACGATGACTCCGGACCTGTCGAACGATCCCAAAATGGTCAATACGGATGAAATTTTAACATTTAATCTTTTGACTCTAAATGACTGTTGGATGCGAATTATGACTTTGTCAACTAAAATAAGTATGTTTAAAGTCATTTCTGTGCCGGAAACGGGTCAAAATTGAAGCTTTTGAGTAAGCAAAACTCTGTAAAAATGGCAATTTTGGTCACTGTGAGGGTTTAAAAAGTGGTTATTCAACATGAGGCACGATCCAATTGACATTTTGAATCATTTTTGGTACAGTCCAAAAAATCAATTTTCGGATGAAAAACGATGACTCCGGACCTGTCGAACTATCCCAAAATGGTTAATATGGATGAAATTTTAACATTTAATCTTTTGACTCTAAATGACTGTTGGATGTGAATTATGACTTTGTCAACTAAAATAAGTGTGTTTAAAGTCATTTCTGTGCCTGAAACGGGTCAAAATTGAAGTTTTTGAGTAAGCAAAACTCTGTAAAAATGGCAATTTTGGTCACTGTGAGGGTTTAAAAAGTGGTTATTCAACATGAGGCACGATCCAATTGACATTTTGAATCATTTTTGGTACAGTCCAAAAAATCAATTTTCGGATGAAAAACGATGACTCCGGACCTGTCGAACGATCCCAAAATGGTCAATACGGATGAAATTTTAACATTTAATCTTTTGACTCTAAATGACTGTTGGATGCGAATTATGACTTTGTCAACTAAAATAAGTATGTTTAAAGTCATTTCTGTGCCGGAAACGGGTCAAAATTGAAGCTTTTGAGTAAGCAAAACTCTGTAAAAATGGCAATTTTGGTCACTGTGAGGGTTTAAAAAGTGGTTATTCAACATGAGGCACGATCCAATTGACATTTTGAATCATTTTTGGTACAGTCCAAAAAATCAATTTTCGGATGAAAAACGATGACTCCGGACCTGTCGAACTATCCCAAAATGGTTAATATGGATGAAATTTTAACATTTAATCTTTTGACTCTAAATGACTGTTGGATGTGAATTATGACTTTGTCAACTAAAATAAGTGTGTTTAAAGTCATTTCTGTGCCTGAAACGGGTCAAAATTGAAGCTTTTGAGTAAGCAAAACTCTGTAAAAATGGCAATTTTGGTCACTGTGAGGGTTTAAAAAGTGGCTATTCAACATGAGGCACGATCCAATTGACATTTTGAATAATTTTGGGTACAGTCCAAAAAATCAATTTTCGGATGAAAAACGATGACTCCGGACCTGTCGAACAATCCCAAAATGGTCAATATGGATGAAATTTTAACATTCAATCTTTTTACTCTAAATGACTGTTGGATGTGAATTATGACTTTGTCAACTAAAATAAGTGTGTTTAAAGTCATTTCTGTGCCTGAAACGGGTCAAAATTGAAGCTTTTGAGTAAGCAAAACTCTGTAAAAATGGCAATTTTGGTCACTGTGAGGGTTTAAAAAGTGGTTATTCAACACGAGGCACGATCCAATTGACATTTTGAAAATTTTTTGGTACAGTCCAAAAAATCAATTTTCGGATGAAAAACAATGACTCCGGACCTGTCAAACGATCCCAAAATGGTTAATATGGATGAAATTTTAACATTTAATCTTTTGACTCTAAATGACTGTTGGATGTGAATTATGACTTTGTCAACTAAAATAAGTGTGTTTAAAGTTATTTCTGTGCCTGAAACGGGTCAAAATTGAAGCTTTTGAGTAAGCAAAACTCTGTAAAAATGGCAATTTTGGTCACTGTGAGGGTTTAAAAAGTGGTTATTCAACATGAGGCACGATCCAATTGACATTTTGAATCATTTTTGGTACAGTCCAAAAAATCAATTTTCGGATGAAAAATGATGACTCCGGACCTGTCGAACGATCCCAAAATGGTCAATATGGATGAAATTTTAACATTTAATCTTTTGACTCTAAATGACTGTTGGATGTGAATTATGACTTTGTCAACTAAAATAAGTGTGTTGGAAGTCATTTTTGTGCCTGAAACGGGTCAAAATTGAAGCTTTTGAGTAAGCAAAACTCTGTAAAAATGGCAATTTTGGTCACTGTGAGGGTTTAAAAAGTGGTTATTCAACATGAGGCACGATCCAATTGACATTTTGAATCATTTTTGGTACAGTCCAAAAAATCTATTTTCGGATGAAAAACGATGACTCCGGACCTGTCGAACGTTCCCAAAATGGTCTATAATGATGACATTTTAACATTTAATCTTTTGACTCTAAATGACCGTTGGATGTGAATTATAACTTTTTCAACTAAAATAAGTGTGTTTAAAGTCATTTCTGTGCCTGAAACGGGTCAAAATTGAAGCTTTTGAGTAAGCAAAACTCTAAAAATGGCAATTTTGGTCACTGTGAGGGTTTAAAAAGTGGTTATTCAACATGATTCACGATCCAATTGACATTTTGAATCATTTTTGGTACAGTCCAAAAAATCAATTTTCGGATGAAAAACGATGACTCCGGACCTGTCGAACGATCCCAAAATGGTCAATGTGGATGAAATTTTAACATTTAATCTTTTGACTCTAAATGACTGTTGGATGTGAATTATGACTTTGTCAACTAAAATAAGTGTGTTTAAAGTCATTTCTGTGCCTGAAACGGGTCAAAATTGAAGCTTTTGAGTAAGCAAAAATATGTAAAAATGGCAATTTTGGTTACTGTGAGGGGTTAAAAAGTGGTTATTCAACATGAGGCACGATCCAATTGACATTTTGAATCATTTTTGGTACAGTTCAAAAAATCAATTTTCGGATGAAAAACGATGACTCCGGACCTGTCGAACGATCCCAAAATGTTTAATATGGATGAAATTTTAACATTTAATCTTTTGACTCTAAATGACTGTTGGATGTGAGTTATGACTTTGTCAACTAAAATAAGTGTGTTTAAAGTCATTTCTGTGCCTGAAACGGGTCAAAATTGAAGCTTTTGAGTAAGCAAAACTCTGTAAAAATGGCAATTTTGGTCACTGTGAGGGTTTAAAAAGTGGTTATTCAACATGAGGCACGATCCAATTGACATTTTGAATCATTTTTGGTACAGTCCAAAAAATAAATTTTCGCGTTAAAAAACGATGACTCCGGATCTGTCGAACGATCCCAAAATGGTCAATATGGATGAAATTTTAACATTTAATCTTTTGACTCTAAATGACTGTTGGATGTGAATTATGACTTTGTCAACTAAAATAAGTGTGTTTAAAGTCATTTCTGTGCCTGAAACGGGTCAAAATTGAAGCTTTTGAGTAAGCAAAACTCTGTAAAAATGGCAATTTTGGTCACTGTGAGGGTTTAAAAAGTGGTTATTCAACATGAGGCACGATCCAATTGACATTTTGAATCATTTTTGGTACAGTCCAAAAAATCAATTTTCGGATGAAAAACGATGACTCCGGACCTGTCGAACGATCCCAAAATGGTCAATATGGATGAAATTTTAACATTTAATCTTTTGACTCTAAATGACTGTTGGATGTGAATTATGACTTTGTCAACTAAAATAAGTATGTTTAAAGTCATTTCTGTGCCGGAAACGGGTCAAAATTGAAGCTTTTGAGTAAGCAAAACTCTGTAAAAATGGCAATTTTGGTCACTGTGAGGGTTTAAAAAGTGGTTATTCAACATGAGGCACGATCCAATTGACATTTTGAATCATTTTTGGTACAGTCCAAAAAATCAATTTTCGGATGAAAAACGATGACTCCGGACCTGTCGAACTATCCCAAAATGGTTAATATGGATGAAATTTTAACATTTAATCTTTTGACTCTAAATGACTGTTGGATGTGAATTATGACTTTGTCAACTAAAATAAGTGTGTTTAAAGTCATTTCTGTGCCTGAAACGGGTCAAAATTGAAGCTTTTGAGTAAGCAAAACTCTGTAAAAATGGCAATTTTGGTCACTGTGAGGGTTTAAAAAGTGGCTATTCAACATGAGGCACGATCCAATTGACATTTTGAATAATTTTGGGTACAGTCCAAAAAATCAATTTTCGGATGAAAAACGATGACTCCGGACCTGTCGAACAATCCCAAAATGGTCAATATGGATGAAATTTTAACATTTAATCTTTTGACTCTAAATGACTGTTGGATGTGAATTATGACTTTGTCAACTAAAATAAGTGTGTTTAAAGTCATTTCTGTGCCTGAAACGGGTCAAAATTGAAGCTTTTGAGTAAGCAAAACTCTGTAAAAATGGCAATTTTGGTCACTGTGAGGGTTTAAAAAGTGGTTATTCAACACGAGGCACGATCCAATTGACATTTTGAATAATTTTTGGTACAGTCCAAAAAATCAATTTTCGGATGAAAAACGATGACTCCGGACCTGTCGAACAATCCCAAAATGGTCAATATGGATGAAATTTTAACATTTAATCTTTTGACTCTAAATGACTGTTGGATGTGAATTATGACTTTGTCAACTAAAATAAGTGTGTTTAAAGTCATTTCTGTGCATGAAACGGGTCAAAATTGAAGCTTTTGAGTAAGAAAAACTCTGTAAAAATGGCAATTTTGGTCACTGTGAGGGTTTAAAAAGTGGTTATTCAACATGAGGCACGATCCAATTGACATTTTGAATAATTTTGGGTACAGTCCAAAAAATCAATTTTCGGATGAAAAACGATGACTCCGGACCTGTCGAACAATCCCAAAATGGTCAATATGGATGAAATTTTAACATTTAATCTTTTGACTCTAAATGACTGTTGGATGTGAATTATGACTTTGTCAACTAAAATAAGTGTGTTTAAAGTCATTTCTGTGCCTGAAACGGGTCAAAATTGAAGCTTTTGAGTAAGCAAAACTCTGTAAAAATGGCAATTTTGGTCACTGGGAGGGTTTAAAAAGTGGTTATTCAACACGAGGCACGATCTGTCAACTAAAATAAGTGTGTTTAAAGTCATTTCTGTGCCTGAAACGGGTCAAAATTGAAGCTTTTGAGTAAGCAAAACTCTGTAAAAATGGCAATTTTGGTCACTGTGAGGGTTTAAAAAGTGGCTATTCAACATGAGGCACGATCCAATTGACATTTTGAATCATTTTTGGTACAGTCCAAAAAATCAATTTTCGGATGAAAAACGATGACTCCGGACCTGTCGAACAATCCCAAAATGGTCAATATGGATGAAATTTTAACATTTAATCTTTTGACTCTAAATGACTGTTGGATGTGAATTATGAATTTGTCAACTAAAATAAGTGTGTTTAAAGTCATTTCTGTGCCTGAAACGGGTCAAAATTGAAGCTTTTGAGTAAGCAAAACTCTAAAAATGGCAATTTTGGTCACTGTGAGGGTTTAAAAAGTGGTTATTCAACATGAGGCACGATCCAATTGACATTTTGAATCATTTTTGGTACAGTCCAAAAAATCAATTTTCGGATGAAAAACGATGACTCCTGACCTGTCGAACGATCCCAAAATGGTCAATGTGGATGAAATTTTAACATTTAATCTTTTGACTCTAAATGACTGTTGGATGTGAATTATGACTTTGTCAACTAAAATAAGTGTGTTTAAAGTCATTTCTGTGCCTGAAACGGGTCAAAATTGAAGCTTTTGAGTAAGCAAAACTATGTAAAAATGGCAATTTTGGTTACTGTGAGGGGTTAAAAAGTGGTTATTCAACATGAGGCACGATCCAATTGACATTTTGAATCATTTTTGGTACAGTCCAAAAAATCAATTTTCGGATGAAAAACGATGACTCCGGACCTGTCGAACGATCCCAAAATGTTTAATATGGATGAAATTTTAACATTTAATCTTTTGACTCTAAATGACTGTTGGATGTGAATTATGACTTTGTCAACTAAAATAAGTGTGTTTAAAGTCATTTCTGTGCCTGAAACGGGTCAAAATTGAAGCTTTTGAGTAAGCAAAACTCTGTAAAAATGGCAATTTTGGTCACTGTGAGGGTTTAAAAAGTGGTTATTCAACATGAGGCACGATCCAATTGACATTTTGAATCATTTTTGGTACAGTCCAAAAAATCAATTTTCGGGTTAAAAAACGATGACTCCGGATCTGTCGAACGATCCCAAAATGGTCAATATGGATGAAATTTTAACATTTAATCTTTTGACTCTAAATGACTGTTGGATGTGAATTATGACTTTGTCAACTAAAATAAGTGTGTTTAAAGTCATTTCTGTGCCTGAAACGGGTCAAAATTGAAGCTTTTGAGTAAGCAAAACTCTGTAAAAATGGCAATTTTGGTCACTGTGAGGGTTTAAAAAGTGGTTATTCAACATGAGGCACGATCCAATTGACATTTTGAATCATTTTTGGTACAGTCCAAAAAATCAATTTTCGGATGAAAAACGATGACTCCGGACCTGTCGAACTATCCCAAAATGGTTAATATGGATGAAATTTTAACATTTAATCTTTTGACTCTAAATGACTGTTGGATGTGAATTATGACTTTGTCAACTAAAATAAGTGTGTTTAAAGTCATTTCTGTGCCTGAAACGGGTCAAAATTGAAGCTTTTGAGTAAGCAAAACTGTAAAAATGGCAATTTTGGTCACTGTGAGGGTTTAAAAAGTGGCTATTCAACATGAGGCACGATCCAATTGACATTTTGAATAATTTTGGGTACAGTCCAAAAAATCAATTTTCGGATGAAAAACGATGACTCCGGACCTGTCGAACAATCCCAAAATGGTCAATATGGATGAAATTTTAACATTTAATCTTTTGACTCTAAATGACTGTTGGATGTGAATTATGACTTTGTCAACTAAAATAAGTGTGTTTAAAGTCATTTCTGTGCCTGAAACGGGTCAAAATTGAAGCTTTTGAGTAAGCAAAACTCTGTAAAAATGGCAATTTTGGTCACTGTGAGGGTTTAAAAAGTGGTTATTCAACACGAGGCACGATCCAATTGACATTTTGAATAATTTTTGGTACAGTCCAAAAAATCAATTTTCGGATGAAAAACGATGACTCCGGACCTGTCGAACGATCCCAAAATGGTCAATATGGATGAAATTTTAACATTTAATCTTTTGACTCTAAATGACTGTTGGATGTGAATTATGACTTTGTCAACTAAAATAAGTGTGTTTAAAGTCATTTCTGTGCATGAAACGGGTCAAAATTGAAGCTTTTGAGTAAGAAAAACTCTGTAAAAATGGCAATTTTGGTCACTGTGAGGGTTTAAAAAGTGGTTATTCAACATGAGGCACGATCCAATTGACATTTTGAATAATTTTGGGTACAGTCCAAAAAATCAATTTTCGGATGAAAAACGATGACTCCGGACCTGTCGAACAATCCCAAAATGGTCAATATGGATGAAATTTTAACATTTAATCTTTTGACTCTAAATGACTGTTGGATGTGAATTATGACTTTGTCAACTAAAATAAGTGTGTTTAAAGTCATTTCTGTGCCTGAAACGGGTCAAAATTGAAGCTTTTGAGTAAGCAAAACTCTGTAAAAATGGCAATTTTGGTCACTGTGAGGGTTTAAAAAGTGGTTATTCAACACGAGGCACGATCCAATTGACATTTTGAATAATTTTTGGTACAGTCCAAAAAATCAATTTTCGGATGAAAAACGATGACTCCGGACCTGTCGAACGATCCCAAAATGGTCAATATGGATGAAATTTTAACATTTAATCTTTTGACTCTAAATGACTGTTGGATGTGAATTATGACTTTGTCAACTAAAATAAGTGTGTTTAAAGTCATTTCTGTGCATGAAACGGGTCAAAATTGAAGCTTTTGAGTAAGAAAAACTCTGTAAAAATGGCAATTTTGGTCACTGTGAGGGTTTAAAAAGTGGTTATTCAACATGAGGCACGATCCAATTGACATTTTGAATCATTTTTGGTACAGTCCAAAAAATCAATTTTCGGATGAAAAACGATGACTCCGGATCTGTCGAACAATCCCAAAATGGTCAATATGGATGAAATTTTAACATTTAATCTTTTGACTCTAAATGACTGTTGGATGTGAATTATGACTTTGTCAACTAAAATAAGTGTGTTTAAAGTCATTTCTGTGCCTGAAACGGGTCAAAATTGAAGCTTTTGAGTAAGCAAAACTCTGTAAAAATGGCAATTTTGGTCACTGTGAGGGTTTAAAAAGTGGCTATTCAACATGAGGCACGATCCAATTGACATTTTGAATAATTTTGGGTACAGTCCAAAAAATCAATTTTCGGATGAAAAACGATGACTCCGGACCTGTCGAACAATCCCAAAATGGTCAATATGGATGAAATTTTAACATTTAATCTTTTGACTCTAAATGACTGTTGGATGTGAATTATGACTTTGTCAACTAAAATAAGTGTGTTTAAAGTCATTTCTGTGCCTGAAACGGGTCAAAATTGAAGCTTTTGAGTAAGCAAAACTCTGTAAAAATGGCAATTTTGGTCACTGTGAGGGTTTAAAAAGTGGTTATTCAACACGAGGCACGATCCAATTGACATTTTGAATAATTTTTGGTACAGTCCAAAAAATCAATTTTCGGATGAAAAATGATGACTCCGGACCTGTCGAACGATCCCAAAATGGTCAATATGGATGAAATTTTAACATTTAATCTTTTGACTCTAAATGACTGTTGGATGTGAATTATGACTTTGTCAACTAAAATAAGTGTGTTTAAAGTTATTTCTGTGCCTGAAACGGGTCAAAATTGAAGCTTTTGAGTAACCAAAACTCTGTAAAAATGGCAATTTTGGTCACTGTGAGGGTTTAAAAAGTGGTTATTCAACATGAGGCACGATCCAATTGACATTTTGAATCATTTTTGGTACAGTCCAAAAAATCAATTTTCGGATGAAAAACGATGACTCAGGACCTGTCGAACGATCCCAAAATGGTCAATATGGATGAAATTTTAACATTTAATCTTTTGACTCTAAATGACTGTTGGATGTGAATTATGACTTTGTCAACTAAAATAAGTGTGTTGGAAGTCATTTTTGTGCCTGAAACGGGTCAAAATTGAAGCTTTTGAGTAAGCAAAACTCTGTAAAAATGGCAATTTTGGTCACTGTGAGGGTTTAAAAAGTGGTTATTCAACATGAGGCACGATCCAATTGACATTTTGAATCATTTTTGGTACAGTCCAAAAAATCAATTTTCGGATGAAAAACGATGACTCCGGACCTGTCGAACGATCCCAAAATGGTCAATATCGATGAAATTTTAACATTTAATCTTTTGACTCTAAATGACTGTTGGATGTGAATTATGACTTTGTCAACTAAAATAAGTGTGTTTAAAGTCATTTCTGTGCCTGAAACGGGTCAAAATTGAAGCTTTTGAGTAAGCAAAACTCTGTAAAAATGGCAATTTTGGTCACTGTGAGGGTTTAAAAAGTGGTTATTCAACATGAGGCACGATCCAATTGACATTTTGAATCATTTTTGGTACAGTCCAATAAATCAATTTTCGGATGAAAAACGATGACTCCGGACCTGTCGAACAATCCCAAAATGGTCAATATGGATGAAATTTTAACATTTAATCTTTTGACTCTAAATGACTGTTGGATGTGAATTATGACTTTGTCAACTAAAATAAGTGTGTTTAAAGTCATTTCTGTGCCTGAAACGGGTCAAAATTGAAGCTTTTGAGTAAGCAAAACTCTGTAAAAATGGCAATTTTGGTCACTGTGAGGGTTTAAAAAGTGGCTATTCAACATGAGGCACGATCCAATTGACATTTTGAATCATTTTTGGTACAGTCCAAAAAATCAATTTTCGGATGAAAAACGATGACTCCGGACCTGTCGAACAATCCCAAAATGGTCAATATGGATGAAATTTTAACATTTAATCTTTTGACTCTAAATGACTGTTGGATGTGAATTATGAATTTGTCAACTAAAATAAGTGTGTTTAAAGTCATTTCTGTGCCTGAAACGGGTCAAAATTGAAGCTTTTGAGTAAGCAAAACTCTAAAAATGGCAATTTTGGTCACTGTGAGGGTTTAAAAAGTGGTTATTCAACATGAGGCACGATCCAATTGACATTTTGAATCATTTTTGGTACAGTCCAAAAAATCAATTTTCGGATGAAAAACGATGACTCCTGACCTGTCGAACGATCCCAAAATGGTCAATGTGGATGAAATTTTAACATTTAATCTTTTGACTCTAAATGACTGTTGGATGTGAATTATGACTTTGTCAACTAAAATAAGTGTGTTTAAAGTCATTTCTGTGCCTGAAACGGGTCAAAATTGAAGCTTTTGAGTAAGCAAAACTATGTAAAAATGGCAATTTTGGTTACTGTGAGGGGTTAAAAAGTGGTTATTCAACATGAGGCACGATCCAATTGACATTTTGAATCATTTTTGGTACAGTCCAAAAAATCAATTTTCGGATGAAAAACGATGACTCCGGACCTGTCGAACGATCCCAAAATGTTTAATATGGATGAAATTTTAACATTTAATCTTTTGACTCTAAATGACTGTTGGATGTGAATTATGACTTTGTCAACTAAAATAAGTGTGTTTAAAGTCATTTCTGTGCCTGAAACGGGTCAAAATTGAAGCTTTTGAGTAAGCAAAACTCTGTAAAAATGGCAATTTTGGTCACTGTGAGGGTTTAAAAAGTGGTTATTCAACATGAGGCACGATCCAATTGACATTTTGAATCATTTTTGGTACAGTCCAAAAAATCAATTTTCGGGTTAAAAAACGATGACTCCGGATCTGTCGAACGATCCCAAAATGGTCAATATGGATGAAATTTTAACATTTAATCTTTTGACTCTAAATGACTGTTGGATGTGAATTATGACTTTGTCAACTAAAATAAGTGTGTTTAAAGTCATTTCTGTGCCTGAAACGGGTCAAAATTGAAGCTTTTGAGTAAGCAAAACTCTGTAAAAATGGCAATTTTGGTCACTGTGAGGGTTTAAAAAGTGGTTATTCAACATGAGGCACGATCCAATTGACATTTTGAATCATTTTTGGTACAGTCCAAAAAATCAATTTTCGGATGAAAAACGATGACTCCGGACCTGTCGAACTATCCCAAAATGGTTAATATGGATGAAATTTTAACATTTAATCTTTTGACTCTAAATGACTGTTGGATGTGAATTATGACTTTGTCAACTAAAATAAGTGTGTTTAAAGTCATTTCTGTGCCTGAAACGGGTCAAAATTGAAGCTTTTGAGTAAGCAAAACTGTAAAAATGGCAATTTTGGTCACTGTGAGGGTTTAAAAAGTGGCTATTCAACATGAGGCACGATCCAATTGACATTTTGAATAATTTTGGGTACAGTCCAAAAAATCAATTTTCGGATGAAAAACGATGACTCCGGACCTGTCGAACAATCCCAAAATGGTCAATATGGATGAAATTTTAACATTTAATCTTTTGACTCTAAATGACTGTTGGATGTGAATTATGACTTTGTCAACTAAAATAAGTGTGTTTAAAGTCATTTCTGTGCCTGAAACGGGTCAAAATTGAAGCTTTTGAGTAAGCAAAACTCTGTAAAAATGGCAATTTTGGTCACTGTGAGGGTTTAAAAAGTGGTTATTCAACACGAGGCACGATCCAATTGACATTTTGAATAATTTTTGGTACAGTCCAAAAAATCAATTTTCGGATGAAAAACGATGACTCCGGACCTGTCGAACGATCCCAAAATGGTCAATATGGATGAAATTTTAACATTTAATCTTTTGACTCTAAATGACTGTTGGATGTGAATTATGACTTTGTCAACTAAAATAAGTGTGTTTAAAGTCATTTCTGTGCATGAAACGGGTCAAAATTGAAGCTTTTGAGTAAGAAAAACTCTGTAAAAATGGCAATTTTGGTCACTGTGAGGGTTTAAAAAGTGGTTATTCAACATGAGGCACGATCCAATTGACATTTTGAATAATTTTGGGTACAGTCCAAAAAATCAATTTTCGGATGAAAAACGATGACTCCGGACCTGTCGAACAATCCCAAAATGGTCAATATGGATGAAATTTTAACATTTAATCTTTTGACTCTAAATGACTGTTGGATGTGAATTATGACTTTGTCAACTAAAATAAGTGTGTTTAAAGTCATTTCTGTGCCTGAAACGGGTCAAAATTGAAGCTTTTGAGTAAGCAAAACTCTGTAAAAATGGCAATTTTGGTCACTGTGAGGGTTTAAAAAGTGGTTATTCAACACGAGGCACGATCCAATTGACATTTTGAATAATTTTTGGTACAGTCCAAAAAATCAATTTTCGGATGAAAAACGATGACTCCGGACCTGTCGAACGATCCCAAAATGGTCAATATGGATGAAATTTTAACATTTAATCTTTTGACTCTAAATGACTGTTGGATGTGAATTATGACTTTGTCAACTAAAATAAGTGTGTTTAAAGTCATTTCTGTGCATGAAACGGGTCAAAATTGAAGCTTTTGAGTAAGAAAAACTCTGTAAAAATGGCAATTTTGGTCACTGTGAGGGTTTAAAAAGTGGTTATTCAACATGAGGCACGATCCAATTGACATTTTGAATCATTTTTGGTACAGTCCAAAAAATCAATTTTCGGATGAAAAACGATGACTCCGGATCTGTCGAACAATCCCAAAATGGTCAATATGGATGAAATTTTAACATTTAATCTTTTGACTCTAAATGACTGTTGGATGTGAATTATGACTTTGTCAACTAAAATAAGTGTGTTTAAAGTCATTTCTGTGCCTGAAACGGGTCAAAATTGAAGCTTTTGAGTAAGCAAAACTCTGTAAAAATGGCAATTTTGGTTACTGTGAGGGTTTAAAAAGTGGTTATTCAACATGAGGCACGATCCAATTGCCATTTTGAATCATTTTTGGTACAGTCCAAAAAATCAATTTTCGGATGAAAAACGATGACTCCGGACCTGTCGAACTATCCCAAAGTGGTTAATATGGATGAAATTTTAACATTTAATCTTTTGACTCTAAATGACTGTTGGATGTGAATTATGACTTTGTCAACTAAAATAAGTGTGTTTAAAGTCATTTCTGTGCCTGAAACAAGGCAAAATTGAAGCTTTTGAGTAAGAAAAACTCCGTAAAAATGGCAATTTTGGTCACTGTGAGGGTTTAAAAAGTGGTTATTCAACATGAGGCACGATCCAATTGACATTTTGAATCATTTTTGGTACAGTCCAAAAAATCAATTTTCGGATGAAAAACGATGACTCCGGGACCTGTCGAACGATCCCAAAATGGTCAATATGGATGAAATTTTAACATTTAATCTTTTGACTCTAAATGACTGTTGGATGTGAATTATGACTTTGTCAACTAAAATAAGTGTGTTTGAAGTCATTTCTGTGCCTGAAACGGGTCAACATTGAAGCTTTTGAGTAAGCAAAACTCTTTAAAAATGGCAATTTTGGTCACTGTGAGGGTTTAAAAAGTGGTTATTCAACATGAGGCACGATCCAATTGACATTTTGAATCATTTTTGGTACAGTCCAAAAAATCAATTTTCGGATGAAAAACGATGACTCCGGACCTGTCGAACGATCCCAAAATGGTCAATATCGATGAAATTTTAACATTTAATCTTTTGACTCTAAATGACTGTTGGATGTGAATTATGACTTTGTCAACTAAAATAAGTGTGTTTAAAGTCATTTCTGTGCCTGAAACGGGTCAAAATTGAAGCTTTTGAGTAAGCAAAACTCTGTAAAAATGGCAATTTTGGTCACTGTGAGGGTTTAAAAAGTGGTTATTCAACATGAGGCACGATCCAATTGACATTTTGAATCATTTTTGGTACAGTCCAAAAAATCAATTTTGGGATGAAAAACGATGACTCCGGACCTGTCGAACAATCCCAAAATGGTCAATATGGATGAAATTTTAACATTTAATCTTTTGACTCTAAATGACTGTTGGATGTGAATTATGAATTTGTCAACTAAAATAAGTGTGTTTAAAGTCATTTCTGTGCCTGAAACGGTCAAAATTGAAGCTTTTGAGTAAGCAAAACTCTAAAAATGGCAATTTTGGTCACTGTGAGGGTTTAAAAAGTGGTTATTCAACATGAGGCACGATCCAATTGACATTTTGAATCATTTTTGGTACAGTCCAAAAAATCAATTTTCGGATGAAAAACGATGACTCCGGACCTGTCGAACGATCCTAAAATGGTCAATGTGGATGAAATTTTAACATTTAATCTTTTGACTCTAAATGACTGTTGGATGTGAATTATGACTTTGTCAACTAAAATAAGTGTGTTTAAAGTCATTTCTGTGCCTGAAACGGGTCAAAATTGAAGCTTTTGAGTAAGCAAAACTATGTAAAAATGGCAATTTTGGTTACTGTGAGGGGTTAAAAAGTGGTTATTCAACATGAGG
Organism: Lissotriton vulgaris; assembly: GCF_964263255.1. NCBI lineage: Eukaryota > Metazoa > Chordata > Amphibia > Caudata > Salamandridae > Lissotriton > Lissotriton vulgaris. The sequence goes on from NW_028241576.1 coordinate 356,117, forward strand.
CACGATCCAATTGACATTTTGAATCATTTTTGGTACAGTCCAAAAAATCAATTTTCGGATGAAAAACGATGACTCCGGACCTGTCGAACGATCCCAAAATGGTTAATATGGATGAAATTTTAACATTTAATCTTTTGACTCTAAATGACTATTGGATGTGAATTATGACTTTGTCAACTAAAATAAGTGTGTTTAAAGTCATTTCTGTGCCTGAAACGGGTCAAAATTGAAGCTTTTGAGTAAGCAAAACTCTGTAAAAATGGCAATTTTGGTCACTGTGAGGGTTTAAAAAGTGGTTATTCAACATGAGGCACGATCCAATTGACATTTTGAATCATTTTTGGTACAGTCCAAAAAATCAATTTTCGGGTTAAAAAACGATGACTCCGGATCTGTCGAACGATCCCAAAATGGTCAATATGGATGAAATTTTAACATTTAATCTTTTGACTCTAAATGACTGTTGGATGTGAATTATGACTTTGTCAACTAAAATAAGTGTGTTTAAAGTCATTTCTGTGCCTGAAACGGGTCAAAATTGAAGCTTTTGAGTAAGCAAAACTCTGTAAAAATGGCAATTTTGGTCACTGTGAGGGTTTAAAAAGTGGTTATTCAACATGAGGCACGATCCAATTGACATTTTGAATCATTTTTGGTACAGTCCAAAAAATCAATTTTCGGATGAAAAACGATGACTCCGGACCTGTCGAACGATCCCAAAATGGTCAATATGGATGAAATTTTAACATTTAATCTTTTGACTCTAAATGACTGTTGGATGCGAATTATGACTTTCTCAACTAAAATAAGTATGTTTAAAGTCATTTCTGTGCCGGAAACGGGTCAAAATTGAAGCTTTTGAGTAAGCAAAACTCTGTAAAAATGGCAATTTTGGTCACTGTGAGGGTTTAAAAAGTGGTTATTCAACATGAGGCACGATCCAATTGACATTTTGAATCATTTTTGGTACAGTCCAAAAAATCAATTTTCGAATGAAAAACGATGACTCCGGAACTGTCGAACTATCCCAAAATGGTTAATATGGATGAAATTTTAACATTTAATCTTTTGACTCTAAATGACTGTTGGATGTGAATTATGACTTTGTCAACTAAAATAAGTGTGTTTAAAGTCATTTCTGTGCCTGAAACGGGTCAAAATTGAAGCTTTTGAGTAAGCAAAACTCTGTAAAAATGGCAATTTTGGTCACTGTGAGGGTTTAAAAAGTGGCTATTCAACATGAGGCACGATCCAATTGACATTTTGAATAATTTTGGGTACAGTCCAAAAAATCAATTTTCGGATGAAAAACGATGACTCCGGACCTGTCGAACAATCCCAAAATGGTCAATATGGATGAAATTTTAACATTTAATCTTTTGACTCTAAATGACTGTTGGATGTGAATTATGACTTTGTCAACTAAAATAAGTGTGTTTAAAGTCATTTCTGTGCCTGAAACGGGTCAAAATTGAAGCTTTTGAGTAAGCAAAACTCTGTAAAAATGGCAATTTTGGTCACTGTGAGGGTTTAAAAAGTGGTTATTCAACACGAGGCACGATCCAATTGACATTTTGAATAATTTTTGGTACAGTCCAAAAAATCAATTTTCGGATGAAAAATGATGACTCCGGACCTGTCGAACGATCCCAAAATGGTCAATATGGATGAAATTTTAACATTTAATCTTTTGACTCTAAATGACTGTTGGATGTGAATTATGACTTTGTCAACTAAAATAAGTGTGTTTAAAGTTATTTCTGTGCCTGAAACGGGTCAAAATTGAAGCTTTTGAGTAACCAAAACTCTGTAAAAATGGCAATTTTGGTCACTGTGAGGGTTTAAAAAGTGGTTATTCAACATGAGGCACGATCCAATTGACATTTTGAATCATTTTTGGTACAGTCCAAAAAATCAATTTTCGGATGAAAAACGATGACTCAGGACCTGTCGAACGATCCCAAAATGGTCAATATGGATGAAATTTTAACATTTAATCTTTTGACTCTAAATGACTGTTGGATGTGAATTATGACTTTGTCAACTAAAATAAGTGTGTTGGAAGTCATTTTTGTGCCTGAAACGGGTCAAAATTGAAGCTTTTGAGTAAGCAAAACTCTGTAAAAATGGCAATTTTGGTCACTGTGAGGGTTTAAAAAGTGGTTATTCAACATGAGGCACGATCCAATTGACATTTTGAATCATTTTTGGTACAGTCCAAAAAATCAATTTTCGGATGAAAAACGATGACTCCGGACCTGTCGAACGATCCCAAAATGGTCAATATCGATGAAATTTTAACATTTAATCTTTTGACTCTAAATGACTGTTGGATGTGAATTATGACTTTGTCAACTAAAATAAGTGTGTTTAAAGTCATTTCTGTGCCTGAAACGGGTCAAAATTGAAGCTTTTGAGTAAGCAAAACTCTGTAAAAATGGCAATTTTGGTCACTGTGAGGGTTTAAAAAGTGGTTATTCAACATGAGGCACGATCCAATTGACATTTTGAATCATTTTTGGTACAGTCCAATAAATCAATTTTCGGATGAAAAACGATGACTCCGGACCTGTCGAACAATCCCAAAATGGTCAATATGGATGAAATTTTAACATTTAATCTTTTGACTCTAAATGACTGTTGGATGTGAATTATGACTTTGTCAACTAAAATAAGTGTGTTTAAAGTCATTTCTGTGCCTGAAACGGGTCAAAATTGAAGCTTTTGAGTAAGCAAAACTCTGTAAAAATGGCAATTTTGGTCACTGTGAGGGTTTAAAAAGTGGCTATTCAACATGAGGCACGATCCAATTGACATTTTGAATCATTTTTGGTACAGTCCAAAAAATCAATTTTCGGATGAAAAACGATGACTCCGGACCTGTCGAACAATCCCAAAATGGTCAATATGGATGAAATTTTAACATTTAATCTTTTGACTCTAAATGACTGTTGGATGTGAATTATGAATTTGTCAACTAAAATAAGTGTGTTTAAAGTCATTTCTGTGCCTGAAACGGGTCAAAATTGAAGCTTTTGAGTAAGCAAAACTCTAAAAATGGCAATTTTGGTCACTGTGAGGGTTTAAAAAGTGGTTATTCAACATGAGGCACGATCCAATTGACATTTTGAATCATTTTTGGTACAGTCCAAAAAATCAATTTTCGGATGAAAAACGATGACTCCTGACCTGTCGAACGATCCCAAAATGGTCAATGTGGATGAAATTTTAACATTTAATCTTTTGACTCTAAATGACTGTTGGATGTGAATTATGACTTTGTCAACTAAAATAAGTGTGTTTAAAGTCATTTCTGTGCCTGAAACGGGTCAAAATTGAAGCTTTTGAGTAAGCAAAACTATGTAAAAATGGCAATTTTGGTTACTGTGAGGGGTTAAAAAGTGGTTATTCAACATGAGGCACGATCCAATTGACATTTTGAATCATTTTTGGTACAGTCCAAAAAATCAATTTTCGGATGAAAAACGATGACTCCGGACCTGTCGAACGATCCCAAAATGTTTAATATGGATGAAATTTTAACATTTAATCTTTTGACTCTAAATGACTGTTGGATGTGAATTATGACTTTGTCAACTAAAATAAGTGTGTTTAAAGTCATTTCTGTGCCTGAAACGGGTCAAAATTGAAGCTTTTGAGTAAGCAAAACTCTGTAAAAATGGCAATTTTGGTCACTGTGAGGGTTTAAAAAGTGGTTATTCAACATGAGGCACGATCCAATTGACATTTTGAATCATTTTTGGTACAGTCCAAAAAATCAATTTTCGGGTTAAAAAACGATGACTCCGGATCTGTCGAACGATCCCAAAATGGTCAATATGGATGAAATTTTAACATTTAATCTTTTGACTCTAAATGACTGTTGGATGTGAATTATGACTTTGTCAACTAAAATAAGTGTGTTTAAAGTCATTTCTGTGCCTGAAACGGGTCAAAATTGAAGCTTTTGAGTAAGCAAAACTCTGTAAAAATGGCAATTTTGGTCACTGTGAGGGTTTAAAAAGTGGTTATTCAACATGAGGCACGATCCAATTGACATTTTGAATCATTTTTGGTACAGTCCAAAAAATCAATTTTCGGATGAAAAACGATGACTCCGGACCTGTCGAACGATCCCAAAATGGTCAATATGGATGAAATTTTAACATTTAATCTTTTGACTCTAAATGACTGTTGGATGTGAATTATGACTTTGTCAACTAAAATAAGTATGTTTAAAGTCATTTCTGTGCCAGAAACGGGTCAAAATTGAAGCTTTTGAGTAAGCAAAACTCTGTAAAAATGGCAATTTTGGTCACTGTGAGGGTTTAAAAAGTGGTTATTCAACATGAGGCACGATCCAATTGACATTTTGAATCATTTTTGGTACAGTCCAAAAAATCAATTTTCGGATGAAAAACGATGACTCCGGACCTGTCGAACTATCCCAAAATGGTTAATATGGATGAAATTTTAACATTTAATCTTTTGACTCTAAATGACTGTTGGATGTGAATTATGACTTTGTCAACTAAAATAAGTGTGTTTAAAGTCATTTCTGTGCCTGAAACGGGTCAAAATTGAAGCTTTTGAGTAAGCAAAACTGTAAAAATGGCAATTTTGGTCACTGTGAGGGTTTAAAAAGTGGCTATTCAACATGAGGCACGATCCAATTGACATTTTGAATAATTTTGGGTACAGTCCAAAAAATCAATTTTCGGATGAAAAACGATGACTCCGGACCTGTCGAACAATCCCAAAATGGTCAATATGGATGAAATTTTAACATTTAATCTTTTGACTCTAAATGACTGTTGGATGTGAATTATGACTTTGTCAACTAAAATAAGTGTGTTTAAAGTCATTTCTGTGCCTGAAACGGGTCAAAATTGAAGCTTTTGAGTAAGCAAAACTCTGTAAAAATGGCAATTTTGGTCACTGTGAGGGTTTAAAAAGTGGTTATTCAACACGAGGCACGATCCAATTGACATTTTGAATAATTTTTGGTACAGTCCAAAAAATCAATTTTCGGATGAAAAACGATGACTCCGGACCTGTCGAACGATCCCAAAATGGTCAATATGGATGAAATTTTAACATTTAATCTTTTGACTCTAAATGACTGTTGGATGTGAATTATGACTTTGTCAACTAAAATAAGTGTGTTTAAAGTCATTTCTGTGCATGAAACGGGTCAAAATTGAAGCTTTTGAGTAAGAAAAACTCTGTAAAAATGGCAATTTTGGTCACTGTGAGGGTTTAAAAAGTGGTTATTCAACATGAGGCACGATCCAATTGACATTTTGAATAATTTTGGGTACAGTCCAAAAAATCAATTTTCGGATGAAAAACGATGACTCCGGACCTGTCGAACAATCCCAAAATGGTCAATATGGATGAAATTTTAACATTTAATCTTTTGACTCTAAATGACTGTTGGATGTGAATTATGACTTTGTCAACTAAAATAAGTGTGTTTAAAGTCATTTCTGTGCCTGAAACGGGTCAAAATTGAAGCTTTTGAGTAAGCAAAACTCTGTAAAAATGGCAATTTTGGTCACTGTGAGGGTTTAAAAAGTGGTTATTCAACACGAGGCACGATCCAATTGACATTTTGAATAATTTTTGGTACAGTCCAAAAAATCAATTTTCGGATGAAAAACGATGACTCCGGACCTGTCGAACGATCCCAAAATGGTCAATATGGATGAAATTTTAACATTTAATCTTTTGACTCTAAATGACTGTTGGATGTGAATTATGACTTTGTCAACTAAAATAAGTGTGTTTAAAGTCATTTCTGTGCATGAAACGGGTCAAAATTGAAGCTTTTGAGTAAGAAAAACTCTGTAAAAATGGCAATTTTGGTCACTGTGAGGGTTTAAAAAGTGGTTATTCAACATGAGGCACGATCCAATTGACATTTTGAATCATTTTTGGTACAGTCCAAAAAATCAATTTTCGGATGAAAAACGATGACTCCGGATCTGTCGAACAATCCCAAAATGGTCAATATGGATGAAATTTTAACATTTAATCTTTTGACTCTAAATGACTGTTGGATGTGAATTATGACTTTGTCAACTAAAATAAGTGTGTTTAAAGTCATTTCTGTGCCTGAAACGGGTCAAAATTGAAGCTTTTGAGTAAGCAAAACTCTGTAAAAATGGCAATTTTGGTTACTGTGAGGGTTTAAAAAGTGGTTATTCAACATGAGGCACGATCCAATTGCCATTTTGAATCATTTTTGGTACAGTCCAAAAAATCAATTTTCGGATGAAAAACGATGACTCCGGACCTGTCGAACTATCCCAAAGTGGTTAATATGGATGAAATTTTAACATTTAATCTTTTGACTCTAAATGACTGTTGGATGTGAATTATGACTTTGTCAACTAAAATAAGTGTGTTTAAAGTCATTTCTGTGCCTGAAACAAGGCAAAATTGAAGCTTTTGAGTAAGAAAAACTCCGTAAAAATGGCAATTTTGGTCACTGTGAGGGTTTAAAAAGTGGTTATTCAACATGAGGCACGATCCAATTGACATTTTGAATCATTTTTGGTACAGTCCAAAAAATCAATTTTCGGATGAAAAACGATGACTCCGGGACCTGTCGAACGATCCCAAAATGGTCAATATGGATGAAATTTTAACATTTAATCTTTTGACTCTAAATGACTGTTGGATGTGAATTATGACTTTGTCAACTAAAATAAGTGTGTTTAAAGTTATTTCTGTGCCTGAAACGGGTCAAAATTGAAGCTTTTGAGTAAGCAAAACTCTGTAAAAATGGCAATTTTGGTCACTGTGAGGGTTTAAAAAGTGGTTATTCAACATGAGGCACGATCCAATTGACATTTTGAATCATTTTTGGTACAGTCCAAAAAATCAATTTTCGGATGAAAAACGATGACTCCGGACCTGTCGAACTATCCCAAAGTGGTTAATATGGATGAAATTTTAACATTTAATCTTTTGACTCTAAATGACTGTTGGATGTGAATTATGACTTTGTCAACTAAAATAAGTGTGTTTAAAGTTATTTCTGTGCCTGAAACGGGTCAAAATTGAAGCTTTTGAGTAAGCAAAACTCTGTAAAAATGGCAATTTTGGTCACTGTGAGGGTTTAAAAAGTGGCTATTCAACATGAGGCACGATCCAATTGACATTTTGAATAATTTTGGGTACAGTCCAAAAAATCAATTTTCGGATGAAAAACGATGACTCCGGACCTGTCGAACAATCCCAAAATGGTCAATATGGATGAAATTTTAACATTTAATCTTTTGACTCTAAATGACTGTTGGATGTGAATTATGACTTTGTCAACTAAAATAAGTGTGTTTAAAGTCATTTCTGTGCCTGAAACGGGTCAAAATTGAAGCTTTTGAATAAGCAAAACTCTGTAAAAATGGCAATTTTGGTCACTGTGAGGGTTTAAAAAGTGGTTATTCAACACGAGGCACGATCCAATTGACATTTTGAATCATTTTTGGTACAGTCCAAAAAATCAATTTTCGGATGAAAAACGATGACTCCGGACCTGTCGAACGATCCCAAAATGGTCAATATGGATGAAATTTTAACATTTAATCTTTTGACTCTAAATGACTGTTGGATGTGAATTATGACTTTGTCAACTAAAATAAGTGTGTTTAAAGTCATTTCTGTGCCTGAAACGGGTCAAAATTGAAGCTTTTGAGTAAGAAAAACTCTGTAAAAATGGCAATTTTGGTCACTGTGGGGGTTTAAAAAGTGGTTATTCAACATGAGGCACGATCCAATTGACATTTTGAATCATTTTTGGTACAGTCCAAAAAATCAATTTTCGGATGAAAAACGATGACTCCGGACCTGTCAAACGATCCCAAAATGGTCAATATGGATGAAATTTTAACATTTAATCTTTTGACTCTAAATGACTGTTGGATGTGAATTATGACTTTGGCAACTAAAATAAGTGTGTTTAAAGTTATTTCTGTGCCTGAAACGGGTCAAAATTGAAGCTTTTGAGTAAGCAAAACTCTGTAAAAATGGCAATTTTGGTCACTGTGAGGGTTTAAAAAGTGGTTATTCAACATGAGGCACGATCCAATTGACATTTTGAATCATTTTTGGTACAGTCCATAAAATCAATTTTCGGATGAAAAACGATGACTCCGGACCTGTCGAACGATCCCAAAATGGTCAATATGGATGAAATTTTAACATTTAATCTATTGACTCTAAATGACTGTTGGATGTGAATTATGACTTTGTCAACTAAAATAAGTGTGTTTGAAGTCATTTTTGTGCCTGAAACGGGTCAAAATTGAAGCTTTTGAGTAAGCAAAACTCTGTAAAAATGGCAATTTTGGTCACTGTGAGGGTTTAAAAAGTGGTTATTCAACATGAGGCACGATCCAATTGACATTTTGAATCATTTTTGGTACAGTCCAAAAAATCAATTTTTGGATGAAAAACGATGACTCCGGATCTGTCGAACAATCCCAAAATGGTCAATATGGATGAAATTTTAACATTTAATCTTTTGACTCTAAATGACTGTTGGATGTGAATTATGACTTTGTCAACTAAAATAAGTGTGTTTAAAGTCATTTCTGTGCCTGAAACGGGTCAAAATTGAAGCTTTTGAGTAAGCAAAACTCTGTAAAAATGGCAATTTTGGTTACTGTGAGGGTTTAAAAAGTGGTTATTCAACATGAGGCACGATCCAATTGCCATTTTGAATCATTTTTGGTACAGTCCAAAAAATCAATTTTCGGATGAAAAACGATGACTCCGGACCTGTCGAACGATCCCAAAATGGTCAATATGGATGAAATTTTAACATTTAATCTTTTGACTCTAAATGACTGTTGGATGTGAATTATGACTTTGTCAACTAAAATAAGTGTGTTTGAAGTCATTTCTGTGCCTGAAACGGGTCACAATTGAAGCTTTTGAGTAAGCAAAACTCTGTAAAAATGGCAATTTTGGTCACTGTGAGGGTTTAAAAAGTGGTTATTCAACATGAGGCACGATCCAATTGACATTTTGAATCATTTTTGGTACAGTCCAAAAAATCAATTTTCGGATGAAAAACGATGACTCCGGACCTGTCGAACGATCCCAAAATGGTTAATATGGATGAAATTTTAACATTTAATCTTTTGACTCTAAATGACTGTTGGATGTGAATTATGACTTTGTCAACTAAAATAAGTGTGTTTAAAGTCATTTCTGTGCCTGAAACGGGTCAACATTGAAGCTTTTGAGTAAGCAAAACTCTGTAAAAATGGCAATTTTGGTCACTGTGAGGGTTTAAAAAGTGGTTATTCAACATGAGGCACGATCCAATTGACATTTTGAATCATTTTTGGTACAGTCCAAAAAATCAATTTTCGGATGAAAAACGATGACTCCGGACCTGTCGAACGATCCCAAAATGGTCAATATGGATGAAATTTTAACATTTAATCTTTTGACTCTAAATGACTGTTGGATGTGAATTATGACATTGTCAACTAAAATAAGTATGTTTAAAGTCATTTCTGTGCCGGAAACGGGTCAAAATTGAAGCTTTTGAGTAAGCAAAACTCTGTAAAAATGGCAATTTTGGTCACTGTGAGGGTTTAAAAAGTGGTTATTCAACATGAGGCACGATCCAATTGACATTTTGAATCATTTTTGGTACAGTCCAAAAAATCAATTTTCGGATGAAAAACGATGACTCCGGACCTGTCGAACAATCCCAAAATGGTCAATATGGATGAAATTTTAACATTTAATCTTTTGACTCTAAATGACTGTTGGATGTGAATTATGACTTTGTCAACTAAAATAAGTGTGTTTAAAGTCATTTCTGTGCCTGAAACGGGTCAAAATTGAAGCTTTTGAGTAAGCAAAACTCCGTAAAAATGGCAATTTTGGTCACTGTGAGGGTTTAAAAAGTGGTTATTCAACATGAGGCACGATCCAATTGACATTTTGAATCATTTTTGGTACAGTCCAAAAAATCAATTTTCGGATGAAAAACGATGACTCCGGACCTGTCGAACAATCCCAAAATGGTCAATATGGATGAAATTTTAACATTTAATCTTTTGACTCTAAATGACTGTTGGATGTGAATTATGACTTTGTCAACTAAAATAAGTGTGTTTAAAGTCATTTCTGTGCCTGAAACGGGTCAAAATTGAAGCTTTTGAGTAAGCAAAACTCTGTAAAAATGGCAATTTTGGTCACTGTGAGGGTATAAAAAGTGGTTATTCAACATGAGGCACGATCCAATTGACATTTTGAATCATTTTTGGTACAGTCCAAAAAATCAATTTTCGGATGAAAAACGATGACTCCGGACCTGTCGAACGATCCCAAAATGGTCAATATCGATGAAATTTTAACATTTAATCTTTTGACTCTAAATGACTGTTGGATGTGAATTATGACTTTGTCAACTAAAATAAGTGTGTTTAAAGTCATTTCTGTGCCTGAAACGGGTCAAAATTGAAGCTTTTGAGTAAGCAAAACTCTGTAAAAATGGCAATTTTGGTCACTGTGAGGGTTTAAAAAGTGGTTATTCAACATGAGGCACGATCCAATTGACATTTTGAATCATTTTTGGTACAGTCCAATAAATCAATTTTCGGATGAAAAACGATGACTCCGGACCTGTCGAACAATCCCAAAATGGTCAATATGGATGAAATTTTAACATTTAATCTTTTGACTCTAAATGACTGTTGGATGTGAATTATGACTTTGTCAACTAAAATAAGTGTGTTTAAAGTCATTTCTGTGCCTGAAACGGGTCAAAATTGAAGCTTTTGAGAAAGCAAAACTCTGTAAAAATGGCAATTTTGGTCACTGTGAGGGTTTAAAAAGTGGCTATTCAACATGAGGCACGATCCAATTGACATTTTGAATCATTTTTGGTACAGTCCAAAAAATCAATTTTGGGATGAAAAACGATGACTCCGGACCTGTCGAACAATCCCAAAATGGTCAATATGGATGAAATTTTAACATTTATTCTTTTGACTCTAAATGACTGTTGGATGTGAATTATGAAGTTGTCAACTAAAATAAGTGTGTTTAAAGTCATTTCTGTGCCTGAAACGGGTCAAAATTGAAGCTTTTGAGTAAGCAAAACTCTAAAAATGGCAATTTTGGTCACTGTGAGGGTTTAAAAAGTGGTTATTCAACATGAGGCACGATCCAATTGACATTTTGAATCATTTTTGGTACAGTCCAAAAAATCAATTTTCGGATGAAAAACGATGACTCCGGACCTGTCGAACGATCCCAAAATGGTCAATGTGGATGAAATTTTAACATTTAATCTTTTGACTCTAAATGACTGTTGGATGTGAATTATGACTTTGTCAACTAAAATAAGTGTGTTTAAAGTCATTTCTGTGCCTGAAACGGGTCAAAATTGAAGCTTTTGAGTAAGCAAAACTATGTAAAAATGGCAATTTTGGTTACTGTGAGGGGTTAAAAAGTGGTTATTCAACATGAGGCACGATCCAATTGACATTTTGAATCATTTTTGGTACAGTCCAAAAAATCAATTTTCGGATGAAAAACGATGACTCCGGACCTGTCGAACGATCCCAAAATGGTTAATATGGATGAAATTTTAACATTTAATCTTTTGACTCTAAATGACTATTGGATGTGAATTATGACTTTGTCAACTAAAATAAGTGTGTTTAAAGTCATTTCTGTGCCTGAAACGGGTCAAAATTGAAGCTTTTGAGTAAGCAAAACTCTGTAAAAATGGCAATTTTGGTCACTGTGAGGGTTTAAAAAGTGGTTATTCAACACGAGGCACGATCCAATTGACATTTTGAATAATTTTTGGTACAGTCCAAAAAATCAATTTTCGGATGAAAAACGATGACTCCGGACCTGTCAAACGATCCCAAAATGGTTAATATGGATGAAATTTTAACATTTAATCTTTTGACTCTAAATGACTGTTGGATGTGAATTATGACTTTGACAACTAAAATAAGTGTGTTTAAAGTCATTTCTGTGCCTGAAACGGGTCAAAATTGAAGCTTTTGAGTAAGCAAAACTCTGTAAAAATGGCAATTTTGGTCACTGTGAGGGTTTAAAAAGTGGTTATTCAACATGAGGCACGATCCAATTGACATTTTGAATCATTTTTGGTACAGTCCAAAAAATCAATTTTCGGATGAAAAATGATGACTCCGGACCTGTCGAACGATCCCAAAATGGTCAATATGGATGAAATTTTAACATTTAATCTTTTGACTCTAAATGACTGTTGGATGTGAATTATGACTTTGTCAACTAAAATAAGTGTGTTTAAAGTTATTTCTGTGCCTGAAACGGGTCAAAATTGAAGCTTTTGAGTAAGCAAAACTCTGTAAAAATGGCAATTTTGGTCACTGTGAGGGTTTAAAAAGTGGTTATTCAACATGAGGCACGATCCAATTGACATTTTGAATCATTTTTGGTACAGTCCAAAAAATCAATTTTCGGATGAAAAACGATGACTCCGGACCTGTCGAACGATCCCAAAATGGTCAATATGGATGAAATTTTAACATTTAATCTTTTGACTCTAAATGACTGTTGGATGTGAATTATGACTTTGTCAACTAAAATAAGTGTGTTGGAAGTCATTTTTGTGCCTGAAACGGGTCAAAATTGAAGCTTTTGAGTAAGCAAAACTCTGTAAAAATGGCAATTTTGGTCACTGTGAGGGTTTAAAAAGTGGTTATTCAACATGAGGCACGATCCAATTGACATTTTGAATCATTTTTGGTACAGTCCAAAAAATCAATTTTCGGATGAAAAACGATGACTCCGGACCTGTCGAACGATCCCAAAATGGTCAATATCGATGAAATTTTAACATTTAATCTTTTGACTCTAAATGACTGTTGGATGTGAATTATGACTTTGTCAACTAAAATAAGTGTGTTTAAAGTCATTTCTGTGCCTGAAACGGGTCAAAATTGAAGCTTTTGAGTAAGCAAAACTCTGTAAAAATGGCAATTTTGGTCACTGTGAGGGTTTAAAAAGTGGTTATTCAACATGAGGCACGATCCAATTGACATTTTGAATCATTTTTGGTACAGTCCAATAAATCAATTTTCGGATGAAAAACGATGACTCCGGACCTGTCGAACAATCCCAAAATGGTCAATATGGATGAAATTTTAACATTTAATCTTTTGACTCTAAATGACTGTTGGATGTGAATTATGACTTTGTCAACTAAAATAAGTGTGTTTAAAGTCATTTCTGTGCCTGAAACGGGTCAAAATTGAAGCTTTTGAGTAAGCAAAACTCTGTAAAAATGGCAATTTTGGTCACTGTGAGGGTTTAAAAAGTGGCTATTCAACATGAGGCACGATCCAATTGACATTTTGAATCATTTTTGGTACAGTCCAAAAAATCAATTTTGGGATGAAAAACGATGACTCCGGACCTGTTGAACAATCCCAAAATGGTCAATATGGATGAAATTTTAACATTTAATCTTTTGACTCTAAATTACTGTTGGATGTGAATTATGACTTTGTCAACTAAAATAAGTGTGTTGGAAGTCATTTTTGTGCCTGAAACGGGTCAAAATTGAAGCTTTTGAGTAAGCAAAACTCTGTAAAAATGGCAATTTTGGTCACTGTGAGGGTTTAAAAAGTGGTTATTCAACATGAGGCACGATCCAATTGACATTTTGAATCATTTTTGGTACAGTCCAAAAAATCAATTTTCGGATGAAAAACGATGACTCCGGACCTGTCGAACGATCCCAAAAAATGGTAAATATCGATGAAATTTTAACATTTAATCTTTTGACTCTAAATGACTGTTGGATGTGAATTATGACTTTGTCAACTAAAATAAGTGTGTTTAAAGTCATTTCTGTGCCTGAAACGGGTCAAAATTGAAGCTTTTGAGTAAGCAAAACTCTGTAAAAATGGCAATTTTGGTCACTGTGAGGGTTTAAAAAGTGGTTATTCAACATGAGGCACGATCCAATTGACATTTTGAATCATTTTTGGTACAGTCCAATAAATCAATTTTCGGATGAAAAACGTTGACTCCGGACCTGTCGAACAATCCCAAAATGGTCAATATGGATGAAATTTTAACATTTAATCTTTTGACTCTAAATGACTGTTGGATGTGAATTATGACTTTGTCAACTAAAATAAGTGTGTTTAAAGTCATTTCTGTGCCTGAAACGGGTCAAAATTGAAGCTTTTGAGTAAGCAAAACTCTGTAAAAATGGCAATTTTGGTCACTGTGAGGGTTTAAAAAGTGGCTATTCAACATGAGGCACGATCCAATTGACATTTTGAATCATTTTTGGTACAGTCCAAAAAATCAATTTTGGGATGAAAAACGATGACTCCGGACCTGTTGAACAATCCCAAAATGGTCAATATGGATGAAATTTTAACATTTAATCTTTTGACTCTAAATGACTGTTGGATGTGAATTATGAATTTGTCAACTAAAATAAGTGTGTTTAAAGTCATTTCTGTGCCTGAAACGGGTCAAAATTGAAGCTTTTGAGTAAGCAAAACTCTAAAAATGGCAATTTTGGTCACTGTGAGGGTTTAAAAAGTGGTTATTCAACATGAGGCACGATCCAATTGACATTTTGAATCATTTTTGGTACAGTCCAAAAAATCAATTTTCGGATGAAAAACGATGACTCCGGACCTGTCAAACGATCCCAAAATGGTCAATGTGGATGAAATTTTAACATTTAATCTTTTGACTCTAAATGACTGTTGGATGTGAATTATGACTTTGTCAACTAAAATAAGTGTGTTTAAAGTTATTTCTGTGCCTGAAACGGGTCAAAATTGAAGCTTTTGAGTAAGCAAAACTCTGTAAAAATGGCAATTTTGGTCACTGTGAGGGTTTAAAAAGTGGTTATTCAACATGAGGCACGATCCAATTGACATTTTGAATCATTTTTGGTACAGTCCAAAAAATCAATTTTCGGATGAAAAACGATGACTCCGGACCTGTCGAACGATCCCAAAATGGTCAATATGGATGAAATTTTAACATTTAATCTTTTGACTCTAAATGACTGTTGGATGTGAATTATGACTTTGTCAACTAAAATAAGTGTGTTGGAAGTCATTTTTGTGCCTGAAACGGGTCAAAATTGAAGCTTTTGAGTAAGCAAAACTCTGTAAAAATGGCAATTTTGGTCACTGTGAGGGTTTAAAAAGTGGTTATTCAACATGAGGCACGATCCAATTGACATTTTGAATCATTTTTGGTACAGTCCAAAAAATCAATTTTCGGATGAAAAACGATGACTCCGGACCTGTCGAACGATCCCAAAATGGTCAATATCGATGAAATTTTAACATTTAATCTTTTGACTCTAAATGACTGTTGGATGTGAATTATGACTTTGTCAACTAAAATAAGTGTGTTTAAAGTCATTTCTGTGCCTGAAACGGGTCAAAATTGAAGCTTTTGAGTAAGCAAAACTCTGTAAAAATGGCAATTTTGGTCACTGTGAGGGTTTAAAAAGTGGTTATTCAACATGAGGCACGATCCAATTGACATTTTGAATCATTTTTGGTACAGTCCAATAAATCAATTTTCGGATGAAAAACGATGACTCCGGACCTGTCGAACAATCCCAAAATGGTCAATATGGATGAAATTTTAACATTTAATCTTTTGACTCTAAATGACTGTTGGATGTGAATTATGACTTTGTCAACTAAAATAAGTGTGTTTAAAGTCATTTCTGTGCCTGAAACGGGTCAAAATTGAAGCTTTTGAGTAAGCAAAACTCTGTAAAAATGGCAATTTTGGTCACTGTGAGGGTTTAAAAAGTGGTTATTCAACATGAGGCACGATCCAATTGACATTTTGAATCATTTTTGGTACAGTCCAATAAATCAATTTTCGGATGAAAAACGTTGACTCCGGACCTGTCGAACAATCCCAAAATGGTCAATATGGATGAAATTTTAACATTTAATCTTTTGACTCTAAATGACTGTTGGATGTGAATTATGACTTTGTCAACTAAAATAAGTGTGTTTAAAGTCATTTCTGTGCCTGAAACGGGTCAAAATTGAAGCTTTTGAGTAAGCAAAACTCTGTAAAAATGGCAATTTTGGTCACTGTGAGGGTATAAAAAGTGGCTATTCAACATGAGGCACGATCCAATTGACATTTTGAATCATTTTTGGTACAGTCCAAAAAATCAATTTTGGGATGAAAAACGATGACTCCGGACCTGTTGAACAATCCCAAAATGGTCAATATGGATGAAATTTTAACATTTAATCTTTTGACTCTAAATGACTGTTGGATGTGAATTATGAATTTGTCAACTAAAATAAGTGTGTTTAAAGTCATTTCTGTGCCTGAAACGGGTCAAAATTGAAGCTTTTGAGTAAGCCAAACTCTAAAAATGGCAATTTTGGTCACTGTGAGGGTTTAAAAAGTGGTTATTCAACATGAGGCACGATCCAATTGACATTTTGAATCATTTTTGGTACAGTCCAAAAAATCAATTTTCGGGTTAAAAAACGATGACTCCGGATCTGTCGAACGATCCCAAAATGGTCAATATGGATGAAATTTTAACATTTAATCTTTTGACTCTAAATGACTGTTGGATGTGAATTATGACTTTGTCAACTAAAATAAGTGTGTTTAGAGTCATTTCTGTGCCTGAAACGGGTCAAAATTGAAGCTTTTGAGTAAGCAAAACTCTGTAAAAATGGCAATTTTGGTCACTGTGAGGGTTTAAAAAGTGGTTATTCAACATGAGGCACGATCCAATTGACATTTTGAATCATTTTTGGTACAGTCCAAAAAATCAATTTTCGGATGAAAAACGATGGCTCCGGACCTGTCGAACGATCCCAAAATGGTCAATATGGATGAAATTTTAACATTTAATCTTTTGACTCTAAATGACTGTTGGATGTGAATTATGACTTTGTCAACTAAAATAAGTATGTTTAAAGTCATTTCTGTGCCGGAAACGGGTCAAAATTGAAGCTTTTGAGTAAGCAAAACTCTGTAAAAATGGCAATTTTGGTCACTGTGAGGGTTTAAAAAGTGGTTATTCAACATGAGGCACGATCCAATTGACATTTTGAATCATTTTTGGTACAGTCCAAAAAATCAATTTTCGGATGAAAAACGATGACTCCGGACCTGTCGAACGATCCCAAAATGGTCAATATGGATGAAATTTTAACATTTAATCTTTTGACTCTAAATAACTGTTGGATGTGAATTATGACTTTGTCAACTAAAATAAGTATGTTTTAAGTCATTTCTGTGCCGGAAACGGTCAAAATTGAAGCTTTTGAGTAAGCAAAACTCTGTAAAAATGGCAATTTTGGTCACTGTGAGGGTTTAAAAAGTGGCTATTCAACATGAGGCACGATCCAATTGACATTTGGAATAATTTTGGGTACAGTCCAAAAAATCAATTTTCGGATGAAAAACGATGACTCCGGACCTGTCGAACGATCCCAAAATGGTCAATGTGGATGAAATTTTAACATTTAATCTTTTGACTCTAAATGACTGTTGGATGTGAATTATGACTTTGTCAACTAAAATAAGTGTGTTTAAAGTCATTTCTGTGCCTGAAACGGGTCAAAATTGAAGCTTTTGAGTAAGCAAAACTATGTAAAAATGGCAATTTTGGTTACTGTGAGGGGTTAAAAAGTGGTTATTCAACATGAGGCACGATCCAATTGACATTTTGAATCATTTTTGGTACAGTCCAAAAAATCAATTTTCGGATGAAAAACGATGACTCCGGACCTGTCGAACGATCCCAAAATGGTTAATATGGATGAAATTTTAACATTTAATCTTTTGACTCTAAATGACTATTGGATGTGAATTATGACTTTGTCAACTAAAATAAGTGTGTTTAAAGTAATTTCTGTGCCTGAAACGGGTCAAAATTGAAGCTTTTGAGTAAGCAAAACTCTGTAAAAATGGCAATTTTGGTCACTGTGAGGGTTTAAAAAGTGGTTATTCAACATGAGGCACGATCCAATTGACATTTTGAATCATTTTTGGTACAGTCCAAAAAATCAATTTTCGGGTTAAAAAACGATGACTCCGGATCTGTCGAACGATCCCAATATGGTCAATATGGATGAAATTTTAACATTTAATCTTTTGACTCTAAATGACTGTTGGATGTGAATTATGACTTTGTCAACTAAAATAAGTGTGTTTAAAGTCATTTCTGTGCCTGAAACGGGTCAAAATTGAAGCTTTTGAGTAAGCAAAACTCTGTAAAAATGGCAATTTTGGTCACTGTGAGGGTTTAAAAAGTGGTTATTCAACATGAGGCACGATCCAATTGACATTTTGAATCATTTTTGGTACAGTCCAAAAAATCAATTTTCGGATGAAAAACGATGACTCCGGACCTGTCGAACGATCCCAAAATGGTCAATATGGATGAAATTTTAACATTTAATCTTTTGACTCTAAATGACTGTTGGATGCGAATTATGACTTTGTCAACTAAAATAAGTATGTTTAAAGTCATTTCTGTGCCGGAAACGGGTCAAAATTGAAGCTTTTGAGTAAGCAAAACTCTGTAAAAATGGCAATTTCGGTCACTGTGAGGGTTTAAAAAGTGGTTATTCAACATGAGGCACGATCCAATTGAAATTTTGAATCATTTTTGGTACAGTCCAAAAAATCAATTTTCGGATGAAAAACGATGACTCCGGACCTGTCGAACTATCCCAAAATGGTTAATATGGATGAAATTTTAACATTTAATCTTTTGACTCTAAATGACTGTTGGATGTGAATTATGACTTTGTCAACTAAAATAAGTGTGTTTAAAGTCATTTCTGTGCCTGAAACGGGTCAAAATTGAAGCTTTTGAGTAAGCAAAACTCTGTAAAAATGGCAATTTTGGTCACTGTGAGGGTTTAAAAAGTGGCTATTCAACATGAGGCACGATCCAATTGACATTTTGAATAATTTTGGGTACAGTCCAAAAAATCAATTTTCGGATGAAAAACGATGACTCCGGACCTGTCGAACAATCCCAAAATGGTCAATATGGATGAAATTTTAACATTTAATCTTTTGACTCTAAATGACTGTTGGATGTGAATTATGACTTTGTCAACTAAAATAAGTGTGTTTAAAGTCATTTCTGTGCCTGAAACGGGTCAAAATTGAAGCTTTTGAGTAAGCAAAACTCTGTAAAAATGGCAATTTTGGTCACTGTGAGGGTTTAAAAAGTGGTTATTCAACACGAGGCACGATCCAATTGACATTTTGAATAATTTTTGGTACAGTCCAAAAAATCAATTTTCGGATGAAAAACGATGACTCCGGACCTGTCAAACGATCCCAAAATGGTTAATATGGATGAAATTTTAACATTTAATCTTTTGACTCTAAATGACTGTTGGATGTGAATTATGACTTTGACAACTAAAATAAGTGTGTTTAAAGTCATTTCTGTGCCTGAAACGGGTCAAAATTGAAGCTTTTGAGTAAGCAAAACTCTGTAAAAATGGCAATTTTGGTCACTGTGAGGGTTTAAAAAGTGGTTATTCAACATGAGGCACGATCCAATTGACATTTTGAATCATTTTTGGTACAGTCCAAAAAATCAATTTTCGGATGAAAAATGATGACTCCGGACCTGTCGAACGATCCCAAAATGGTCAATATGGATGAAATTTTAACATTTAATCTTTTGACTCTAAATGACTGTTGGATGTGAATTATGACTTTGTCAACTAAAATAAGTGTGTTTAAAGTTATTTCTGTGCCTGAAACGGGTCAAAATTGAAGCTTTTGAGTAAGCAAAACTCTGTAAAAATGGCAATTTTGGTCACTGTGAGGGTTTAAAAAGTGGTTATTCAACATGAGGCACGATCCAATTGACATTTTGAATCATTTTTGGTACAGTCCAAAAAATCAATTTTCGGATGAAAAACGATGACTCCGGACCTGTCGAACGATCCCAAAATGGTCAATATGGATGAAATTTTAACATTTAATCTTTTGACTCTAAATGACTGTTGGATGTGAATTATGACTTTGTCAACTAAAATAAGTGTGTTTAAAGTCATTTCTGTGCCTGAAACGGGTCAAAATTGAAGCTTTTGAGTAAGCAAAACTCTGTAAAAATGGCAATTTTGGTCACTGTGAGGGTTTAAAAAGTGGTTATTCAACACGAGGCACGATCCAATTGACATTTTGAATAATTTTTGGTACAGTCCAAAAAATCAATTTTCGGATGAAAAACGATGACTCCGGACCTGTCAAACGATCCCAAAATGGTTAATATGGATGAAATTTTAACATTTAATCTTTTGACTCTAAATGACTGTTGGATGTGAATTATGACTTTGACAACTAAAATAAGTGTGTTTAAAGTCATTTCTGTGCCTGAAACGGGTCAAAATTGAAGCTTTTGAGTAAGCAAAACTCTGTAAAAATGGCAATTTTGGTCACTGTGAGGGTTTAAAAAGTGGTTATTCAACATGAGGCACGATCCAATTGACATTTTGAATCATTTTTGGTACAGTCCAAAAAATCAATTTTCGGATGAAAAATGATGACTCCGGACCTGTCGAACGATCCCAAAATGGTCAATATGGATGAAATTTTAACATTTAATCTTTTGACTCTAAATGACTGTTGGATGTGAATTATGACTTTGTCAACTAAAATAAGTGTGTTTAAAGTTATTTCTGTGCCTGAAACGGGTCAAAATTGAAGCTTTTGAGTAAGCAAAACTCTGTAAAAATGGCAATTTTGGTCACTGTGAGGGTTTAAAAAGTGGTTATTCAACATGAGGCACGATCCAATTGACATTTTGAATCATTTTTGGTACAGTCCAAAAAATCAATTTTCGGATGAAAAACGATGACTCCGGACCTGTCGAACGATCCCAAAATGGTCAATATGGATGAAATTTTAACATTTAATCTTTTGACTCTAAATGACTGTTGGATGTGAATTATGACTTTTTCAACTAAAATAAGTGTGTTGGAAGTCATTTTTGTGCCTGAAACGGGTCAAAATTGAAGCTTTTGAGTAAGCAAAACTCTGTAAAAATGGCAATTTTGGTCACTGTGAGGGTTTAAAAAGTGGTTATTCAACATGAGGCACGATCCAATTGACATTTTGAATCATTTTTGGTACAGTCCAAAAAATCAATTTTCGGATGAAAAACGATGACTCCGGACCTGTCGAACGATCCCAAAATGGTCAATATGGATGAAATTTTAACATTTAATCTTTTGACTCTAAATGACTGTTGGATGTGAATTATGACTTTGTCAACTAAAATAAGTATGTTTTAAGTCATTTCTGTGCCGGAAACGGTCAAAATTGAAGCTTTTGAGTAAGCAAAACTCTGTAAAAATGGCAATTTTGGTCACTGTGAGGGTTTAAAAAGTGGCTATTCAACATGAGGCACGATCCAATTGACATTTGGAATAATTTTGGGTACAGTCCAAAAAATCAATTTTCGGATGAAAAACGATGACTCCGGACCTGTCGAACGATCCCAAAATGGTCAATGTGGATGAAATTTTAACATTTAATCTTTTGACTCTAAATGACTGTTGGATGTGAATTATGACTTTGTCAACTAAAATAAGTGTGTTTAAAGTCATTTCTGTGCCTGAAACGGGTCAAAATTGAAGCTTTTGAGTAAGCAAAACTATGTAAAAATGGCAATTTTGGTTACTGTGAGGGGTTAAAAAGTGGTTATTCAACATGAGGCACGATCCAATTGACATTTTGAATCATTTTTGGTACAGTCCAAAAAATCAATTTTCGGATGAAAAACGATGACTCCGGACCTGTCGAACGATCCCAAAATGGTTAATATGGATGAAATTTTAACATTTAATCTTTTGACTCTAAATGACTATTGGATGTGAATTATGACTTTGTCAACTAAAATAAGTGTGTTTAAAGTCATTTCTGTGCCTGAAACGGGTCAAAATTGAAGCTTTTGAGTAAGCAAAACTCTGTAAAAATGGCAATTTTGGTCACTGTGAGGGTTTAAAAAGTGGTTATTCAACATGAGGCACGATCCAATTGACATTTTGAATCATTTTTGGTACAGTCCAAAAAATCAATTTTCGGGTTAAAAAACGATGACTCCGGATCTGTCGAACGATCCCAAAATGGTCAATATGGATGAAATTTTAACATTTAATCTTTTGACTCTAAATGACTGTTGGGTGTGAATTATGACTTTGTCAACTAAAATAAGTGTGTTTAAAGTCATTTCTGTGCCTGAAACGGGTCAAAATTGAAGCTTTTGAGTAAGCAAAACTCTGTAAAAATGGCAATTTTGGTCACTGTGAGGGTTTAAAAAGTGGTTATTCAACATGAGGCACGATCCAATTGACATTTTGAATCATTTTTGGTACAGTCCAAAAAATCAATTTTCGGATGAAAAACGATGACTCCGGACCTGTCGAACGATCCCAAAATGGTCAATATGGATGAAATTTTAACATTTAATCTTTTGACTCTAAATGACTGTTGGATGCGAATTATGACTTTGTCAACTAAAATAAGTATGTTTAAAGTCATTTCTGTGCCGGAAACGGGTCAAAATTGAAGCTTTTGAGTAAGCAAAACTCTGTAAAAATGGCAATTTCGGTCACTGTGAGGGTTTAAAAAGTGGTTATTCAACATGAGGCACGATCCAATTGAAATTTTGAATCATTTTTGGTACAGTCCAAAAAATCAATTTTCGGATGAAAAACGATGACTCCGGACCTGTCGAACTATCCCAAAATGGTTAATATGGATGAAATTTTAACATTTAATCTTTTGACTCTAAATGACTGTTGGATGTGAATTATGACTTTGTCAACTAAAATAAGTGTGTTTAAAGTCATTTCTGTGCCTGAAACGGGTCAAAATTGAAGCTTTTGAGTAAGCAAAACTCTGTAAAAATGGCAATTTTGGTCACTGTGAGGGTTTAAAAAGTGGCTATTCAACATGAGGCACGATCCAATTGACATTTGGAATAATTTTGGGTACAGTCCAAAAAATCAATTTTCGGATGAAAAACGATGACTCCGGACCTGTCGAACGATCCCAAAATGGTCAATGTGGATGAAATTTTAACATTTAATCTTTTGACTCTAAATGACTGTTGGATGTGAATTATGACTTTGTCAACTAAAATAAGTGTGTTTAAAGTCATTTCTGTGCCTGAAACGGGTCAAAATTGAAGCTTTTGAGTAAGCAAAACTATGTAAAAATGGCAATTTTGGTTACTGTGAGGGGTTAAAAAGTGGTTATTCAACATGAGGCACGATCCAATTGACATTTTGAATCATTTTTGGTACAGTCCAAAAAATCAATTTTCGGATGAAAAACGATGACTCCGGACCTGTCGAACGATCCCAAAATGGTTAATATGGATGAAATTTTAACATTTAATCTTTTGACTCTAAATGACTATTGGATGTGAATTATGACTTTGTCAACTAAAATAAGTGTGTTTAAAGTCATTTCTGTGCCTGAAACGGGTCAAAATTGAAGCTTTTGAGTAAGCAAAACTCTGTAAAAATGGCAATTTTGGTCACTGTGAGGGTTTAAAAAGTGGTTATTCAACATGAGGCACGATCCAATTGACATTTTGAATCATTTTTGGTACAGTCCAAAAAATCAATTTTCGGGTTAAAAAACGATGACTCCGGATCTGTCGAACGATCCCAATATGGTCAATATGGATGAAATTTTAACATTTAATCTTTTGACTCTAAATGACTGTTGGATGTGAATTATGACTTTGTCAACTAAAATAAGTGTGTTTAAAGTCATTTCTGTGCCTGAAACGGGTCAAAATTGAAGCTTTTGAGTAAGCAAAACTCTGTAAAAATGGCAATTTTGGTCACTGTGAGGGTTTAAAAAGTGGTTATTCAACATGAGGCACGATCCAATTGACATTTTGAATCATTTTTGGTACAGTCCAAAAAATCAATTTTCGGATGAAAAACGATGACTCCGGACCTGTCGAACGATCCCAAAATGGTCAATATGGATGAAATTTTAACATTTAATCTTTTGACTCTAAATGACTGTTGGATGCGAATTATGACTTTGTCAACTAAAATAAGTATGTTTAAAGTCATTTCTGTGCCGGAAACGGGTCAAAATTGAAGCTTTTGAGTAAGCAAAACTCTGTAAAAATGGCAATTTCGGTCACTGTGAGGGTTTAAAAAGTGGTTATTCAACATGAGGCACGATCCAATTGAAATTTTGAATCATTTTTGGTACAGTCCAAAAAATCAATTTTCGGATGAAAAACGATGACTCCGGACCTGTCGAACTATCCCAAAATGGTTAATATGGATGAAATTTTAACATTTAATCTTTTGACTCTAAATGACTGTTGGATGTGAATTATGACTTTGTCAACTAAAATAAGTGTGTTTAAAGTCATTTCTGTGCCTGAAACGGGTCAAAATTGAAGCTTTTGAGTAAGCAAAACTCTGTAAAAATGGCAATTTTGGTCACTGTGAGGGTTTAAAAAGTGGCTATTCAACATGAGGCACGATCCAATTGACATTTTGAATAATTTTGGGTACAGTCCAAAAAATCAATTTTCGGATGAAAAACGATGACTCCGGACCTGTCGAACAATCCCAAAATGGTCAATATGGATGAAATTTTAACATTTAATCTTTTGACTCTAAATGACTGTTGGATGTGAATTATGACTTTGTCAACTAAAATAAGTGTGTTTAAAGTCATTTCTGTGCCTGAAACGGGTCAAAATTGAAGCTTTTGAGTAAGCAAAACTCTGTAAAAATGCCAATTTTGGTCACTGTGAGGGTTTAAAAAGTGGTTATTCAACACGAGGCACGATCCAATTGACATTTTGAATAATTTTTGGTACAGTCCAAAAAATCAATTTTCGGATGAAAAACGATGACTCCGGACCTGTCAAACGATCCCAAAATGGTCAATATGGATGAAATTTTAACATTTAATCTTTTGACTCTAAATGACTGTTGGATGTGAATTATGACTTTGTCAACTAAAATAAGTGTGTTTAAAGTTATTTCTGTGCCTGAAACGGGTCAAAATTGAAGCTTTTGAGTAAGCAAAACTCTGTAAAAATGGCAATTTTGGTCACTGTGAGGGTTTAAAAAGTGGTTATTCAACATGAGGCACGATCCAATTGACATTTTGAATCATTTTTGGTACAGTCCAAAAAATCAATTTTCGGATGAAAAACGATGACTCCGGACCTGTCGAACGATCCCAAAATGGTCAATATGGATGAAATTTTAACATTTAATCTTTTGACTCTAAATGACTGTTGGATGTGAATTATGACTTTGTCAACTAAAATAAGTGTGTTTAAAGTCATTTCTGTGTCTGAAACGGGTCAAAATTGAAGCTTTTGAGTAAGCAAAACTCTGTAAAAATGGCAATTTTGGTCACTGTGAGGGTTTAAAAAGTGGTTATTCAACACGAGGCACGATCCAATTGACATTTTGAATAATTTTTGGTACAGTCCAAAAAATCAATTTTCGGATGAAAAACGATGACTCCGGACCTGTCAAACGATCCCAAAATGGTTAATATGGATGAAATTTTAACATTTAATCTTTTGACTCTAAATGACTGTTGGATGTGAATTATGACTTTGACAACTAAAATAAGTGTGTTTAAAGTCATTTCTGTGCCTGAAACGGGTCAAAATTGAAGCTTTTGAGTAAGCAAAACTCTGTAAAAATGGCAATTTTGGTCACTGTGAGGGTTTAAAAAGTGGTTATTCAACATGAGGCACGATCCAATTGACATTTTGAATCATTTTTGGTACAGTCCAAAAAATCAATTTTCGGATGAAAAATGATGACTCCGGACCTGTCGAACGATCCCAAAATGGTCAATATGGATGAAATTTTAACATTTAATCTTTTGACTCTAAATGACTGTTGGATGTGAATTATGACTTTGTCAACTAAAATAAGTGTGTTTAAAGTTATTTCTGTGCCTGAAACGGGTCAAAATTGAAGCTTTTGAGTAAGCAAAACTCTGTAAAAATGGCAATTTTGGTCACTGTGAGGGTTTAAAAAGTGGTTATTCAACATGAGGCACGATCCAATTGACATTTTGAATCATTTTTGGTACAGTCCAAAAAATCAATTTTCGGATGAAAAACGATGACTCCGGACCTGTCGAACGATCCCAAAATGGTCAATATGGATGAAATTTTAACATTTAATCTTTTGACTCTAAATGACTGTTGGATGTGAATTATGACTTTGTCAACTAAAATAAGTGTGTTGGAAGTCATTTTTGTGCCTGAAACGGGTCAAAATTGAAGCTTTTGAGTAAGCAAAACTCTGTAAAAATGGCAATTTTGGTCACTGTGAGGGTTTAAAAAGTGGTTATTCAACATGAGGCACGATCCAATTGACATTTTGAATCATTTTTGGTACAGTCCAAAAAATCAATTTTCGGATGAAAAACGATGACTCCGGACCTGTCGAACGATCCCAAAATGGTCAATATGGATGAAATTTTAACATTTAATCTTTTGACTCTAAATGACTGTTGGATGTGAATTATGACTTTGTCAACTAAAATAAGTATGTTTTAAGTCATTTCTGTGCCGGAAACGGTCAAAATTGAAGCTTTTGAGTAAGCAAAACTCTGTAAAAATGGCAATTTTGGTCACTGTGAGGGTTTAAAAAGTGGCTATTCAACATGAGGCACGATCCAATTGACATTTGGAATAATTTTGGGTACAGTCCAAAAAATCAATTTTCGGATGAAAAACGATGACTCCGGACCTGTCGAACGATCCCAAAATGGTCAATGTGGATGAAATTTTAACATTTAATCTTTTGACTCTAAATGACTGTTGGATGTGAATTATGACTTTGTCAACTAAAATAAGTGTGTTTAAAGTCATTTCTGTGCCTGAAACGGGTCAAAATTGAAGCTTTTGAGTAAGCAAAACTATGTAAAAATGGCAATTTTGGTTACTGTGAGGGGTTAAAAAGTGGTTATTCAACATGAGGCACGATCCAATTGACATTTTGAATCATTTTTGGTACAGTCCAAAAAATCAATTTTCGGATGAAAAACGATGACTCCGGACCTGTCGAACGATCCCAAAATGGTTAATATGGATGAAATTTTAACATTTAATCTTTTGACTCTAAATGACTATTGGATGTGAATTATGACTTTGTCAACTAAAATAAGTGTGTTTAAAGTCATTTCTGTGCCTGAAACGGGTCAAAATTGAAGCTTTTGAGTAAGCAAAACTCTGTAAAAATGGCAATTTTGGTCACTGTGAGGGTTTAAAAAGTGGTTATTCAACATGAGGCACGATCCAATTGACATTTTGAATCATTTTTGGTACAGTCCAAAAAATCAATTTTCGGGTTAAAAAACGATGACTCCGGATCTGTCGAACGATCCCAAAATGGTCAATATGGATGAAATTTTAACATTTAATCTTTTGACTCTAAATGACTGTTGGGTGTGAATTATGACTTTGTCAACTAAAATAAGTGTGTTTAAAGTCATTTCTGTGCCTGAAACGGGTCAAAATTGAAGCTTTTGAGTAAGCAAAACTCTGTAAAAATGGCAATTTTGGTCACTGTGAGGGTTTAAAAAGTGGTTATTCAACATGAGGCACGATCCAATTGACATTTTGAATCATTTTTGGTACAGTCCAAAAAATCAATTTTCGGATGAAAAACGATGACTCCGGACCTGTCGAACGATCCCAAAATGGTCAATATGGATGAAATTTTAACATTTAATCTTTTGACTCTAAATGACTGTTGGATGCGAATTATGACTTTGTCAACTAAAATAAGTATGTTTAAAGTCATTTCTGTGCCGGAAACGGGTCAAAATTGAAGCTTTTGAGTAAGCAAAACTCTGTAAAAATGGCAATTTCGGTCACTGTGAGGGTTTAAAAAGTGGTTATTCAACATGAGGCACGATCCAATTGAAATTTTGAATCATTTTTGGTACAGTCCAAAAAATCAATTTTCGGATGAAAAACGATGACTCCGGACCTGTCGAACTATCCCAAAATGGTTAATATGGATGAAATTTTAACATTTAATCTTTTGACTCTAAATGACTGTTGGATGTGAATTATGACTTTGTCAACTAAAATAAGTGTGTTTAAAGTCATTTCTGTGCCTGAAACGGGTCAAAATTGAAGCTTTTGAGTAAGCAAAACTCTGTAAAAATGGCAATTTTGGTCACTGTGAGGGTTTAAAAAGTGGCTATTCAACATGAGGCACGATCCAATTGACATTTTGAATAATTTTGGGTACAGTCCAAAAAATCAATTTTCGGATGAAAAACGATGACTCCGGACCTGTCGAACAATCCCAAAATGGTCAATATGGATGAAATTTTAACATTTAATCTTTTGACTCTAAATGACTGTTGGATGTGAATTATGACTTTGTCAACTAAAATAAGTGTGTTTAAAGTCATTTCTGTGCCTGAAACGGGTCAAAATTGAAGCTTTTGAGTAAGCAAAACTCTGTGAAAATGGCAATTTTGGTCACTGTGAGGGTTTAAAAAGTGGTTATTCAACACGAGGCACGATCCAATTGACATTTTGAATAATTTTTGGTACAGTCCAAAAAATCAATTTTCGGATGAAAAACGATGACTCCGGACCTGTCAAACGATCCCAAAATGGTTAATATGGATGAAATTTTAACATTTAATCTTTTGACTCTAAATGACTGTTGGATGTGAATTATGACTTTGACAACTAAAATAAGTGTGTTTAAAGTCATTTCTGTGCCTGAAACGGGTCAAAATTGAAGCTTTTGAGTAAGCAAAACTCTGTAAAAATGGCAATTTTGGTCACTGTGAGGGTTTAAAAAGTGGTTATTCAACATGAGGCACGATCCAATTGACATTTTGAATCATTTTTGGTACAGTCCAAAAAATCAATTTTCGGATGAAAAATGATGACTCCGGACCTGTCGAACGATCCCAAAATGGTCAATATGGATGAAATTTTAACATTTAATCTTTTGACTCTAAATGACTGTTGGATGTGAATTATGACTTTGTCAACTAAAATAAGTGTGTTTAAAGTTATTTCTGTGCATGAAACGGGTCAAAATTGAAGCTTTTGAGTAAGCAAAACTCTGTAAAAATGGCAATTTTGGTCACTGTGAGGGTTTAAAAAGTGGTTATTCAACATGAGGCACGATCCAATTGACAATTTGAATCATTTTTGGTACAGTCCAAAAAATCAATTTTCGGATGAAAAACGATGACTCCGGACCTGTCGAACGATCCCAAAATGGTCAATATGGATGAAATTTTAACATTTAATCTTTTGACTCTAAATGACTGTTGGATGTGAATTATGACTTTGTCAACTAAAATAAGTGTGTTTAAAGTCATTTCTGTGCCTGAAACGGGTCAAAATTGAAGCTTTTGAGTAAGCAAAACTCTGTAAAAATGG
Source organism: Lissotriton vulgaris (assembly GCF_964263255.1). Taxonomy (NCBI): domain Eukaryota; kingdom Metazoa; phylum Chordata; class Amphibia; order Caudata; family Salamandridae; genus Lissotriton; species Lissotriton vulgaris. The sequence continues at coordinate 385,611 of NW_028241576.1, forward strand.
CAATTTTGGTCACTGTGAGGGTTTAAAAAGTGGCTATTCAACATGAGGCACGATCCAATTGACATTTTGAATAATTTTGGGTACAGTCCAAAAAATCAATTTTCGGATGAAAAACGATGACTCCGGACCTGTCGAACAATCCCAAAATGGTCAATATGGATGAAATTTTAACATTTAATCTTTTGACTCTAAATGACTGTTGGATGTGAATTATGACTTTGTCAACTAAAATAAGTGTGTTTAAAGTCATTTCTGTGCCTGAAACGGGTCAAAATTGAAGCTTTTGAGTAAGCAAAACTCTGTAAAAATGGCAATTTTGGTCACTGTGAGGGTTTAAAAAGTGGTTATTCAACACGAGGCACGATCCAATTGACATTTTGAATAATTTTTGGAACAGTCCAAAAAATCAATTTTCGGATGAAAAACGATGACTCCGGACCTGTCAAACGATCCCAAAATGGTTAATATGGATGAAATTTTAACATTTAATCTTTTGACTCTAAATGACTGTTGGATGTGAATTATGACTTTGACAACTAAAATAAGTGTGTTTAAAGTCATTTCTGTGCCTGAAACGGGTCAAAATTGAAGCTTTTGAGAAGCAAAACTCTGTAAAAATGGCAATTTTGGTCACTGTGAGGGTTTAAAAAGTGGTTATTCAACATGAGGCACGATCCAATTGACATTTTGAATCATTTTTGGTACAGTCCAAAAAATCAATTTTCGGATGAAAAATGATGACTCCGGACCTGTCGAACGATCCCAAAATGGTCAATATGGATGAAATTTTAACATTTAATCTTTTGACTCTAAATGACTGTTGGATGTGAATTATGACTTTGTCAACTAAAATAAGTGTGTTTAAAGTTATTTCTGTGCCTGAAACGGGTCAAAATTGAAGCTTTTGAGTAAGCAAAACTCTGTAAAAATGGCAATTTTGGTCACTGTGAGGGTTTAAAAAGTGGTTATTCAACATGAGGCACGATCCAATTGACATTTTGAATCATTTTTGGTACAGTCCAAAAAATCCATTTTCGGATGAAAAACGATGACTCCGGACCTGTCGAACGATCCCAAAATGGTCAATATGGATGAAATTTTAACATTTAATCTTTTGACTCTAAATGACTGTTGGATGTGAATTATGACTTTGTCAACTAAAATAAGTGTGTTGGAAGTCATTTTTGTGCCTGAAACGGGTCAAAATTGAAGCTTTTGAGTAAGCAAAACTCTGTAAAAATGGCAATTTTGGTCACTGTGAGGGTTTAAAAAGTGGTTATTCAACATGAGGCACGATCCAATTGACATTTTGAATCATTTTTGGTACAGTCCAAAAAATCAATTTTCGGATGAAAAACGATGACTCCGGACCTGTCGAACGATCCCAAAAAATGGTCAATATCGATGAAATTTTAACATTTAATCTTTTGACTCTAAATGACTGTTGGATGTGAATTATGACTTTGTCAACTAAAATAAGTGTGTTTAAAGTCATTTCTGTGCCTGAAACGGGTCAAAATTGAAGCTTTTGAGTAAGCAAAACTCTGTAAAAATGGCAATTTTGGTCACTGTGAGGGTTTAAAAAGTGGTTATTCAACATGAGGCACGATCCAATTGACATTTTGAATCATTTTTGGTACAGTCCAATAAATCAATTTTCGGATGAAAAACGTTGACTCCGGACCTGTCGAACAATCCCAAAATGGTCAATATGGATGAAATTTTAACATTTAATCTTTTGACTCTAAATGACTGTTGGATGTGAATTATGACTTTGTCAACTAAAATAAGTGTGTTTAAAGTCATTTCTGTGCCTGAAACGGGTCAAAATTGAAGCTTTTGAGTAAGCAAAACTCTGTAAAAATGGCAATTTTGGTCACTGTGAGGGTTTAAAAAGTGGCTATTCAACATGAGGCACGATCCAATTGACATTTTGAATCATTTTTGGTACAGTCCAAAAAATCAATTTTGGGATGAAAAACGATGACTCCGGACCTGTTGAACAATCCCAAAATGGTCAATATGGATGAAATTTTAACATTTAATCTTTTGACTCTAAATGACTGTTGGATGTGAATTATGAATTTGTCAACTAAAATAAGTGTGTTTAAAGTCATTTCTGTGCCTGAAACGGGTCAAAATTGAAGCTTTTGAGTAAGCAAAACTCTAAAAATGGCAATTTTGGTCACTGTGAGGGTTTAAAAAGTGGTTATTCAACATGAGGCACGATCCAATTGACATTTTGAATCATTTTTGGTACAGTCCAAAAAATCAATTTTCGGATGAAAAACGATGACTCCGGACCTGTCAAACGATCCCAAAATGGTCAATGTGGATGAAATTTTAACATTTAATCTTTTGACTCTAAATGACTGTTGGATGTGAATTATGACTTTGTCAACTAAAATAAGTGTGTTTAAAGTCATTTCTGTGCCTGAAACGGGTCAAAATTGAAGCTTTTGAGTAAGCAAAACTATGTAAAAATGGCAATTTTGGTTACTGTGAGGGGTTAAAAAGTGGTTATTCAACATGAGGCACGATCCAATTGACATTTTGAATCATTTTTGGTACAGTCCAAAAAATCAATTTTCGGATGAAAAATGATGACTCCGGACCTGTCGAACGATCCCAAAATGGTCAATATGGATGAAATTTTAACATTTAATCTTTTGACTCTAAATGACTGTTGGATGTGAATTATGACTTTGTCAACTAAAATAAGTGTGTTTAAAGTTATTTCTGTGCCTGAAACGGGTCAAAATTGAAGCTTTTGAGTAAGCAAAACTCTGTAAAAATGGCAATTTTGGTCACTGTGAGGGTTTAAAAAGTGGTTATTCAACATGAGGCACGATCCAATTGACATTTTGAATCATTTTTGGTACAGTCCAAAAAATCAATTTTCGGATGAAAAACGATGACTCCGGACCTGTCGAACTATCCCAAAATGGTTAATATGGATGAAATTTTAACATTTAATCTTTTGACTCTAAATGACTGTTGGGTGTGAATTATGACTTTGTCAACTAAAATAAGTGTGTTTAAAGTCATTTCTGTGCCTGAAACGGGTCAAAATTGAAGCTTTTGAGTAAGCAAAACTCTGTAAAAATGGCAATTTTGGTCACTGTGAGGGTTTAAAAAGTGGTTATTCAACATGAGGCACGATCCAATTGACATTTTGAATCATTTTTGGTACAGTCCAAAAAATCAATTTTCGGATGAAAAACGATGACTCCGGACCTGTCGAACGATCCCAAAATGGTCAATATGGATGAAATTTTAACATTTAATCTTTTGACTCTAAATGACTGTTGGATGCGAATTATGACTTTGTCAACTAAAATAAGTATGTTTAAAGTCATTTCTGTGCCGGAAACGGGTCAAAATTGAAGCTTTTGAGTAAGCAAAACTCTGTAAAAATGGCAATTTTGGTCACTGTGAGGGTTTAAAAAGTGGTTATTCAACATGAGGCACGATCCAATTGACATTTTGAATCATTTTTGGTACAGTCCAAAAAATCAATTTTCGGATGAAAAACGATGACTCCGGACCTGTCGAACGATCCCAAAATGGTCAATATGGATGAAATTTTAACATTTAATCTTTTGACTCTAAATGACTGTTGGATGCGAATTATGACTTTGTCAACTAAAATAAGTATGTTTAAAGTCATTTCTGTGCCGGAAACGGGTCAAAATTGAAGCTTTTGAGTAAGCAAAACTCTGTAAAAATGGCAATTTCGGTCACTGTGAGGGTTTAAAAAGTGGTTATTCAACATGAGGCACGATCCAATTGAAATTTTGAATCATTTTTGGTACAGTCCAAAAAATCAATTTTCGGATGAAAAACGATGACTCCGGACCTGTCGAACTATCCCAAAATGGTTAATATGGATGAAATTTTAACATTTAATCTTTTGACTCTAAATGACTGTTGGATGTGAATTATGACTTTGTCAACTAAAATAAGTGTGTTTAAAGTCATTTCTGTGCCTGAAACGGGTCAAAATTGAAGCTTTTGAGTAAGCAAAACTCTGTAAAAATGGCAATTTTGGTCACTGTGAGGGTTTAAAAAGTGGCTATTCAACATGAGGCACGATCCAATTGACATTTTGAATAATTTTGGGTACAGTCCAAAAAATCAATTTTCGGATGAAAAACGATGACTCCGGACCTGTCGAACAATCCCAAAATGGTCAATATGGATGAAATTTTAACATTTAATCTTTTGACTCTAAATGACTGTTGGATGTGAATTATGACTTTGTCAACTAAAATAAGTGTGTTTAAAGTCATTTCTGTGCCTGAAACGGGTCAAAATTGAAGCTTTTGAGTAAGCAAAACTCTGTGAAAATGGCAATTTTGGTCACTGTGAGGGTTTAAAAAGTGGTTATTCAACACGAGGCACGATCCAATTGACATTTTGAATAATTTTTGGTACAGTCCAAAAAATCAATTTTCGGATGAAAAACGATGACTCCGGACCTGTCAAACGATCCCAAAATGGTTAATATGGATGAAATTTTAACATTTAATCTTTTGACTCTAAATGACTGTTGGATGTGAATTATGACTTTGACAACTAAAATAAGTGTGTTTAAAGTCATTTCTGTGCCTGAAACGGGTCAAAATTGAAGCTTTTGAGTAAGCAAAACTCTGTAAAAATGGCAATTTTGGTCACTGTGAGGGTTTAAAAAGTGGTTATTCAACATGAGGCACGATCCAATTGACATTTTGAATCATTTTTGGTACAGTCCAAAAAATCAATTTTCGGATGAAAAATGATGACTCCGGACCTGTCGAACGATCCCAAAATGGTCAATATGGATGAAATTTTAACATTTAATCTTTTGACTCTAAATGACTGTTGGATGTGAATTATGACTTTGTCAACTAAAATAAGTGTGTTTAAAGTTATTTCTGTGCATGAAACGGGTCAAAATTGAAGCTTTTGAGTAAGCAAAACTCTGTAAAAATGGCAATTTTGGTCACTGTGAGGGTTTAAAAAGTGGTTATTCAACATGAGGCACGATCCAATTGACAATTTGAATCATTTTTGGTACAGTCCAAAAAATCAATTTTCGGATGAAAAACGATGACTCCGGACCTGTCGAACGATCCCAAAATGGTCAATATGGATGAAATTTTAACATTTAATCTTTTGACTCTAAATGACTGTTGGATGTGAATTATGACTTTGTCAACTAAAATAAGTGTGTTTAAAGTCATTTCTGTGCCTGAAACGGGTCAAAATTGAAGCTTTTGAGTAAGCAAAACTCTGTAAAAATGGCAATTTTGGTCACTGTGAGGGTTTAAAAAGTGGCTATTCAACATGAGGCACGATCCAATTGACATTTTGAATAATTTTGGGTACAGTCCAAAAAATCAATTTTCGGATGAAAAACGATGACTCCGGACCTGTCGAACAATCCCAAAATGGTCAATATGGATGAAATTTTAACATTTAATCTTTTGACTCTAAATGACTGTTGGATGTGAATTATGACTTTGTCAACTAAAATAAGTGTGTTTAAAGTCATTTCTGTGCCTGAAACGGGTCAAAATTGAAGCTTTTGAGTAAGCAAAACTCTGTAAAAATGGCAATTTTGGTCACTGTGAGGGTTTAAAAAGTGGTTATTCAACACGAGGCACGATCCAATTGACATTTTGAATAATTTTTGGAACAGTCCAAAAAATCAATTTTCGGATGAAAAACGATGACTCCGGACCTGTCAAACGATCCCAAAATGGTTAATATGGATGAAATTTTAACATTTAATCTTTTGACTCTAAATGACTGTTGGATGTGAATTATGACTTTGACAACTAAAATAAGTGTGTTTAAAGTCATTTCTGTGCCTGAAACGGGTCAAAATTGAAGCTTTTGAGAAGCAAAACTCTGTAAAAATGGCAATTTTGGTCACTGTGAGGGTTTAAAAAGTGGTTATTCAACATGAGGCACGATCCAATTGACATTTTGAATCATTTTTGGTACAGTCCAAAAAATCAATTTTCGGATGAAAAATGATGACTCCGGACCTGTCGAACGATCCCAAAATGGTCAATATGGATGAAATTTTAACATTTAATCTTTTGACTCTAAATGACTGTTGGATGTGAATTATGACTTTGTCAACTAAAATAAGTGTGTTTAAAGTTATTTCTGTGCCTGAAACGGGTCAAAATTGAAGCTTTTGAGTAAGCAAAACTCTGTAAAAATGGCAATTTTGGTCACTGTGAGGGTTTAAAAAGTGGTTATTCAACATGAGGCACGATCCAATTGACATTTTGAATCATTTTTGGTACAGTCCAAAAAATCCATTTTCGGATGAAAAACGATGACTCCGGACCTGTCGAACGATCCCAAAATGGTCAATATGGATGAAATTTTAACATTTAATCTTTTGACTCTAAATGACTGTTGGATGTGAATTATGACTTTGTCAACTAAAATAAGTGTGTTGGAAGTCATTTTTGTGCCTGAAACGGGTCAAAATTGAAGCTTTTGAGTAAGCAAAACTCTGTAAAAATGGCAATTTTGGTCACTGTGAGGGTTTAAAAAGTGGTTATTCAACATGAGGCACGATCCAATTGACATTTTGAATCATTTTTGGTACAGTCCAAAAAATCAATTTTCGGATGAAAAACGATGACTCCGGACCTGTCGAACGATCCCAAAAAATGGTCAATATCGATGAAATTTTAACATTTAATCTTTTGACTCTAAATGACTGTTGGATGTGAATTATGACTTTGTCAACTAAAATAAGTGTGTTTAAAGTCATTTCTGTGCCTGAAACGGGTCAAAATTGAAGCTTTTGAGTAAGCAAAACTCTGTAAAAATGGCAATTTTGGTCACTGTGAGGGTTTAAAAAGTGGTTATTCAACATGAGGCACGATCCAATTGACATTTTGAATCATTTTTGGTACAGTCCAATAAATCAATTTTCGGATGAAAAACGTTGACTCCGGACCTGTCGAACAATCCCAAAATGGTCAATATGGATGAAATTTTAACATTTAATCTTTTGACTCTAAATGACTGTTGGATGTGAATTATGACTTTGTCAACTAAAATAAGTGTGTTTAAAGTCATTTCTGTGCCTGAAACGGGTCAAAATTGAAGCTTTTGAGTAAGCAAAACTCTGTAAAAATGGCAATTTTGGTCACTGTGAGGGTTTAAAAAGTGGCTATTCAACATGAGGCACGATCCAATTGACATTTTGAATCATTTTTGGTACAGTCCAAAAAATCAATTTTGGGATGAAAAACGATGACTCCGGACCTGTTGAACAATCCCAAAATGGTCAATATGGATGAAATTTTAACATTTAATCTTTTGACTCTAAATGACTGTTGGATGTGAATTATGAATTTGTCAACTAAAATAAGTGTGTTTAAAGTCATTTCTGTGCCTGAAACGGGTCAAAATTGAAGCTTTTGAGTAAGCAAAACTCTAAAAATGGCAATTTTGGTCACTGTGAGGGTTTAAAAAGTGGTTATTCAACATGAGGCACGATCCAATTGACATTTTGAATCATTTTTGGTACAGTCCAAAAAATCAATTTTCGGATGAAAAACGATGACTCCGGACCTGTCAAACGATCCCAAAATGGTCAATGTGGATGAAATTTTAACATTTAATCTTTTGACTCTAAATGACTGTTGGATGTGAATTATGACTTTGTCAACTAAAATAAGTGTGTTTAAAGTCATTTCTGTGCCTGAAACGGGTCAAAATTGAAGCTTTTGAGTAAGCAAAACTATGTAAAAATGGCAATTTTGGTTACTGTGAGGGGTTAAAAAGTGGTTATTCAACATGAGGCACGATCCAATTGACATTTTGAATCATTTTTGGTACAGTCCAAAAAATCAATTTTCGGATGAAAAATGATGACTCCGGACCTGTCGAACGATCCCAAAATGGTCAATATGGATGAAATTTTAACATTTAATCTTTTGACTCTAAATGACTGTTGGATGTGAATTATGACTTTGTCAACTAAAATAAGTGTGTTTAAAGTTATTTCTGTGCCTGAAACGGGTCAAAATTGAAGCTTTTGAGTAAGCAAAACTCTGTAAAAATGGCAATTTTGGTCACTGTGAGGGTTTAAAAAGTGGTTATTCAACATGAGGCACGATCCAATTGACATTTTGAATCATTTTTGGTACAGTCCAAAAAATCCATTTTCGGATGAAAAACGATGACTCCGGACCTGTCGAACGATCCCAAAATGGTCAATATGGATGAAATTTTAACATTTAATCTTTTGACTCTAAATGACTGTTGGATGTGAATTATGACTTTGTCAACTAAAATAAGTGTGTTGGAAGTCATTTTTGTGCCTGAAACGGGTCAAAATTGAAGCTTTTGAGTAAGCAAAACTCTGTAAAAATGGCAATTTTGGTCACTGTGAGGGTTTAAAAAGTGGTTATTCAACATGAGGCACGATCCAATTGACATTTTGAATCATTTTTGGTACAGTCCAAAAAATCAATTTTCGGATGAAAAACGATGACTCCGGACCTGTCGAACGATCCCAAAAAATGGTCAATATCGATGAAATTTTAACATTTAATCTTTTGACTCTAAATGACTGTTGGATGTGAATTATGACTTTGTCAACTAAAATAAGTGTGTTTAAAGTCATTTCTGTGCCTGAAACGGGTCAAAATTGAAGCTTTTGAGTAAGCAAAACTCTGTAAAAATGGCAATTTTGGTCACTGTGAGGGTTTAAAAAGTGGTTATTCAACATGAGGCACGATCCAATTGACATTTTGAATCATTTTTGGTACAGTCCAATAAATCAATTTTCGGATGAAAAACGTTGACTCCGGACCTGTCGAACAATCCCAAAATGGTCAATATGGATGAAATTTTAACATTTAATCTTTTGACTCTAAATGACTGTTGGATGTGAATTATGACTTTGTCAACTAAAATAAGTGTGTTTAAAGTCATTTCTGTGCCTGAAACGGGTCAAAATTGAAGCTTTTGAGTAAGCAAAACTCTGTAAAAATGGCAATTTTGGTCACTGTGAGGGTTTAAAAAGTGGCTATTCAACATGAGGCACGATCCAATTGACATTTTGAATCATTTTTGGTACAGTCCAAAAAATCAATTTTGGGATGAAAAACGATGACTCCGGACCTGTTGAACAATCCCAAAATGGTCAATATGGATGAAATTTTAACATTTAATCTTTTGACTCTAAATGACTGTTGGATGTGAATTATGAATTTGTCAACTAAAATAAGTGTGTTTAAAGTCATTTCTGTGCCTGAAACGGGTCAAAATTGAAGCTTTTGAGTAAGCAAAACTCTAAAAATGGCAATTTTGGTCACTGTGAGGGTTTAAAAAGTGGTTATTCAACATGAGGCACGATCCAATTGACATTTTGAATCATTTTTGGTACAGTCCAAAAAATCAATTTTCGGATGAAAAACGATGACTCCGGACCTGTCAAACGATCCCAAAATGGTCAATGTGGATGAAATTTTAACATTTAATCTTTTGACTCTAAATGACTGTTGGATGTGAATTATGACTTTGTCAACTAAAATAAGTGTGTTTAAAGTCATTTCTGTGCCTGAAACGGGTCAAAATTGAAGCTTTTGAGTAAGCAAAACTATGTAAAAATGGCAATTTTGGTTACTGTGAGGGGTTAAAAAGTGGTTATTCAACATGAGGCACGATCCAATTGACATTTTGAATCATTTTTGGTACAGTCCAAAAAATCAATTTTCGGATGAAAAACGATGACTCCGGACCTGTCGAACGATCCCAAAATGTTTAATATGGATGAAATTTTAACATTTAATCTTTTGACTCTAAATGACTGTTGGATGTGAATTATGACTTTGTCAACTAAAATAAGTGTGTTTAAAGTCATTTCTGTGCCTGAAACGGGTCAAAATTGAAGCTTTTGAGTAAGCAAAACTCTGTAAAAATGGCAATTTTGGTCACTGTGAGGGTTTAAAAAGTGGTTATTCAACATGAGGCACGATCCAATTGACATTTTGAATCATTTTTGGTACAGTCCAAAAAATCAATTTTCGGGTTAAAAAACGATGACTCCGGATCTGTCGAACGATCCCAAAATGGTCAATATGGATGAAATTTTAACATTTAATCTTTTGACTCTAAATGACTGTTGGATGTGAATTATGACTTTGTCAACTAAAATAAGTGTGTTTAAAGTCATTTCTGTGCCTGAAACGGGTCAAAATTGAAGCTTTTGAGTAAGCAAAACTCTGTAAAAATGGCAATTTTGGTCACTGTGAGGGTTTAAAAAGTGGTTATTCAACATGAGGCACGATCCAATTGACATTTTGAATCATTTTTGGTATAGTCCAAAAAATCAATTTTCCGATGAAAAACGATGACTCCGGACCTGTCGAACTATCCCAAAATGGTTAATATGGATGAAATTTTAACATTTAATCTTTTGACTCTAAATGACTGTTGGATGTGAATTATGACTTTGTCAACTAAAATAAGTGTGTTTAAAGTCATTTCTGTGCCTGAAACGGGTCAAAATTGAAGCTTTTGAGTAAGCAAAACTATGTAAAAATGGCAATTTTGGTTACTGTGAGGGGTTAAAAAGTGGTTATTCAACATGAGGCACGATCCAATTGACATTTTGAATCATTTTTGGTACAGTCCAAAAAATCAATTTTCGGATGAAAAACGATGACTCCGGACCTGTCGAACGATCCCAAAATGTTTAATATGGATGAAATTTTAACATTTAATCTTTTGACTCTAAATGACTGTTGGATGTGAATTATGACTTTGTCAACTAAAATAAGTGTGTTTAAAGTCATTTCTGTGCCTGAAACGGGTCAAAATTGAAGCTTTTGAGTAAGCAAAACTCTGTAAAAATGGCAATTTTGGTCACTGTGAGGGTTTAAAAAGTGGTTATTCAACATGAGGCACGATCCAATTGACATTTTGAATCATTTTTGGTACAGTCCAAAAAATCAATTTTCGGGTTAAAAAACGATGACTCCGGATCTGTCGAACGATCCCAAAATGGTCAATATGGATGAAATTTTAACATTTAATCTTTTGACTCTAAATGACTGTTGGATGTGAATTATGACTTTGTCAACTAAAATAAGTGTGTTTAAAGTCATTTCTGTGCCTGAAACGGGTCAAAATTGAAGCTTTTGAGTAAGCAAAACTCTGTAAAAATGGCAATTTTGGTCACTGTGAGGGTTTAAAAAGTGGTTATTCAACATGAGGCACGATCCAATTGACATTTTGAATCATTTTTGGTACAGTCCAAAAAATCAATTTTCGGATGAAAAACGATGACTCCGGACCTGTCGAACGATCCCAAAATGGTCAATATGGATGAAATTTTAACATTTAATCTTTTGACTCTAAATGACTGTTGGATGTGAATTATGACTTTGTCAACTAAAATAAGTATGTTTAAAGTCATTTCTGTGCCGGAAACGGGTCAAAATTGAAGCTTTTGAGTAAGCAAAACTCTGTAAAAATGGCAATTTTGGTCACTGTGAGGGTTTAAAAAGTGGTTATTCAACATGAGGCACGATCCAATTGACATTTTGAATCATTTTTGGTACAGTCCAAAAAATCAATTTTCGGATGAAAAACGATGACTCCGGACCTGTCGAACTATCCCAAAATGGTTAATATGGATGAAATTTTAACATTTAATCTTTTGACTCTAAATGACTGTTGGATGTGAATTATGACTTTGTCAACTAAAATAAGTGTGTTTAAAGTCATTTCTGTGCCTGAAACGGGTCAAAATTGAAGCTTTTGAGTAAGAAAAACTCTGTAAAAATGGCAATTTTGGTCACTGTGAGGGTTTAAAAAGTGGCTATTCAACATGAGGCACGATCCAATTGACATTTTGAATAATTTTGGGTACAGTCCAAAAAATCAATTTTCGGATGAAAAACGATGACTCCGGACCTGTCGAACAATCCCAAAATGGTCAATATGGATGAAATTTTAACATTTAATCTTTTGACTCTAAATGACTGTTGGATGTGAATTATGACTTTGTCAACTAAAATAAGTGTGTTTAAAGTCATTTCTGTGCCTGAAACGGGTCAAAATTGAAGCTTTTGAGTAAGCAAAACTCTGTAAAAATGGCAATTTTGGTCACTGTGAGGGTTTAAAAAGTGGTTATTCAACACGAGGCACGATCCAATTGACATTTTGAATAATTTTTGGTACAGTCCAAAAAATCAATTTTCGGATGAAAAACGATGACTCCGGACCTGTCGAACGATCCCAAAATGGTCAATATGGATGAAATTTTAACATTTAATCTTTTGACTCTAAATGACTGTTGGATGTGAATTATGACTTTGTCAACTAAAATAAGTGTGTTTAAAGTCATTTCTGTGCATGAAACGGGTCAAAATTGAAGCTTTTGAGTAAGAAAAACTCTGTAAAAATGGCAATTTTGGTCACTGTGAGGGTTTAAAAAGTGGTTATTCAACATGAGGCACGATCCAATTGACATTTTGAATAATTTTGGGTACAGTCCAAAAAATCAATTTTCGGATGAAAAACGATGACTCCGGACCTGTCGAACAATCCCAAAATGGTCAATATGGATGAAATTTTAACATTTAATCTTTTGACTCTAAATGACTGTTGGATGTGAATTATGACTTTGTCAACTAAAATAAGTGTGTTTAAAGTCATTTCTGTGCCTGAAACGGGTCAAAATTGAAGCTTTTGAGTAAGCAAAACTCTGTAAAAATGGCAATTTTGGTCACTGTGAGGGTTTAAAAAGTGGTTATTCAACACGAGGCACGATCCAATTGACATTTTGAATAATTTTTGGTACAGTCCAAAAAATCAATTTTTGGATGAAAAACGATGACTCCGGACCTGTCGAACGATCCCAAAATGGTCAATATGGATGAAATTTTAACATTTAATCTTTTGACTCTAAATGACTGTTGGATGTGAATTATGACTTTGTCAACTAAAATAAGTGTGTTTAAAGTCATTTCTGTGCATGAAACGGGTCAAAATTGAAGCTTTTGAGTAAGAAAAACTCTGTAAAAATGGCAATTTTGGTCACTGTGAGGGTTTAAAAAGTGGTTATTCAACATGAGGCACGATCCAATTGACATTTTGAATCATTTTTGGTACAGTCCAAAAAATCAATTTTCGGATGAAAAACGATGACTCCGGACCTGTCAAACGATCCCAAAATGGTTAATATGGATGAAATTTTAACATTTAATCTTTTGACTCTAAATGACTGTTGGATGTGAATTATGACTTTGACAACTAAAATAAGTGTGTTTAAAGTCATTTCTGTGCCTGAAACGGGTCAAAATTGAAGCTTTTGAGTAAGCAAAACTCTGTAAAAATGGCAATTTTGGTCACTGTGAGGGTTTAAAAAGTGGTTATTCAACATGAGGCACGATCCAATTGACATTTTGAATCATTTTTGGTACAGTCCAAAAAATCAATTTTCGGATGAAAAATGATGACTCCGGACCTGTCGAACGATCCCAAAATGGTCAATATGGATGAAATTTTAACATTTAATCTTTTGACTCTAAATGACTGTTGGATGTGAATTATGACTTTGTCAACTAAAATAAGTGTGTTTAAAGTTATTTCTGTGCCTGAAACGGGTCAAAATTGAAGCTTTTGAGTAAGCAAAACTCTGTAAAAATGGCAATTTTGGTCACTGTGAGGGTTTAAAAAGTGGTTATTCAACATGAGGCACGATCCAATTGACATTTTGAATCATTTTTGGTACAGTCCAAAAAATCAATTTTCGGATGAAAAACGATGACTCCGGACCTGTCGAACGATCCCAAAATGGTCAATATGGATGAAATTTTAACATTTAATCTTTTGACTCTAAATTACTGTTGGATGTGAATTATGACTTTGTCAACTAAAATAAGTGTGTTGGAAGTCATTTTTGTGCCTGAAACGGGTCAAAATTGAAGCTTTTGAGTAAGCAAAACTCTGTAAAAATGGCAATTTTGGTCACTGTGAGGGTTTAAAAAGTGGTTATTCAACATGAGGCACGATCCAATTGACATTTTGAATCATTTTTGGTACAGTCCAAAAAATCAATTTTCGGATGAAAAACGATGACTCCGGACCTGTCGAACGATCCCAAAATGGTCAATATGGATGAAATTTGAACATTTAATCTTTTGACTCTAAATGACTGTTGGATGTGAATTCTGACTTTGTCAACTAAAATAAGTGTGTTTAAAGTTATTTCTGTGCCTGAAACGGGTCAAAATTGAAGCTTTTGAGTAAGCAAAACTCTGTAAAAATGGCAATTTTGGTCACTGTGAGGGTTTAAAAAGTGGCTATTCAACATGAGGCACGATCCAATTGACATTTTGAATCATTTTTGGTACAGTCCAAAAAATCAATTTTGGGATGAAAAACGATGACTCCGGACCTGTTGAACAATCCCAAAATGGTCAATATGGATGAAATTTTAACATTTAATCTTTTGACTCTAAATGACTGTTGGATGTGAATTATGAATTTGTCAACTAAAATAAGTGTGTTTAAAGTCATTTCTGTGCCTGAAACGGGTCAAAATTGAAGCTTTTGAGTAAGCAAAACTCTAAAAATGGCAATTTTGGTCACTGTGAGGGTTTAAAAAGTGGTTATTCAACATGAGGCACGATCCAATTGACATTTTGAATCATTTTTGGTACAGTCCAAAAAATCAATTTTCGGATGAAAAACGATGACTCCGGACCTGTCAAACGATCCCAAAATGGTCAATGTGGATGAAATTTTAACATTTAATCTTTTGACTCTAAATGACTGTTGGATGTGAATTATGACTTTGTCAACTAAAATAAGTGTGTTTAAAGTCATTTCTTTGCCTGAAACGGGTCAAAATTGAAGCTTTTGAGTAAGCAAAACTATGTAAAAATGGCAATTTTGGTTACTGTGAGGGGTTAAAAAGTGGTTATTCAACATGAGGCACGATCCAATTGACATTTTGAATCATTTTTGGTACAGTCCAAAAAATCAATTTTCGGATGAAAAACGATGACTCCGGACCTGTCGAACGATCCCAAAATGTTTAATATGGATGAAATTTTAACATTTAATCTTTTGACTCTAAATGACTGTTGGATGTGAATTATGACTTTGTCAACTAAAATAAGTGTGTTTAAAGTCATTTCTGTGCCTGAAACGGGTCAAAATTGAAGCTTTTGAGTAAGCAAAACTCTGTAAAAATGGCAATTTTGGTCACTGTGAGGGTTTAAAAAGTGGTTATTCAACATGAGGCACGATCCAATTGACATTTTGAATCATTTTTGGTACAGTCCAAAAAATCAATTTTCGGGTTAAAAAACGATGACTCCGGATCTGTCGAACGATCCCAAAATGGTCAATATGGATGAAATTTTAACATTTAATCTTTTGACTCTAAATGACTGTTGGATGTGAATTATGACTTTGTCAACTAAAATAAGTGTGTTTAAAGTCATTTCTGTGCCTGAAACGGGTCAAAATTGAAGCTTTTGAGTAAGCAAAACTCTGTAAAAATGGCAATTTTGGTCACTGTGAGGGTTTAAAAAGTGGTTATTCAACATGAGGCACGATCCAATTGACATTTTGAATCATTTTTGGTACAGTCCAATAAATCAATTTTCGGATGAAAAACGTTGACTCCGGACCTGTCGAACAATCCCAAAATGGTCAATATGGATGAAATTTTAACATTTAATCTTTTGACTCTAAATGACTGTTGGATGTGAATTATGACTTTGTCAACTAAAATAAGTGTGTTTAAAGTCATTTCTGTGCCTGAAACGGGTCAAAATTGAAGCTTTTGAGTAAGCAAAACTCTGTAAAAATGGCAATTTTGGTCACTGTGAGGGTTTAAAAAGTGGCTATTCAACATGAGGCACGATCCAATTGACATTTTGAATCATTTTTGGTACAGTCCAAAAAATCAATTTTGGGATGAAAAACGATGACTCCGGACCTGTCGAACGATCCCAAAATGTTTAATATGGATGAAATTTTAACATTTAATCTTTTGACTCTAAATGACTGTTGGATGTGAATTATGACTTTGTCAACTAAAATAAGTGTGTTTAAAGTCATTTCTGTGCCTGAAACGGGTCAAAATTGAAGCTTTTGAGTAAGCAAAACTCTGTAAAAATGGCAATTTTGGTCACTGTGAGGGTTTAAAAAGTGGTTATTCAACATGAGGCACGATCCAATTGACATTTTGAATCATTTTTGGTACAGTCCAAAAAATCAATTTTCGGGTTAAAAAACGATGACTCCGGATCTGTCGAACGATCCCAAAATGGTCAATATGGATGAAATTTTAACATTTAATCTTTTGACTCTAAATGACTGTTGGATGTGAATTATGACTTTGTCAACTAAAATAAGTGTGTTTAAAGTCATTTCTGTGCCTGAAACGGGTCAAAATTGAAGCTTTTGAGTAAGCAAAACTCTGTAAAAATGGCAATTTTGGTCACTGTGAGGGTTTAAAAAGTGGTTATTCAACATGAGGCACGATCCAATTGACATTTTGAATCATTTTTGGTACAGTCCAAAAAATCAATTTTCGGATGAAAAACGATGACTCCGGACCTGTCGAACGATCCCAAAATGGTCAATATGGATGAAATTTTAACATTTAATCTTTTGACTCTAAATGACTGTTGGATGTGAATTATGACTTTGTCAACTAAAATAAGTATGTTTAAAGTCATTTCTGTGCCGGAAACGGGTCAAAATTGAAGCTTTTGAGTAAGCAAAACTCTGTAAAAATGGCAATTTTGGTCACTGTGAGGGTTTAAAAAGTGGTTATTCAACATGAGGCACGATCCAATTGACATTTTGAATCATTTTTGGTACAGTCCAAAAAATCAATTTTCGGATGAAAAACGATGACTCCGGACCTGTCGAACTATCCCAAAATGGTTAATATGGATGAAATTTTAACATTTAATCTTTTGACTCTAAATGACTGTTGGATGTGAATTATGACTTTGTCAACTAAAATAAGTGTGTTTAAATTCATTTCTGTGCCTGAAACGGGTCAAAATTGAAGCTTTTGAGTAAGCAAAACTCTGTAAAAATGGCAATTTTGGTCACTGTGAGGGTTTAAAAAGTGGCTATTCAACATGAGGCACGATCCAATTGACATTTTGAATAATTTTGGGTACAGTCCAAAAAATCAATTTTCGGATGAAAAACGATGACTCCGGACCTGTCGAACAATCCCAAAATGGTCAATATGGATGAAATTTTAACATTTAATCTTTTGACTCTAAATGACTGTTGGATGTGAATTATGACTTTGTCAACTAAAATAAGTGTGTTTAAAGTCATTTCTGTGCCTGAAACGGGTCAAAATTGAAGCTTTTGAGTAAGCAAAACTCTGTAAAAATGGCAATTTTGGTCACTGTGAGGGTTTAAAAAGTGGTTATTCAACACGAGGCACGATCCAATTGACATTTTGAATAATTTTTGGTACAGTCCAAAAAATCAATTTTCGGATGAAAAACGATGACTCCGGACCTGTCGAACGATCCCAAAATGGTCAATATGGATGAAATTTTAACATTTAATCTTTTGACTCTAAATGACTGTTGGATGTGAATTATGACTTTGTCAACTAAAATAAGTGTGTTTAAAGTCATTTCTGTGCATGAAACGGGTCAAAATTGAAGCTTTTGAGTAAGAAAAACTCTGTAAAAATGGCAATTTTGGTCACTGTGAGGGTTTAAAAAGTGGTTATTCAACATGAGGCACGATCCAATTGACATTTTGAATAATTTTGGGTACAGTCCAAAAAATCAATTTTCGGATGAAAAACGATGACTCCGGACCTGTCGAACAATCCCAAAATGGTCAATATGGATGAAATTTTAACATTTAATCTTTTGACTCTAAATGACTGTTGGATGTGAATTATGACTTTGTCAACTAAAATAAGTGTGTTTAAAGTCATTTCTGTGCCTGAAACGGGTCAAAATTGAAGCTTTTGAGTAAGCAAAACTCTGTAAAAATGGCAATTTTGGTCACTGTGAGGGTTTAAAAAGTGGTTATTCAACACGAGGCACGATCCAATTGACATTTTGAATAATTTTTGGTACAGTCCAAAAAATCAATTTTTGGATGAAAAACGATGACTCCGGACCTGTCGAACGATCCCAAAATGGTCAATATGGATGAAATTTTAACATTTAATCTTTTGACTCTAAATGACTGTTGGATGTGAATTATGACTTTGTCAACTAAAATAAGTGTGTTTAAAGTCATTTCTGTGCATGAAACGGGTCAAAATTGAAGCTTTTGAGTAAGAAAAACTCTGTAAAAATGGCAATTTTGGTCACTGTGAGGGTTTAAAAAGTGGTTATTCAACATGAGGCACGATCCAATTGACATTTTGAATCATTTTTGGTACAGTCCAAAAAATCAATTTTCGGATGAAAAACGATGACTCCGGACCTGTCAAACGATCCCAAAATGGTTAATATGGATGAAATTTTAACATTTAATCTTTTGACTCTAAATGACTGTTGGATGTGAATTATGACTTTGACAACTAAAATAAGTGTGTTTAAAGTCATTTCTGTGCCTGAAACGGGTCAAAATTGAAGCTTTTGAGTAAGCAAAACTCTGTAAAAATGGCAATTTTGGTCACTGTGAGGGTTTAAAAAGTGGTTATTCAACATGAGGCACGATCCAATTGACATTTTGAATCATTTTTGGTACAGTCCAAAAAATCAATTTTCGGATGAAAAATGATGACTCCGGACCTGTCGAACGATCCCAAAATGGTCAATATGGATGAAATTTTAACATTTAATCTTTTGACTCTAAATGACTGTTGGATGTGAATTATGACTTTGTCAACTAAAATAAGTGTGTTTAAAGTTATTTCTGTGCCTGAAACGGGTCAAAATTGAAGCTTTTGAGTAAGCAAAACTCTGTAAAAATGGCAATTTTGGTCACTGTGAGGGTTTAAAAAGTGGTTATTCAACATGAGGCAGAATCCAATTGACATTTTGAATCATTTTTGGTACAGTCCAAAAAATCAATTTTCGGATGAAAAACGATGACTCCGGACCTGTCGAACGATCCCAAAATGGTCAATATGGATGAAATTTTAACATTTAATCTTTTGACTCTAAATGACTGTTGGATGTGAATTATGACTTTGTCAACTACAATAAGTGTGTTGGAAGTCATTTTTGTGCCTGAAACGGGTCAAAATTGAAGCTTTTGAGTAAGCAAAACTCTGTAAAAATGGCAATTTTGGTCACTGTGAGGGTTTAAAAAGTGGTTATTCAACATGAGGCACGATCCAATTGACATTTTGAATCATTTTTGGTACAGTCCAAAAAATCAATTTTCGGATGAAAAACGATGACTCCGGACCTGTCGAACGATCCCAAAATGGTCAATATGGATGAAATTTTAACATTTAATCTTTTGACTCTAAATGACTGTTGGATGTGAATTATGACTTTGTCAACTAAAATAAGTATGTTTAAAGTCATTTCTGTGCCGGAAACGGTCAAAATTGAAGCTTTTGAGTAAGCAAAACTCTGTAAAAATGGCAATTTTGGTCACTGTGAGGGTTTAAAAAGTGGTTATTCAACATGAGGCACGATCCAATTGACATTTTGAATCATTTTTGGTACAGTCCAAAAAATCAATTTTCGGATGAAAAACGATGACTCCGGACCTGTCGAACGATCCCAAAATGGTCAATATGGATGAAATTTTAACATTTAATCTTTTGACTCTAAATGACTGTTGGATGTGAATTATGACTTTGTCAACTAAAATAAGTATGTTTAAAGTCATTTCTGTGCCGGAAACGGTCAAAATTGAAGCTTTTGAGTAAGCAAAACTCTGTAAAAATGGCAATTTTGGTCACTGTGAGGGTTTAAAAAGTGGTTATTCAACATGAGGCACGATCCAATTGACATTTTGAATCATTTTTGGTACAGTCCAAAAAATCAATTTTCGGATGAAAAACGATGACTCCGGACCTGTCGAACTATCCCAAAATGGTTAATATGGATGAAATTTTAACATTTAATCTTTTGACTCTAAATGACTGTTGGATGTGAATTATGACTTTGTCAACTAAAATAAGTGTGTTTAAAGTCATTTCTGTGCCTGAAACGGGTCAAAATTGAAGCTTTTGAGTAAGAAAAACTCTGTAAAAATGGCAATTTTGGTCACTGTGAGGGTTTAAAAAGTGGTTATTCAATATGAGGCACGATCCAATTGACATTTTGAATCATTTTTGGTACAGTCCAAAAAATCAATTTTCGGATGAAAAACGATGACTCCGGACCTGTCAAACGATCCCAAAATGGTCAATATGGATGAAATTTTAACATTTAATCTTTTGACTCTAAATGACTGTTGGATGTGAATTATGACTTTGTCAACTAAAATAAGTGTGTTTAAAGTTATTTCTGTGCCTGAAACGGGTCAAAATTGAAGCTTTTGAGTAAGCAAAACTCTGTAAAAATGGCAATTTTGGTCACTGTGAGGGTTTAAAAAGTGGTTATTCAACATGAGGCACGATCCAATTGACATTTTGAATCATTTTTGGTACAGTCCAAAAAATCAATTTTCGGATGAAAAACGATGACTCCGGACCTGTCGAACGATCCCAAAATGGTCAATATGGATGAAATTTTAACATTTAATCTTTTGACTCTAAATGACTGTTGGATGTGAATTATGACTTTGTCAACTAAAATAAGTGTGTTTGAAGTCATTTTTGTGCCTGAAACGGGTCAAAATTGAAGCTTTTGAGTAAGCAAAACTCTGTAAAAATGGCAATTTTGGTCACTGTGAGGGTTTAAAAAGTTGTTATTCAACATGAGGCACGATCCAATTGACATTTTGAATCATTTTTGGTACAGTCCAAAAAATCAATTTTCGGATGAAAAACGATGACTGTCGAAACAATCCCAAAATGGTCAATATGGATGAAATTTTAACATTTAATCTTTTGACTCTAAATGACTGTTGGATGTGAATTATGACTTTGTCAACTAAAATAAGTGTGTTTAAAGTCATTTCTGTGCCTGAAACGGGTCAAAATTGAAGCTTATGAGTAAGCAAAACTCTGTAAAAATGGCAATTTTGGTTACTGTGAGGGTTTAAAAAGTGGTTATTCAACATGAGGCACGATCCAATTGCCATTTTGAATCATTTTTGGTACAGTCCAAAAAATCAATTTTCGGATGAAAAACGATGACTCCGGACCTGTCGAACAATCCCAAAATGGTCAATATGGATGAAATTTTAACATTTAATCTTTTGACTCTAAATGACTGTTGGATGTGAATTATGACTTTGTCAACTAAAATAAGTGTGTTTAAAGTCATTTCTGTGCCTGAAACGGGGCAAAATTGAAGCTTTTGAGTAAGCAAAACTCCGTAAAAATGGCAATTTTGGTCACTGTGAGGGTTTAAAAAGTGGTTATTCAACATGAGGCACGATCCAATTGACATTTTGAATCATTTTTGGTACAGTCCAAAAAATCAATTTTCGGATGAAAAACGATGACTCCGGGACCTGTCGAACGATCCCAAAATGGTCAATATGGATGAAATTTTAACATTTAATCTTTTGACTCTAAATGACTGTTGGATGTGAATTATGACTTTGTCAACTAAAATAAGTGTGTTTAAAGTTATTTCTGTGCCTGAAACGGGTCAAAATTGAAGCTTTTGAGTAAGCAAAACTCTGTAAAAATGGCAATTTTGGTCACTGTGAGGGTTTAAAAAGTGGTTATTCAACATGAGGCACGATCCAATTGACATTTTGAATCATTTTTGGTACAGTCCAAAAAATCAATTTTCGGATGAAAAACGATGACTCCGGACCTGTCGAACTATCCCAAAGTGGTTAATATGGATGAAATTTTAACATT
Organism: Lissotriton vulgaris; assembly: GCF_964263255.1. Taxonomy (NCBI): domain Eukaryota; kingdom Metazoa; phylum Chordata; class Amphibia; order Caudata; family Salamandridae; genus Lissotriton; species Lissotriton vulgaris. Next base: position 407,548 of record NW_028241576.1, read on the forward strand.
TAATCTTTTGACTCTAAATGACTGTTGGATGTGAATTATGACTTTGTCAACTAAAATAAGTGTGTTTAAAGTTATTTCTGTGCCTGAAACGGGTCAAAATTGAAGCTTTTGAGTAAGCAAAACTCTGTAAAAATGGCAATTTTGGTCACTGTGAGGGTTTAAAAAGTGGCTATTCAACATGAGGCACGATCCAATTGACATTTTGAATAATTTTGGGTACAGTCCAAAAAATCAATTTTCGGATGAAAAACGATGACTCCGGACCTGTCGAACAATCCCAAAATGGTCAATATGGATGAAATTTTAACATTTAATCTTTTGACTCTAAATGACTGTTGGATGTGAATTATGACTTTGTCAACTAAAATAAGTGTGTTTAAAGTCATTTCTGTGCCTGAAACGGGTCAAAATTGAAGCTTTTGAGTAAGCAAAACTCTGTAAAAATGGCAATTTTGGTCACTGTGAGGGTTTAAAAAGTGGTTATTCAACACGAGGCACGATCCAATTGACATTTTGAATAATTTTTGGTACAGTCCAAAAAATCAATTTTTGGATGAAAAACGATGACTCCGGACCTGTCGAACGATCCCAAAATGGTCAATATGGATGAAATTTTAACATTTAATCTTTTGACTCTAAATGACTGTTGGATGTGAATTATGACTTTGTCAACTAAAATAAGTGTGTTTAAAGTCATTTCTATGCATGAAACGGGTCAAAATTGAAGCTTTTGAGTAAGAAAAACTCTGTAAAAATGGCAATTTTGGTCACTGTGAGGGTTTAAAAAGTGGTTATTCAACATGAGGCACGATCCAATTGACATTTTGAATCATTTTTGGTACAGTCCAAAAAATCAATTTTCGGATGAAAAACGATGACTCCGGACCTGTCAAACGATCCCAAAATGGTTAATATGGATGAAATTTTAACATTTAATCTTTTGACTCTAAATGACTGTTGGATGTGAATTATGACTTTGACAACTAAAATAAGTGTGTTTAAAGTCATTTCTGTGCCTGAAACGGGTCAAAATTGAAGCTTTTGAGTAAGCAAAACTCTGTAAAAATGGCAATTTTGGTCACTGTGAGGGTTTAAAAAGTGGTTATTCAACATGAGGCACGATCCAATTGACATTTTGAATCATTTTTGGTACAGTCCAAAAAATCAATTTTCGGATGAAAAATGATGACTCCGGACCTGTCGAACGATCCCAAAATGGTCAATATGGATGAAATTTTAACATTTAATCTTTTGACTCTAAATGACTGTTGGATGTGAATTATGACTTTGTCAACTAAAATAAGTGTGTTTAAAGTCATTTCTGTGCATGAAACGGGTCAAAATTGAAGCTTTTGAGTAAGAAAAACTCTGTAAAAATGGCAATTTTGGTCACTGTGAGGGTTTAAAAAGTGGTTATTCAACATGAGGCACGATCCAATTGACATTTTGAATAATTTTGGGTACAGTCCAAAAAATCAATTTTCGGATGAAAAACGATGACTCCGGACCTGTCGAACAATCCCAAAATGGTCAATATGGATGAAATTTTAACATTTAATCTTTTGACTCTAAATGACTGTTGGATGTGAATTATGACTTTGTCAACTAAAATAAGTGTGTTTAAAGTCATTTCTGTGCCTGAAACGGGTCAAAATTGAAGCTTTTGAGTAAGCAAAACTCTGTAAAAATGGCAATTTTGGTCACTGTGAGGGTTTAAAAAGTGGTTATTCAACATGAGGCACGATCCAATTGACATTTTGAATCATTTTTGGTACAGTCCAAAAAATCAATTTTCGGATGAAAAACGATGACTCCGGACCTGTCAAACGATCCCAAAATGGTTAATATGGATGAAATTTTAACATTTAATCTTTTGACTCTAAATGACTGTTGGATGTGAATTATGACTTTGACAACTAAAATAAGTGTGTTTAAAGTCATTTCTGTGCCTGAAACGGGTCAAAATTGAAGCTTTTGAGTAAGCAAAACTCTGTAAAAATGGCAATTTTGGTCACTGTGAGGGTTTAAAAAGTGGTTATTCAACATGAGGCACGATCCAATTGACATTTTGAATCATTTTTGGTACAGTCCAAAAAATCAATTTTCGGATGAAAAATGATGACTCCGGACCTGTCGAACGATCCCAAAATGGTCAATATGGATGAAATTTTAACATTTAATCTTTTGACTCTAAATGACTGTTGGATGTGAATTATGACTTTGTCAACTAAAATAAGTGTGTTTAAAGTTATTTCTGTGCCTGAAACGGGTCAAAATTGAAGCTTTTGAGTAAGCAAAACTCTGTAAAAATGGCAATTTTGGTCACTGTGAGGGTTTAAAAAGTGGTTATTCAACATGAGGCACGATCCAATTGACATTTTGAATCATTTTTGGTACAGTCCAAAAAATCAATTTTCGGATGAAAAACGATGACTCCGGACCTGTCGAACGATCCCAAAATGGTCAATATGGATGAAATTTTAACATTTAATCTTTTGACTCTAAATTACTGTTGGATGTGAATTATGACTTTGTCAACTAAAATAAGTGTGTTGGAAGTCATTTTTGTGCCTGAAACGGGTCAAAATTGAAGCTTTTGAGTAAGCAAAACTCTGTAAAAATGGCAATTTTGGTCACTGTGAGGGTTTAAAAAGTGGTTATTCAACATGAGGCACGATCCAATTGACATTTTGAATCATTTTTGGTACAGTCCAAAAAATCAATTTTCGGATGAAAAACGATGACTCCGGACCTGTCGAACGATCCCAAAAAATGGTCAATATCGATGAAATTTTAACATTTAATCTTTTGACTCTAAATGACTGTTGGATGTGAATTATGACTTTGTCAACTAAAATAAGTGTGTTTAAAGTCATTTCTGTGCCTGAAACGGGTCAAAATTGAAGCTTTTGAGTAAGCAAAACTCTGTAAAAATGGCAATTTTGGTCACTGTGAGGGTTTAAAAAGTGGTTATTCAACATGAGGCACGATCCAATTGACATTTTGAATCATTTTTGGTACAGTCCAATAAATCAATTTTCGGATGAAAAACGTTGACTCCGGACCTGTCGAACAATCCCAAAATGGTCAATATGGATGAAATTTTAACATTTAATCTTTTGACTCTAAATGACTGTTGGATGTGAATTATGACTTTGTCAACTAAAATAAGTGTGTTTAAAGTCATTTCTGTGCCTGAAACGGGTCAAAATTGAAACTTTTGAGTAAGCAAAACTCTGTAAAAATGGCAATTTTGGTCACTGTGAGGGTTTAAAAAGTGGCTATTCAACATGAGGCACGATCCAATTGACATTTTGAATCATTTTTGGTACAGTCCAAAAAATCAATTTTGGGATGAAAAACGATGACTCCGGACCTGTTGAACAATCCCAAAATGGTCAATATGGATGAAATTTTAACATTTAATCTTTTGACTCTAAATGACTGTTGGATGTGAATTATGAATTTGTCAACTAAAATAAGTGTGTTTAAAGTCATTTCTGTGCCTGAAACGGGTCAAAATTGAAGCTTTTGAGTAAGCAAAACTCTAAAAATGGCAATTTTGGTCACTGTGAGGGTTTAAAAAGTGGTTATTCAACATGAGGCACGATCCAATTGACATTTTGAATCATTTTTGGTACAGTCCAAAAAATCAATTTTCGGATGAAAAACGATGACTCCGGACCTGTCAAACGATCCCAAAATGGTCAATGTGGATGAAATTTTAACATTTAATCTTTTGACTCTAAATGACTGTTGGATGTGAATTATGACTTTGTCAACTAAAATAAGTGTGTTTAAAGTCATTTCTGTGCCTGAAACGGGTCAAAATTGAAGCTTTTGAGTAAGCAAAACTATGTAAAAATGGCAATTTTGGTTACTGTGAGGGGTTAAAAAGTGGTTATTCAACATGAGGCACGATCCAATTGACATTTTGAATCATTTTTGGTACAGTCCAAAAAATCAATTTTCGGATGAAAAACGATGACTCCGGACCTGTCGAACGATCCCAAAATGTTTAATATGGATGAAATTTTAACATTTAATCTTTTGACTCTAAATGACTGTTGGATGTGAATTATGACTTTGTCAACTAAAATAAGTGTGTTTAAAGTCATTTCTGTGCCTGAAACGGGTCAAAATTGAAGCTTTTGAGTAAGCAAAACTCTGTAAAAATGGCAATTTTGGTCACTGTGAGGGTTTAAAAAGTGGTTATTCAACATGAGGCACGATCCAATTGACATTTTGAATCATTTTTGGTACAGTCCAAAAAATCAATTTTCGGGTTAAAAAACGATGACTCCGGATCTGTCGAACGATCCCAAAATGGTCAATATGGATGAAATTTTAACATTTAATCTTTTGACTCTAAATGACTGTTGGATGTGAATTATGACTTTGTCAACTAAAATAAGTGTGTTTAAAGTCATTTCTGTGCCTGAAACGGGTCAAAATTGAAGCTTTTGAGTAAGCAAAACTCTGTAAAAATGGCAATTTTGGTCACTGTGAGGGTTTAAAAAGTGGTTATTCAACATGAGGCACGATCCAATTGACATTTTGAATCATTTTTGGTATAGTCCAAAAAATCAATTTTCCGATGAAAAACGATGACTCCGGACCTGTCGAACGATCCCAAAATGTTTAATTTGGATGAAATTTTAACATTTAATCTTTTGACTCTAAATGACTGTTGGATGTGAATTATGACTTTGTCAACTAAAATAAGTGTGTTTAAAGTCATTTCTGTGCCTGAAACGGGTCAAAATTGAAGCTTTTGAGTAAGCAAAACTCTGTAAAAATGGCAATTTTGGTCACTGTGAGGGTTTAAAAAGTGGTTATTCAACATGAGGCACGATCCAATTGACATTTTGATTCATTTTTGGTACAGTCCAAAAAATCAATTTTCGGGTTAAAAAACGATGACTCCGGATCTGTCGAACGATCCCAAAATGGTCAATATGGATGAAATTTTAACATTTAATCTTTTGACTCTAAATGACTGTTGGATGTGAATTATGACTTTGTCAACTAAAATAAGTGTGTTTAAATTCATTTCTGTGCCTGAAACGGGTCAAAATTGAAGCTTTTGAGTAAGCAAAACTCTGTAAAAATGGCAATTTTGGTCACTGTGAGGGTTTAAAAAGTGGCTATTCAACATGAGGCACGATCCAATTGACATTTTGAATAATTTTGGGTACAGTCCAAAAAATCAATTTTCGGATGAAAAACGATGACTCCGGACCTGTCGAACAATCCCAAAATGGTCAATATGGATGAAATTTTAACATTTAATCTTTTGACTCTAAATGACTGTTGGATGTGAATTATGACTTTGTCAACTAAAATAAGTGTGTTTAAAGTCATTTCTGTGCCTGAAACGGGTCAAAATTGAAGCTTTTGAGTAAGCAAAACTCTGTAAAAATGGCAATTTTGGTCACTGTGAGGGTTTAAAAAGTGGTTATTCAACACGAGGCACGATCCAATTGACATTTTGAATAATTTTTGGTACAGTCCAAAAAATCAATTTTCGGATGAAAAACGATGACTCCGGACCTGTCGAACGATCCCAAAATGGTCAATATGGATGAAATTTTAACATTTAATCTTTTGACTCTAAATGACTGTTGGATGTGAATTATGACTTTGTCAACTAAAATAAGTGTGTTTAAAGTCATTTCTGTGCATGAAACGGGTCAAAATTGAAGCTTTTGAGTAAGAAAAACTCTGTAAAAATGGCAATTTTGGTCACTGTGAGGGTTTAAAAAGTGGTTATTCAACATGAGGCACGATCCAATTGACATTTTGAATAATTTTGGGTACAGTCCAAAAAATCAATTTTCGAATGAAAAACGATGACTCCGGACCTGTCGAACAATCCCAAAATGGTCAATATGGATGAAATTTTAACATTTAATCTTTTGACTCTAAATGACTGTTGGATGTGAATTATGACTTTGTCAACTAAAATAAGTGTGTTTAAAGTCATTTCTGTGCCTGAAACGGGTCAAAATTGAAGCTTTTGAGTAAGCAAAACTCTGTAAAAATGGCAATTTTGGTCACTGTGAGGGTTTAAAAAGTGGTTATTCAACACGAGGCACGATCCAATTGACATTTTGAATAATTTTTGGTACAGTCCAAAAAATCAATTTTTGGATGAAAAACGATGACTCCGGACCTGTCGAACGATCCCAAAATGGTCAATATGGATGAAATTTTAACATTTAATCTTTTGACTCTAAATGACTGTTGGATGTGAATTATGACTTTGTCAACTAAAATAAGTGTGTTTAAAGTCATTTCTGTGCATGAAACGGGTCAAAATTGAAGCTTTTGAGTAAGAAAAACTCTGTAAAAATGGCAATTTTGGTCACTGTGAGGGTTTAAAAAGTGGTTATTCAACATGAGGCACGATCCAATTGACATTTTGAATCATTTTTGGTACAGTCCAAAAAATCAATTTTCGGATGAAAAACGATGACTCCGGACCTGTCAAACGATCCCAAAATGGTTAATATGGATGAAATTTTAACATTTAATCTTTTGACTCTAAATGACTGTTGGATGTGAATTATGACTTTGACAACTAAAATAAGTGTGTTTAAAGTCATTTCTGTGCCTGAAACGGGTCAAAATTGAAGCTTTTGAGTAAGCAAAACTCTGTAAAAATGGCAATTTTTGTCACTGTGAGGGTTTAAAAAGTGGTTATTCAACATGAGGCACGATCCAATTGACATTTTGAATCATTTTTGGTACAGTCCAAAAAATCAATTTTCGGATGAAAAATGATGACTCCGGACCTGTCGAACGATCCCAAAATGGTCAATATGGATGAAATTTTAACATTTAATCTTTTGACTCTAAATGACTGTTGGATGTGAATTATGACTTTGTCAACTAAAATAAGTGTGTTTAAAGTTATTTCTGTGCCTGAAACGGGTCAAAATTGAAGCTTTTGAGTAAGCAAAACTCTGTAAAAATGGCAATTTTGGTCACTGTGAGGGTTTAAAAAGTGGTTATTCAACATGAGGCAGAATCCAATTGACATTTTGAATCATTTTTGGTACAGTCCAAAAAATCAATTTTCGGATGAAAAACGATGACTCCGGACCTGTCGAACGATCCCAAAATGGTCAATATGGATGAAATTTTAACATTTAATCTTTTGACTCTAAATGACTGTTGGATGTGAATTATGACTTTGTCAACTACAATAAGTGTGTTGGAAGTCATTTTTGTGCCTGAAACGGGTCAAAATTGAAGCTTTTGAGTAAGCAAAACTCTGTAAAAATGGCAATTTTGGTCACTGTGAGGGTTTAAAAAGTGGTTATTCAACATGAGGCACGATCCAATTGACATTTTGAATAATTTTGGGTACAGTCCAAAAAATCAATTTTCGGATGAAAAACGATGACTCCGGACCTGTCGAACAATCCCAAAATGGTCAATATGGATGAAATTTTAACATTTAATCTTTTGACTCTAAATGACTGTTGGATGTGAATTATGACTTTGTCAACTAAAATAAGTGTGTTTAAAGTCATTTCTGTGCCTGAAACGGGTCAAAATTGAAGCTTTTGAGTAAGCAAAACTCTGTAAAAATGGCAATTTTGGTCACTGTGAGGGTTTAAAAAGTGGTTATTCAACACGAGGCACGATCCAATTGACATTTTGAATAATTTTTGGTACAGTCCAAAAAATCAATTTTTGGATGAAAAACGATGACTCCGGACCTGTCGAACGATCCCAAAATGGTCAATATGGATGAAATTTTAACATTTAATCTTTTGACTCTAAATGACTGTTGGATGTGAATTATGACTTTGTCAACTAAAATAAGTGTGTTTAAAGTCATTTCTGTGCATGAAACGGGTCAAAATTGAAGCTTTTGAGTAAGAAAAACTCTGTAAAAATGGCAATTTTGGTCACTGTGAGGGTTTAAAAAGTGGTTATTCAACATGAGGCACGATCCAATTGACATTTTGAATCATTTTTGGTACAGTCCAAAAAATCAATTTTCGGATGAAAAACGATGACTCCGGACCTGTCAAACGATCCCAAAATGGTTAATATGGATGAAATTTTAACATTTAATCTTTTGACTCTAAATGACTGTTGGATGTGAATTATGACTTTGACAACTAAAATAAGTGTGTTTAAAGTCATTTCTGTGCCTGAAACGGGTCAAAATTGAAGCTTTTGAGTAAGCAAAACTCTGTAAAAATGGCAATTTTTGTCACTGTGAGGGTTTAAAAAGTGGTTATTCAACATGAGGCACGATCCAATTGACATTTTGAATCATTTTTGGTACAGTCCAAAAAATCAATTTTCGGATGAAAAATGATGACTCCGGACCTGTCGAACGATCCCAAAATGGTCAATATGGATGAAATTTTAACATTTAATCTTTTGACTCTAAATGACTGTTGGATGTGAATTATGACTTTGTCAACTAAAATAAGTGTGTTTAAAGTTATTTCTGTGCCTGAAACGGGTCAAAATTGAAGCTTTTGAGTAAGCAAAACTCTGTAAAAATGGCAATTTTGGTCACTGTGAGGGTTTAAAAAGTGGTTATTCAACATGAGGCAGAATCCAATTGACATTTTGAATCATTTTTGGTACAGTCCAAAAAATCAATTTTCGGATGAAAAACGATGACTCCGGACCTGTCGAACGATCCCAAAATGGTCAATATGGATGAAATTTTAACATTTAATCTTTTGACTCTAAATGACTGTTGGATGTGAATTATGACTTTGTCAACTACAATAAGTGTGTTGGAAGTCATTTTTGTGCCTGAAACGGGTCAAAATTGAAGCTTTTGAGTAAGCAAAACTCTGTAAAAATGGCAATTTTGGTCACTGTGAGGGTTTAAAAAGTGGTTATTCAACATGAGGCACGATCCAATTGACATTTTGAATCATTTTTGGTACAGTCCAAAAAATCAATTTTCGGATGAAAAACGATGACTCCGGACCTGTCGAACTATCCCAAAATGGTTAATATGGATGAAATTTTAACATTTAATCTTTTGACTCTAAATGACTGTTGGATGTGAATTATGACTTTGTCAACTAAAATAAGTGTGTTTAAAGTTATTTCTGTGCCTGAAACGGGTCAAAATTGAAGCTTTTGAGTAAGCAAAACTCTGTAAAAATGGCAATTTTGGTCACTGTGAGGGTTTAAAAAGTGGCTATTCAACATGAGGCACGATCCAATTGACATTTTGAATAATTTTGGGTACAGTCCAAAAAATCAATTTTCGGATGAAAAACGATGACTCCGGACCTGTCGAACGATCCCAAAATGGTCAATATGGATGAAATTTTAACATTTAATCTTTTGACTCTAAATGACTGTTGGATGTGAATTATGACTTTGTCAACTAAAATAAGTGTGTTGGAAGTCATTTTTGTGCCTGAAACGGGTCAAAATTGAAGCTTTTGAGTAAGCAAAACTCTGTAAAAATGGCAATTTTGGTCACTGTGAGGGTTTAAAAAGTGGTTATTCAACATGAGGCACGATCCAATTGACATTTTGAATCATTTTTGGTACAGTCCAAAAAATCAATTTTCGGATGAAAAACGATGACTCCGGACCTGTCGAACGATCCCAAAATGGTCAATATGGATGAAATTTTAACATTTAATCTTTTGACTCTAAATGACTGTTGGATGTGAATTATGACTTTGTCAACTAAAATAAGTATGTTTAAAGTCATTTCTGTGCCGGAAACGGTCAAAATTGAAGCTTTTGAGTAAGCAAAACTCTGTAAAAATGGCAATTTTGGTCACTGTGAGGGTTTAAAAAGTGGTTATTCAACATGAGGCACGATCCAATTGACATTTTGAATCATTTTTGGTACAGTCCAAAAAATCAATTTTCGGATGAAAAACGATGACTCCGGACCTGTCGAACTATCCCAAAATGGTTAATATGGATGAAATTTTAACATTTAATCTTTTGACTCTAAATGACTGTTGGATGTGAATTATGACTTTGTCAACTAAAATAAGTGTGTTTAAAGTCATTTCTGTGCCTGAAACGGGTCAAAATTGAAGCTTTTGAGTAAGAAAAACTCTGTAAAAATGGCAATTTTGGTCACTGTGAGGGTTTAAAAAGTGGTTATTCAACATGAGGCACGATCCAATTGACATTTTGAATCATTTTTGGTACAGTCCAAAAAATCAATTTTCGGATGAAAAACGATGACTCCGGACCTGTCAAACGATCCCAAAATGGTCAATATGGATGAAATTTTAACATTTAATCTTTTGACTCTAAATGACTGTTGGATGTGAATTATGACTTTGTCAACTAAAATAAGTGTGTTTAAAGTTATTTCTGTGCCTGAAACGGGTCAAAATTGAAGCTTTTGAGTAAGCAAAACTCTGTAAAAATGGCAATTTTGGTCACTGTGAGGGTTTAAAAAGTGGTTATTCAACATGAGGCACGATCCAATTGACATTTTGAATCATTTTTGGTACAGTCCAAAAAATCAATTTTCGGATGAAAAACGATGACTCCGGACCTGTCGAACGATCCCAAAATGGTCAATATGGATGAAATTTTAACATTTAATCTTTTGACTCTAAATGACTGTTGGATGTGAATTATGACTTTGTCAACTAAAATAAGTGTGTTTGAAGTCATTTTTGTGCCTGAAACGGGTCAAAATTGAAGCTTTTGAGTAAGCAAAACTCTGTAAAAATGGCAATTTTGGTCACTGTGAGGGTTTAAAAAGTGGTTATTCAACATGAGGCACGATCCAATTGACATTTTGAATCATTTTTGGTACAGTCCAAAAAATCAATTTTCGGATGAAAAACGATGACTGTCGAAACAATCCCAAAATGGTCAATATGGATGAAATTTTAACATTTAATCTTTTGACTCTAAATGACTGTTGGATGTGAATTATGACTTTGTCAACTAAAATAAGTGTGTTTAAAGTCATTTCTGTGCCTGAAACGGGTCAAAATTGAAGCTTATGAGTAAGCAAAACTCTGTAAAAATGGCAATTTTGGTTACTGTGAGGGTTTAAAAAGTGGTTATTCAACATGAGGCACGATCCAATTGCCATTTTGAATCATTTTTGGTACAGTCCAAAAAATCAATTTTCGGATGAAAAACGATGACTCCGGACCTGTCGAACAATCCCAAAATGGTCAATATGGATGAAATTTTAACATTTAATCTTTTGACTCTAAATGACTGTTGGATGTGAATTATGACTTTGTCAACTAAAATAAGTGTGTTTAAAGTCATTTCTGTGCCTGAAACGGGGCAAAATTGAAGCTTTTGAGTAAGCAAAACTCCGTAAAAATGGCAATTTTGGTCACTGTGAGGGTTTAAAAAGTGGTTATTCAACATGAGGCACGATCCAATTGACATTTTGAATCATTTTTGGTACAGTCCAAAAAATCAATTTTCGGATGAAAAACGATGACTCCGGGACCTGTCGAACGATCCCAAAATGGTCAATATGGATGAAATTTTAACATTTAATCTTTTGACTCTAAATGACTGTTGGATGTGAATTATGACTTTGTCAACTAAAATAAGTGTGTTTAAAGTTATTTCTGTGCCTGAAACGGGTCAAAATTGAAGCTTTTGAGTAAGCAAAACTCTGTAAAAATGGCAATTTTGGTCACTGTGAGGGTTTAAAAAGTGGTTATTCAACATGAGGCACGATCCAATTGACATTTTGAATCATTTTTGGTACAGTCCAAAAAATCAATTTTCGGATGAAAAACGATGACTCCGGACCTGTCGAACTATCCCAAAGTGGTTAATATGGATGAAATTTTAACATTTAATCTTTTGACTCTAAATGACTGTTGGATGTGAATTATGACTTTGTCAACTAAAATAAGTGTGTTTAAAGTTATTTCTGTGCCTGAAACGGGTCAAAATTGAAGCTTTTGAGTAAGCAAAACTCTGTAAAAATGGCAATTTTGGTCACTGTGAGGGTTTAAAAAGTGGCTATTCAACATGAGGCACGATCCAATTGACATTTTGAATAATTTTGGGTACAGTCCAAAAAATCAATTTTCGGATGAAAAACGATGACTCCGGACCTGTCGAACAATCCCAAAATGGTCAATATGGATGAAATTTTAACATTTAATCTTTTGACTCTAAATGACTGTTGGATGTGAATTATGACTTTGTCAACTAAAATAAGTGTGTTTAAAGTCATTTCTGTGCCTGAAACGGGTCAAAATTGAAGCTTTTGAGTAAGCAAAACTCTGTAAAAATGGCAATTTTGGTCACTGTGAGGGTTTAAAAAGTGGTTATTCAACATGAGGCACGATCCAATTGACATTTTGAATAATTTTTGGTACAGTCCAAAAAATCAATTTTTGGATGAAAAACGATGACTCCGGACCTGTCGAACGATCCCAAAATGGTCAATATGGATGAAATTTTAACATTTAATCTTTTGACTCTAAATGACTGTTGGATGTGAATTATGACTTTGTCAACTAAAATAAGTGTGTTTAAAGTCATTTCTGTGCATGAAACGGGTCAAAATTGAAGCTTTTGAGTAAGAAAAACTCTGTAAAAATGGCAATTTTGGTCACTGTGAGGGTTTAAAAAGTGGTTATTCAACATGAGGCACGATCCAATTGACATTTTGAATCATTTTTGGTACAGTCCAAAAAATCAATTTTCGGATGAAAAACGATGACTCCGGACCTGTCAAACGATCCCAAAATGGTTAATATGGATGAAATTTTAACATTTAATCTTTTGACTCTAAATGACTGTTGGATGTGAATTATGACTTTGACAACTAAAATAAGTGTGTTTAAAGTCATTTCTGTGCCTGAAACGGGTCAAAATTGAAGCTTTTGAGTAAGCAAAACTCTGTAAAAATGGCAATTTTGGTCACTGTGAGGGTTTAAAAAGTGGTTATTCAACATGAGGCACGATCCAATTGACATTTTGAATCATTTTTGGTACAGTCCAAAAAATCAATTTTCGGATGAAAAATGATGACTCCGGACCTGTCGAACGATCCCAAAATGGTCAATATGGATGAAATTTTAACATTTAATCTTTTGACTCTAAATGACTGTTGGATGTGAATTATGACTTTGTCAACTAAAATAAGTGTGTTTAAAGTTATTTCTGTGCCTGAAACGGGTCAAAATTGAAGCTTTTGAGTAAGCAAAACTCTGTAAAAATGGCAATTTTGGTCACTGTGAGGGTTTAAAAAGTGGTTATTCAACATGAGGCAGAATCCAATTGACATTTTGAATCATTTTTGGTACAGTCCAAAAAATCAATTTTCGGAGGAAAAACGATGACTCCGGACCTGTCGAACGATCCCAAAATGGTCAATATGGATGAAATTTTAACATTTAATCTTTTGACTCTAAATGACTGTTGGATGTGAATTATGACTTTGTCAACTAAAATAAGTGTGTTGGAAGTCATTTTTGTGCCTGAAACGGGTCAAAATTGAAGCTTTTGAGTAAGCAAAACTCTGTAAAAATTGCAATTTTGGTCACTGTGAGGGTTTAAAAAGTGGTTATTCAACATGAGGCACGATCCAATTGACATTTTGAATCATTTTTGGTACAGTCCAAAAAATCAATTTTCGGATGAAAAACGATGACTCCGGACCTGTCGAACGATCCCAAAATGGTCAATATGGATGAAATTTTTACATTTAATCTTTTGACTCTAAATGACTGTTGGATGTGAATTATGACTTTGTCAACTAAAATAAGTATGTTTAAAGTCATTTCTGTGCCGGAAACGGTCAAAATTGAAGCTTTTGAGTAAGCAAAACTCTGTAAAAATGGCAATTTTGGTCACTGTGAGGGTTTAAAAAGTGGTTATTCAACATGAGGCACGATCCAATTGACATTTTGAATCATTTTTGGTACAGTCCAAAAAATCAATTTTCGGATGAAAAACGATGACTCCGGACCTGTCGAACTATCCCAAAATGGTTAATATGGATGAAATTTTAACATTTAATCTTTTGACTCTAAATGACTGTTGGATGTGAATTATGACTTTGTCAACTAAAATAAGTGTGTTTAAAGTTATTTCTGTGCCTGAAACGGGTCAAAATTGAAGCTTTTGAGTAAGCAAAACTCTGTAAAAATGGCAATTTTGGTCACTGTGAGGGTTTAAAAAGTGGCTATTCAACATGAGGCACGATCCAATTGACATTTTGAATAATTTTGGGTACAGTCCAAAAAATCAATTTTCGGATGAAAAACGATGACTCCGGACCTGTCGAACGATCCCAAAATGGTCAATATGGATGAAATTTTAACATTTAATCTTTTGACTCTAAATGACTGTTGGATGTGAATTATGACTTTGTCAACTAAAATAAGTATGTTTAAAGTCATTTCTGTGCCGGAAACGGTCAAAATTGAAGCTTTTGAGTAAGCAAAACTCTGTAAAAATGGCAATTTTGGTCACTGTGAGGGTTTAAAAAGTGGTTATTCAACATGAGGCACGATCCAATTGACATTTTGAATCATTTTTGGTACAGTCCAAAAAATCAATTTTCGGATGAAAAACGATGACTCCGGACCTGTCGAACTATCCCAAAATGGTTAATATGGATGAAATTTTAACATTTAATCTTTTGACTCTAAATGACTGTTGGATGTGAATTATGACTTTGTCAACTAAAATAAGTGTGTTTAAAGTTATTTCTGTGCCTGAAACGGGTCAAAATTGAAGCTTTTGAGTAAGCAAAACTCTGTAAAAATGGCAATTTTGGTCACTGTGAGGGTTTAAAAAGTGGCTATTCAACATGAGGCACGATCCAATTGACATTTTGAATAATTTTGGGTACAGTCCAAAAAATCAATTTTCGGATGAAAAACGATGACTCCGGACCTGTCGAACAATCCCAAAATGGTCAATATGGATGAAATTTTAACATTTAATCTTTTGACTCTAAATGACTGTTGGATGTGAATTATGACTTTGTCAACTAAAATAAGTGTGTTTAAAGTCATTTCTGTGCCTGAAACGGGTCAAAATTGAAGCTTTTGAATAAGCAAAACTCTGTAAAAATGGCAATTTTGGTCACTGTGAGGGTTTAAAAAGTGGTTATTCAACACGAGGCACGATCCAATTGACATTTTGAATCATTTTTGGTACAGTCCAAAAAATCAATTTTCGGATGAAAAACAATGACTCCGGACCTGTCGAACGATCCCAAAATGGTCAATATGGATGAAATTTTAACATTTAATCTTTTGACTCTAAATGACTGTTGGATGTGAATTATGACTTTGTCAACTAAAATAAGTGTGTTTAAAGTCATTTCTGTGCCTGAAACGGGTCAAAATTGAAGCTTTTGAGTAAGAAAAACTCTGTAAAAATGGCAATTTTGGTCACTGTGAGGGTTTAAAAAGTGGTTATTCAACATGAGGCACGATCCAATTGACATTTTGAATCATTTTTGGTACAGTCCAAAAAATCAATTTTCGGATGAAAAACGATGACTCCGGACCTGTCAAACGATCCCAAAATGGTCAATATGGATGAAATTTTAACATTTAATCTTTTGACTCTAAATGACTGTTGGATGTGAATTATGACTTTGTCAACTAAAATAAGTGTGTTTAAAGTTATTTCTGTGCCTGAAACGGGTCAAAATTGAAGCTTTTGAGTAAGCAAAACTCTGTAAAAATGGCAATTTTGGTCACTGTGAGGGTTTAAAAAGTGGTTATTCAACATGAGGCACGATCCAATTGACATTTTGAATCATTTTTGGTACAGTCCAAAAAATCAATTTTCGGATGAAAAACGATGACTCCGGACCTGTCGAACGATCCCAAAATGGTCAATATGGATGAAATTTTAACATTTAATCTTTTGACTCTAAATGACTGTTGGATGTGAATTATGACTTTGTCAACTAAAATAAGTGTGTTTGAAGTCATTTTTGTGCCTGAAACGGGTCAAAATTGAAGCTTTTGAGTAAGCAAAACTCTGTAAAAATGGCAATTTTGGTCACTGTGAGGGTTTAAAAAGTGGTTATTCAACATGAGGCACGATCCAATTGACATTTTGAATCATTTTTGGTACAGTCCAAAAAATCAATTTTCGGATGAAAAACGATGACTGTCGAAACAATCCCAAAATGGTCAATATGGATGAAATTTTAACATTTAATCTTTTGACTCTAAATGACTGTTGGATGTGAATTATGACTTTGTCAACTAAAATAAGTGTGTTTAAAGTCATTTCTGTGCCTGAAACGGGTCAAAATTGAAGCTTTTGAGTAAGCAAAACTCTGTAAAAATGGCAATTTTGGTTACTGTGAGGGTTTAAAAAGTGGTTATTCAACATGAGGCACGATCCAATTGCCATTTTGAATCATTTTTGGTACAGTCCAAAAAATCAATTTTCGGATGAAAAACGATGACTCCGGACCTGTCGAACAATCCCAAAATGGTCAATATGGATGAAATTTTAACATTTAATCTTTTGACTCTAAATGACTGTTGGATGTGAATTATGACTTTGTCAACTAAAATAAGTGTGTTTAAAGTCATTTCTGTGCCTGAAACGGGGCAAAATTGAAGCTTTTGAGTAAGCAAAACTCCGTAAAAATGGCAATTTTGGTCACTGTGAGGGTTTAAAAAGTGGTTATTCAACATGAGGCACGATCCAATTGACATTTTGAATCATTTTTGGTACAGTCCAAAAAATCAATTTTCGGATGAAAAACGATGACTCCGGGACCTGTCGAACGATCCCAAAATGGTCAATATGGATGAAATTTTAACATTTAATCTTTTGACTCTAAATGACTGTTGGATGTGAATTATGACTTTGTCAACTAAAATAAGTGTGTTTAAAGTTATTTCTGTGCCTGAAACGGGTCAAAATTGAAGCTTTTGAGTAAGCAAAACTCTGTAAAAATGGCAATTTTGGTCACTGTGAGGGTTTAAAAAGTGGTTATTCAACATGAGGCACGATCCAATTGACATTTTGAATCATTTTTGGTACAGTCCAAAAAATCAATTTTCGGATGAAAAACGATGACTCCGGACCTGTCGAACTATCCCAAAGTGGTTAATATGGATGAAATTTTAACATTTAATCTTTTGACTCTAAATGACTGTTGGATGTGAATTATGACTTTGTCAACTAAAATAAGTGTGTTTAAAGTTATTTCTGTGCCTGAAACGGGTCAAAATTGAAGCTTTTGAGTAAGCAAAACTCTGTAAAAATGGCAATTTTGGTCACTGTGAGGGTTTAAAAAGTGGCTATTCAACATGAGGCACGATCCAATTGACATTTTGAATAATTTTGGGTACAGTCCAAAAAATCAATTTTCGGATGAAAAACGATGACTCCGGACCTGTCGAACAATCCCAAAATGGTCAATATGGATGAAATTTTAACATTTAATCTTTTGACTCTAAATGACTGTTGGATGTGAATTATGACTTTGTCAACTAAAATAAGTGTGTTTAAAGTCATTTCTGTGCCTGAAACGGGTCAAAATTGAAGCTTTTGAATAAGCAAAACTCTGTAAAAATGGCAATTTTGGTCACTGTGAGGGTTTAAAAAGTGGTTATTCAACACGAGGCACGATCCAATTGACATTTTGAATCATTTTTGGTACAGTCCAAAAAATCAATTTTCGGATGAAAAACGATGACTCCGGACCTGTCGAACGATCCCAAAATGGTCAATATGGATGAAATTTTAACATTTAATCTTTTGACTCTAAATGACTGTTGGATGTGAATTATGACTTTGTCAACTAAAATAAGTGTGTTTAAAGTCATTTCTGTGCCTGAAACGGGTCAAAATTGAAGCTTTTGAGTAAGAAAAACTCTGTAAAAATGGCAATTTTGGTCACTGTGGGGGTTTAAAAAGTGGTTATTCAACATGAGGCACGATCCAATTGACATTTTGAATCATTTTTGGTACAGTCCAAAAAATCAATTTTCGGATGAAAAACGATGACTCCGGACCTGTCAAACGATCCCAAAATGGTCAATATGGATGAAATTTTAACATTTAATCTTTTGACTCTAAATGACTGTTGGATGTGAATTATGACTTTGTCAACTAAAATAAGTGTGTTTAAAGTTATTTCTGTGCCTGAAACGGGTCAAAATTGAAGCTTTTGAGTAAGCAAAACTCTGTAAAAATGGCAATTTTGGTCACTGTGAGGGTTTAAAAAGTGGTTATTCAACATGAGGCACGATCCAATTGACATTTTGAATCATTTTTGGTACAGTCCATAAAATCAATTTTCGGATGAAAAACGATGACTCCGGACCTGTCGAACGATCCCAAAATGGTCAATATGGATGAAATTTTAACATTTAATCTATTGACTCTAAATGACTGTTGGATGTGAATTATGACTTTGTCAACTAAAATAAGTGTGTTTGAAGTCATTTTTGTGCCTGAAACGGGTCAAAATTGAAGCTTTTGAGTAAGCAAAACTCTGTAAAAATGGCAATTTTGGTCACTGTGAGGGTTTAAAAAGTGGTTATTCAACATGAGGCACGATCCAATTGACATTTTGAATCATTTTTGGTACAGTCCAAAAAATCAATTTTTGGATGAAAAACGATGACTCCGGATCTGTCGAACAATCCCAAAATGGTCAATATGGATGAAATTTTAACATTTAATCTTTTGACTCTAAATGACTGTTGGATGTGAATTATGACTTTGTCAACTAAAATAAGTGTGTTTAAAGTCATTTCTGTGCCTGAAACGGGTCAAAATTGAAGCTTTTGAGTAAGCAAAACTCTGTAAAAATGGCAATTTTGGTTACTGTGAGGGTTTAAAAAGTGGTTATTCAACATGAGGCACGATCCAATTGCCATTTTGAATCATTTTTGGTACAGTCCAAAAAATCAATTTTCGGATGAAAAACGATGACTCCGGACCTGTCGAACGATCCCAAAATGGTCAATATGGATGAAATTTTAACATTTAATCTTTTGACTCTAAATGACTGTTGGATGTGAATTATGACTTTGTCAACTAAAATAAGTGTGTTTGAAGTCATTTCTGTGCCTGAAACGGGTCACAATTGAAGCTTTTGAGTAAGCAAAACTCTGTAAAAATGGCAATTTTGGTCACTGTGAGGGTTTAAAAAGTGGTTATTCAACATGAGGCACGATCCAATTGACATTTTGAATCATTTTTGGTACAGTCCAAAAAATCAATTTTCGGATGAAAAACGATGACTCCGGACCTGTCGAACGATCCCAAAATGGTTAATATGGATGAAATTTTAACATTTAATCTTTTGACTCTAAATGACTGTTGGATGTGAATTATGACTTTGTCAACTAAAATAAGTGTGTTTAAAGTCATTTCTGTGCCTGAAACGGGTCAACATTGAAGCTTTTGAGTAAGCAAAACTCTGTAAAAATGGCAATTTTGGTCACTGTGAGGGTTTAAAAAGTGGTTATTCAACATGAGGCACGATCCAATTGACATTTTGAATCATTTTTGGTACAGTCCAAAAAATCAATTTTCGGATGAAAAACGATGACTCCGGACCTGTCGAACGATCCCAAAATGGTCAATATGGATGAAATTTTAACATTTAATCTTTTGACTCTAAATGACTGTTGGATGTGAATTATGACATTGTCAACTAAAATAAGTATGTTTAAAGTCATTTCTGTGCCGGAAACGGGTCAAAATTGACGCTTTTGAGTAAGCAAAACTCTGTAAAAATGGCAATTTTGGTCACTGTGAGGGTTTAAAAAGTGGTTATTCAACATGAGGCACGATCCAATTGACATTTTGAATCATTTTTGGTACAGTCCAAAAAATCAATTTTCGGATGAAAAACGATGACTCCGGACCTGTCGAACAATCCCAAAATGGTCAATATGGATGAAATTTTAACATTTAATCTTTTGACTCTAAATGACTGTTGGATGTGAATTATGACTTTGTCAACTAAAATAAGTGTGTTTAAAGTCATTTCTGTGCCTGAAACGGGTCAAAATTGAAGCTTTTGAGTAAGCAAAACTCTGTAAAAATGGCAATTTTGGTCACTGTGAGGGTTTAAAAAGTGGTTATTCAACATGAGGCACGATCCAATTGACATTTTGAATCATTTTTGGTACAGTCCAAAAAATCAATTTTCGGATGAAAAACGATGACTCCGGACCTGTCGAACGATCCCAAAATGGTCAATATGGATGAAATTTTAACATTTAATCTTTTGACTCTAAATGACTGTTGGATGTGAATTATGACTTTGTCAACTAAAATAAGTATGTTTAAAGTCATTTCTGTGCCGGAAACGGGTCAAAATTGAAGCTTTTGAGTAAGCAAAACTCTGTAAAAATGGCAATTTTGGTCACTGTGAGGGTTTAAAAAGTGGTTATTCAACATGAGGCACGATCCAATTGACATTTTGAATCATTTTTGGTACAGTCCAAAAAATCAATTTTCGGATGAAAAACGATGACTCCGGACCTGTCGAACAATCCCAAAATGGTCAATATGGATGAAATTTTAACATTTAATCTTTTGACTCTAAATGACTGTTGGATGTGAATTATGACTTTGTCAACTAAAATAAGTGTGTTTAAAGTCATTTCTGTGCCTGAAACGGGTCAAAATTGAAGCTTTTGAGTAAGCAAAACTCCGTAAAAATGGCAATTTTGGTCACTGTGAGGGTTTAAAAAGTGGTTATTCAACATGAGGCACGATCCAATTGACATTTTGAATCATTTTTGGTACAGTCCAAAAAATCAATTTTCGGATGAAAAACGATGACTCCGGACCTGTCGAACGATCCCAAAATGGTCAATATGGATGAAATTTTAACATTTAATCTTTTGACTCTAAATGACTGTTGGATGTGAATTATGACTTTGTCAACTAAAATAAGTGTGTTTAAAGTTATTTCTGTGCCTGAAACGGGTCAAAATTGAAGCTTTTGAGTAAGCAAAACTCTGTAAAAATGGCAATTTTGGTCACTGTGAGGGTATAAAAAGTGGTTATTCAACATGAGGCACGATCCAATTGACATTTTGAATCATTTTTGGTACAGTCCAAAAAATAAATTTTCGGATGAAAAACGATGACTCCGGACCTGTCGAACAATCCCAAAATGGTCAATATGGATGAAATTTTAACATTTAATCTTTTGACTCTAAATGACTGTTGGATGTGAATTATGACTTTGTCAACTAAAATAAGTGTGTTTAAAGTCATTTCTGTGCCTGAAACGGGTCAAAATTGAAGCTTTTGAGTAAGCAAAACTCTGTAAAAATGGCAATTTTGGTCACTGTGAGGGTTTAAAAAGTGGCTATTCAACATGAGGCACGATCCAATTGACATTTTGAATCATTTTTGGTACAGTCCAAAAAATCAATTTTCGGATGAAAAACGATGACTCCGGACCTGTCGAACAATCCCAAAATGGTCAATATGGATGAAATTTTAACATTTAATCTTTTGACTCTAAATGACTGTTGGATGTGAATTATGACTTTGTCAACTAAAATAAGTGTGTTTAAAGTCATTTCTGTGCCTGAAACGGGTCAAAATTGAAGCTTTTGAGTAAGCAAAACTCTGTAAAAATGGCAATTTTGGTCACTGTGAGGGTTTAAAAAGTGGCTATTCAACATGAGGCACAATCCAATTGACATTTTGAATCATTTTTGGTACAGTCCAAAAAATCAATTTTCGGATGAAAAACGATGACTCCGGACCTGTCGAACAATCCCAAAATGGTCAATATGGATGAAATTTTAACATTTAATCTTTTGACTCTAAATGACTGTTGGATGTGAATTATGACTTTGTCAACTAAAATAAGTGTGTTTAAAGTCATTTCTGTGCCTGAAACGGGTCAAAATTGAAGCTTGTGAGTAAGCAAAACTCTGTAAAAATGGCAATTTTGGTCACTGTGAGGGTTTAAAAAGTGGTTATTCAACATGAGGCACGATCCAATTGACATTTTGAATCATTTTTGGTAAAGTCCAAAAAATCAATTTTCGGATGAAAAACGATGACTCCGGACCTGTCGAACGATCCCAAAATGGTCAATATGGATGAAATTTTAACATTTAATCTTTTGACTCTAAATGACTGTTGGATGTGAATTATGACTTTGTCAACTAAAATAAGTGTGTTTAAAGTCATTTCTGTGCCTGAAACGGGTCAAAATTGAAGCTTTTGAGTAAGCAAAACTCTGTAAAAATGGCAATTTTGGTTACTGTGAGGGTTTAAAAAGTGGTTATTCAACATGAGGCACGATCCAATTGACATTTTGAATCATTTTTGGTACAGTCCAAAAAATCAATTTTCGGATGAAAAACGATGACTCCGGACCTTTCGAACGATCCCAAAATGGTCAATATGGATGAAATTTTAACATTTAATCTTTTGACTCTAAATGACTGTTGGATGTGAATTATGACTTTGTCAACTAAAATAAGTGGTTTGAAGTCATTTCTGTGCCTGAAACGGGTCAAAATTGAAGCTTTTGAGTAAGCAAAACTCTGTAAAAATGGCAATTTTGGTCACTGTGAGGGTTTAAAAAGTGGTTATTCAACATGAGGCACGATCCAATTGACATTTTGAATCATTTTTGGTACAGTCCAAAAAATCAATTTTAGGATGAAAAACGATGACTCCGGACCTGTCGAACGATCCCAAAATGGTTAATATGGATGAAATTTTAACATTTAATCTTTTGACTCTAAATGACTGTTGGATGTGAATTATGACTTTGTCAACTAAAATAAGTGTGTTTAAAGTCATTTCTGTGCCTGAAACGGGTCAAAATTGAAGCTTTTGAGTAAGCAAAACTCTGTAAAAATGGCAATTTTGGTCACTGTGAGGGTTTAAAAAGTGGCTATTCAACATGAGGCACGATCCAATTGACATTTTGAATCATTTTTGGTACAGTCCAAAAAATCAATTTTCGGATGAAAAACGATGACTCCGGACCTGTCGAACGATCCCAAAATGGTTAATATGGATGAAATTTTAACATTTAATCTTTTGACTCTAAATGACTGTTGGATGTGAATTATGACTTTGTCAACTAAAATAAGTGTGTTTAAAGTCATTTCTGTGCCTGAAACGGGTCAAAATTGAAGCTTTTGAGTAAGCAAAACTCTGTAAAAATGGCAATTTTGGTCACTGTGATGGTTTAAAAAGTGGTTATTCAACATGAGGCACGATCCAATTGACATTTTGAATCATTTTTGGTACAGTCCAAAAAATCAATTTTCGGGTTAAAAAACGATGACTCCGGATCTGTCGAACGATCCCAAAATGGTCAATATGGATGAAATTTTAACATTTAATCTTTTGACTCTAAATGACTGTTGGATGTGAATTATGACTTTGTCAACTAAAATAAGTGTGTTTAAAGTCATTTCTGTGCCTGAAACGGGTCAAAATTGAAGCTTTTGAGTAAGCAAAACTCTGTAAAAATGGCAATTTTGGTCACTGTGAGGGTTTAAAAAGTGGTTATTCAACATGAGGCACGATCCAATTGACATTTTGAATCATTTTTGGTACAGTCCAAAAAATCAATTTTCGGATGAAAAACGATGACTCCGGACCTGTCGAACGATCCCAAAATGGTCAATATGGATGAAATTTTAACATTTAATCTTTTGACTCTAAATGACTGTTGGATGTGAATTATGACTTTGTCAACTAAAATAAGTATGTTTAAAGTCATTTCTGTGCCGGAAACGGGTCAAAATTGAAGCTTTTGAGTAAGCAAAACTCTGTAAAAATGGCAATTTTGGTCACTGTGAGGGTTTAAAAAGTGGTTATTCAACATGAGGCACGATCCAATTGACATTTTGAATCATTTTTGGTACAGTCCGAAAAATCAATTTTCGGATGAAAAACGATGACTCCGGACCTGTCGAACTATCCCAAAATGGTTAATATGGATGAAATTTTAACATTTAATCTTTTGACTCTAAATGACTGTTGGATGTGAATTATGACTTTGTCAACTAAAATAAGTGTGTTTAAAGTCATTTCTGTGCCTGAAACGAGTCAAAATTGAAGCTTTTGAGTAAGCAAAACTCTGTAAAAATGGCAATTTTGGTCACTGTGAGGGTTTAAAAAGTGGCTATTCAACATGAGGCACGATCCAATTGACATTTTGAATAATTTTGGGTACAGTCCAAAAAATCAATTTTCGGATGAAAAACGATGACTCCGGACCCGTCGAACAATCCCAAAATGGTCAATATGGATGAAATTTTAACATTTAATCTTTTGACTCTAAATGACTGTTGGATGTGAATTATGACTTTGTCAACTAAAATAAGTGTGTTTAAAGTAATTTCTGTGCCTGAAACGGGTCAAAATTGAAGCTTTTGAGTAAGCAAAACTCTGTAAAAATGGCAATTTTGGTCACTGTGAGGGTTTAAAAAGTGGTTATTCAACACGAGGCACGATCCAATTGACATTTTGAATCATTTTTGGTACAGTCCAAAAAATCAATTTTCGGATGAAAAACGATGACTCCGGACCTGTCGAACGATCCCAAAATGGTCAATATGGATGAAATTTTAACATTTAATCTTTTGACTCTAAATGACTGTTGGATGTGAATTATGACTTTGTCAACTAAAATAAGTGTGTTTAAAGTTATTTCTGTGCCTGAAACGGGTCAAAATTGAAGCTTTTGAGTAAGAAAAACTCTGTAAAAATGGCAATTTTGGTCACTGTGAGGGTTTAAAAAGTGGTTATTCAACATGAGGCACGATCCATTTGACATTTTGAATCATTTTTGGTACAGTCCAAAAAATCAATTTTCGGATGAAAAACGATGACTCCGGCCCTGTCAAACGATCCCAAAATGGTTAATATGGATGAAATTTTAACATTTAATCTTTTGACTCTAAATGACTGTTGGATGTGAATTATGACTTTGTCAACTAAAATAAGTGTGTTTAAAGTCATTTCTGTGCCTGAAACGGGTCAAAATTGAAGCTTTTGAGTAAGCAAAACTCTGTAAAAATGGCAATTTTGGTCACTGTGAGGGTTTAAAAAGTGGTTATTCAACATGAGGCACGATCCAATTGACATTTTGAATCATTTTTGGTACAGTCCAAAAAATCAATTTTTGGATGAAAAATGATGACTCCGGACCTGTCGAACGATCCCAAAATGGTCAATATGGATGAAATTTTAACATTTAATCTTTTGACTCTAAATGACTGTTGGATGTGAATTATGACTTTGTCAACTAAAATAAGTGTGTTTAAAGTTATTTCTGTGCCTGAAACGGGTCAAAATTGAAGCTTTTGAGTAAGCAAAACTCTGTAAAAATGGCAATTTTGGTCACTGTGAGGGTTTAAAAAGTGGTTATTCAACATGAGGCACGATCCAATTGACATTTTGAATCATTTTTGGTACAGTCCAAAAAATCAATTTTCGGATGAAAAACAATGACTCCGGACCTGTCGAACGATCCCAAAATGGTCAATATGGATGAAATTTTAACATTTAATCTTTTGACTCTAAATGACTGTTGGATGTGAATTATGACTTTGTCAACCAAAATAAGTGTGTTTGAAGTCATTTTTGTGCCTGAAACGGGTCAAAATTGAAGCTTTTGAGTAAGCAAAACTCTGTAAAAATGGCAATTTTGGTCACTGTGAGGGTTTAAAAAGTGGTTATTCAACATGAGGCACGATCCAATTGACATTTTGAATCATTTTTGGTACAGTCCAAAAAATCAATTTTCGGATGAAAAACGATGACTCCGGACCTGTCAAACGATCCCAAAATGGTCAATATGGATGAAATTTTAACATTTAATCTTTTGATTCTAAATGACTGTTGGATGTGAATTATGACTTTGTCAACTAAAATAAGTATGTTTAAAGTCATTTCTGTGCCGGAAACGGGTCAAAATTGAAGCTTTTGAGTAAGCAAAACTCTGTAAAAATGGCAATTTTGGTCACTGTGAGGGTTTAAAAAGTGGTTATTCAACATGAGGCACGATCCAATTGACATTTTGAATCATTTTTGGTACAGTCCAAAAAATCAATTTTCGGATGAAAAACGATGACTCCGGACCTGTCGAACTATCCCAAAATGGTTAATATGGATGAAATTTTAACATTTAATCTTTTGACTCTAAATGACTGTTGGATGTGAATTATGACTTTGTCAACTAAAATAAGTGTGTTTAAAGTTATTTCTGTGCCTGAAATGGGTCAAAATTGAAGCTTTTGAGTAAGCAAAACTCTGTAAAAATGGCAATTTTGGTCACTGTGAGGGTTTAAAAAGTGGCTATTCAACATGAGGCACGAGCCAATTGACATTTTGAATAATTTTGGGTACAGTCCAAAAAATCAATTTTCGGATGAAAAACGATGACTCCGGACCTGTCGAACAATCCCAAAATGGTCAATATGGATGAAATTTTAACATTTAATCTTTTGACTCTAAATGACTGTTGGATGTGAATTATGACTTTGTCAACTAAAATAAGTGTGTTTAAAGTCATTTCTGTGCCTGAAACGGGTCAAAATTGAAGCTTTTGAATAAGCAAAACTCTGTAAAAATGGCAATTTTGGTCACTGTGAGGGTTTAAAAAGTGGTTATTCAACACGAGGCACGATCCAATTGACATTTTGAATCATTTTTGGTACAGTCCAAAAAATCAATTTTCGGATAAAAAACGATGACTCCGGACCTGTCGAACGATCCCAAAATGGTCAATATGGATGAAATTTTAACATTTAATCTTTTGACTCTAAATGACTGTTGGATGTGAATTATGACTTTGTCAACTAAAATAAGTGTGTTTAAAGTCATTTCTGTGCCTGAAACGGGTCAAAATTGAAGCTTTTGAGTAAGAAAAACTCTGTAAAAATGGCAATTTTGGTCACTGTGAGGGTTTAAAAAGTGGTTATTCAACATGAGGCACGATCCAATTGACATTTTGAATCATTTTTGGTACAGTCCAAAAAAATCAATTTTCCGATGAAAAACGATGACTCCGGACCTCTCAAACGATCCCAAAATGGTCAATATGGATGAAATTTTAACATTTAATCTTTTGACTCTAAATGACTGTTGGATGTGAATTATGACTTTGTCAACTAAAATAAGTGTGTTTAAAGTTATTTCTGTGCCTGAAACGGGTCAAAATTGAAGCTTTTGAGTAAGCAAAACTCTGTAAAAATGGCAATTTTGGTCACTGTGAGGGTTTAAAAAGTGGTTATTCAACAAGAGGCATGATCCAATTGACATTTTGAATCATTTTTGGTACAGTCCAAAAAATCAATTTTCGGATGAAAAACGATGACTCCGGACCTGTCGAACGATCCCAAAATGGTCAATATGGATGAAATTTTAACATTTAATCTTTTGACTCTAAATGACTGTTGGATGTGAATTATGACTTTGTCAACTAAAATAAGTGAGTTTAAAGTCATTTCTGTGCCTGAAACGGGTCAAAATTGAAGCTTTTGAGTAAGCAAAACTCTGTAAAAATGGCAATTTTGGTCACTGTGAGGGTTTAAAAAGTGGTTATTCAACACGAGGCACGATCCAATTGACATTTTGAATCATTTTTGGTACAGTCCAAAAAATCAATTTTCGGATGGAAAACGATGACTCCGGACCTGTCGAACGATCCCAAAATGGTCAATATGGATGAAATTTTAACATTTAATCTTTTGACTCTAAATGACTGTTGGATGTGAATTATGACTTTGTCAACTAAAATAAGTGTGTTTAAAGTCATTTCTGTGCATGAAACGGGTCAAAATTGAAGCTTTTGAGTAAGAAAAACTCTGTAAAAATGGCAATTTTGGTCACTGTGAGTGTTTAAAAAGTGGTTATTCAACATGAGGCACGATCCAATTGACATTTTGAATCATTTTTGGTACAGTCCAAAAAATCAATTTTCGGATGAAAAACGATGACTCCGGACCTGTCAAACGATCCCAAAATGGTTAATATGGATGAAATTTTAACATTTAATCTTTTGACTCTAAATGACTGTTGGATGTGAATTATGACTTTGTCAACTAAAATAAGTGTGTTTAAAGTCATTTCTGTGCCTGAAACGGGTCAAAATTGAAGCTTTTGAGTAAGCAAAACTCTGTAAAAATGGCAATTTTGGTCACTGTGAGGGTTTAAAAAGTGGTTATTCAACATGAAGCACGATCCAATTGACATTTTGAATCATTTTTGGTACAGTCCAAAAAATCAGTTTTCGGATGAAAAATGATGACTCCGGACCTGTCGAACGATCCCAAAATGGTCAATATGGATGAAATTTTAACATTTATTCTTTTGACTCTAAATGACTGTTGGATGTGAATTATGACTTTGTCAACTAAAATAAGTGTGTTTAAAGTCATTTCTGTGCCTGAAACGGGTCAAAATTGAAGCTTTTGAGTAAGCAAAACTCTGTAAAAATGGCAATTTTGGTCACTGTGAGGGTTTAAAAAGTGGTTATTCAACATGAGGCACGATCCAATTGACATTTTGAATCATTTTTGGTACAGTCCAAAAAATCAATTTTCGGATGAAAAACGATGACTCCGGACCTGTCGAACGATCCCAAAATGGTCAATATGGATGAAATTTTAACATTTAATCTTTTGACTCTAAATGACTGTTGGATGTGAATTATGACTTTGTCAACTAAAATAAGTGTGTTTAAAGTTATTTCTGTGCCTGAAACGGGTCAAAATTGAAGCTTTTGAGTAAGCAAAACTCTGAAAAAATGGCAATTTTGGTCACTGTGAGGGTATAAAAAGTGGTTATTCAACATGAGGCACGATCCAATTGACATTTTGAATCATTTTTGGTACAGTCCAAAAAATCAATTTTCGGATAAAAAACGATGACTCCGGACCTGTCGAACAATCCCAAAATGGTCAATACGGATGAAATTTTAACATTTAATCTTTTGACTCTAAATGACTGTTGGATGTGAATTATGACTTTGTCAACTAAAATAAGTGTGTTTAAAGTCATTTCTGTGCCTGAAACGGGTCAAAATTGAAGCTTTTGAGTAAGCAAAACTCTGTAAAAATGGCAATTTTGGTCACTGTGAGGGTTTAAAAAGTGGCTATTCAACATGAGGCACGATCCAATTGACATTTTGAATAATTTTGGATACATTCCAAAAAATCAATTTTCGGATGAAAAACGATGACTCCGGACCTGTCGAACGATCCCAAAATGGTCAATATGGATGAAATTTTAACATTTAATCTTTTGACTCTAAATGACTGTTGGATGTGAATTATGACTTTGTCAACTAAAATAAGTGTGTTTGAAGTCATTTTTGTGCCTGAAACGGGTCAAAATTGAAGCTTTTGAGTAAGCAAAACTCTGTAAAAATGGCAATTTTGGTCACTGTGAGGGTTTAAAAAGTGGTTATTCAACATGAGGCACGATCCAATTGACATTTTGAATCATTTTTGGTACAGTCCAAAAAATCAATTTTCGGATGAAAAACGATGACTCCGGATCTGTCGAACAATCCCAAAATGGTCAATATGGATGAAATTTTAACATTTAATCTTTTGACTCTAAATGACTGTTGGATGTGAATTATGACTTTGTCAACTAAAATAAGTGTGTTTAAAGTCATTTCTGTGCCTGAAACGGGTCAAAATTGAAGCTTTTGAGTAAGCAAAACTCTGTAAAAATGGCAATTTTGGTTACTGTGAGGGTTTAAAAAGTGGTTATTCAACATGAGGCACGATCCAATTGCCATTTTGAATCATTTTTGGTACAGTCCAAAAAATCAATTTTCGGATGAAAAACGATGACTCCGGACCTGTCGAACGATCCCAAAATGGTCAATATGGATGAAATTTTAACATTTAATCTTTTGACTCTAAATGACTGTTGGATGTGAATTATGACTTTGTCAACTAAAATAAGTGTGTTTGAAGTCATTTCTGTGCCTGAAACGGGTCAAAATTGAAGCTTTTGAGTAAGCAAAACTCTGTAAAAATGGCAATTTTGGTCACTGTGAGGGTTTAAAAAGTGGTTATTCAACATGAGGCACGATCCAATTGACATTTTGAATCATTTTTGGTACAGTCCAAAAAATCAATTTTCGGATGAAAAACGATGACTCCGGACCTGTCGAACGATCCCAAAATGGTCAATATGGATGAAATTTTAACATTTAATCTTTTGACTCTAAATGACTGTTGGATGTGAATTATGACTTTGTCAACTAAAATAAGTATGTTTAAAGTCATTTCTGTGCCGGAAACGGGTCAAAATTGAAGCTTTTGAGTAAGCAAAACTCTGTAAAAATGGCAATTTTGGTCACTGTGAGGGTTTAAAAAGTGGTTATTCAACATGAGGCACGATCCAATTGACATTTTGAATCATTTTTGGTACAGTCCAAAAAATCAATTTTCGGATGGAAAACGATGACTCCGGACCTGTCGAACAATCCTAAAATGGTCAATATGGATGAAATTTTAACATTTAATCTTTTGACTCTAAATGACTGTTGGATGTGAATTATGACTTTGTCAACTAAAATAAGTGTGTTTAAAGTCATTTCTGTGCCCGAAACGGGTCAAAATTGAAGCTTTTGAGTAAGCAAAACTCCGTAAAAATGGCAATTTTGGTCACTGTGAGGGTTTAAAAAGTGGTTATTCAACATGAGGCACGATCCAATTGACATTTTGAATCATTGTTGGTACAGTCCAAAAAATCAATTTTCGGATGAAAAACGATGACTCCGGACCTGTCGAACGATCCCAAAATGGTCAATATGGATGAAATTTTAACATTTAATCTTTTGACTCTAAATGACTGTTGGATGTGAATTATGACTTTGTCAACTAAAATAAGTGTGTTTAAAGTTATTTCTGTGCCTGAAACGGGTCAAAATTGAAGCTTTTGAGTAAGCAAAACTCTGTAAAAATGGCAATTTTGGTCACTGTGAGGGTATAAAAAGTGGTTATTCAACATGAGGCACGATCCAATTGACATTTTGAATCATTTTTGGTACAGTCCAAAAAATAAATTTTCGGATGAAAAACGATGACTCCGGACCTGTCGAACAATCCCAAAATGGTCAATATGGATGAAATTTTAACATTTAATCTTTTGACTCTAAATGACTGTTGGATGTGAATTATGACTTTGTCAACTAAAATAAGTGTGTTTAAAGTCATTTCTGTGCCTGAAACGGGTCAAAATTGAAGCTTTTGAGTAAGCAAAACTCTGTAAAAATGGCAATTTTGGTCACTGTGAGGGTTTAAAAAGTGGCTATTCAACATGAGGCACGATCCAATTGACATTTTGAATCATTTTTGGTACAGTCCAAAAAATCAATTTTCGGATGAAAAACGATGACTCCGGACCTGTCGAACAATCCCAAAATGGTCAATATGGATGAAATTTTAACATTTAATCTTTTGACTCTAAATGACTGTTGGATGTGAATTATGACTTTGTCAACTAAAATAAGTGTGTTTAAAGTCATTTCTGTGCCTGAAACGGGTCAAAATTGAAGCTTTTGAGTAAGCAAAACTCTGTAAAAATGGCAATTTTGGTCACTGTGAGGGTTTAAAAAGTGGCTATTCAACATGAGGCACAATCCAATTGACATTTTGAATCATTTTTGGTACAGTCCAAAAAATCAATTTTCGGATGAAAAACGATGACTCCGGACCTGTCGAACAATCCCAAAATGGTCAATATGGATGAAATTTTAACATTTAATCTTTTGACTCTAAATGACTGTTGGATGTGAATTATGACTTTGTCAACTAAAATAAGTGTGTTTAAAGTCATTTCTGTGCCTGAAACGGGTCAAAATTGAAGCTTGTGAGTAAGCAAAACTCTGTAAAAATGGCAATTTTGGTCACTGTGAGGGTTTAAAAAGTGGTTATTCAACATGAGGCACGATCCAATTGACATTTTGAATCATTTTTGGTAAAGTCCAAAAAATCAATTTTCGGATGAAAAACGATGACTCCGGACCTGTCGAACGATCCCAAAATGGTCAATATGGATGAAATTTTAACATTTAATCTTTTGACTCTAAATGACTGTTGGATGTGAATTATGACTTTGTCAACTAAAATAAGTGTGTTTAAAGTCATTTCTGTGCCTGAAACGGGTCAAAATTGAAGCTTTTGAGTAAGCAAAACTCTGTAAAAATGGCAATTTTGGTTACTGT
This sequence comes from Lissotriton vulgaris, assembly GCF_964263255.1. NCBI lineage: Eukaryota > Metazoa > Chordata > Amphibia > Caudata > Salamandridae > Lissotriton > Lissotriton vulgaris. Next base: position 439,721 of record NW_028241576.1, read on the forward strand.
GAGGGTTTAAAAAGTGGTTATTCAACATGAGGCACGATCCAATTGACATTTTGAATCATTTTTGGTACAGTCCAAAAAATCAATTTTCGGATGAAAAACGATGACTCCGGACCTTTCGAACGATCCCAAAATGGTCAATATGGATGAAATTTTAACATTTAATCTTTTGACTCTAAATGACTGTTGGATGTGAATTATGACTTTGTCAACTAAAATAAGTGGTTTGAAGTCATTTCTGTGCCTGAAACGGGTCAAAATTGAAGCTTTTGAGTAAGCAAAACTCTGTAAAAATGGCAATTTTGGTCACTGTGAGGGTTTAAAAAGTGGTTATTCAACATGAGGCACAATCCAATTGACATTTTGAATCATTTTTGGTACAGTCCAAAAAATCAATTTTAGGATGAAAAACGATGACTCCGGACCTGTCGAACGATCCCAAAATGGTTAATATGGATGAAATTTTAACATTTAATCTTTTGACTCTAAATGACTGTTGGATGTGAATTATGACTTTGTCAACTAAAATAAGTGTGTTTAAAGTCATTTCTGTGCCTGAAACGGGTCAAAATTGAAGCTTTTGAGTAAGCAAAACTCTGTAAAAATGGCAATTTTGGTCACTGTGAGGGTTTAAAAAGTGGCTATTCAACATGAGGCACGATCCAATTGACATTTTGAATCATTTTTGGTACAGTCCAAAAAATCAATTTTCGGATGAAAAACGATGACTCCGGACCTGTCGAACGATCCCAAAATGGTTAATATGGATGAAATTTTAACATTTAATCTTTTGACTCTAAATGACTGTTGGATGTGAATTATGACTTTGTCAACTAAAATAAGTGTGTTTAAAGTCATTTCTGTGCCTGAAACGGGTCAAAATTGAAACTTTTGAGTAAGCAAAACTCTGTAAAAATGGCAATTTTGGTCACTGTGATGGTTTAAAAAGTGGTTATTCAACATGAGGCACGATCCAATTGACATTTTGAATCATTTTTGGTACAGTCCAAAAAATCAATTTTCGGGTTAAAAAACGATGACTCCGGATCTGTCGAACGATCCCAAAATGGTCAATATGGATGAAATTTTAACATTTAATCTTTTGACTCTAAATGACTGTTGGATGTGAATTATGACTTTGTCAACTAAAATAAGTGTGTTTAAAGTCATTTCTGTGCCTGAAACGGGTCAAAATTGAAGCTTTTGAGTAAGCAAAACTCTGTAAAAATGGCAATTTAGTCACTGTGAGGGTTTAAAAAGTGGTTATTCAACATGAGGCACGATCCAATTGACATTTTGAATCATTTTTGGTACAGTCCAAAAAATCAATTTTCGGATGAAAAACGATGACTCCGGACCTGTCGAACGATCCCAAAATGGTCAATATGGATGAAATTTTAACATTTAATCTTTTGACTCTAAATGACTGTTGGATGTGAATTATGACTTTGTCAACTAAAATAAGTATGTTTAAAGTCATTTCTGTGCTGGAAACGGGTCAAAATTGAAGCTTTTGAGTAAGCAAAACTCTGTAAAAATGGCAATTTTGGTCACTGTGAGGGTTTAAAAAGTGGTTATTCAACATGAGGCACGATCCAATTGACATTTTGAATCATTTTTGGTACAGTCCGAAAAATCAATTTTCGGATGAAAAACGATGACTCCGGACCTGTCGAACTATCCCAAAATGGTTAATATGGATGAAATTTTAACATTTAATCTTTTGACTCTAAATGACTGTTGGATGTGAATTATGACTTTGTCAACTAAAATAAGTGTGTTTAAAGTCATTTCTGTGCCTGAAACGGGTCAAAATTGAAGCTTTTGAGTAAGCAAAACTCTGTAAAAATGGCAATTTTGGTCACTGTGAGGGTTTAAAAAGTGGCTATTCAACATGAGGCACGATCCAATTGACATTTTGAATAATTTTGGGTACAGTCCAAAAAATCAATTTTCGGATGAAAAACGATGACTCCGGACCCGTCGAACAATCCCAAAATGGTCAATATGGATGAAATTTTAACATTTAATCTTTTGACTCTAAATGACTGTTGGATGTGAATTATGACTTTGTCAACTAAAATAAGTGTGTTTAAAGTAATTTCTGTGCCTGAAACGGGTCAAAATTGAAGCTTTTGAGTAAGCAAAACTCTGTAAAAATGGCAATTTTGGTCACTGTGAGGGTTTAAAAAGTGGTTATTCAACACGAGGCACGATCCAATTGACATTTTGAATCATTTTTGGTACAGTCCAAAAAATCAATTTTCGGATGAAAAACGATGACTCCGGACCTGTCGAACGATCCCAAAATGGTCAATATGGATGAAATTTTAACATTTAATCTTTTGACTCTAAATGACTGTTGGATGTGAATTATGACTTTGTCATCTAAAATAAGTGTGTTTAAAGTTATTTCTGTGCCTGAAACGGGTCAAAATTGAAGCTTTTGAGTAAGAAAAACTCTGTAAAAATGGCAATTTTGGTCACTGTGAGGGTTTAAAAAGTGGTTATTCAACATGAGGCACGATCCATTTGACATTTTGAATCATTTTTGGTACAGTCCAAAAAATCAATTTTCGGATGAAAAACGATGACTCCGGCCCTGTCAAACGATCCCAAAATGGTTAATATGGATGAAATTTTAACATTTAATCTTTTGACTCTAAATGACTGTTGGATGTGAATTATGACTTTGTCAACTAAAATAAGTGTGTTTAAAGTCATTTCTGTGCCTGAAACGGGTCAAAATTGAAGCTTTTGAGTAAGCAAAACTCTGTAAAAATGGCAATTTTGGTCACTGTGAGGGTTTAAAAAGTGGTTATTCAACATGAGGCACGATCCAATTGACATTTTGAATCATTTTTGGTACAGTCCAAAAAATCAATTTTCGGATGAAAAATGATGACTCCGGACCTGTCGAACGATTCCAAAATGGTCAATATGGATGAAATTTTAACATTTAATCTTTTGACTCTAAATGACTGTTGGATGTGAATTATGACTTTGTCAACTAAAATAAGTGTGTTTAAAGTTATTTCTGTGCCTGAAACGGGTCAAAATTGAAGCTTTTGAGTAAGCAAAACTCTGTAAAAATGGCAATTTTGGTCACTGTGAGGGTTTAAAAAGTGGTTATTCAACATGAGGCACGATCCAATTGACATTTTGAATCATTTTTGGTACAGTCCAAAAAATCAATTTTCGGATGAAAAACAATGACTCCGGACCTGTCGAACGATCCCAAAATGGTCAATATGGATGAAATTTTAACATTTAATCTTTTGACTCTAAATGACTGTTGGATGTGAATTATGACTTTGTCAACCAAAATAAGTGTGTTTGAAGTCATTTTTGTGCCTGAAACGGGTCAAAATTGAAGCTTTTGAGTAAGCAAAACTCTGTAAAAATGGCAATTTTGGTCACTGTGAGGGTTTAAAAAGTGGTTATTCAACATGAGGCACGATCCAATTGACATTTTGAATCATTTTTGGTACAGTCCAAAAAATCAATTTTCGGATGAAAAACGATGACTCCGGACCTGTCGAACGATCCCAAAATGGTCAATATGGATGAAATTTTAACATTTAATCTTTTGATTCTAAATGACTGTTGGATGTGAATTATGACTTTGTCAACTAAAATAAGTATGTTTAAAGTCATTTCTGTGCCGGAAACGGGTCAAAATTGAAGCTTTTGAGTAAGCAAAACTCTGTAAAAATGGCAATTTTGGTCACTGTGAGGGTTTAAAAAGTGGTTATTCAACATGAGGCACGATCCAATTGACATTTTGAATCATTTTTGGTACAGTCCAAAAAATCAATTTTCGGATGAAAAACGATGACTCCGGACCTGTCGAACTATCCCAAAATGGTTAATATGGATGAAATTTTAACATTTAATCTTTTGACTCTAAATGACTGTTGGATGTGAATTATGACTTTGTCAACTAAAATAAGTGTGTTTAAAGTTATTTCTGTGCCTGAAATGGGTCAAAATTGAAGCTTTTGAGTAAGCAAAACTCTGTAAAAATGGCAATTTTGGTCACTGTGAGGGTTTAAAAAGTGGCTATTCAACATGAGGCACGAGCCAATTGACATTTTGAATAATTTTGGGTACAGTCCAAAAAATCAATTTTCGGATGAAAAACGATGACTCCGGACCTGTCGAACAATCCCAAAATGGTCAATATGGATGAAATTTTAACATTTAATCTTTTGACTCTAAATGACTGTTGGATGTGAATTATGACTTTGTCAACTAAAATAAGTGTGTTTAAAGTCATTTCTGTGCCTGAAACGGGTCAAAATTGAAGCTTTTGAGTAAGAAAAACTCTGTAAAAATGGCAATTTTGGTCACTGTGAGGGTTTAAAAAGTGGTTATTCAACATGAGGCACGATCCAATTGACATTTTGAATCATTTTTGGTACAGTCCAAAAAAATCAATTTTCCGATGAAAAACGATGACTCCGGACCTCTCAAACGATCCCAAAATGGTCAATATGGATGAAATTTTAACATTTAATCTTTTGACTCTAAATGACTGTTGGATGTGAATTATGACTTTGTCAACTAAAATAAGTGTGTTTAAAGTTATTTCTGTGCCTGAAACGGGTCAAAATTGAAGCTTTTGAGTAAGCAAAACTCTGTAAAAATGGCAATTTTGGTCACTGTGAGGGTTTAAAAAGTGGTTATTCAACAAGAGGCATGATCCAATTGACATTTTGAATCATTTTTGGTACAGTCCAAAAAATCAATTTTCGGATGAAAAACGATGACTCCGGACCTGTCGAACGATCCCAAAATGGTCAATATGGATGAAATTTTAACATTTAATCTTTTGACTCTAAATGACTGTTGGATGTGAATTATGACTTTGTCAACTAAAATAAGTATGTTTAAAGTCATTTCTGTGCCGGAAACGGGTCAAAATTGAAGCTTTTGAGTAAGCAAAACTCTGTAAAAATGGCAATTTTGGTCACTGTGAGGGTTTAAAAAGTGGTTATTCAACATGAGGCACGATCCAATTGACATTTTGAATCATTTTTGGTACAGTCTAAAAAATCAATTTTCGGATGAAAAACGATGACTCCGGACCTGTCGAACAATCCCAAAATGGTCAATATGGATGAAATTTTAACATTTAATCTTTTGACTCTAAATGACTGTTGGATGTGAATTATGACTTTGTCAACTAAAATAAGTGTGTTTAAAGTCATTTCTGTGCCTGAAACGGGTCAAAATTGAAGCTTTTGAGTAAGCAAAACTCTGTAAAAATGGCAATTTTGGTCACTGTGAGGGTTTAAAAAGTGGTTATTCAACACGAGGCACGATCCAATTGACATTTTGAATCATTTTTGGTACAGTCCAAAAAATCAATTTTCGGATGGAAAACGATGACTCCGGACCTGTCGAACGATCCCAAAATGGTCAATATGGATGAAATTTTAACATTTAATCTTTTGACTCTAAATGACTGTTGGATGTGAATTATGACTTTGTCAACTAAAATAAGTGTGTTTAAAGTCATTTCTGTGCATGAAACGGGTCAAAATTGAAGCTTTTGAGTAAGAAAAACTCTGTAAAAATGGCAATTTTGGTCACTGTGAGTGTTTAAAAAGTGGTTATTCAACATGAGGCACGATCCAATTGACATTTTGAATCATTTTTGGTACAGTCCAAAAAATCAATTTTCGGATGAAAAACGATGACTCCGGACCTGTCAAACGATCCCAAAATGGTTAATATGGATGAAATTTTAACATTTAATCTTTTGACTCTAAATGACTGTTGGATGTGAATTATGACTTTGTCAACTAAAATAAGTGTGTTTAAAGTCATTTCTGTGCCTGAAACGGGTCAAAATTGAAGCTTTTGAGTAAGCAAAACTCTGTAAAAATGGCAATTTTGGTCACTGTGAGGGTTTAAAAAGTGGTTATTCAACATGAAGCACGATCCAATTGACATTTTGAATCATTTTTGGTACAGTCCAAAAAATCAGTTTTCGGATGAAAAATGATGACTCCGGACCTGTCGAACGATCCCAAAATGGTCAATATGGATGAAATTTTAACATTTATTCTTTTGACTCTAAATGACTGTTGGATGTGAATTATGACTTTGTCAACTAAAATAAGTGTGTTTAAAGTCATTTCTGTGCCTGAAACGGGTCAAAATTGAAGCTTTTGAGTAAGCAAAACTCTGTAAAAACGGCAATTTTGGTCACTGTGAGGGTTTAAAAAGTGGTTATTCAACATGAGGCACGATCCAATTGACATTTTGAATCATTTTTGGTACAGTCCAAAAAATCAATTTTCGGATGAAAAACGATGACTCCGGACCTGTCGAACGATCCCAAAATGGTCAATATGGATGAAATTTTAACATTTAATCTTTTGACTCTAAATGACTGTTGGATGTGAATTATGACTTTGTCAACTAAAATAAGTGTGTTTAAAGTTATTTCTGTGCCTGAAACGGGTCAAAATTGAAGCTTTTGAGTAAGCAAAACTCTGAAAAAATGGCAATTTTGGTCACTGTGAGGGTATAAAAAGTGGTTATTCAACATGAGGCACGATCCAATTGACATTTTGAATCATTTTTGGTACAGTCCAAAAAATAAATTTTCGGATAAAAAACGATGACTCCGGACCTGTCGAACAATCCCAAAATGGTCAATATGGATGAAATTTTAACATTTAATCTTTTGACTCTAAATGACTGTTGGATGTGAATTATGACTTTGTCAACTAAAATAAGTGTGTTTAAAGTCATTTCTGTGCCTGAAACGGGTCAAAATTGAAGCTTTTGAGTAAGCAAAACTCTGTAAAAATGGCAATTTTGGTCACTGTGAGGGTTTAAAAAGTGGCTATTCAACATGAGGCACGATCCAATTGACATTTTGAATAATTTTGGATACAGTCCAAAAAATCAATTTTCGGATGAAAAACGATGACTCCGGACCTGTCGAACGATCCCAAAATGGTCAATATGGATGAAATTTTAACATTTAATCTTTTGACTCTAAATGACTGTTGGATGTGAATTATGACTTTGTCAACTAAAATAAGTGTGTTTGAAGTCATTTCTGTGCCTGAAACGGGTCAAAATTGAAGCTTTTGAGTAAGCAAAACTCTGTAAAAATGGCAATTTTGGTCACTGTGAGGGTTTAAAAAGTGGTTATTCAACATGAGGCACGATCCAATTGACATTTTGAATCATTTTTGGTACAGTCCAAAAAATCAATTTTCGGATGAAAAACGATGACTCCGGACCTGTCGAACGATCCCAAAATGGTCAATATGGATGAAATTTTAACATTTAATCTTTTGACTCTAAATGACTGTTGGATGTGAATTATGACTTTGTCAACTAAAATAAGTATGTTTAAAGTCATTTCTGTGCCGGAAACGGGTCAAAATTGAAGCTTTTGAGTAAGCAAAACTCTGTAAAAATGGCAATTTTGGTCACTGTGAGGGTTTAAAAAGTGGTTATTCAACATGAGGCACGATCCAATTGACATTTTGAATCATTTTTGGTACAGTCCAAAAAATCAATTTTCGGATGGAAAACGATGACTCCGGACCTGTCGAACAATCCCAAAATGGTCAATATGGATGAAATTTTAACATTTAATCTTTTGACTCTAAATGACTGTTGGATGTGAATTATGACTTTGTCAACTAAAATAAGTGTGTTTAAAGTCATTTCTGTGCCTGAAACGGGTCAAAATTGAAGCTTTTGAGTAAGCAAAACTCCGTAAAAATGGCAATTTTGGTCACTGTGAGGGTTTAAAAAGTGGTTATTCAACATGAGGCACGATCCAATTGACATTTTGAATCATTTTTGGTACAGTCCAAAAAATAAATTTTCGGATGAAAAACGATGACTCCGGACCTGTCGAACGATCCCAAAATGGTCAATATGGATGAAATTTTAACATTTAATCTTTTGACTCTAAATGACTGTTGGATGTGAATTATGACTTTGTCAACTAAAATAAGTGTGTTTAAAGTTATTTCTGTGCCTGAAACGGGTCAAAATTGAAGCTTTTGAGTAAGCAAAACTCTGTAAAAATGGCAATTTTGGTCACTGTGAGGGTATAAAAAGTGGTTATTCAACTTGAGGCACGATCCAATTGACATTTTGAATCATTTTTGGTACAGTCCAAAAAATCAATTTTAGGATGAAAAACGATGACTCCGGACCTGTCGAACGATCCCAAAATGGTTAATATGGATGAAATTTTAACATTTAATCTTTTGACTCTAAATGACTGTTGGATGTGAATTATGACTTTGTCAACTAAAATAAGTGTGTTTAAAGTCATTTCTGTGCCTGAAACGGGTCAAAATTGAAGCTTTTGAGTAAGCAAAACTCTGTAAAAATGGCAATTTTGGTCACTGTGAGGGTTTAAAAAGTGGCTATTCAACATGAGGCACGATCCAATTGACATTTTGAATCATTTTTGGTACAGTCCAAAAAATCAATTTTCGGATGAAAAACGATGACTCCGGACCTGTCGAACGATCCCAAAATGGTTAATATGGATGAAATTTTAACATTTAATCTTTTGACTCTAAATGACTGTTGGATGTGAATTATGACTTTGTCAACTAAAATAAGTGTGTTTAAAGTCATTTCTGTGCCTGAAACGGGTCAAAATTGAAGCTTTTGAGTAAGCAAAACTCTGTAAAAATGGCAATTTTGGTCACTGTGATGGTTTAAAAAGTGGTTATTCAACATGAGGCACGATCCAATTGACATTTTGAATCATTTTTGGTACAGTCCAAAAAATCAATTTTCGGGTTAAAAAACGATGACTCCGGATCTGTCGAACGATCCCAAAATGGTCAATATGGATGAAATTTTAACATTTAATCTTTTGACTCTAAATGACTGTTGGATGTGAATTATGACTTTGTCAACTAAAATAAGTGTGTTTAAAGTCATTTCTGTGCCTGAAACGGGTCAAAATTGAAGCTTTTGAGTAAGCAAAACTCTGTAAAAATGGCAATTTTGGTCACTGTGAGGGTTTAAAAAGTGGTTATTCAACATGAGGCACGATCCAATTGACATTTTGAATCATTTTTGGTACAGTCCAAAAAATCAATTTTCGGATGAAAAACGATGACTCCGGACCTGTCGAACGATCCCAAAATGGTCAATATGGATGAAATTTTAACATTTAATCTTTTGACTCTAAATGACTGTTGGATGTGAATTATGACTTTGTCAACTAAAATAAGTATGTTTAAAGTCATTTCTGTGCCGGAAACGGGTCAAAATTGAAGCTTTTGAGTAAGCAAAACTCTGTAAAAATGGCAATTTTGGTCACTGTGAGGGTTTAAAAAGTGGTTATTCAACATGAGGCACGATCCAATTGACATTTTGAATCATTTTTGGTACAGTCCGAAAAATCAATTTTCGGATGAAAAACGATGACTCCGGACCTGTCGAACTATCCCAAAATGGTTAATATGGATGAAATTTTAACATTTAATCTTTTGACTCTAAATGACTGTTGGATGTGAATTATGACTTTGTCAACTAAAATAAGTGTGTTTAAAGTCATTTCTGTGCCTGAAACGGGTCAAAATTGAAGCTTTTGAGTAAGCAAAACTCTGTAAAAACGGCAATTTTGGTCACTGTGAGGGTTTAAAAAGTGGCTATTCAACATGAGGCACGATCCAATTGACATTTTGAATAATTTTGGGTACAGTCCAAAAAATCAATTTTCGGATGAAAAACGATGACTCCGGACCCGTCGAACAATCCCAAAATGGTCAATATGGGTGAAATTTTAACATTTAATCTTTTGACTCTAAATGACTGTTGGATGTGAATTATGACTTTGTCAACTAAAATAAGTGTGTTTAAAGTAATTTCTGTGCCTGAAACGGGTCAAAATTGAAGCTTTTGAGTAAGCAAAACTCTGTAAAAATGGCAATTTTGGTCACTGTGAGGGTTTAAAAAGTGGTTATTCAACACGAGGCACGATCCAATTGACATTTTGAATCATTTTTGGTACAGTCCAAAAAATCAATTTTCGGATGAAAAACGATGACTCCGGACCTGTCGAACGATCCCAAAATGGTCAATATGGATGAAATTTTAACATTTAATCTTTTGACTCTAAATGACTGTTGGATGTGAATTATGACTTTGTCAACTAAAATAAGTGTGTTTAAAGTTATTTCTGTGCCTGAAACGGGTCAAAATTGAAGCTTTTGAGTAAGAAAAACTCTGTAAAAATGGCAATTTTGGTCACTGTGAGGGTTTAAAAAGTGGTTATTCAACATGAGGCACGATCCATTTGACATTTTGAATCATTTTTGGTACAGTCCAAAAAATCAATTTTCGGATGAAAAACGATGACTCCGGCCCTGTCAAACGATCCCAAAATGGTTAATATGGATGAAATTTTAACATTTAATCTTTTGACTCTAAATGACTGTTGGATGTGAATTATGACTTTGTCAACTAAAATAAGTGTGTTTAAAGTCATTTCTGTGCCTGAAACTGGTCAAAATTGAAGCTTTTGAGTAAGCAAAACTCTGTAAAAATGGCAATTTTGGTCACTGTGAGGGTTTAAAAAGTGGTTATTCAACATGAGGCACGATCCAATTGACATTTTGAATCATTTTTGGTACAGTCCAAAAAATCAATTTTCGGATGAAAAATGATGACTCCGGACCTGTCGAACGATCCCAAAATGGTCAATATGGATGAAATTTTAACATTTAATCTTTTGACTCTAAATGACTGTTGGATGTGAATTATGACTTTGTCAACTAAAATAAGTGTGTTTAAAGTTATTTCTGTGCCTGAAACGGGTCAAAATTGAAGCTTTTGAGTAAGCAAAACTCTGTAAAAATGGCAATTTTGGTCACTGTGAGGGTTTAAAAAGTGGTTATTCAACATGAGGCACGATCCAATTGACATTTTGAATCATTTTTGGTACAGTCCAAAAAATCAATTTTCGGATGAAAAACAATGACTCCGGACCTGTCGAACGATCCCAAAATGGTCAATATGGATGAAATTTTAACATTTAATCTTTTGACTCTAAATGACTGTTGGATGTGAATTATGACTTTGTCAACCAAAATAAGTGTGTTTGAAGTCATTTTTGTGCCTGAAACGGGTCAAAATTGAAGCTTTTGAGTAAGCAAAACTCTGTAAAAATGGCAATTTTGGTCACTGTGAGGGTTTAAAAAGTGGTTATTCAACATGAGGCACGATCCAATTGACATTTTGAATCATTTTTGGTACAGTCCAAAAAATCAATTTTCGGATGAAAAACGATGACTCCGGACCTGTCGAACGATCCCAAAATGGTCAATATGGATGAAATTTTAACATTTAATCTTTTGATTCTAAATGACTGTTGGATGTGAATTATGACTTTGTCAACTAAAATAAGTATGTTTAAAGTCATTTCTGTGCCGGAAACGGGTCAAAATTGAAGCTTTTGAGTAAGCAAAACTCTGTAAAAATGGCAATTTTGGTCACTGTGAGGGTTTAAAAAGTGGTTATTCAACATGAGGCACGATCCAATTGACATTTTGAATCATTTTTGGTACAGTCCAAAAAATCAATTTTCGGATGAAAAACGATGACTCCGGACCTGTCGAACTATCCCAAAATGGTTAATATGGATGAAATTTTAACATTTAATCTTTTGACTCTAAATGACTGTTGGATGTGAATTATGACTTTGTCAACTAAAATAAGTGTGTTTAAAGTTATTTCTGTGCCTGAAATGGGTCAAAATTGAAGCTTTTGAGTAAGCAAAACTCTGTAAAAATGGCAATTTTGGTCACTGTGAGGGTTTAAAAAGTGGCTATTCAACATGAGGCACGAGCCAATTGACATTTTGAATAATTTTGGGTACAGTCCAAAAAATCAATTTTCGGATGAAAAACGATGACTCCGGACCTGTCGAACAATCCCAAAATGGTCAATATGGATGAAATTTTAACATTTAATCTTTTGACTCTAAATGACTGTTGGATGTGAATTATGACTTTGTCAACTAAAATAAGTGTGTTTAAAGTCATTTCTGTGCCTGAAACGGGTCAAAATTGAAGCTTTTGAATAAGCAAAACTCTGTAAAAATGGCAATTTTGGTCACTGTGAGGGTTTAAAAAGTGGTTATTCAACACGAGGCACGATCCAATTGACATTTTGAATCATTTTTGGTACAGTCCAAAAAATCAATTTTCGGATAAAAAACGATGACTCCGGACCTGTCGAACGATCCCAAAATGGTCAATATGGATGAAATTTTAACATTTAATCTTTTGACTCTAAATGACTGTTGGATGTGAATTATGACTTTGTCAACTAAAATAAGTGTGTTTAAAGTCATTTCTGTGCCTGAAACGGGTCAAAATTGAAGCTTTTGAGTAAGAAAAACTCTGTAAAAATGGCAATTTTGGTCACTGTGAGGGTTTAAAAAGTGGTTATTCAACATGAGGCACGATCCAATTGACATTTTGAATCATTTTTGGTACAGTCCAAAAAAATCAATTTTCCGATGAAAAACGATGACTCCGGACCTCTCAAACGATCCCAAAATGGTCAATATGGATGAAATTTTAACATTTAATCTTTTGACTCTAAATGACTGTTGGATGTGAATTATGACTTTGTCAACTAAAATAAGTGTGTTTAAAGTTATTTCTGTGCCTGAAACGGGTCAAAATTGAAGCTTTTGAGTAAGCAAAACTCTGTAAAAATGGCAATTTTGGTCACTGTGAGGGTTTAAAAAGTGGTTATTCAACAAGAGGCATGATCCAATTGACATTTTGAATCATTTTTGGTACAGTCCAAAAAATCAATTTTCGGATGAAAAACGATGACTCCGGACCTGTCGAACGATCCCAAAATGGTCAATATGGATGAAATTTTAACATTTAATCTTTTGACTCTAAATGACTGTTGGATGTGAATTATGACTTTGTCAACTAAAATAAGTATGTTTAAAGTCATTTCTGTGCCGGAAACGGGTCAAAATTGAAGCTTTTGAGTAAGCAAAACTCTGTAAAAATGGCAATTTTGGTCACTGTGAGGGTTTAAAAAGTGGTTATTCAACACGAGGCACGATCCAATTGACATTTTGAATCATTTTTGGTACAGTCCAAAAAATCAATTTTCGGATGGAAAACGATGACTCCGGACCTGTCGAACGATCCCAAAATGGTCAATATGGATGAAATTTTAACATTTAATCTTTTGACTCTAAATGACTGTTGGATGTGAATTATGACTTTGTCAACTAAAATAAGTGTGTTTAAAGTCATTTCTGTGCATGAAACGGGTCAAAATTGAAGCTTTTGAGTAAGAAAAACTCTGTAAAAATGGCAATTTTGGTCACTGTGAGTGTTTAAAAAGTGGTTATTCAACATGAGGCACGATCCAATTGACATTTTGAATCATTTTTGGTACAGTCCAAAAAATCAATTTTCGGATGAAAAACGATGACTCCGGACCTGTCAAACGATCCCAAAATGGTTAATATGGATGAAATTTTAACATTTAATCTTTTGACTCTAAATGACTGTTGGATGTGAATTATGACTTTGTCAACTAAAATAAGTGTGTTTAAAGTCATTTCTGTGCCTGAAACGGGTCAAAATTGAAGCTTTTGAGTAAGCAAAACTCTGTAAAAATGGCAATTTTGGTCACTGTGAGGGTTTAAAAAGTGGTTATTCAACATGAAGCACGATCCAATTGACATTTTGAATCATTTTTGGTACAGTCCAAAAAATCAGTTTTCGGATGAAAAATGATGACTCCGGACCTGTCGAACGATCCCAAAATGGTCAATATGGATGAAATTTTAACATTTATTCTTTTGACTCTAAATGACTGTTGGATGTGAATTATGACTTTGTCAACTAAAATAAGTGTGTTTAAAGTCATTTCTGTGCCTGAAACGGGTCAAAATTGAAGCTTTTGAGTAAGCAAAACTCTGTAAAAATGGCAATTTTGGTCACTGTGAGGGTTTAAAAAGTGGTTATTCAACATGAGGCACGATCCAATTGACATTTTGAATCATTTTTGGTACAGTCCAAAAAATCAATTTTCGGATGAAAAACGATGACTCCGGACCTGTCGAACGATCCCAAAATGGTCAATATGGATGAAATTTTAACATTTAATCTTTTGACTCTAAATGACTGTTGGATGTGAATTATGACTTTGTCAACTAAAATAAGTGTGTTTAAAGTTATTTCTGTGCCTGAAACGGGTCAAAATTGAAGCTTTTGAGTAAGCAAAACTCTGAAAAAATGGCAATTTTGGTCACTGTGAGGGTATAAAAAGTGGTTATTCAACATGAGGCACGATCCAATTGACATTTTGAATCATTTTTGGTACAGTCCAAAAAATAAATTTTCGGATAAAAAACGATGACTCCGGACCTGTCGAACAATCCCAAAATGGTCAATATGGATGAAATTTTAACATTTAATCTTTTGACTCTAAATGACTGTTGGATGTGAATTATGACTTTGTCAACTAAAATAAGTGTGTTTAAAGTCATTTCTGTGCCTGAAACGGGTCAAAATTGAAGCTTTTGAGTAAGCAAAACTCTGTAAAAATGGCAATTTTGGTCACTGTGAGGGTTTAAAAAGTGGCTATTCAACATGAGGCACGATCCAATTGACATTTTGAATAATTTTGGGTACAGTCCAAAAAATCAATTTTCGGATGAAAAACGATGACTCCGGACCCGTCGAACAATCCCAAAATGGTCAATATGGGTGAAATTTTAACATTTAATCTTTTGACTCTAAATGACTGTTGGATGTGAATTATGACTTTGTCAACTAAAATAAGTGTGTTTAAAGTAATTTCTGTGCCTGAAACGGGTCAAAATTGAAGCTTTTGAGTAAGCAAAACTCTGTAAAAATGGCAATTTTGGTCACTGTGAGGGTTTAAAAAGTGGTTATTCAACACGAGGCACGATCCAATTGACATTTTGAATCATTTTTGGTACAGTCCAAAAAATCAATTTTCGGATGAAAAACGATGACTCCGGACCTGTCGAACGATCCCAAAATGGTCAATATGGATGAAATTTTAACATTTAATCTTTTGACTCTAAATGACTGTTGGATGTGAATTATGACTTTGTCAACTAAAATAAGTGTGTTTAAAGTTATTTCTGTGCCTGAAACGGGTCAAAATTGAAGCTTTTGAGTAAGAAAAACTCTGTAAAAATGGCAATTTTGGTCACTGTGAGGGTTTAAAAACTGGTTATTCAACATGAGGCACGATCCATTTGACATTTTGAATCATTTTTGGTACAGTCCAAAAAATCAATTTTCGGATGAAAAACGATGACTCCGGCCCTGTCAAACGATCCCAAAATGGTTAATATGGATGAAATTTTAACATTTAATCTTTTGACTCTAAATGACTGTTGGATGTGAATTATGACTTTGTCAACTAAAATAAGTGTGTTTAAAGTCATTTCTGTGCCTGAAACTGGTCAAAATTGAAGCTTTTGAGTAAGCAAAACTCTGTAAAAATGGCAATTTTGGTCACTGTGAGGGTTTAAAAAGTGGTTATTCAACATGAGGCACGATCCAATTGACATTTTGAATCATTTTTGGTACAGTCCAAAAAATCAATTTTCGGATGAAAAATGATGACTCCGGACCTGTCGAACGATCCCAAAATGGTCAATATGGATGAAATTTTAACATTTAATCTTTTGACTCTAAATGACTGTTGGATGTGAATTATGACTTTGTCAACTAAAATAAGTGTGTTTAAAGTTATTTCTGTGCCTGAAACGGGTCAAAATTGAAGCTTTTGAGTAAGCAAAACTCTGTAAAAATGGCAATTTTGGTCACTGTGAGGGTTTAAAAAGTGGTTATTCAACATGAGGCACGATCCAATTGACATTTTGAATCATTTTTGGTACAGTCCAAAAAATCAATTTTCGGATGAAAAACAATGACTCCGGACCTGTCGAACGATCCCAAAATGGTCAATATGGATGAAATTTTAACATTTAATCTTTTGACTCTAAATGACTGTTGGATGTGAATTATGACTTTGTCAACCAAAATAAGTGTGTTTGAAGTCATTTTTGTGCCTGAAACGGGTCAAAATTGAAGCTTTTGAGTAAGCAAAACTCTGTAAAAATGGCAATTTTGGTCACTGTGAGGGTTTAAAAAGTGGTTATTCAACATGAGGCACGATCCAATTGACATTTTGAATCATTTTTGGTACAGTCCAAAAAATCAATTTTCGGATGAAAAACGATGACTCCGGACCTGTCGAACGATCCCAAAATGGTCAATATGGATGAAATTTTAACATTTAATCTTTTGATTCTAAATGACTGTTGGATGTGAATTATGACTTTGTCAACTAAAATAAGTATGTTTAAAGTCATTTCTGTGCCGGAAACGGGTCAAAATTGAAGCTTTTGAGTAAGCAAAACTCTGTAAAAATGGCAATTTTGGTCACTGTGAGGGTTTAAAAAGTGGTTATTCAACATGAGGCACGATCCAATTGACATTTTGAATCATTTTTGGTACAGTCCAAAAAATCAATTTTCGGATGAAAAACGATGACTCCGGACCTGTCGAACTATCCCAAAATGGTTAATATGGATGAAATTTTAACATTTAATCTTTTGACTCTAAATGACTGTTGGATGTGAATTATGACTTTGTCAACTAAAATAAGTGTGTTTAAAGTTATTTCTGTGCCTGAAATGGGTCAAAATTGAAGCTTTTGAGTAAGCAAAACTCTGTAAAAATGGCAATTTTGGTCACTGTGAGGGTTTAAAAAGTGGCTATTCAACATGAGGCACGAGCCAATTGACATTTTGAATAATTTTGGGTACAGTCCAAAAAATCAATTTTCGGATGAAAAACGATGACTCCGGACCTGTCGAACAATCCCAAAATGGTCAATATGGATGAAATTTTAACATTTAATCTTTTGACTCTAAATGACTGTTGGATGTGAATTATGACTTTGTCAACTAAAATAAGTGTGTTTAAAGTCATTTCTGTGCCTGAAACGGGTCAAAATTGAAGCTTTTGAATAAGCAAAACTCTGTAAAAATGGCAATTTTGGTCACTGTGAGGGTTTAAAAAGTGGTTATTCAACACGAGGCACGATCCAATTGACATTTTGAATCATTTTTGGTACAGTCCAAAAAATCAATTTTCGGATAAAAAACGATGACTCCGGACCTGTCGAACGATCCCAAAATGGTCAATATGGATGAAATTTTAACATTTAATCTTTTGACTCTAAATGACTGTTGGATGTGAATTATGACTTTGTCAACTAAAATAAGTGTGTTTAAAGTCATTTCTGTGCCTGAAACGGGTCAAAATTGAAGCTTTTGAGTAAGAAAAACTCTGTAAAAATGGCAATTTTGGTCACTGTGAGGGTTTAAAAAGTGGTTATTCAACATGAGGCACGATCCAATTGACATTTTGAATCATTTTTGGTACAGTCCAAAAAAATCAATTTTCCGATGAAAAACGATGACTCCGGACCTCTCAAACGATCCCAAAATGGTCAATATGGATGAAATTTTAACATTTAATCTTTTGACTCTAAATGACTGTTGGATGTGAATTATGACTTTGTCAACTAAAATAAGTGTGTTTAAAGTTATTTCTGTGCCTGAAACGGGTCAAAATTGAAGCTTTTGAGTAAGCAAAACTCTGTAAAAATGGCAATTTTGGTCACTGTGAGGGTTTAAAAAGTGGTTATTCAACAAGAGGCATGATCCAATTGACATTTTGAATCATTTTTGGTACAGTCCAAAAAATCAATTTTCGGATGAAAAACGATGACTCCGGACCTGTCGAACGATCCCAAAATGGTCAATATGGATGAAATTTTAACATTTAATCTTTTGACTCTAAATGACTGTTGGATGTGAATTATGACTTTGTCAACTAAAATAAGTATGTTTAAAGTCATTTCTGTGCCGGAAACGGGTCAAAATTGAAGCTTTTGAGTAAGCAAAACTCTGTAAAAATGGCAATTTTGGTCACTGTGAGGGTTTAAAAAGTGGTTATTCAACATGAGGCACGATCCAATTGACATTTTGAATCATTTTTGGTACAGTCTAAAAAATCAATTTTCGGATGAAAAACGATGACTCCGGACCTGTCGAACAATCCCAAAATGGTCAATATGGATGAAATTTTAACATTTAATCTTTTGACTCTAAATGACTGTTGGATGTGAATTATGACTTTGTCAACTAAAATAAGTGTGTTTAAAGTCATTTCTGTGCCTGAAACGGGTCAAAATTGAAGCTTTTGAGTAAGCAAAACTCTGTAAAAATGGCAATTTTGGTCACTGTGAGGGTTTAAAAAGTGGTTATTCAACACGAGGCACGATCCAATTGACATTTTGAATCATTTTTGGTACAGTCCAAAAAATCAATTTTCGGATGGAAAACGATGACTCCGGACCTGTCGAACGATCCCAAAATGGTCAATATGGATGAAATTTTAACATTTAATCTTTTGACTCTAAATGACTGTTGGATGTGAATTATGACTTTGTCAACTAAAATAAGTGTGTTTAAAGTCATTTCTGTGCATGAAACGGGTCAAAATTGAAGCTTTTGAGTAAGAAAAACTCTGTAAAAATGGCAATTTTGGTCACTGTGAGTGTTTAAAAAGTGGTTATTCAACATGAGGCACGATCCAATTGACATTTTGAATCATTTTTGGTACAGTCCAAAAAATCAATTTTCGGATGAAAAACGATGACTCCGGACCTGTCAAACGATCCCAAAATGGTTAATATGGATGAAATTTTAACATTTAATCTTTTGACTCTAAATGACTGTTGGATGTGAATTATGACTTTGTCAACTAAAATAAGTGTGTTTAAAGTCATTTCTGTGCCTGAAACGGGTCAAAATTGAAGCTTTTGAGTAAGCAAAACTCTGTAAAAATGGCAATTTTGGTCACTGTGAGGGTTTAAAAAGTGGTTATTCAACATGAAGCACGATCCAATTGACATTTTGAATCATTTTTGGTACAGTCCAAAAAATCAGTTTTCGGATGAAAAATGATGACTCCGGACCTGTCGAACGATCCCAAAATGGTCAATATGGATGAAATTTTAACATTTATTCTTTTGACTCTAAATGACTGTTGGATGTGAATTATGACTTTGTCAACTAAAATAAGTGTGTTTAAAGTCATTTCTGTGCCTGAAACGGGTCAAAATTGAAGCTTTTGAGTAAGCAAAACTCTGTAAAAATGGCAATTTTGGTCACTGTGAGGGTTTAAAAAGTGGTTATTCAACATGAGGCACGATCCAATTGACATTTTGAATCATTTTTGGTACAGTCCAAAAAATCAATTTTCGGATGAAAAACGATGACTCCGGACCTGTCGAACGATCCCAAAATGGTCAATATGGATGAAATTTTAACATTTAATCTTTTGACTCTAAATGACTGTTGGATGTGAATTATGACTTTGTCAACTAAAATAAGTGTGTTTAAAGTTATTTCTGTGCCTGAAACGGGTCAAAATTGAAGCTTTTGAGTAAGCAAAACTCTGAAAAAATGGCAATTTTGGTCACTGTGAGGGTATAAAAAGTGGTTATTCAACATGAGGCACGATCCAATTGACATTTTGAATCATTTTTGGTACAGTCCAAAAAATAAATTTTCGGATAAAAAACGATGACTCCGGACCTGTCGAACAATCCCAAAATGGTCAATATGGATGAAATTTTAACATTTAATCTTTTGACTCTAAATGACTGTTGGATGTGAATTATGACTTTGTCAACTAAAATAAGTGTGTTTAAAGTCATTTCTGTGCCTGAAACGGGTCAAAATTGAAGCTTTTGAGTAAGCAAAACTCTGTAAAAATGGCAATTTTGGTCACTGTGAGGGTTTAAAAAGTGGCTATTCAACATGAGGCACGATCCAATTGACATTTTGAATAATTTTGGATACATTCCAAAAAATCAATTTTCGGATGAAAAACGATGACTCCGGACCTGTCGAACGATCCCAAAATGGTCAATATGGATGAAATTTTAACATTTAATCTTTTGACTCTAAATGACTGTTGGATGTGAATTATGACTTTGTCAACTAAAATAAGTGTGTTTGAAGTCATTTTTGTGCCTGAAACGGGTCAAAATTGAAGCTTTTGAGTAAGCAAAACTCTGTAAAAATGGCAATTTTGGTCACTGTGAGGGTTTAAAAAGTGGTTATTCAACATGAGGCACGATCCAATTGACATTTTGAATCATTTTTGGTACAGTCCAAAAAATCAATTTTCGGATGAAAAACGATGACTCCGGATCTGTCGAACAATCCCAAAATGGTCAATATGGATGAAATTTTAACATTTAATCTTTTGACTCTAAATGACTGTTGGATGTGAATTATGACTTTGTCAACTAAAATAAGTGTGTTTAAAGTCATTTCTGTGCCTGAAACGGGTCAAAATTGAAGCTTTTGAGTAAGCAAAACTCTGTAAAAATGGCAATTTTGGTTACTGTGAGGGTTTAAAAAGTGGTTATTCAACATGAGGCACGATCCAATTGCCATTTTGAATCATTTTTGGTACAGTCCAAAAAATCAATTTTCGGATGAAAAACGATGACTCCGGACCTGTCGAACGATCCCAAAATGGTCAATATGGATGAAATTTTAACATTTAATCTTTTGACTCTAAATGACTGTTGGATGTGAATTATGACTTTGTCAACTAAAATAAGTGTGTTTGAAGTCATTTCTGTGCCTGAAACGGGTCAAAATTGAAGCTTTTGAGTAAGCAAAACTCTGTAAAAATGGCAATTTTGGTCACTGTGAGGGTTTAAAAAGTGGTTATTCAACATGAGGCACGATCCAATTGACATTTTGAATCATTTTTGGTACAGTCCAAAAAATCAATTTTCGGATGAAAAACGATGACTCCGGACCTGTCGAACGATCCCAAAATGGTCAATATGGATGAAATTTTAACATTTAATCTTTTGACTCTAAATGACTGTTGGATGTGAATTATGACTTTGTCAACTAAAATAAGTATGTTTAAAGTCATTTCTGTGCCGGAAACGGGTCAAAATTGAAGCTTTTGAGTAAGCAAAACTCTGTAAAAATGGCAATTTTGGTCACTGTGAGGGTTTAAAAAGTGGTTATTCAACATGAGGCACGATCCAATTGACATTTTGAATCATTTTTGGTACAGTCCAAAAAATCAATTTTCGGATGGAAAACGATGACTCCGGACCTGTCGAACAATCCCAAAATGGTCAATATGGATGAAATTTTAACATTTAATCTTTTGACTCTAAATGACTGTTGGATGTGAATTATGACTTTGTCAACTAAAATAAGTGTGTTTAAAGTCATTTCTGTGCCCGAAACGGGTCAAAATTGAAGCTTTTGAGTAAGCAAAACTCCGTAAAAATGGCAATTTTGGTCACTGTGAGGGTTTAAAAAGTGGTTATTCAACATGAGGCACGATCCAATTGACATTTTGAATCATTTTTGGTACAGTCCAAAAAATAAATTTTCGGATGAAAAACGATGACTCCGGACCTGTCGAACGATCCCAAAATGGTCAATATGGATGAAATTTTAACATTTAATCTTTTGACTCTAAATGACTGTTGGATGTGAATTATGACTTTGTCAACTAAAATAAGTGTGTTTAAAGTTATTTCTGTGCCTGAAACGGGTCAAAATTGAAGCTTTTGAGTAAGCAAAACTCTGTAAAAATGGCAATTTTGGTCACTGTGAGGGTATAAAAAGTGGTTATTCAACATGAGGCACGATCCAATTGACATTTTGAATCATTTTTGGTACAGTCCAAAAAATAAATTTTCGGATGAAAAACGATGACTCCGGACCTGTCGAACAATCCCAAAATGGTCAATATGGATGAAATTTTAACATTTAATCTTTTGACTCTAAATGACTGTTGGATGTGAATTATGACTTTGTCAACTAAAATAAGTGTGTTTAAAGTCATTTCTGTGCCTGAAACGGGTCAAAATTGAAGCTTTTGAGTAAGCAAAACTCTGTAAAAATGGCAATTTTGGTCACTGTGAGGGTTTAAAAAGTGGCTATTCAACATGAGGCACGATCCAATTGACATTTTGAATCATTTTTGGTACAGTCCAAAAAATCAATTTTCGGATGAAAAACGATGACTCCGGACCTGTCGAACAATCCCAAAATGGTCAATATGGATGAAATTTTTACATTTAATCTTTTGACTCTAAATGACTGTTGGATGTGAATTATGACTTTGTCAACTAAAATAAGTATGGCTGAGATACCCGCCACCCCCTCTCAACACAATCCCCAAAGGAGGGAAACAGGAAACAGTTCTTGAAGTCTTTGGAAGAGGGAGGGAGTGACCCTCCCGGCCGTATTTATTAAAACAAAATTAAAACATTAAATCAACAGTTTCATATTAATGTACAATTTCATTACCACATTGCGATGTTTGGCTAACCTTAACAGATTCTCTAATACAGAGGTTCTCCTAGCCGAACTAACATCCTACAAACATTTACTTGAAATTTTGAAATTGTACATCCTAACGTTTAAGGGCCAACGGCAAGGTCGTAACCGGTGTCAAGATCCCTAACCAGAAATACCCCCCCCACTTGTGAGGGGCGACAGCACTGAGGCGTACCTCAAGTGCAACTACCAATTTCCCTTGACTTGACGGGGGCACCAATAAAACTCGACGCCACTTAAAGGTCGTTCGAGGACTCATGTGAGGTATCTAGAAGGTAGCGTAGACCCCCCCCAAACCCCGCACAACTTACCACATCTGCCGTCGCAGACGTCACTGGCCCCGGGAAATTCCCCAGGAGGGGGCTGTAACCCCTCCTACACAGGAAGGGGCCTTGACCGCCTTTCCTTTTCTTTCGGCGACCCATCCTTAGAAGGGACCGCCTCCCCGTTGAGGGGCCAATGGCCACCTCTCCCGAGCGCTCCCATCCGTGTTGGGTGACGCCCACTCATAGGGATCTTCCAATTAGTGCTCACCGATCATGACCTTACCGCCCGACCAAAATAAATACGACAATGCTAACTAACCTACTAAACTAAAAATACATTGGCTACTACGACCGTATTAAAAGCATGCTTATAAATGAACACTAAAGCCGAATTTCTTCAATCATGAAACATAAATGAAATAGACCATTCTTTATTACACACTCAAAATCAACACGATAATACCACAACCTGAAAACGAAATTTAGAATTATCCATCAACTTTTATTCAAAACGACTGGCTGTCTTCAGGGGCTGGTGGGTGGGTCAAAATTGGCTCTTCGTTCCGTCTCGCGCTCACGTGCAGCGAGGAGGTGCAGCTTCAGAGCACAGGAACAAGAGGATGCCTTCTGGTCTTGCGTCCCCTTTTATCCGTCTTCAGGGCGGGCGTAAAACCCGCCCCTGCCTGCCCCGAGGGCGTGGCCAGCCGCGTCAGTGTCTAGGCCAGCCCACTCTATGGCGGGAAAAAGCGCGCCCCGGCTACGCCGCTTCGGGCATACCAGCCGAGACTCGCTTCCCGCCCAAGATGGCTTCCCGGGGGGATCGTGGTACTCTGCCATACGTTCGGGGGGACCGAGTGGTCGCCCCTTTCCATATGGCTGAGATACCCGCCACCCCCTCTCAACACAATCCCCAAAGGAGGGAAACAGGAAACAGTTCTTGAAGTCTTTGGAAGAGGGAGGGAGTGACCCTCCCGGCCGTATTTATTAAAACAAAATTAAAACATTAAATCAACAGTTTCATATTAATGTACAATTTCATTACCACATTGCGATGTTTGGCTAACCTTAACAGATTCTCTAATACAGAGGTTCTCCTAGCCGAACTAACATCCTACAAACATTTACTTGAAATTTTGAAATTGTACATCCTAACGTTTAAGGGCCAACGGCAAGGTCGTAACCGGTGTCAAGATCCCTAACCAGAAATACCCCCCCCACTTGTGAGGGGCGACAGCACTGAGGCGTACCTCAAGTGCAACTACCAATTTCCCTTGACCTGACGGGGGCACCAATAAAACTCGACGCCACTTAAAGGTCGTTCGAGGACTCGTGTGAGGTATCTAGAAGGTAGCGTAGACCCCCCCCAAACCCCGCACAACTTACCACATCTGCCGTCGCAGACGTCACTGGCCCCGGGAAATTCCCCAGGAGGGGGCTGTAACCCCTCCTACACAGGAAGGGGCCTTGACCGCCTTTCCTTTTCTTTCGGCGACCCATCCTTAGAAGGGACCGCCTCCCCGTTGAGGGGCCAATGGCCACCTCTCCCGAGCACTCCCATCCGTGTTGGGTGACGCCCACTCATAGGGATCTTCCAATTAGTGCTCACCGATCATGACCTTACCGCCACAGGCCGGATAGTTGACCGGCTATCCGGACCCCCCACAAAGCTCCTACCTAAAGGTCATGTTTTAACGTTTTTAACCATGCTAAGAAGTCCCCTATGAGTAACTCATTCCCCACCCGAGACAAATGCACACCATCCCCCAAATACATACTGTCATCATTAATACAGCCATGTGAAATAGAATGCAATGTCCTGGAACGGAACAACCTACTCACTTTGTTATTAAGCTTCCTCACAGAGTGATTCAAAGCAGGAACAGAAATAGCCCCTCGCCACACCTTTCGTGGGATCATATGGGACCACGCAATTGTGCACCCCGGAACTCTCCTCGCCAACCAACTTACAGTGGAAAGCATGGCCTCCAGGAGAAGTCGTCTACCGGTGGTGACCAAATCATTGCCCCCTAGATGTACTATGACTATAGACGGCGGTGACCTCGTCCGCCCTAACAAACCCTCGAAAAATGCTTGAAACTGGTCAATACAGAGACCGCCTCTTCCGTAGAAGGACACACTGTACCCGTATTCCCCAGCTACGTGAATCATGTCACCTGCTTTGAATACGTCTGCGGCACGCCTCACGTATGAGTGGCCCACGACCCACACCTCCTTTTTCACAGCCGGTGATGTCTGACCGCTGGCCCGGTGTTGGGTCGACTGCATAGTCCGCCCCGCCTCGTAGGCTTGCGCAACTGAAAACCAAACAAAAACAAGAAGCGTGAGTACATCATTACAGCTTCACAACATGTGCAACCGCACATACCTTTTATAACAATTGGAGGACCAACGCCCCACACGTTTCACTTGTTCAACATTAAGACCCCTGGCTGTAGCTTCTGTAGCAGCCCCTATCCGAAAGGAATGGGTCCCAAACTCGCCCGGGTTCAAGCCCGCAGCGGCAATTGACATCGCAAGCACCCGCTGAAACTGAAATTTCGTCAGTGGGGTGGCGTCCGCGTGTCTCAACAAGGTCCCCCCCCATGATGCCACCCTTCGTGCTAGGTATTCTTCTAAACACTTTACCGGACACATGGAGGACCCGGGAATCCTGCGTATGATTATGCAGTCACCCATCCCACCTTGATCGGTCTTGGACCTGACAAAGGAGACAGTCATTGTCTCTCCTCTGATCTGAACGTGTTCCTGGCACAAACCCCCTGTCACATCCTGTTTGTTCCTTGCCACCAGTTCGCTTACCCGCATCGCCCCATGAAATGCCAGCGTAAAAGCGGCTCGGAACAACACAGTCTCAAACTGAGATGAACATGTGGCAGGGAGTGTGCCCAACAACTGGGCCAACCTATCCAAACCTATCGGGCGCCTCTCATCTACTCTGCGACCCTCAAGGCGTTGCCACCCACGTAGCGCTTTCTGTACAACGAAAGACGCTGTCGGGTCCTGGATACCATGAGCCCTGGCAACAAAGGAAATGGCAGCACGATGCCTCTGGGCCGTAGCCACCGATTTCCCAGCCCTACGTAAGGACATTAGAAAATTCACTACCCATTCCTCGTGGCCCCAAAGCCCCTCTCTATCAGTCCCCAAAAAGGCTAAATAGGACCGAAACGCCCCTTCATATGCCTTCCTCGTCCTTGGTGCTAGACTCTCTCCCACGAGGTGACGAAGTTCGGGGCACCGAGAGACCAGAGAGCTTCGGGAAAGGGTGCCGGCTCTGGGTCCGCTGTGGGAAGGAAACCCGAGAAAGCCTGCATATGAAAACGAGACAGTGCATCAGCCGCCTGATTCATTACCCCCGGGACATGTTTTGCTCTGAATAGCACATTCAGTTGCATACACAGTAAAACAATTTCTTTGAGCAGTCTTAAAATCAGTTTACATCGTGCTGCCTGGCTATTGATGCACTCGACCACGGTCATATTGTCAGACCAAAATACCACAGAGTGATCTTTGAACCCTTCGGGCCAGGTTCTCAGGGCCACCAAAATGGGGAAAAGTTCCAGGAAAGCAATATTATTTGTCAGTCCATTGTCATGCCACCATGCCGGCCACCTTTGTGCCGACCATTTTGTGCCGAAGATGGCACCAAAACCTACGCTACCTGCCGAATCTGTCCATAGCCCCAGCTCTTCAGAGGACACGGCCGGTTTGCTCCAGACGACTCGACCATTAAAATCCGCCAGAAATGCTAACCAAATGCGCATGTCCTGGCGGACCTCAGCCGATAGTCTCGTGCGATGATGACCCTCCTTTAGGCCGACCATAGCTTGGGCAATTGAACGGGAAAAGGGGCGGGCCATCGGTATAACCCTCAGGGCAAAATTCAACTGTCCCACCAACTGCTGTAATTGATGCAGCGTAACTTTAGATCTATTTATACACATTTGCAGGGCTGCCCTGAACTTCCACACTTTGTCAGCTGGTAAACGAAAACAACCCTCACTGGAGTCTAACTCGATCCCCAGAAACTCGAGGCAAGTCGCAGGACCCACCGTCTTACCTGGTGCCAATGGCACACCAAACTGCTTCATTAACACACAAAATTCGGCCAAGGCCTGGCCACATTCGAGATCCCCAGCTGCCCCAAGGAACAGAAAATCATCAAGGTAATGCATTACATGTCGGAAACCCGTCCTCTTTGTGAAGACCCATTGTAGAAAACTACTGAATTTCTCGAAATAGGCACAAGATATAGAGCACCCCATCGGCATACACCTATCCATGTAATAATGACCCTGAAACATGAAACCCAGGAGACGCTGGTCGTCTGGGTGTACCGGGAGCAATCAGAACGCTGACTCGATATCTGACTTCGCCATCAGCGCCCCGGGCCCCAGGCGATTCAAAATGGCTACGGCCTCATCGAAGGATGCGTACCGCACCGAACACACTTCCGGGTCTATTGCATCGTTTACAGAAAGACCACGTGGAGCTGATAAATTATGAATCAGTCGGAACTCACCCGGGTCCTTCTTGGGGACCACCCCTAAAGGAGAACAAACAAAACTCTGCACCGGGGGTACACTAAACGGGCCGGCGACCCGACCTCGAGTAACCTCTTTCCGGATCTTATCCTGTACCACGGTCGTATGCTGCAGGACCGAAAGTTGATTTTTACACTTCTCCACACCCTGAAAGTCCCCTACTGGGATGCGGAAACCATACGAAAACCCGTTCCGCAGCACCCCAGCAGAAGTACGATCCGGGTATTCACTGAGCCAGGGAATCATTGCCAAGGTATCAATTGGGGTAGGTAAAGGCGCCCCTCGGACTATGTTAGACCTGTTTGGCGCCTCCTCTACCCCCGTTATCACCCGTTTTGGCTCTGCACGTGGACTCAGGATGGGACGACCCGCACCCACTACATTCGTGTTTAAATTTACACGCTCCCTGGGGCCTAGTACATTTACCTCTGTTGAAATTCCAGCAGAACCCCCTTTTCCCTGTATTGCCGGCAGGTCTCGAGTGATCGTCGGTACCGGTACCTGATCGAAAGGGCGTCCCCGCATATTGGCGGGAGGATTCGCCAACATTACTCCCTACCAATGGCATTTTCAACATACCTGTCTCCTTCATTTTATCCCATGTCACAGAATCATAACAATCCCAGGTTAAGCTTTTATTATGCTCTTTAGCCTTTCTAAAAAGATTATCGTAGCAGAACCACTGGTTACCCTGGTGTGACGTCGAGTACCCCATGATTCGCGACTGGTAGGTCGGCAACTCGGAAAGCAACTCGGGCCTACGTTCCCCCAAGATCGACGTAAAAATCCCCCATGCTTTGCCCCAATTGCCAATATTCTCATTCACTTTAAAGGCGGCCATTTTTGCGCGCCAAACACTCGGATGCATGAGGTCTTTCTGGCCCTTAACATGCTCCACCTCATAATGATCAACAAGCAACGAGAAGATGTTCACATATTCCCCCGCCCAAATTTTCTCTTTAATTGCCAAAGGCACATGTTGGCCCAACCTTTCTCTACGAGAGGGTGCTGACTCATCCCTCGCAATCGGCAATGGCCGCTTACCTGCACCGGACGCTGCCTCTGCGGTCGTAATCGTCCCTTGTGGCTTGTCCACTACTGCAGCCGGCGCGGACACCTTGGCTGCATCCCGTTTCTCGCGCAATTGCTTCATCAGCGCCTGCGCGTCGACAGCCGTGGCGCCCTCACTACTTTCGCCCAACCACGCTGCAAGTTGTGCTGCCAGCTCGGGCGGCATATCTTCATTGGACACCGGGGTGACCACCACGGGAATTGGAGTCCCCTCCACGGGCACTGGGGTTGGCGCTTCGAGCGGGGTACAGGGAACCGGGACGTCTCCCCCAGCTGGTGCCCTCCTTGGCCTCTTGGCTCTCCCTCCTGGGGCTGCTCCGGCCGCAGGACGTTCCGGCCCCCCTTCCCCCTCTCTCTCCGCCACCCGCTTCTTCAGCTCGGACATCTCCTTCATGAGGACCCGAAGCATCTGTTCCGTCGTCATTCTCTTTCCGCCTTTCTTGGGCATTTCTCCGACAGAGAAAACAAAAGACAAAAGACAAAATAATACAAAATAAAATAAAATAAAATAATAAAATAAAAATAAGACAAAAGAAAGATTACAACGCTCAAAATTGGCTCTTCGTTCCGTCTCGAGCTCACGTGCAGCGAGGAGGTGCAGCTTCAGAGCACAGGAACAAGAGGATGCCTTCTGGTCTTGCGTCCCCTTTTATCCGTCTTCAGGGCGGGCGTAAAACCCGCCCCTGCCTGCCCCGAGGGCGTGGCCAGCCGCGTCAGTGTCTAGGCCAGCCCACTCTAGGGCGGGAAAAAGCGCGCCCCGGCTACGCCGCTTCGGGCATACCAGCCGAGACTCGCTTCCCGCCCAAGATGGCTTCCCGGGGGGATCGTGGTACTCTGCCATACGTTCGGGGGGACCGAGTGGTCGCCCCTTTCCATGTGTTTAAAGTCATTTCTGTGCCTGAAACGGGTCAAAATTGAAGCTTTTGAGTGAGCAAAACTCTGTAAAAATGGCAATTTTGGTCACTGTGAGGGTTTAAAAAGTGGCTATTCAACATGAGGCACGATCCAATTGACATTTTGAATCATTTTTGGTACAGTCCAAAAAATCAATTTTCGGATGAAAAACGATGACTCCGGACCTGTCGAACGATCCCAAAATGGTCAATATGGATGAAATTTTAACATTTAATCTTTTGACTCTAAATGACTGTTGGATGTGAATTATGACTTTGTCAACTAAAATAAGTGTGTTTAAAGTCATTTCTGTGCCTGAAACGGGTCAAAATTGAAGCTTGTGAGTAAGCAAAACTCTGTAAAAATGGCAATTTTGGTCACTGTGAGGGTTTAAAAAGTGGCTATTCAAGATGAGGCACGATCCAATTGACATTTTGAATCATTTTTGGTACAGTCCAAAAAATCAATTTTCGGATGAAAAACGATGACTCCGGACCTGTCGAACGATCCCAAAATGGTTAATATGGATGAAATTTTAACATTTAATCTTTTGACTCTAAATGACTGTTGGATGTGAATTATGACTTTGTCAACTAAAATAAGTGTGTTTAAAGTCATTTCTGTGCCTGAAACGGGTCAAAATTGAAGCTTTTGAGTAAGCAAAACTCTGTAAAAATGGCAATTTTGGTCACTGTGATGGTTTAAAAAGTGGTTATTCAACATGAGGCACGATCCAATTGACATTTTGAATCATTTTTGGTACAGTCCAAAAAATCAATTTTCGGGTTAAAAAACGATGACTCCGGATCTGTCGAACGATCCCAAAATGGTCAATATGGATGAAATTTTAACATTTAATCTTTTGACTCTAAATGACTGTTGGATGTGAATTATGACTTTGTCAACTAAAATAAGTGTGTTTAAAGTCATTTCTGTGCCTGAAACGGGTCAAAATTGAAGCTTTTGAGTAAGCAAAACTCTGTAAAAATGGCAATTTTGGTCACTGTGAGGGTTTAAAAAGTGGTTATTCAACATGAGGCACGATCCAATTGACATTTTGAATCATTTTTGGTACAGTCCAAAAAATCAATTTTCGGATGAAAAACGATGACTCCGGACCTGTCGAACGATCCCAAAATGGTCAATATGGATGAAATTTTAACATTTAATCTTTTGACTCTAAATGACTGTTGGATGTGAATTATGACTTTGTCAACTAAAATAAGTATGTTTAAAGTCATTTCTGTGCCGGAAACGGGTCAAAATTGAAGCTTTTGAGTAAGCAAAACTCTGTAAAAATGGCAATTTTGGTCACTGTGAGGGTTTAAAAAGTGGTTATTCAACATGAGGCACGATCCAATTGACATTTTGAATCATTTTTGGTACAGTCCGAAAAATCAATTTTCGGATGAAAAACGATGACTCCGGACCTGTCGAACTATCCCAAAATGGTTAATATGGATGAAATTTTAACATTTAATCTTTTGACTCTAAATGACTGTTGGATGTGAATTATGACTTTGTCAACTAAAATAAGTGTGTTTAAAGTCATTTCTGTGCCTGAAACGGGTCAAAATTGAAGCTTTTGAGTAAGCAAAACTCTGTAAAAATGGCAATTTTGGTCACTGTGAGGGTTTAAAAAGTGGTTATTCAACACGAGGCACGATCCAATTGACATTTTGAATCATTTTTGGTACAGTCCAAAAAATCAATTTTCGGATGAAAAACGATGACTCCGGACCTGTCAAACGATCCCAAAATGGTTAATATGGATGAAATTTTAACATTTAATCTTTTGACTCTAAATGACTGTTGGATGTGAATTATGACTTTGTCAACTAAAATAAGTGTGTTTAAAGTCATTTCTGTGCCTGAAACGGGTCAAAATTGAAGCTTTTGAGTAAGCAAAACTCTGTAAAAATGGCAATTTTGGTCACTGTGAGGGTTTAAAAAGTGGTTATTCAACATGAGGCACGATCCAATTGACATTTTGAATCATTTTTGGTACAGTCCAAAAAATCAATTTTCGGATGAAAAATGATGACTCCGGACCTGTCGAACGATCCCAAAATGGTCAATATGGATGAAATTTTAACATTTAATCTTTTGACTCTAAATGACTGTTGAATGTCAATTATGACTTTGTCAACTAAAATAAGTGTGTTTAAAGTTATTTCTGTGCCTGAAACGGGTCAAAATTGAAGCTTTTGAGTAAGCAAAACTCTGTAAAAATGGCAATTTTGGTCACTGTGAGGGTTTAAAAAGTGGTTATTCAACATGAGGCACGATCCAATTGACATTTTGAATCATTTTTGGTACAGTCCAAAAAATCAATTTTCGGATGAAAAACGATGATTCCGGACCTGTCGAACGATCCCAAAATGGTCAATATGGATGAAATTTTAACATTTAATCTTTTGACTCTAAATGACTGTTGGATGTGAATTATGACTTTGTCAACCAAAATAAGTGTGTTTGAAGTCATTTTTGTGCCTGAAACGGGTCAAAATTGAAGCTTTTGAGTAAGCAAAACTCTGTAAAAATGGCAATTTTGGTCACTGTGAGGGTTTAAAAAGTGGTTATTCAACATGAGGCACGATCCAATTGACATTTTGAATCATTTTTGGTACAGTCCAAAAAATCAATTTTCGGATGAAAAACGATGACTCCGGACCTGTCGAACGATCCCAAAATGGTCAATATGGATGAAATTTTAACATTTAATCTTTTGATTCTAAATGACTGTTGGATGTGAATTATGACTTTGTCAACTAAAATAAGTATGTTTAAAGTCATTTCTGTGCCGGAAACGGGTCAAAATTGAAGCTTTTGAGTAAGCAAAACTCTGTAAAAATGGCAATTTTGGTCACTGTGAGGGTTTAAAAAGTGGTTATTCAACATGAGGCACGATCCAATTGACATTTTGAATCATTTTTGGTACAGTCCAAAAAATCAATTTTCGGATGAAAAACGATGACTCCGGACCTGTCGAACTATCCCAAAATGGTTAATATGGATGAAATTTTAACATTTAATCTTTTGACTCTAAATGACTCTTGGATGTGAATTATGACTTTGTCAACTAAAATAAGTGTGTTTAAAGTTATTTCTGTGCCTGAAATGGGTCAAAATTGAAGCTTTTGAGTAAGCAAAACTCTGTAAAAATGGCAATTTTGGTCACTGTGAGGGTTTAAAAAGTGGCTATTCAACATGAGGCACGAGCCAATTGACATTTTGAATAATTTTGGGTACAGTCCAAAAAATCAATTTTCAGATGAAAAACGATGACTCCGGACCTGTCGAACAATCCCAAAATGGTCAATATGGATGAAATTTTAACATTTAATCTTTTGACTCTAAATGACTGTTGGATGTGAATTATGACTTTGTCAACTAAAATAAGTGTGTTTAAAGTCATTTCTGTGCCTGAAACGGGTCAAAATTGAAGCTTTTGAATAAGCAAAACTCTGTAAAAATGGCAATTTTGGTCACTGTGAGGGTTTAAAAAGTGGTATTCAACACGAGGCACGATCCAATTGACATTTTGAATCATTTTTGGTACAGTCCAAAAAATCAATTTTCTGATAAAAAACGATGACTCCGGACCTGTCGAACGATCCCAAAATGGTCAATATGGATGAAATTTTAACATTTAATCTTTTGACTCTAAATGACTGTTGGATGTGAATTATGACTTTGTCAACTAAAATAAGTGTGTTTAAAGTCATTTCTGTGCCTGAAACGGGTCAAAATTGAAGCTTTTGAGTAAGCAAAACTCTGTAAAAATGGCAATTTTGGTCACTGTGAGGGTTTAAAAAGTGGTTATTCAACATGAGGCACGATCCAATTGACATTTTGAATCATTTTTGGTACAGTCCAAAAAATCAATTTTCGGATGAAAAACGATGACTCCGGACCTGTCGAACGATCCCAAAATGGTCAATATGGATGAAATTTTAACATTTAATCTTTTGACTCTAAATGACTGTTGGATGTGAATTATGACTTTGTCAACCAAAATAAGTG
The DNA here is from genome assembly GCF_964263255.1 of Lissotriton vulgaris. Taxonomy (NCBI): domain Eukaryota; kingdom Metazoa; phylum Chordata; class Amphibia; order Caudata; family Salamandridae; genus Lissotriton; species Lissotriton vulgaris. The sequence continues at coordinate 473,047 of NW_028241576.1, forward strand.
TGTTTGAAGTCATTTTTGTGCCTGAAACGGGTCAAAATTGAAGCTTTTGAGTAAGCAAAACTCTGTAAAAATGGCAATTTTGGTCACTGTGAGGGTTTAAAAAGTGGTTATTCAACATGAGGCACGATCCAATTGACATTTTGAATCATTTTTGGTACAGTCCAAAAAATCAATTTTCGGATGAAAAACGATGACTCCGGACCTGTCGAACGATCCCAAAATGGTCAATATGGATGAAATTTTAACATTTAATCTTTTGATTCTAAATGACTGTTGGATGTGAATTATGACTTTGTCAACTAAAATAAGTATGTTTAAAGTCATTTCTGTGCCGGAAACGGGTCAAAATTGAAGCTTTTGAGTAAGCAAAACTCTGTAAAAATGGCAATTTTGGTCACTGTGAGGGTTTAAAAAGTGGTTATTCAACATGAGGCACGATCCAATTGACATTTTGAATCATTTTTGGTACAGTCCAAAAAAATCAATTTTCGGATGAAAAACGATGACTCCGGACCTGTCGAACAATCCCAAAATGGTCAATATGGATGAAATTTTAACATTTAATCTTTTGACTCTAAATGACTGTTGGATGTGAATTATGACTTTGTCAACTAAAATAAGTGTGTTTAAAGTCATTTCTGTGCCTGAAACGGGTCAAAATTGAAGCTTTTGAATAAGCAAAACTCTGTAAAAATGGCAATTTTGGTCACTGTGAGGGTTTAAAAAGTGGTTATTCAACACGAGGCACGATCCAATTGACATTTTGAATCATTTTTGGTACAGTCCAAAAAATCAATTTTCGGATAAAAAACGATGACTCCGGACCTGTCGAACGATCCCAAAATGGTCAATATGGATGAAATTTTAACATTTAATCTTTTGACTCTAAATGACTGTTGGATGTGAATTATGACTTTGTCAACTAAAATAAGTGTGTTTAAAGTCATTTCTGTGCCTGAAACGGGTCAAAATTGAAGCTTTTGAGTAAGAAAAACTCTGTAAAAATGGAAATTTTGGTCACTGTGAGGGTTTAAAAAGTGGTTATTCAACATGAGGCACGATCCAATTGACATTTTGAATCATTTTTGGTACAGTCCAAAAAAATCAATTTTCCGATGAAAAACGATGACTCCGGACGTGTCAAACGATCCCAAAATGGTCAATATGGATGAAATTTTAACATTTAATCTTTTGACTCTAAATGACTGTTGGATGTGAATTATGACTTTGTCAACTAAAATAAGTGTGTTTAAAGTTATTTCTGTGCCTGAAACGGGTCAAAATTGAAGCTTTTGAGTAAGCAAAACTCTTTAAAAATGGCAATTTTGGTCACTGTGAGGGTTTAAAAAGTGGTTATTCAACATGAGGCACGATCCAATTGACATTTTGAATCATTTTTGGTACAGTCCAAAAAATCAATTTTCGGATGAAAAACGATGACTCCGGACCTGTCAAACGATCCCAAAATGGTCAATATGGATGAAATTTTAACATTTAATCTTTTGACTCTAAATGACTGTTGGATGTGAATTATGACTTTGTCAACTAAAATAAGTGTGTTTAAAGTCATTTCTGTGCCTGAAACGGGTCAAAATTGAAGCTTTTGAGTAAGCAAAACTCTGTAAAAATGGCAATTTTGGTCACTGTGAGGGTTTAAAAAGTGGTTATTCAACATGAGGCACGATCCAATTGACATTTTGAATCATTTTTGGTACAGTCCAAAAAATCAATTTTCGGATGAAAAATGATGACTCCGGACCTGTCGAACGATCCCAAAATGGTCAATATGGATGAAATTTTAACATTTAATCTTTTGACTCTAAATGACTGTTGAATGTCAATTATGACTTTGTCAACTAAAATAAGTGTGTTTAAAGTTATTTCTGTGCCTGAAACGGGTCAAAATTGAAGCTTTTGAGTAAGCAAAACTCTGTAAAAATGGCAATTTTGGTCACTGTGAGGGTTTAAAAAGTGGTTATTCAACATGAGGCACGATCCAATTGACATTTTGAATCATTTTTGGTACAGTCCAAAAAATCAATTTTCGGATGAAAAACGATGACTCCGGACCTGTCGAACGATCCCAAAATGGTCAATATGGATGAAATTTTAACATTTAATCTTTTGATTCTAAATGACTGTTGGATGTGAATTATGACTTTGTCAACTAAAATAAGTATGTTTAAAGTCATTTCTGTGCCGGAAACGGGTCAAAATTGAAGCTTTTGAGTAAGCAAAACTCTGTAAAAATGGCAATTTTGGTCACTGTGATGGTTTAAAAAGTGGTTATTCAACATGAGGCACGATCCAATTGACATTTTGAATCATTTTTGGTACAGTCCAAAAAATCAATTTTCGGATGAAAAACGATGACTCCGGACCTGTCGAACTATCCCAAAATGGTTAATATGGATGAAATTTTAACATTTAATCTTTTGACTCTAAATGACTCTTGGATGTGAATTATGACTTTGTCAACTAAAATAAGTGTGTTTAAAGTTATTTCTGTGCCTGAAATGGGTCAAAATTGAAGCTTTTGAGTAAGCAAAACTCTGTAAAAATGGCAATTTTGGTCACTGTGAGGGTTTAAAAAGTGGCTATTCAACATGAGGCACGAGCCAATTGACATTTTGAATAATTTTGGGTACAGTCCAAAAAATCAATTTTCAGATGAAAAACGATGACTCCGGACCTGTCGAACAATCCCAAAATGGTCAATATGGATGAAATTTTAACATTTAATCTTTTGACTCTAAATGACTGTTGGATGTGAATTATGACTTTGTCAACTAAAATAAGTGTGTTTAAAGTCATTTCTGTGCCTGAAACGGGTCAAAATTGAAGCTTTTGAATAAGCAAAACTCTGTAAAAATGGCAATTTTGGTCACTGTGAGGGTTTAAAAAGTGGTATTCAACACGAGGCACGATCCAATTGACATTTTGAATCATTTTTGGTACAGTCCAAAAAATCAATTTTCGGATAAAAAACGATGACTCCGGACCTGTCGAACGATCCCAAAATGGTCAATATGGATGAAATTTTAACATTTAATCTTTTGACTCTAAATGACTGTTGGATGTGAATTATGACTTTGTCAACTAAAATAAGTGTGTTTAAAGTCATTTCTGTGCCTGAAACGGGTCAAAATTGAAGCTTTTGAGTAAGAAAAACTCTGTAAAAATGGCAATTTTGGTCACTGTGAGGGTTTAAAAAGTGGTTATTCAACATGAGGCACGATCCAATTGACATTTTGAATCATTTTTGGTACAGTCCAAAAAAATCAATTTTCCGATGAAAAACGATGACTCCGGACCTGTCAAACGATCCCAAAATGGTCAATATGGATGAAATTTTAACATTTAATCTTTTGACTCTAAATGACTGTTGGATGTGAATTATGACTTTGTCAACTAAAATAAGTGTGTTTAAAGTCATTTCTGTGCCTGAAACGGGTCAAAATTGAAGCTTTTGAGTAAGCAAAACTCTGTAAAAATGGCAATTTTGGTCACTGTGAGGGTTTAAAAAGTGGTTATTCAACATGAGGCACGATCCAATTGACATTTTGAATCATTTTTGGTACAGTCCAAAAAATCAATTTTCGGATGAAAAACGATGACTCCGGACCTGTCGAACGATCCCAAAATGGTCAATATGGATGAAATTTTAACATTTAATCTTTTGACTCTAAATGACTGTTGGATGTGAATTATGACTTTGTCAACCAAAATAAGTGTGTTTGAAGTCATTTTTGTGCCTGAAACGGGTCAAAATTGAAGCTTTTGAGTAAGCAAAACTCTGTAAAAATGGCAATTTTGGTCACTGTGAGGGTTTAAAAAGTGGTTATTCAACATGAGGCACGATCCAATTGACATTTTGAATCATTTTTGGTACAGTCCAAAAAATCAATTTTCGGATGAAAAACGATGACTCCGGACCTGTCGAACGATCCCAAAATGGTCAATATGGATGAAATTTTAACATTTAATCTTTTGATTCTAAATGACTGTTGGATGTGAATTATGACTTTGTCAACTAAAATAAGTATGTTTAAAGTCATTTCTGTGCCGGAAACGGGTCAAAATTGAAGCTTTTGAGTAAGCAAAACTCTGTAAAAATGGCAATTTTGGTCACTGTGAGGGTTTAAAAAGTGGTTATTCAACATGAGGCACGATCCAATTGACATTTTGAATCATTTTTGGTACAGTCCAAAAAATCAATTTTCGGATGAAAAACGATGACTCCGGACCTGTCGAACTATCCCAAAATGGTTAATATGGATGAAATTTTAACATTTAATCTTTTGACTCTAAATGACTGTTGGATGTGAATTATGACTTTGTCAACTAAAATAAGTGTGTTTAAAGTTATTTCTGTGCCTGAAATGGGTCAAAATTGAAGCTTTTGAGTAAGCAAAACTCTGTAAAAATGGCAATTTTGGTCACTGTGAGGGTTTAAAAAGTGGCTATTCAACATGAGGCACGAGCCAATTGACATTTTGAATAAATTTGGGTACAGTCCAAAAAATCAATTTTCGGATGAAAAACGATGACTCCGGACCTGTCGAACAATCCCAAAATGGTCAATATGGATGAAATTTTAACATTTAATCTTTTGACTCTAAATGACTGTTGGATGTGAATTATGACTTTGTCAACTAAAATAAGTGTGTTTAAAGTCATTTCTGTGCCTGAAACGGGTCAAAATTGAAGCTTTTGAATAAGCAAAACTCTGTAAAAATGGCAATTTTGGTCACTGTGAGGGTTTAAAAAGTGGTTATTCAACACGAGGCACGATCCAATTGACATTTTGAATCATTTTTGGTACAGTCCAAAAAATCAATTTTCGGATAAAAAACGATGACTCCGGACCTGTCGAACGATCCCAAAATGGTCAATATGGATGAAATTTTAACATTTAATCTTTTGACTCTAAATGACTGTTGGATGTGAATTATGACTTTGTCAACTAAAATAAGTGTGTTTAAAGTCATTTCTGTGCCTGAAACGGGTCAAAATTGAAGCTTTTGAGTAAGAAAAACTCTGTAAAAATGGAAATTTTGGTCACTGTGAGGGTTTAAAAAGTGGTTATTCAACATGAGGCACGATCCAATTGACATTTTGAATCATTTTTGGTACAGTCCAAAAAAATCAATTTTCCGATGAAAAACGATGACTCCGGACGTGTCAAACGATCCCAAAATGGTCAATATGGATGAAATTTTAACATTTAATCTTTTGACTCTAAATGACTGTTGGATGTGAATTATGACTTTGTCAACTAAAATAAGTGTGTTTAAAGTTATTTCTGTGCCTGAAACGGGTCAAAATTGAAGCTTTTGAGTAAGCAAAACTCTTTAAAAATGGCAATTTTGGTCACTGTGAGGGTTTAAAAAGTGGTTATTCAACATGAGGCACGATCCAATTGACATTTTGAATCATTTTTGGTACAGTCCAAAAAATCAATTTTCGGATGAAAAACGATGACTCCGGACCTGTCGAACGATCCCAAAATGGTCAATATGGATGAAATTTTAACATTTAATCTTTTGACTCTAAATGACTGTTGGATGTGAATTATGACTTTGTCAACTAAAATAAGTGTGTTTAAAGTTATTTCTGTGCCTGAAACGGGTCAAAATTGAAGCTTTTGAGTAAGCAAAACTCTTTAAAAATGGCAATTTTGGTCACTGTGAGGGTTTAAAAAGTGGTTATTCAACATGAGGCACGATCCAATTGACATTTTGAATCATTTTTGGTACAGTCCAAAAAATCAATTTTCGGATGAAAAACGATGACTCCGGCCCTGTCAAACGATCCCAAAATGGTTAATATGGATGAAATTTTAACATTTAATCTTTTGACTCTAAATGACTGTTGGATGTGAATTATGACTTTGTCAACTAAAATAAGTGTGTTTAAAGTCATTTCTGTGCCTGAAACGGGTCAAAATTGAAGCTTTTGAGTAGGCAAAACTCTGTAAAAATGGCAATTTTGGTCACTGTGAGGGTTTAAAAAGTGGTTATTCAACATGAGGCACGATCCAATTGACATTTTGAATCATTTTTGGTACAGTCCAAAAAATCAATTTTCGGATGAAAAATGATGACTCCGGACCTGTCGAACGATCCCAAAATGGTCAATATGGATGAAATTTTAACATTTAATCTTTTGACTCTAAATGACTGTTGAATGTCAATTATGACTTTGTCAACTAAAATAAGTGTGTTTAAAGTTATTTCTGTGCCTGAAACGGGTCAAAATTGAAGCTTTTGAGTAAGCAAAACTCTGTAAAAATGGCAATTTTGGTCACTGTGAGGGTTTAAAAAGTGGTTATTCAACATGAGGCACGATCCAATTGACATTTTGAATCATTTTTGGTACAGTCCAAAAAATCAATTTTCGGATGAAAAACGATGACTCCGGACCTGTCGAACGATCCCAAAATGGTCAATATGGATGAAATTTTAACATTTAATCTTTTGACTCTAAATGACTGTTGGATGTGAATTATGACTTTGTCAACCAAAATAAGTGTGTTTGAAGTCATTTTTGTGCCTGAAACGGGTCAAAATTGAAGCTTTTGAGTAAGCAAAACTCTGTAAAAATGGCAATTTTGGTCACTGTGAGGGTTTAAAAAGTGGTTATTCAACATGAGGCACGATCCAATTGACATTTTGAATAATTTTTGGTACAGTCCAAAAAATCAATTTTCGGATGAAAAGCGATGACTCCGGACCTGTCGAACGATCCCAAAATGGTCAATATGGATGAAATTTTAACATTTAATCTTTTGATTCTAAATGACTGTTGGATGTGAATTATGACTTTGTCAACTAAAATAAGTATGTTTAAAGTCATTTCTGTGCCGGAAACGGGTCAAAATTGAAGCTTTTGAGTAAGCAAAACTCTGTAAAAATGGCAATTTTGGTCACTGTGAGGGTTTAAAAAGTGGTTATTCAACATGAGGCACGATCCAATTGACATTTTGAATCATTTTTGGTACAGTCCAAAAAATCAATTTTCGGATGAAAAACGATGACTCCGGCCCTGTCAAACGATCCCAAAATGGTTAATATGGATGAAATTTTAACATTTAATCTTTTGACTCTAAATGACTGTTGGATGTGAATTATGACTTTGTCAACTAAAATAAGTATGTTTAAAGTCATTTCTGTGCCGGAAACGGGTCAAAATTGAAGCTTTTGAGTAAGCAAAACTCTGTAAAAATGGCAATTTTGGTCACTGTGAGGGTTTAAAAAGTGGTTATTCAACATGAGGCACGATCCAATTGACATTTTGAATCATTTTTGGTACAGTCCAAAAAATCAATTTTCGGATGAAAAACGATGACTCCGGACCTGTCGAACTATCCCAAAATGGTTAATATGGATGAAATTTTAACATTTAATCTTTTGACTCTAAATGACTCTTGGATGTGAATTATGACTTTGTCAACTAAAATAAGTGTGTTTAAAGTTATTTCTGTGCCTGAAATGGGTCAAAATTGAAGCTTTTGAGTAAGCAAAACTCTGTAAAAATGGCAATTTTGGTCACTGTGAGGGTTTAAAAAGTGGCTATTCAACATGAGGCACGAGCCAATTGACATTTTGAATAATTTTGGGTACAGTCCAAAAAATCAATTTTCAGATGAAAAACGATGACTCCGGACCTGTCGAACAATCCCAAAATGGTCAATATGGATGAAATTTTAACATTTAATCTTTTGACTCTAAATGACTGTTGGATGTGAATTATGACTTTGTCAACTAAAATAAGTGTGTTTAAAGTCATTTCTGTGCCTGAAACGGGTCAAAATTGAAGCTTTTGAATAAGCAAAACTCTGTAAAAATGGCAATTTTGGTCACTGTGAGGGTTTAAAAAGTGGTATTCAACACGAGGCACGATCCAATTGACATTTTGAATCATTTTTGGTACAGTCCAAAAAATCAATTTTCGGATAAAAAACGATGACTCCGGACCTGTCGAACGATCCCAAAATGGTCAATATGGATGAAATTTTAACATTTAATCTTTTGACTCTAAATGACTGTTGGATGTGAATTATGACTTTGTCAACTAAAATAAGTGTGTTTAAAGTCATTTCTGTGCCTGAAACGGGTCAAAATTGAAGCTTTTGAGTAAGAAAAACTCTGTAAAAATGGCAATTTTGGTCACTGTGAGGGTTTAAAAAGTGGTTATTCAACATGAGGCACGATCCAATTGACATTTTGAATCATTTTTGGTACAGTCCAAAAAAATCAATTTTCCGATGAAAAACGATGACTCCGGACCTGTCAAACGATCCCAAAATGGTCAATATGGATGAAATTTTAACATTTAATCTTTTGACTCTAAATGACTGTTGGATGTGAATTATGACTTTGTCAACTAAAATAAGTGTGTTTAAAGTCATTTCTGTGCCTGAAACGGGTCAAAATTGAAGCTTTTGAGTAAGCAAAACTCTGTAAAAATGGCAATTTTGGTCACTGTGAGGGTTTAAAAAGTGGTTATTCAACATGAGGCACGATCCAATTGACATTTTGAATCATTTTTGGTACAGTCCAAAAAATCAATTTTCGGATGAAAAACGATGACTCCGGACCTGTCGAACGATCCCAAAATGGTCAATATGGATGAAATTTTAACATTTAATCTTTTGACTCTAAATGACTGTTGGATGTGAATTATGACTTTGTCAACCAAAATAAGTGTGTTTTAAGTCATTTTTGTGCCTGAAACGGGTCAAAATTGAAGCTTTTGAGTAAGCAAAACTCTGTAAAAATGGCAATTTTGGTCACTGTGAGGGTTTAAAAAGTGGTTATTCAACATGAGGCACGATCCAATTGACATTTTGAATCATTTTTGGTACAGTCCAAAAAATCAATTTTCGGATGAAAAACGATGACTCCGGACCTGTCGAACGATCCCAAAATGGTCAATATGGATGAAATTTTAACATTTAATCTTTTGATTCTAAATGACTGTTGGATGTGAATTATGACTTTGTCAACTAAAATAAGTATGTTTAAAGTCATTTCTGTGCCGGAAACGGGTCAAAATTGAAGCTTTTGAGTAAGCAAAACTCTGTAAAAATGGCAATTTTGGTCACTGTGAGGGTTTAAAAAGTGGTTATTCAACATGAGGCACGATCCAATTGACATTTTGAATCATTTTTGGTACAGTCCAAAAAATCAATTTTCGGATGAAAAACGATGACTCCGGACCTGTCGAACTATCCCAAAATGGTTAATATGGATGAAATTTTAACATTTAATCTTTTGACTCTAAATGACTGTTGGATGTGAATTATGACTTTGTCAACTAAAATAAGTGTGTTTAAAGTTATTTCTGTGCCTGAAATGGGTCAAAATTGAAGCTTTTGAGTAAGCAAAACTCTGTAATAATGGCAATTTTGGTCACTGTGAGGGTTTAAAAAGTGGCTATTCAACATGAGGCACGAGCCAATTGACATTTTGAATAAATTTGGGTACAGTCCAAAAAATCCATTTTCGGATGAAAAACGATGACTCCGGACCTGTCGAACAATCCCAAAATGGTCAATATGGATGAAATTTTAACATTTAATCTTTTGACTCTAAATGACTGTTGGATGTGAATTATGACTTTGTCAACTAAAATAAGTGTGTTTAAAGTCATTTCTGTGCCTGAAACGGGTCAAAATTGAAGCTTTTGAATAAGCAAAACTCTGTAAAAATGGCAATTTTGGTCACTGTGAGGGTTTAAAAAGTGGTTATTCAACACGAGGCACGATCCAATTGACATTTTGAATCATTTTTGGTACAGTCCAAAAAATCAATTTTCGGATAAAAAACGATGACTCCGGACCTGTCGAACGATCCCAAAATGGTCAATATGGATGAAATTTTAACATTTAATCTTTTGACTCTAAATGACTGTTGGATGTGAATTATGACTTTGTCAACTAAAATAAGTGTGTTTAAAGTCATTTCTGTGCCTGAAACGGGTCAAAATTGAAGCTTTTGAGTAAGAAAAACTCTGTAAAAATGGAAATTTTGGTCACTGTGAGGGTTTAAAAAGTGGTTATTCAACATGAGGCACGATCCAATTGACATTTTGAATCATTTTTGGTACAGTCCAAAAAAATCAATTTTCCGATGAAAAACGATGACTCCGGACGTGTCAAACGATCCCAAAATGGTCAATATGGATGAAATTTTAACATTTAATCTTTTGACTCTAAATGACTGTTGGATGTGAATTATGACTTTGTCAACTAAAATAAGTGTGTTTAAAGTTATTTCTGTGCCTGAAACGGGTCAAAATTGAAGCTTTTGAGTAAGCAAAACTCTTTAAAAATGGCAATTTTGGTCACTGTGAGGGTTTAAAAAGTGGTTATTCAACATGAGGCACGATCCAATTGACATTTTGAATCATTTTTGGTACAGTCCAAAAAATCAATTTTCGGATGAAAAACGATGACTCCGGACCTGTCGAACGATCCCAAAATGGTCAATATGGATGAAATTTTAACATTTAATCTTTTGACTCTAAATGATTGTTGGATGTGAATTATGACTTTGTCAACTAAAATAAGTGTGTTTAAAGTTATTTCTGTGCCTGAAACGGGTCAAAATTGAAGCTTTTGAGTAAGCAAAACTCTTTAAAAATGGCAATTTTGGTCACTGTGAGGGTTTAAAAAGTGGTTATTCAACATGAGGCACGATCCAATTGACATTTTGAATCATTTTTGGTACAGTCCAAAAAATCAATTTTCGGATGAAAAACGATGACTCCGGCCCTGTCAAACGATCCCAAAATGGTTAATATGGATGAAATTTTAACATTTAATCTTTTGACTCTAAATGACTGTTGGATGTGAATTATGACTTTGTCAACTAAAATAAGTGTGTTTAAAGTCATTTCTGTGCCTGAAACGGGTCAAAATTGAAGCTTTTGAGTAGGCAAAACTCTGTAAAAATGGCAATTTTGGTCACTGTGAGGGTTTAAAAAGTGGTTATTCAACATGAGGCACGATCCAATTGACATTTTGAATCATTTTTGGTACAGTCCAAAAAATCAATTTTCGGATGAAAAATGATGACTCCGGACCTGTCGAACGATCCCAAAATGGTCAATATGGATGAAATTTTAACATTTAATCTTTTGACTCTAAATGACTGTTGAATGTCAATTATGACTTTGTCAACTAAAATAAGTGTGTTTAAAGTTATTTCTGTGCCTGAAACGGGTCAAAATTGAAGCTTTTGAGTAAGCAAAACTCTGTAAAAATGGCAATTTTGGTCACTGTGAGGGTTTAAAAAGTGGTTATTCAACATGAGGCACGATCCAATTGACATTTTGAATCATTTTTGGTACAGTCCAAAAAATCAATTTTCGGATGAAAAACGATGACTCCGGACCTGTCGAACGATCCCAAAATGGTCAATATGGATGAAATTTTAACATTTAATCTTTTGACTCTAAATGACTGTTGGATGTGAATTATGACTTTGTCAACCAAAATAAGTGTGTTTGAAGTCATTTTTGTGCCTGAAACGGGTCAAAATTGAAGCTTTTGAGTAAGCAAAACTCTGTAAAAATGGCAATTTTGGTCACTGTGAGGGTTTAAAAAGTGGTTATTCAACATGAGGCACGATCCAATTGACATTTTGAATAATTTTTGGTACAGTCCAAAAAATCAATTTTCGGATGAAAAGCGATGACTCCGGACCTGTCGAACGATCCCAAAATGGTCAATATGGATGAAATTTTAACATTTAATCTTTTGATTCTAAATGACTGTTGGATGTGAATTATGACTTTGTCAACTAAAATAAGTATGTTTAAAGTCATTTCTGTGCCGGAAACGGGTCAAAATTGAAGCTTTTGAGTAAGCAAAACTCTGTAAAAATGGCAATTTTGGTCACTGTGAGGGTTTAAAAAGTGGTTATTCAACATGAGGCACGATCCAATTGACATTTTGAATCATTTTTGGTACAGTCCAAAAAATCAATTTTCGGATGAAAAACGATGACTCCGGCCCTGTCAAACGATCCCAAAATGGTTAATATGGATGAAATTTTAACATTTAATCTTTTGACTCTAAATGACTGTTGGATGTGAATTATGACTTTGTCAACTAAAATAAGTGTGTTTAAAGTCATTTCTGTGCCTGAAACGGGTCAAAATTGAAGCTTTTGAGTAGGCAAAACTCTGTAAAAATGGCAATTTTGGTCACTGTGAGGGTTTAAAAAGTGGTTATTCAACATGAGGCACGATCCAATTGACATTTTGAATCATTTTTGGTACAGTCCAAAAAATCAATTTTCGGATGAAAAATGATGACTCCGGACCTGTCGAACGATCCCAAAATGGTCAATATGGATGAAATTTTAACATTTAATCTTTTGACTCTAAATGACTGTTGAATGTCAATTATGACTTTGTCAACTAAAATAAGTGTGTTTAAAGTTATTTCTGTGCCTGAAACGGGTCAAAATTGAAGCTTTTGAGTAAGCAAAACTCTGTAAAAATGGCAATTTTGGTCACTGTGAGGGTTTAAAAAGTGGTTATTCAACATGAGGCACGATCCAATTGACATTTTGAATCATTTTTGGTACAGTCCAAAAAATCAATTTTCGGATGAAAAACGATGACTCCGGACCTGTCGAACGATCCCAAAATGGTCAATATGGATGAAATTTTAACATTTAATCTTTTGACTCTAAATGACTGTTGGATGTGAATTATGACTTTGTCAACCAAAATAAGTGTGTTTGAAGTCATTTTTGTGCCTGAAACGGGTCAAAATTGAAGCTTTTGAGTAAGCAAAACTCTGTAAAAATGGCAATTTTGGTCACTGTGAGGGTTTAAAAAGTGGTTATTCAACATGAGGCACGATCCAATTGACATTTTGAATAATTTTTGGTACAGTCCAAAAAATCAATTTTCGGATGAAAAACGATGACTCCGGACCTGTCGAACGATCCCAAAATGGTCAATATGGATGAAATTTTAACATTTAATCTTTTGATTCTAAATGACTGTTGGATGTGAATTATGACTTTGTCAACTAAAATAAGTATGTTTAAAGTCATTTCTGTGCCGGAAACGGGTCAAAATTGAAGCTTTTGAGTAAGCAAAACTCTGTAAAAATGGCAATTTTGGTCACTGTGAGGGTTTAAAAAGTGGTTATTCAACATGAGGCACGATCCAATTGACATTTTGAATCATTTTTGGTACAGTCCAAAAAATCAATTTTCGGATGAAAAACGATGACTCCGGACCTGTCGAACTATCCCAAAATGGTTAATATGGATGAAATTTTAACATTTAATCTTTTGACTCTAAATGACTCTTGGATGTGAATTATGACTTTGTCAACTAAAATAAGTGTGTTTAAAGTTATTTCTGTGCCTGAAATGGGTCAAAATTGAAGCTTTTGAGTAAGCAAAACTCTGTAAAAATGGCAATTTTGGTCACTGTGAGGGTTTAAAAAGTGGCTATTCAACATGAGGCACGAGCCAATTGACATTTTGAATAATTTTGGGTACAGTCCAAAAAATCAATTTTCAGATGAAAAACGATGACTCCGGACCTGTCGAACAATCCCAAAATGGTCAATATGGATGAAATTTTAACATTTAATCTTTTGACTCTAAATGACTGTTGGATGTGAATTATGACTTTGTCAACTAAAATAAGTGTGTTTAAAGTCATTTCTGTGCCTGAAACGGGTCAAAATTGAAGCTTTTGAATAAGCAAAACTCTGTAAAAATGGCAATTTTGGTCACTGTGAGGGTTTAAAAAGTGGTATTCAACACGAGGCACGATCCAATTGACATTTTGAATCATTTTTGGTACAGTCCAAAAAATCAATTTTCGGATAAAAAACGATGACTCCGGACCTGTCGAACGATCCCAAAATGGTCAATATGGATGAAATTTTAACATTTAATCTTTTGACTCTAAATGACTGTTGGATGTGAATTATGACTTTGTCAACTAAAATAAGTGTGTTTAAAGTCATTTCTGTGCCTGAAACGGGTCAAAATTGAAGCTTTTGAGTAAGCAAAACTGTAAAAATGGCAATTTTGGTCACTGTGAGGGTTTAAAAAGTGGTTATTCAACATGAGGCACGATCCAATTGACATTTTGAATCATTTTTGGTACAGTCCAAAAAAATCAATTTTCCGATGAAAAACGATGACTCCGGACCTGTCAAACGATCCCAAAATGGTCAATATGGATGAAATTTTAACATTTAATCTTTTGACTCTAAATGACTGTTGGATGTGAATTATGACTTTGTCAACTAAAATAAGTGTGTTTAAAGTCATTTCTGTGCCTGAAACGGGTCAAAATTGAAGCTTTTGAGTAAGAAAAACTCTGTAAAAATGGCAATTTTGGTCACTGTGAGGGTTTAAAAAGTGGTTATTCAACATGAGGCACGATCCAATTGACATTTTGAATCATTTTTGGTACAGTCCAAAAAAACAATTTTCGGATGAAAAATGATGACTCCGGACCTGTCGAACGATCCCAAAATGGTCAATATGGATGAAATTTTAACATTTAATCTTTTGACTCTAAATGACTGTTGGATGTGAATTATGACTTTGTCAACTAAAATAAGTGTGTTTAAAGTTATTTCTGTGCCTGAAACGGGTCAAAATTGAAGCTTTTGAGTAAGCAAAACTCTGTAAAAATGGCAATTTTGGTCACTGTGAGGGTTTAAAAAGTGGTTATTCAACATGAGGCACGATCCAATTGACATTTTGAATCATTTTTGGTACAGTCCAAAAAATCAATTTTCGGATGAAAAACGATGACTCCGGACCTGTCGAACGATCCCAAAATGGTCAATATGGATGAAATTTTAACATTTAATCTTTTGACTCTAAATGACTGTTGGATGTGAATTATGACTTTGTCAACCAAAATAAGTGTGTTTGAAGTCATTTTTGTGCCTGAAACGGGTCAAAATTGAAGCTTTTGAGTAAGCAAAACTCTGTAAAAATGGCAATTTTGGTCACTGTGAGGGTTTAAAAAGTGGTTATTCAACATGAGGCACGATCCAATTGACATTTTGAATCATTTTTGGTACAGTCCAAAAAATCAATTTTCGGATGAAAAACGATGACTCCGGACCTGTCGAACGATCCCAAAATGGTCAATATGGATGAAATTTTAACATTTAATCTTTTGATTCTAAATGACTGTTGGATGTGAATTATGACTTTGTCAACTAAAATAAGTATGTTTAAAGTCATTTCTGTGCCGGAAACGGGTCAAAATTGAAGCTTTTGAGTAAGCAAAACTCTGTAAAAATGGCAATTTTGGTCACTGTGAGGGTTTAAAAAGTGGTTATTCAACATGAGGCACGATCCAATTGACATTTTGAATCATTTTTGGTACAGTCCAAAAAATCAATTTTCGGATGAAAAACGATGACTCCGGACCTGTCGAACTATCCCAAAATGGTTAATATGGATGAAATTTTAACATTTAATCTTTTGACTCTAAATGACTGTTGGATGTGAATTATGACTTTGTCAACTAAAATAAGTGTGTTTAAAGTTATTTCTGTGCCTGAAATGGGTCAAAATTGAAGCTTTTGAGTAAGCAAAACTCTGTAAAAATGGCAATTTTGGTCACTGTGAGGGTTTAAAAAGTGGCTATTCAACATGAGGCACGAGCCAATTGACATTTTGAATAAATTTGGGTACAGTCCAAAAAATCAATTTTCGGATGAAAAACGATGACTCCGGACCTGTCGAACAATCCCAAAATGGTCAATATGGATGAAATTTTAACATTTAATCTTTTGACTCTAAATGACTGTTGGATGTGAATTATGACTTTGTCAACTAAAATAAGTGTGTTTAAAGTCATTTCTGTGCCTGAAACGGGTCAAAATTGAAGCTTTTGAGTAAGAAAAACTCTGTAAAAATGGAAATTTTGGTCACTGTGAGGGTTTAAAAAGTGGTTATTCAACATGAGGCCCGATCCAATTGACATTTTGAATCATTTTTGGTACAGTCCAAAAAAATCAATTTTCCGATGAAAAACGATGACTCCGGACGTGTCAAACGATCCCAAAATGGTCAATATGGATGAAATTTTAACATTTAATCTTTTGACTCTAAATGACTGTTGGATGTGAATTATGACTTTGTCAACTAAAATAAGTGTGTTTAAAGTTATTTCTGTGCCTGAAACGGGTCAAAATTGAAGCTTTTGAGTAAGCAAAACTCTTTAAAAATGGCAATTTTGGTCACTGTGAGGGTTTAAAAAGTGGTTATTCAACATGAGGCACGATCCAATTGACATTTTGAATCATTTTTGGTACAGTCCAAAAAATCAATTTTCGGATGAAAAACGATGACTCCGGACCTGTCAAACGATCCCAAAATGGTCAATATGGATGAAATTTTAACATTTAATCTTTTGACTCTAAATGACTGTTGGATGTGAATTATGACTTTGTCAACTAAAATAAGTGTGTTTGAAGTCATTTCTGTGCCTGAAACGGGTCAAAATTGAAGCTTTTGAGTAAGCAAAACTCTGTAAAAATGGCAATTTCGGTCACTGTGAGGGTTTAAAAAGTGGTTATTCAACATGAGGCACGATCCAATTGACATTTTGAATCATTTTTGGTACAGTCCAAAAAATCAATTTTAGGATGAAAAACGATGACTCCGGACCTGTCGAACGATCCCAAAATGGTTAATATGGATGAAATTTTAACATTTAATCTTTTGACTCTAAATGACTGTTGGATGTGAATTATGACTTTGTCAACTAAAATAAGTGTGTTTAAAGTCATTTCTGTGCCTGAAACGGGTCAAAATTGAAGCTTTTGAGTAAGCAAAACTCTGTAAAAATGGCAATTTTGGTCACTGTGAGGGTTTAAAAAGTGGCTATTCAACATGAGGCACGATCCAATTGACATTTTGAATCATTTTTTGTACAGTCCAAAAAATCAATTTTCGGATGAAAAACGATGACTCCGGACCTGTCGAACGATCCCAAAATGGTTAATATGGATGAAATTTTAACATTTAATCTTTTGACTCTAAATGACTGTTGGATGTGAATTATGACTTTGTCAACTAAAATAAGTGTGTTTAAAGTCATTTCTGTGCCTGAAACGGGTCAAAATTGAAGCTTTTGAGTAAGCAAAACTCTGTAAAAATGGCAATTTTGGTCACTGTGATGGTTTAAAAAGTGGTTATTCAACATGAGGCACGATCCAATTGACATTTTGAATCATTTTTGGTACAGTCCAAAAAATCAATTTTCGGGTTAAAAAACGATGACTCCGGATCTGTCGAACGATCCCAAAATGGTCAATATGGATGAAATTTTAACATTTAATCTTTTGACTCTAAATGACAGTTGGATGTGAATTATGACTTTGTCAACTAAAATAAGTGTGTTTAAAGTCATTTCTGTGCCTGAAACGGGTCAAAATTGAAGCTTTTGAGTAAGCAAAACTCTGTAAAAATGGCAATTTTGGTCACTGTGAGGGTTTAAAAAGTGGTTATTCAACATGAGGCACGATCCAATTGACATTTTGAATCATTTTTGGTACAGTCCAAAAAATCAATTTTCGGATGAAAAACGATGACTCCGGACCTGTCGAACGATCCCAAAATGGTCAATATGGA
Organism: Lissotriton vulgaris; assembly: GCF_964263255.1. NCBI lineage: Eukaryota > Metazoa > Chordata > Amphibia > Caudata > Salamandridae > Lissotriton > Lissotriton vulgaris. The sequence continues at coordinate 490,701 of NW_028241576.1, forward strand.
TGAAATTTTAACATTTAATCTTTTGACTCTAAATGACTGTTGGATGTGAATTATGACTTTGTCAACTAAAATAAGTATGTTTAAAGTCATTTCTGTGCCGGAAACGGGTCAAAATTGAAGCTTTTGAGTAAGCAAAACTCTGTAAAAATGGCAATTTTGGTCACTGTGAGGGTTTAAAAAGTGGTTATTCAACATGAGGCACGATCCAATTGACATTTTGAATCATTTTTGGTACAGTCCGAAAAATCAATTTTCGGATGAAAAACGATGACTCCGGACCTGTCGAACTATCCCAAAATGGTTAATATGGATGAAATTTTAACATTTAATCTTTTGACTCTAAATGACTGTTGGATGTGAATTATGACTTTGTCAACTAAAATAAGTGTGTTTAAAGTCATTTCTGTGCCTGAAACGGGTCAAAATTGAAGCTTTTGAGTAAGCAAAACTCTGTAAAAATGGCAATTTTGGTCACTGTGAGGGTTTAAAAAGTGGTTATTCAACATGAGGCACGATCCAATTGACATTTTGAATCATTTTTGGTACAGTCCAAAAAATCAATTTTCGGATGAAAAATGATGACTCCGGACCTGTCGAACGATCCCAAAATGGTCAATATGGATGAAATTTTAACATTTAATCTTTTGACTCTAAATGACTGTTGGATGTGAATTATGACTTTGTCAACTAAAATAAGTGTGTTTAAAGTTATTTCTGTGCCTGAAACGGGTCAAAATTGAAGCTTTTGAGTAAGCAAAACTCAGTAAAAAGGGCAATTTTGGTCACTGTGAGGGTTTAAAAAGTGGTTATTCAACATGAGGCACGATCCAATTGACATTTTGAATCATTTTTGGTACAGTCCAAAAAATCAATTTTCGGATGAAAAACGATGAACCTGTCGAACGATCCCAAAATGGTCAATATGGATGCAATTTTAACATTTAATCTTTTGACTCTAAATGACTGTTGGATGTGAATTATGACTTTGTCAACCAAAATAAGTGTGTTTGAAGTCATTTTTGTGCCTGAAACGGGTCAAAATTGAAGCTTTTGAGTAAGCAAAACTCTGTAAAAATGGCAATTTTGGTCACTGTGAGGGTTTAAAAAGTGGTTATTCAACATGAGGCACGATCCAATTGACATTTTGAATCATTTTTGGTACAGTCCAAAAAATCAATTTTCGGATGAAAAACAATGACTCCGGACCTGTCGAACGATCCCAAAATGGTTAATATGGATGAAATTTTAACATTTAATCTTTTGATTCTAAATGACTGTTGGATGTGAATTATGACTTTGTCAACTAAAATAAGTATGTTTAAAGTCATTTCTGTGCCGGAAACGGGTCAAAATTGAAGCTTTTGAGTAAGCAAAACTCTGTAAAAATGGCAATTTTGGTCACTGTGAGGGTTTAAAAAGTGGTTATTCAACATGAGGCACGATCCAATTGACATTTTGAATCATTTTTGGTACAGTCCAAAAAATCAATTTTCGGATGAAAAACGATGACTCCGGACCTGTCGAACTATCCCAAAATGGTTAATATGGATGAAATTTTAACATTTAATCTTTTGACTCTAAATGACTGTTGGATGTGAATTATGACTTTGTCAACTAAAATAAGTGTGTTTAAAGTTATTTCTGTGCCTGAAATGGGTCAAAATTGAAGCTTTTGAGTAAGCAAAACTCTGTAAAAATGGCAATTTTGGTCACTGTGAGGGTTTAAAAAGTGGCTATTCAACATGAGGCACGAGCCAATTGACATTTTGAATAATTTTGGGTACAGTCCAAAAAATCAATTTTCGGATGAAAAACGATGACTCCGGACCTGTCGAACAATCCCAAAATGGTCAATATGGATGAAATTTTAACATTTAATCTTTTGACTCTAAATGACTGTTGGATGTGAATTATGACTTTGTCAACTAAAATAAGTGTGTTTAAAGTCATTTCTGTGCCTGAAACGGGTCAAAATTGAAGCTTTTGAATAAGCAAAACTCTGTAAAAATGGCAATTTTGGTCACTGTGAGGGTTTAAAAAGTGGTTATTCAACACGAGGCACGATCCAATTGACATTTTGAATCATTTTTGGTACAGTCCAAAAAATCAATTTTCGGATAAAAAACGATGACTCCGGACCTGTCGAACGATCCCAAAATGGTCAATATGGATGAAATTTTAACATTTAATCTTTTGACTCTAAATGACTGTTGGATGTGAATTATGACTTTGTCAACTAAAATAAGTGTGTTTAAAGTCATTTCTGTGCCTGAAACGGGTCAAAATTGAAGCTTTTGAGTAAGAAAAACTCTGTAAAAATGGCAATTTTGGTCACTGTGAGGGTTTAAAAAGTAGTTATTCAACATGAGGCACGATCCAATTGACATTTTGAATCATTTTTGGTACAGTCCAAAAAAATCAATTTTCCGATGAAAAACGATGACTCCGGACCTGTCAAACGATCCCAAAATGGTCAATATGGATGAAATTTTAACATTTAATCTTTTGACTCTAAATGACTGTTGGATGTGAATTATGACTTTGTCAACTAAAATAAGTGTGTTTAAAGTTATTTCTGTGCCTGAAACGGGTCAAAATTGAAGCTTTTGAGTAAGCAAAACTCTGTAAAAATGGCAATTTTGGTCACTGTGAGGGTTTAAAAAGTGGTTATTCAACATGAGGCACGATCCAATTGACATTTTGAATCATTTTTGGTACAGTCCAAAAAATCAATTTTCGGATGAAAAACGATGACTCCGGACCTGTCGAACGATCCCAAAATGGTCAATATGGATGAAATTTTAACATTTAATCTTTTGACTCTAAATGACTGTTGGATGTGAATTATGACTTTGTCAACTAAAATAAGTGTGTTTGAAGTCATTTTTGTGCCTGAAACGGGTCAAAATTGAAGCTTTTGAGTAAGCAAAACTCTGTAAAAATGGCAATTTTGGTCACTGTGAGGGTTTAAAAAGTGGTTATTCAACATGAGGCACGATCCAATTGACATTTTGAATCATTTTTGGTACAGTCCAAAAAATCAATTTTCGGATGAAAAACGATGACTCCGGATCTGTCGAACAATCCCAAAATGGTCAATATGGATGAAATTTTAACATTTAATCTTTTGACTCTAAATGACTGTTGGATGTGAATTATGACTTTGTCAACTAAAATAAGTGTGTTTAAAGTCATTTCTGTGCCTGAAACGGGTCAAAATTGAAGCTTTTGAGTAAGAAAAACTCTGTAAAAATGGCAATTTTGGTCACTGTGAGGGTTTAAAAAGTGGTTATTCAACATGAGGCACGATCCAATTGACATTTTGAATCATTTTTGGTACAGTCCAAAAAATCAATTTTCGGATGAAAAACGATGACTCCGGCCCTGTCAAACGATCCCAAAATGGTTAATATGGATGAAATTTTAACATTTAATCTTTTGACTCTAAATGACTGTTGGATGTGAATTATGACTTTGTCAACTAAAATAAGTGTGTTTAAAGTTATTTCTGTGCCTGAAACGGGTCAAAATTGAAGCTTTTGAGTAAGCAAAACTCTGTAAAAATGGCAATTTTGGTCACTGTGAGGGTTTAAAAAGTGGTTATTCAACATGAGGCACGATCCAATTGACATTTTGAATCATTTTTGGTACAGTCCAAAAAATCAATTTTCGGATGAAAAACGATGACTCCGGACCTGTCGAACGATCCCAAAATGGTCAATATGGATGAAATTTTAACATTTAATCTTTTGACTCTAAATGACTGTTGGATGTGAATTATGACTTTGTCAACCAAAATAAGTGTGTTTGAAGTCATTTTTGTGCCTGAAACGGGTCAAAATTGAAGCTTTTGAGTAAGCAAAACTCTGTAAAAATGGCAATTTTGGTCACTGTGAGGGTTTAAAAAGTGGTTATTCAACATGAGGCACGATCCAATTGACATTTTGAATCATTTTTGGTACGGTCCAAAAAATCAATTTTCGGATGAAAAACGATGACTCCGGACCTGTCGAACGATCCCAAAATGGTCAATATGGATGAAATTTTAACATTTAATCTTTTGATTCTAAATGACTGTTGGATGTGAATTATGACTTTGTCAACTAAAATAAGTATGTTTAAAGTCATTTCTGTGCCGGAAACGGGTCAAAATTGAAGCTTTTGAGTAAGCAAAACTCTGTAAAAATGGCAATTTTGGTCACTGTGAGGGTTTAAAAAGTGGTTATTCAACATGAGGCACGATCCAATTGACATTTTGAATCATTTTTGGTACAGTCCAAAAAATCAATTTTCGGATGAAAAACGATGACTCCGGACCTGTCGAACTATCCCAAAATGGTTAATATGGATGAAATTTTAACATTTAATATTTTGACTCTAAATGACTGTTGGATTTGAATTATGACTTTGTCAACTAACATAAGTGTGTTTAAAGTTATTTCTGTGCCTGAAATGGGTCAAAATTGAAGCTTTTGAGTAAGCAAAACTCTGTAAAAATGGCAATTTTGGTCACTGTGAGGGTTTAAAAAGTGGCTATTCAACATGAGGCACGAGCCAATTGACATTTTGAATAATTTTGGGTACAGTCCAAAAAAATCAATTTTCGGATGAAAAACGATGACTCCGGACCTGTCGAACAATCCCAAAATGGTCAATATGGATGAAATTTTAACATTTAATCTTTTGACTCTAAATGACTGTTGGATGTGAATTATGACTTTGTCAACTAAAATAAGTGTGTTTAAAGTCATTTCTGTGCCTGAAACGGGTCAAAATTGAAGCTTTTGAATAAGCAAAACTCTGTACAAATGGCAATTTTGGTCACTGTGAGGGTTTAAAAAGTGGTTATTCAACACGAGGCACGATCCAATTGACATTTTGAATCATTTTTGGTACAGTCCAAAAAATCAATTTTCGGATAAAAAACGATGACTCCGGACCTGTCGAACGATCCCAAAATGGTCAATATGGATGAAATTTTAACATTTAATCTTTTGACTCTAAATGACTGTTGGATGTGAATTATGACTTTGTCAACTAAAATAAGTGTGTTTAAAGTCATTTCTGTGCCTGAAACGGGTCAAAATTGAAGCTTTTGAGTAAGAAAAACTCTGTAAAAATGGCAATTTTGGTCACTGTGAGGGTTTAAAAAGTGGTTATTCAACATGAGGCACGATCCAATTGACATTTTGAATCATTTTTGGTACAGTCCAAAAAAATCAATTTTCCGATGAAAAACGATGACTCCGGACCTGTCAAACGATCCCAAAATGGTCAATATGGATGAAATTTTAACATTTAATCTTTTGACTCTAAATGACTGTTGGATGTGAATTATGACTTTGTCAACTAAAATAAGTGTGTTTAAAGTTATTTCTGTGCCTGAAACGGGTCAAAATTGAAGCTTTTGAGTAAGCAAAACTCTGTAAAAATGGCAATTTTGGTCACTGTGAGGGTTTAAAAAGTGGTTATTCAACATGAGGCACGATCCAATTGACATTTTGAATCATTTTTGGTACAGTCCAAAAAATCAATTTTCGGATGAAAAACGATGACTCCGGATCTGTCGAACAATCCCAAAATGGTCAATATGGATGAAATTTTAAAATTTAATCTTTTGACTCTAAATCACTGTTGGATGTGACTTATGACTTTGTCAACTAAAATAAGTGTGTTTAAAGTCATTTCTGTGCCTGAAACGGGTCAAAATTGAAGCTTTTGAGTAAGCAAAACTCTGTAAAAATGGCAATTTTTGTTACTGTGAGGGTTTAAAAAGTGGTTATTCAACATGAGGCACGATCCAATTGCCATTTTGAATCATTTTTGGTACAGTCCAAAAAATCAATTTTCGGATGAAAAACGATGACTCCGGACCTGTCGAACAATCCCAAAATGGTCAATATGGATGAAATTTTAACATTTAATCTTTTGACTCTAAATGACTGTTGGATGTGAATTATGACTTTGTCAACTAAAATAAGTGTGTTTGAAGTCATTTCTGTGCCTGAAACAGGTCAAAATTGAAGCTTTTGAGTAAGCAAAACTCTGTAAAAATGGCAATTTTGGTCACTGTGAGGGTTTAAAAAGTGGTTATTCAACATGAGGCACGATCCAATTGACATTTTGAATCATTTTTGGTACAGTCCAAAAAATCAATTTTCGGATGAAAAACGATGACTCCGGACCTGTCGAACGATCCCAAAATGGTCAATATGGATGAAATTTTAACATTTAATCTTTTGACTCTAAATGACTGTTGGATGTGAATTATGACTTTGTCAACTAAAATAAGTGTGTTTAAAGTTATTTCTGTGCCTGAAACGGGTCAAAATTGAAGCTTTTGAGTAAGCAAAACTCTGTAAAAATGGCAATTTTGGTCACTGTGAGGGTATAAAAAGTGGTTATTCAACATGAGGCACGATCCAATTGACATTTTGAATCATTTTTGGTACAGTCCAAAAAATCAATTTTCGGATGAAAAACGATGACTCCGGACCTGTCGAACGATCCCAAAATGGTCAATATCGATGAAATTTTAACATTTAATCTTTTGACTCTAAATGACTGTTGGATGTGAATTATGACTTTGTCAACTAAAATAAGTGTGTTTAAAGTCATTTCTGTGCCTGAAACGGGTCAAAATTGAAGCTTTTGAGTAAGCAAAACTCTGTAAAAATGGCAATTTTGGTCACTGTGAGTGTTTAAAAAGTGGTTATTCAACATGAGGCACGATCCAATTGACATTTTGAATCATTTTTGGTACAGTCCAATAAATCAATTTTCGGATGAAAAACGATGACTCCGGACCTGTCGAACAATCCCAAAATGGTCAATATGGATGAAATTTTAACATTTAATCTTTTGACTCTAAATGACTGTTGGATGTGAATTATGACTTTGTCAACTAAAATAAGTGTGTTTAAAGTCATTTCTGTGCCTGAAACGGGTCAAAATTGAAGCTTTTGAGTAAGCAAAACTCTGTAAAAATGGCAATTTTGGTCACTGTGAGGGTTTAAAAAGTGGCTATTCAACATGAGGCACGATCCAATTGACATTTTGAATCATTTTTGGTACAGTCCAAAAAATCAATTTTCGGATGAAAAACGATGACTCCGGACCTGTCGAACAATCCCAAAATGGTCAATATGGATGAAATTTTAACATTTAATCTTTTGACTCTAAATGACTGTTGGATGTGAATTATGACTTTGTCAACTAAAATAAGTGTGTTTAAAGTCATTTCTGTGCCTGAAACGGGTCAAAATTGAAGCTTTTGAGTAAGCAAAACTCTGTAAAAATGGCAATTTTGGTCACTGTGAGGGTTTAAAAAGTGGTTATTCAACATGAGGCACGATCCAATTGCCATTTTGAATCATTTTTGGTACAGTCCAAAAAATCAATTTTCGGATGAAAAACGATGACTCCGGACCTGTCGAACGATCCCAAAATGGTCAATATGGATGAAATTTTAACATTTAATCTTTTGACTCTAAATGACTGTTGGATGTGAATTATGACTTTGTCAACTAAAATAAGTGGTTTGAAGTCATTTCTGTGCCTGAAACGGGTCAAAATTGAAGCTTTTGAGTAAGCAAAACTCTGTAAAAATGGCAATTTTGGTCACTGTGAGGGTTTAAAAAGTGGTTATTCAACATGAGGCACGATCCAATTGACATTTTGAATCATTTTTGGTACAGTCCAAAAAATCAATTTTCGGATGAAAAACGATGACTCCGGATCTGTCGAACAATCCCAAAATGGTCAATATGGATGAAATTTTAAAATTTAATCTTTTGACTCTAAATGACTGTTGGATGTGACTTATGACTTTGTCAACTAAAATAAGTGTGTTTAAAGTCATTTCTGTGCCTGAAACGGGTCAAAATTGAAGCTTTTGAGTAAGCAAAACTCTGTAAAAATGGCAATTTTTGTTACTGTGAGGGTTTAAAAAGTGGTTATTCAACATGAGGCACGATCCAATTGCCATTTTGAATCATTTTTGGTACAGTCCAAAAAATCAATTTTCGGATGAAAAACGATGACTCCGGACCTGTCGAACAATCCCAAAATGGTCAATATGGATGAAATTTTAACATTTAATCTTTTGACTCTAAATGACTGTTGGATGTGAATTATGACTTTGTCAACTAAAATAAGTGTGTTTGAAGTCATTTCTGTGCCTGAAACAGGTCAAAATTGAAGCTTTTGAGTAAGCAAAACTCTGTAAAAATGGCAATTTTGGTCACTGTGAGGGTTTAAAAAGTGGTTATTCAACATGAGGCACGATCCAATTGACATTTTGAATCATTTTTGGTACAGTCCAAAAAATCAATTTTCGGATGAAAAACGATGACTCCGGACCTGTCGAACGATCCCAAAATGGTCAATATGGATGAAATTTTAACATTTAATCTTTTGACTCTAAATGACTGTTGGATGTGAATTATGACTTTGTCAACTAAAATAAGTGTGTTTAAAGTTATTTCTGTGCCTGAAACGGGTCAAAATTGAAGCTTTTGAGTAAGCAAAACTCTGTAAAAATGGCAATTTTGGTCACTGTGAGGGTTTAAAAAGTGGTTATTCAACATGAGGCACGATCCAATTGACATTTTGAATCATTTTTGGTACAGTCCAAAAAATAAATTTTCGAATGAAAAACGATGACTCCGGACCTGTCGAACGATCCCAAAATGGTCAATAAGGATGAAATTTTAACATTTAATCTTTTGACTCTAAATGACTGTTGGATGTGAATTATGACTTTGTCAACTAAAATAAGTGTGTTTAAAGTTATTTCTGTGCCTGAAACGGGTCAAAATTGAAGCTTTTGAGTAAGCAAAACTCTGTAAAAATGGCAATTTTGGTCACTGTGAGGGTATAAAAAGTGGTTATTCAACATGAGGCACGATCCAATTGACATTTTGAATCATTTTTGGTACAGTCCAAAAAATCAATTTTCGGATGAAAAACGATGACTCCGGACCTGTCGAACGATCCCAAAATGGTCAATATCGATGAAATTTTAACATTTAATCTTTTGACTCTAAATGACTGTTGGATGTGAATTATGACTTTGTCAACTAAAATAAGTGTGTTTAAAGTCATTTCTGTGCCTGAAACGGGTCAAAATTGAAGCTTTTGAGTAAGCAAAACTCTGTAAAAATGGCAATTTTGGTCACTGTGAGTGTTTAAAAAGTGGTTATTCAACATGAGGCACGATCCAATTGACATTTTGAATCATTTTTGGTACAGTCCAATAAATCAATTTTCGGATGAAAAACGATGACTCCGGACCTGTCGAACAATCCCAAAATGGTCAATATGGATGAAATTTTAACATTTAATCTTTTGACTCTAAATGACTGTTGGATGTGAATTATGACTTTGTCAACTAAAATAAGTGTGTTTAAAGTCATTTCTGTGCCTGAAACGGGTCAAAATTGAAGCTTTTGAGTAAGCAAAACTCTGTAAAAATGGCAATTTTGGTCACTGTGAGGGTTTAAAAAGTGGCTATTCAACATGAGGCACGATCCAATTGACATTTTGAATCATTTTTGGTACAGTCCAAAAAATCAATTTTCGGATGAAAAACGATGACTCCGGACCTGTCGAACAATCCCAAAATGGTCAATATGGATGAAATTTTAACATTTAATCTTTTGACTCTAAATGACTGTTGGATGTGAATTATGACTTTGTCAACTAAAATAAGTGTGTTTAAAGTCATTTCTGTGCCTGAAACGGGTCAAAATTGAAGCTTTTGAGTAAGCAAAACTCTGTAAAAATGGCAATTTTGGTCACTGTGAGGGTTTAAAAAGTGGTTATTCAACATGAGGCACGATCCAATTGCCATTTTGAATCATTTTTGGTACAGTCCAAAAAATCAATTTTCGGATGAAAAACGATGACTCCGGACCTGTCGAACGATCCCAAAATGGTCAATATGGATGAAATTTTAACATTTAATCTTTTGACTCTAAATGACTGTTGGATGTGAATTATGACTTTGTCAACTAAAATAAGTGGTTTGAAGTCATTTCTGTGCCTGAAACGGGTCAAAATTGAAGCTTTTGAGTAAGCAAAACTCTGTAAAAATGGCAATTTTGGTCACTGTGAGTGTTTAAAAAGTGGTTATTCAACATGAGGCACGATCCAATTGACATTTTGAATCATTTTTGGTACAGTCCAATAAATCAATTTTCGGATGAAAAACGATGACTCCGGACCTGTCGAACAATCCCAAAATGGTCAATATGGATGAAATTTTAACATTTAATCTTTTGACTCTAAATGACTGTTGGATGTGAATTATGACTTTGTCAACTAAAATAAGTGTGTTTAAAGTCATTTCTGTGCCTGAAACGGGTCAAAATTGAAGCTTTTGAGTAAGCAAAACTCTGTAAAAATGGCAATTTTGGTCACTGTGAGGGTTTAAAAAGTGGCTATTCAACATGAGGCACGATCCAATTGACATTTTGAATCATTTTTGGTACAGTCCAAAAAATCAATTTTCGGATGAAACACGATGACTCCGGACCTGTCGAACAATCCCAAAATGGTCAATATGGATGAAATTTTAACATTTAATCTTTTGACTCTAAATGACTGTTGGATGTGAATTATGACTTTGTCAACTAAAATAAGTGTGTTTAAAGTCATTTCTGTGCCTGAAACGGGTCAAAATTGAAGCTTTTGAGTAAGCAAAACTCTGTAAAAATGGCAATTTTGGTCACTGTGAGGGTTTAAAAAGTGGTTATTCAACATGAGGCACGATCCAATTGCCATTTTGAATCATTTTTGGTACAGTCCAAAAAATCAATTTTCGGATGAAAAACGATGACTCCGGACCTGTCGAACGATCCCAAAATGGTCAATATGGATGAAATTTTAACATTTAATCTTTTGACTCTAAATGACTGTTGGATGTGAATTATGACTTTGTCAACTAAAATAAGTGGTTTGAAGTCATTTCTGTGCCTGAAACGGGTCAAAATTGAAGCTTTTGAGTAAGCAAAACTCTGTAAAAATGGCAATTTTGGTCACTGTGAGGGTTTAAAAAGTGGTTATTCAACATGAGGCACGATCCAATTGACATTTTGAATCATTTTTGGTACAGTCCAAAAAATCAATTTTCGGATGAAAAACGATGACTCCGGACCTGTCGAACGATCCCAAAATGGTTAATATGGATGAAATTTTAACATTTAATCTTTTGACTCTAAATGACTGTTGGATGTGAATTATGACTTTGTCAACTAAAATAAGTGTGTTTAAAGTCATTTCTGTGCCTGAAACGGGTCAAAATTGAAGCTTTTGAGTAAGCAAAACTCTGTAAAAATGGCAATTTTGGTCACTGTGAGGGTTTAAAAAGTGGTTATTCAACATAAGGCATGATCCAATTGACATTTTGAATCATTTTTGGTACAGTCCAAAAAATAAATTTTCGGATGAAAAACGATGACTCCGGACCTGTCGAACAATCCCAAAATGGTCAATATGGATGAAATTTTAACATTTAATCTTTTGACTCTAAATGACTGTTGGATGTGAATTATGACTTTGTCAACTAAAATAAGTGTGTTTAAAGTCATTTCTGTGCCTGAAACGGGTCAAAATTAAAGCTTTTGTAAAAGCAAAACTCTGTAAAAATGGCAATTTTGGTCACTGTGAGGGTTTAAAAAGTGGTTATTCAACATGAGGCACGATCCAATTGACATTTTGAATCATTTTTGGTACAGTCCAAAAAATCAATTTTCGGATGAAAAACGATGACTCCGGACCTGTCGAACAATCCCAAAATGGTCGATATGGATGAAATTTTAACATTTAATCTTTTGACTCTAAATGACTGTTGAATGTGAATTATGACTTTGTCAACTAAAATAAGTGTGTTTAAGTTCATTTCTGTGCCTGAAACGGGTAAAAATTGAAGCTTTTGAGTAAGCAAAACTCTGTAAAAATGGCAATTTTGGTCACTGTGAGGGTTTAAAAAGTGGTTATTCAACATGAGGCACGATCCAATTGACATTTTGAATCATTTTTGGTACAGTCCAAAAAATCAATTTTCGGATGAAAAACGATGACTCCGGACCTGTCGAACGATCCCAAAATAGTCAATATGGATGAAATTTTAACATTTAATCTTTGGACTCTAAATGACTGTTGGATGTGAATTATGACTTTGTCAACTAAAATAAGTGTGTTTAAAGTCATTTCTGTGCCTGAAACGGGTCAAAATTGAAGCTTTTGAGTAAGCAAAACTGTAAAAATGGCAATTTTGGTCACTGTGAGGGTATAAAAAGTGGTTATTCAACATGAGGCACGATCCAATTGACATTTTGAATCATTTTTGGTACAGTCCCAAAAAATCAATTTTCGGATGAAAAACGATGACTCCGGACCTGTCGAACGATCCCAAAATGGTCAATATCGATGAAATTTTAACATTTAATCTTTTGACTCTAAATGACTGTTGGATGTGAATTATGACTTTGTCAACTAAAATAAGTGTGTTTAAAGTCATTTCTGTGCCTGAAACGGGTCAAAATTGAAGCTTTTGAGTAAGCAAAACTCTGTAAAAATGGCAATTTTGGTCACTGTGAGTGTATAAAAAGTGGTTATTCAACATGAGGCACGATCCAATTGACATTTTGAATAATTTTTGGTACAGTCCAATAAATCAATTTTCGGATGAAAAACGATGACTCCGGACCTGTCGAACAATCCCAAAATGGTCAATATGGATGAAATTTTAACATTTAATCTTTTGACTCTAAATGACTGTTGGATGTGAATTATGACTTTGTCAACTAAAATAAGTGTGTTTAAAGTCATTTCTGTGCCTGAAACGGGTCAAAATTGAAGCTTTTGAATAAGCAAAACTCTGTAAAAATGGCAATTTTGGTCACTGTGAGGGTTTAAAAAGTGGTTATTCAACATGAGGCACGATCCAATTGACATTTTGAATCATTTTTGGTACAGTCCAAAAAATCAATTTTCGGATGAAAAACGATGACTCCGGACCTGTCGAACGATCCCAAAATGGTCAATATGGATGAAATTTTAACATTTAATCTTTTGACTCTAAATGACTTTTGGATGTGAATTATGACTTTGTCAACTAAAATAAGTGTGTTTAAAGTCATTTCTGTGCCTGAAACGGGTCAAAATTGAAGCTTTTGAGTAAGCAAAACTCTGTAAAAATGGCAATTTTGGTCACTGTGAGGGTTTAAAAAGTGGTTATTCAACATAAGGCACGATCCAATTGACATTTTGAATCATTTTTGGTACAGTCCAAAAAATACATTTTCGGATGAAAAACGATGACTCCGGACCTGTCGAACGATCCCAAAATGGTCAATATGGATGAAATTTTAACATTTAATCTTTTGACTCTAAATGACTGTTGGATGTGAATTATGACTTTGTCAACTAAAATAAGTGTGTTTAAAGTTATTTCTGTGCCTGAAACGGGTCAAAATTGAAGCTTTTGAGTAAGCAAAACTCTGTAAAAATGGCAATTTTGGTCACTGTGAGGGTATAAAAAGTGGTTATTCAACATGAGGCACGATCCAATTGACATTTTGAATCATTTTTGGTACAGTCCAAAAAATCAATTTTCGGGTGAAAAACGATGACTCCGGACCTGTCGAACAATCCCAAAATGGTCAATATGGATGAAATTTTAACATTTAATCTTTTGACTCTAAATGACTGTTGGATGTGAATTATGACTTTGTCAACTAAAATAAGTGTGTTTAAAGTCATTTCTGTGCCTGAAACGGGTCAAAATTGAAGCTTTTGAGTAAGCAAAACTCTGTAAAAATGGCAATTTTGGTCACTGTGAGGGTTTAAAAAGTGGCTATTCAACATGAGGCACGATCCAATTGACATTTTGAATCATTTTTGGTACAGTCCAAAAAATCAATTTTCGGATGAAAAACGATGACTCCGGACCTGTCGAACAATCCCAAAATGGTCAATATGGATGAAATTTTAACATTTAATCTTTTGACTCTAAATGACTGTTGGATGTGAATTATGACTTTGTCAACTAAAATAAGTGTGTTTAAAGTCATTTCTGTGCCTGAAACGGGTCAAAATTGAAGCTTTTGAGTAAGCAAAACTCTGTAAAAATGGCAATTTTGGTCACTGTGAGGGTTTAAAAAGTGGTTATTCAACATGAGGCACGATCCAATTGACATTTTGAATCATTTTTGGTACAGTCCAAAAAATCAATTTTCGGATGAAAAACGATGACTCCGGACCTGTCGAACGATCCCAAAATGGTCAATATGGATGAAATTTTAACATTTAATCTTTTGACTCTAAATGACTGTTGGATGTGAATTATGACTTTGTCAACTAAAATAAGTGTGTTTAAAGTTATTTCTGTGCCTGAAACGGGTCAAAATTGAAGCTTTTGAGTAAGCAAAACTCTGTAAAAATGGCAATTTTGGTCACTGTGAGGGTTTAAAAAGTGGTTATTCAACATGAGGCACGATCCAATTGACATTTTGAATCATTTTTGGTACAGTCCAAAAAATAAATTTTCGAATGAAAAACGATGACTCCGGACCTGTCGAACGATCCCAAAATGGTCAATAAGGATGAAATTTTAACATTTAATCTTTTGACTCTAAATGACTGTTGGATGTGAATTATGACTTTGTCAACTAAAATAAGTGTGTTTAAAGTTATTTCTGTGCCTGAAACGGGTCAAAATTGAAGCTTTTGAGTAAGCAAAACTCTGTAAAAATGGCAATTTTGGTCACTGTGAGGGTATAAAAAGTGGTTATTCAACATGAGGCACGATCCAATTGACATTTTGAATCATTTTTGGTACAGTCCAAAAAATCAATTTTCGGATGAAAAACGATGACTCCGGACCTGTCGAACGATCCCAAAATGGTCAATATGGATGAAATTTTAACATTTAATCTTTTGACTCTAAATGACTGTTGGATGTGAATTATGACTTTGTCAACTAAAATAAGTGGTTTGAAGTCATTTCTGTGCCTGAAACGGGTCAAAATTGAAGCTTTTGAGTAAGCAAAACTCTGTAAAAATGGCAATTTTGGTCACTGTGAGGGTTTAAAAAGTGGTTATTCAACATGAGGCACGATCCAATTGACATTTTGAATCATTTTTGGTACAGTCCAAAAAATCAATTTTCGGATGAAAAACGATGACTCCGGATCTGTCGAACAATCCCAAAATGGTCAATATGGATGAAATTTTAAAATTTAATCTTTTGACTCTAAATGACTGTTGGATGTGACTTATGACTTTGTCAACTAAAATAAGTGTGTTTAAAGTCATTTCTGTGCCTGAAACGGGTCAAAATTGAAGCTTTTGAGTAAGCAAAACTCTGTAAAAATGGCAATTTTTGTTACTGTGAGGGTTTAAAAAGTGGTTATTCAACATGAGGCACGATCCAATTGCCATTTTGAATCATTTTTGGTACAGTCCAAAAAATCAATTTTCGGATGAAAAACGATGACTCCGGACCTGTCGAACAATCCCAAAATGGTCAATATGGATGAAATTTTAACATTTAATCTTTTGACTCTAAATGACTGTTGGATGTGAATTATGACTTTGTCAACTAAAATAAGTGTGTTTGAAGTCATTTCTGTGCCTGAAACAGGTCAAAATTGAAGCTTTTGAGTAAGCAAAACTCTGTAAAAATGGCAATTTTGGTCACTGTGAGGGTTTAAAAAGTGGTTATTCAACATGAGGCACGATCCAATTGACATTTTGAATCATTTTTGGTACAGTCCAAAAAATCAATTTTCGGATGAAAAACGATGACTCCGGACCTGTCGAACGATCCCAAAATGGTCAATATGGATGAAATTTTAACATTTAATCTTTTGACTCTAAATGACTGTTGGATGTGAATTATGACTTTGTCAACTAAAATAAGTGTGTTTAAAGTTATTTCTGTGCCTGAAACGGGTCAAAATTGAAGCTTTTGAGTAAGCAAAACTCTGTAAAAATGGCAATTTTGGTCACTGTGAGGGTTTAAAAAGTGGTTATTCAACATGAGGCACGATCCAATTGACATTTTGAATCATTTTTGGTACAGTCCAAAAAATAAATTTTCGAATGAAAAACGATGACTCCGGACCTGTCGAACGATCCCAAAATGGTCAATAAGGATGAAATTTTAACATTTAATCTTTTGACTCTAAATGACTGTTGGATGTGAATTATGACTTTGTCAACTAAAATAAGTGTGTTTAAAGTTATTTCTGTGCCTGAAACGGGTCAAAATTGAAGCTTTTGAGTAAGCAAAACTCTGTAAAAATGGCAATTTTGGTCACTGTGAGGGTATAAAAAGTGGTTATTCAACATGAGGCACGATCCAATTGACATTTTGAATCATTTTTGGTACAGTCCAAAAAATCAATTTTCGGATGAAAAACGATGACTCCGGACCTGTCGAACGATCCCAAAATGGTCAATATCGATGAAATTTTAACATTTAATCTTTTGACTCTAAATGACTGTTGGATGTGAATTATGACTTTGTCAACTAAAATAAGTGTGTTTAAAGTCATTTCTGTGCCTGAAACGGGTCAAAATTGAAGCTTTTGAGTAAGCAAAACTCTGTAAAAATGGCAATTTTGGTCACTGTGAGTGTTTAAAAAGTGGTTATTCAACATGAGGCACGATCCAATTGACATTTTGAATCATTTTTGGTACAGTCCAATAAATCAATTTTCGGATGAAAAACGATGACTCCGGACCTGTCGAACAATCCCAAAATGGTCAATATGGATGAAATTTTAACATTTAATCTTTTGACTCTAAATGACTGTTGGATGTGAATTATGACTTTGTCAACTAAAATAAGTGTGTTTAAAGTCATTTCTGTGCCTGAAACGGGTCAAAATTGAAGCTTTTGAGTAAGCAAAACTCTGTAAAAATGGCAATTTTGGTCACTGTGAGGGTTTAAAAAGTGGCTATTCAACATGAGGCACGATCCAATTGACATTTTGAATCATTTTTGGTACAGTCCAAAAAATCAATTTTCGGATGAAAAACGATGACTCCGGACCTGTCGAACAATCCCAAAATGGTCAATATGGATGAAATTTTAACATTTAATCTTTTGACTCTAAATGACTGTTGGATGTGAATTATGACTTTGTCAACTAAAATAAGTGTGTTTAAAGTCATTTCTGTGCCTGAAACGGGTCAAAATTGAAGCTTTTGAGTAAGCAAAACTCTGTAAAAATGGCAATTTTGGTCACTGTGAGGGTTTAAAAAGTGGTTATTCAACATGAGGCACGATCCAATTGCCATTTTGAATCATTTTTGGTACAGTCCAAAAAATCAATTTTCGGATGAAAAACGATGACTCCGGACCTGTCGAACGATCCCAAAATGGTCAATATGGATGAAATTTTAACATTTAATCTTTTGACTCTAAATGACTGTTGGATGTGAATTATGACTTTGTCAACTAAAATAAGTGGTTTGAAGTCATTTCTGTGCCTGAAACGGGTCAAAATTGAAGCTTTTGAGTAAGCAAAACTCTGTAAAAATGGCAATTTTGGTCACTGTGAGTGTTTAAAAAGTGGTTATTCAACATGAGGCACGATCCAATTGACATTTTGAATCATTTTTGGTACAGTCCAATAAATCAATTTTCGGATGAAAAACGATGACTCCGGACCTGTCGAACAATCCCAAAATGGTCAATATGGATGAAATTTTAACATTTAATCTTTTGACTCTAAATGACTGTTGGATGTGAATTATGACTTTGTCAACTAAAATAAGTGTGTTTAAAGTCATTTCTGTGCCTGAAACGGGTCAAAATTGAAGCTTTTGAGTAAGCAAAACTCTGTAAAAATGGCAATTTTGGTCACTGTGAGGGTTTAAAAAGTGGCTATTCAACATGAGGCACGATCCAATTGACATTTTGAATCATTTTTGGTACAGTCCAAAAAATCAATTTTCGGATGAAACACGATGACTCCGGACCTGTCGAACAATCCCAAAATGGTCAATATGGATGAAATTTTAACATTTAATCTTTTGACTCTAAATGACTGTTGGATGTGAATTATGACTTTGTCAACTAAAATAAGTGTGTTTAAAGTCATTTCTGTGCCTGAAACGGGTCAAAATTGAAGCTTTTGAGTAAGCAAAACTCTGTAAAAATGGCAATTTTGGTCACTGTGAGGGTTTAAAAAGTGGTTATTCAACATGAGGCACGATCCAATTGCCATTTTGAATCATTTTTGGTACAGTCCAAAAAATCAATTTTCGGATGAAAAACGATGACTCCGGACCTGTCGAACGATCCCAAAATGGTCAATATGGATGAAATTTTAACATTTAATCTTTTGACTCTAAATGACTGTTGGATGTGAATTATGACTTTGTCAACTTAAATAAGTGGTTTGAAGTCATTTCTGTGCCTGAAACGGGTCAAAATTGAAGCTTTTGAGTAAGCAAAACTCTGTAAAAATGGCAATTTTGGTCACTGTGAGGGTTTAAAAAGTGGTTATTCAACATGAGGCACGATCCAATTGACATTTTGAATCATTTTTGGTACAGTCCAAAAAATCAATTTTCGGATGAAAAACGATGACTCCGGACCTGTCGAACGATCCCAAAATGGTTAATATGGATGAAATTTTAACATTTAATCTTTTGACTCTAAATGACTGTTGGATGTGAATTATGACTTTGTCAACTAAAATAAGTGTGTTTAAAGTCATTTCTGTGCCTGAAACGGGTCAAAATTGAAGCTTTTGAGTAAGCAAAACTCTGTAAAAATGGCAATTTTGGTCACTGTGAGGGTTTAAAAAGTGGTTATTCAACATAAGGCATGATCCAATTGACATTTTGAATCATTTTTGGTACAGTCCAAAAAATAAATTTTCGGATGAAAAACGATGACTCCGGACCTGTCGAACAATCCCAAAATGGTCAATATGGATGAAATTTTAACATTTAATCTTTTGACTCTAAATGACTGTTGGATGTGAATTATGACTTTGTCAACTAAAATAAGTGTGTTTAAAGTCATTTCTGTGCCTGAAACGGGTCAAAATTAAAGCTTTTGTAAAAGCAAAACTCTGTAAAAATGGCAATTTTGGTCACTGTGAGGGTTTAAAAAGTGGTTATTCAACATGAGGCACGATCCAATTGACATTTTGAATCATTTTTGGTACAGTCCAAAAAATCAATTTTCGGATGAAAAACGATGACTCCGGACCTGTCGAACAATCCCAAAATGGTCAATATGGATGAAATTTTAACATTTAATCTTTTGACTCTAAATGACTGTTGAATGTGAATTATGACTTTGTCAACTAAAATAAGTGTGTTTAAGTTCATTTCTGTGCCTGAAACGGGTAAAAATTGAAGCTTTTGAGTAAGCAAAACTCTGTAAAAATGGCAATTTTGGTCACTGTGAGGGTTTAAAAAGTGGTTATTCAACATGAGGCACGATCCAATTGACATTTTGAATCATTTTTGGTACAGTCCAAAAAATCAATTTTCGGATGAAAAACGATGACTCCGGACCTGTCGAACGATCCCAAAATAGTCAATATGGATGAAATTTTAACATTTAATCTTTGGACTCTAAATGACTGTTGGATGTGAATTATGACTTTGTCAACTAAAATAAGTGTGTTTAAAGTCATTTCTGTGCCTGAAACGGGTCAAAATTGAAGCTTTTGAGTAAGCAAAACTGTAAAAATGGCAATTTTGGTCACTGTGAGGGTATAAAAAGTGGTTATTCAACATGAGGCACGATCCAATTGACATTTTGAATCATTTTTGGTACAGTCCCAAAAAATCAATTTTCGGATGAAAAACGATGACTCCGGACCTGTCGAACAATCCCAAAATGGTCAATATGGATGAAATTTTAACATTTAATCTTTTGACTCTAAATGACTGTTGGATGTGAATTATGACTTTGTCAACTAAAATAAGTGTGTTTAAAGTCATTTCTGTGCCTGAAACGGGTCAAAATTGAAGCTTTTGAATAAGCAAAACTCTGTAAAAATGGCAATTTTGGTCACTGTGAGGGTTTAAAAAGTGGTTATTCAACATGAGGCACGATCCAATTGACATTTTGAATCATTTTTGGTACAGTCCAAAAAATCAATTTTCGGATGAAAAACGATGACTCCGGACCTGTCGAACGATCCCAAAATGGTCAATATGGATGAAATTTTAACATTTAATCTTTTGACTCTAAATGACTTTTGGATGTGAATTATGACTTTGTCAACTAAAATAAGTGTGTTTAAAGTCATTTCTGTGCCTGAAACGGGTCAAAATTGAAGCTTTTGAGTAAGCAAAACTCTGTAAAAATGGCAATTTTGGTCACTGTGAGGGTTTAAAAAGTGGTTATTCAACATAAGGCACGATCCAATTGACATTTTGAATCATTTTTGGTACAGTCCAAAAAATACATTTTCGGATGAAAAACGATGACTCCGGACCTGTCGAACGATCCCAAAATGGTCAATATGGATGAAATTTTAACATTTAATCTTTTGACTCTAAATGACTGTTGGATGTGAATTATGACTTTGTCAACTAAAATAAGTGTGTTTAAAGTTATTTCTGTGCCTGAAACGGGTCAAAATTGAAGCTTTTGAGTAAGCAAAACTCTGTAAAAATGGCAATTTTG
This sequence comes from Lissotriton vulgaris, assembly GCF_964263255.1. NCBI lineage: Eukaryota > Metazoa > Chordata > Amphibia > Caudata > Salamandridae > Lissotriton > Lissotriton vulgaris. The sequence continues at coordinate 511,375 of NW_028241576.1, forward strand.
GTCACTGTGAGGGTATAAAAAGTGGTTATTCAACATGAGGCACGATCCAATTGACATTTTGAATCATTTTTGGTACAGTCCAAAAAATCAATTTTCGGGTGAAAAACGATGACTCCGGACCTGTCGAACAATCCCAAAATGGTCAATATGGATGAAATTTTAACATTTAATCTTTTGACTCTAAATGACTGTTGGATGTGAATTATGACTTTGTCAACTAAAATAAGTGTGTTTAAAGTCATTTCTGTGCCTGAAACGGGTCAAAATTGAAGCTTTTGAGTAAGCAAAACTCTGTAAAAATGGCAATTTTGGTCACTGTGAGGGTTTAAAAAGTGGCTATTCAACATGAGGCACGATCCAATTGACATTTTGAATCATTTTTGGTACAGTCCAAAAAATCAATTTTCGGATGAAAAACGATGACTCCGGACCTGTCGAACAATCCCAAAATGGTCAATATGGATGAAATTTTAACATTTAATCTTTTGACTCTAAATGACTGTTGGATGTGAATTATGACTTTGTCAACTAAAATAAGTGTGTTTAAAGTCATTTCTGTGCCTGAAACGGGTCAAAATTGAAGCTTTTGAGTAAGCAAAACTCTGTAAAAATGGCAATTTTGGTCACTGTGAGGGTTTAAAAAGTGGTTATTCAACATGAGGCACGATCCAATTGACATTTTGAATCATTTTTGGTACAGTCCAAAAAATCAATTTTCGGATGAAAAACGATGACTCCGGACCTGTCGAACGATCCCAAAATGGTCAATATGGATGAAATTTTAACATTTAATCTTTTGACTCTAAATGACTGTTGGATGTGAATTATGACTTTGTCAACTAAAATAAGTGTGTTTAAAGTTATTTCTGTGCCTGAAACGGGTCAAAATTGAAGCTTTTGAGTAAGCAAAACTCTGTAAAAATGGCAATTTTGGTCACTGTGAGGGTTTAAAAAGTGGTTATTCAACATGAGGCACGATCCAATTGACATTTTGAATCATTTTTGGTACAGTCCAAAAAATAAATTTTCGAATGAAAAACGATGACTCCGGACCTGTCGAACGATCCCAAAATGGTCAATAAGGATGAAATTTTAACATTTAATCTTTTGACTCTAAATGACTGTTGGATGTGAATTATGACTTTGTCAACTAAAATAAGTGTGTTTAAAGTTATTTCTGTGCCTGAAACGGGTCAAAATTGAAGCTTTTGAGTAAGCAAAACTCTGTAAAAATGGCAATTTTGGTCACTGTGAGGGTATAAAAAGTGGTTATTCAACATGAGGCACGATCCAATTGACATTTTGAATCATTTTTGGTACAGTCCAAAAAATCAATTTTCGGATGAAAAACGATGACTCCGGACCTGTCGAACGATCCCAAAATGGTCAATATGGATGAAATTTTAACATTTAATCTTTTGACTCTAAATGACTGTTGGATGTGAATTATGACTTTGTCAACTAAAATAAGTGTGTTTAAAGTCATTTCTGTGCCTGAAACGGGTCAAAATTGAAGCTTTTGAGTAAGCAAAACTCTGTAAAAATGGCAATTTTGGTCACTGTGAGGGTTTAAAAAGTGGTTATTCAACATGAGGCACGATCCAATTGCCATTTTGAATCATTTTTGGTACAGTCCAAAAAATCAATTTTCGGATGAAAAACGATGACTCCGGACCTGTCGAACGATCCCAAAATGGTCAATATGGATGAAATTTTAACATTTAATCTTTTGACTCTAAATGACTGTTGGATGTGAATTATGACTTTGTCAACTAAAATAAGTGGTTTGAAGTCATTTCTGTGCCTGAAACGGGTCAAAATTGAAGCTTTTGAGTAAGCAAAACTCTGTAAAAATGGCAATTTTGGTCACTGTGAGTGTTTAAAAAGTGGTTATTCAACATGAGGCACGATCCAATTGACATTTTGAATCATTTTTGGTACAGTCCAATAAATCAATTTTCGGATGAAAAACGATGACTCCGGACCTGTCGAACAATCCCAAAATGGTCAATATGGATGAAATTTTAACATTTAATCTTTTGACTCTAAATGACTGTTGGATGTGAATTATGACTTTGTCAACTAAAATAAGTGTGTTTAAAGTCATTTCTGTGCCTGAAACGGGTCAAAATTGAAGCTTTTGAGTAAGCAAAACTCTGTAAAAATGGCAATTTTGGTCACTGTGAGGGTTTAAAAAGTGGCTATTCAACATGAGGCACGATCCAATTGACATTTTGAATCATTTTTGGTACAGTCCAAAAAATCAATTTTCGGATGAAACACGATGACTCCGGACCTGTCGAACAATCCCAAAATGGTCAATATGGATGAAATTTTAACATTTAATCTTTTGACTCTAAATGACTGTTGGATGTGAATTATGACTTTGTCAACTAAAATAAGTGTGTTTAAAGTCATTTCTGTGCCTGAAACGGGTCAAAATTGAAGCTTTTGAGTAAGCAAAACTCTGTAAAAATGGCAATTTTGGTCACTGTGAGGGTTTAAAAAGTGGTTATTCAACATGAGGCACGATCCAATTGCCATTTTGAATCATTTTTGGTACAGTCCAAAAAATCAATTTTCGGATGAAAAACGATGACTCCGGACCTGTCGAACGATCCCAAAATGGTCAATATGGATGAAATTTTAACATTTAATCTTTTGACTCTAAATGACTGTTGGATGTGAATTATGACTTTGTCAACTAAAATAAGTGGTTTGAAGTCATTTCTGTGCCTGAAACGGGTCAAAATTGAAGCTTTTGAGTAAGCAAAACTCTGTAAAAATGGCAATTTTGGTCACTGTGAGGGTTTAAAAAGTGGTTATTCAACATGAGGCACGATCCAATTGACATTTTGAATCATTTTTGGTACAGTCCAAAAAATCAATTTTCGGATGAAAAACGATGACTCCGGACCTGTCGAACGATCCCAAAATGGTTAATATGGATGAAATTTTAACATTTAATCTTTTGACTCTAAATGACTGTTGGATGTGAATTATGACTTTGTCAACTAAAATAAGTGTGTTTAAAGTCATTTCTGTGCCTGAAACGGGTCAAAATTGAAGCTTTTGAGTAAGCAAAACTCTGTAAAAATGGCAATTTTGGTCACTGTGAGGGTTTAAAAAGTGGTTATTCAACATAAGGCATGATCCAATTGACATTTTGAATCATTTTTGGTACAGTCCAAAAAATAAATTTTCGGATGAAAAACGATGACTCCGGACCTGTCGAACAATCCCAAAATGGTCAATATGGATGAAATTTTAACATTTAATCTTTTGACTCTAAATGACTGTTGGATGTGAATTATGACTTTGTCAACTAAAATAAGTGTGTTTAAAGTCATTTCTGTGCCTGAAACGGGTCAAAATTAAAGCTTTTGTAAAAGCAAAACTCTGTAAAAATGGCAATTTTGGTCACTGTGAGGGTTTAAAAAGTGGTTATTCAACATGAGGCACGATCCAATTGACATTTTGAATCATTTTTGGTACAGTCCAAAAAATCAATTTTCGGATGAAAAACGATGACTCCGGACCTGTCGAACAATCCCAAAATGGTCAATATGGATGAAATTTTAACATTTAATCTTTTGACTCTAAATGACTGTTGAATGTGAATTATGACTTTGTCAACTAAAATAAGTGTGTTTAAGTTCATTTCTGTGCCTGAAACGGGTAAAAATTGAAGCTTTTGAGTAAGCAAAACTCTGTAAAAATGGCAATTTTGGTCACTGTGAGGGTTTAAAAAGTGGTTATTCAACATGAGGCACGATCCAATTGACATTTTGAATCATTTTTGGTACAGTCCAAAAAATCAATTTTCGGATGAAAAACGATGACTCCGGACCTGTCGAACGATCCCAAAATAGTCAATATGGATGAAATTTTAACATTTAATCTTTGGACTCTAAATGACTGTTGGATGTGAATTATGACTTTGTCAACTAAAATAAGTGTGTTTAAAGTCATTTCTGTGCCTGAAACGGGTCAAAATTGAAGCTTTTGAGTAAGCAAAACTGTAAAAATGGCAATTTTGGTCACTGTGAGGGTATAAAAAGTGGTTATTCAACATGAGGCACGATCCAATTGACATTTTGAATCATTTTTGGTACAGTCCCAAAAAATCAATTTTCGGATGAAAAACGATGACTCCGGACCTGTCGAACGATCCCAAAATGGTCAATATCGATGAAATTTTAACATTTAATCTTTTGACTCTAAATGACTGTTGGATGTGAATTATGACTTTGTCAACTAAAATAAGTGTGTTTAAAGTCATTTCTGTGCCTGAAACGGGTCAAAATTGAAGCTTTTGAGTAAGCAAAACTCTGTAAAAATGGCAATTTTGGTCACTGTGAGTGTATAAAAAGTGGTTATTCAACATGAGGCACGATCCAATTGACATTTTGAATAATTTTTGGTACAGTCCAATAAATCAATTTTCGGATGAAAAACGATGACTCCGGACCTGTCGAACAATCCCAAAATGGTCAATATGGATGAAATTTTAACATTTAATCTTTTGACTCTAAATGACTGTTGGATGTGAATTATGACTTTGTCAACTAAAATAAGTGTGTTTAAAGTCATTTCTGTGCCTGAAACGGGTCAAAATTGAAGCTTTTGAATAAGCAAAACTCTGTAAAAATGGCAATTTTGGTCACTGTGAGGGTTTAAAAAGTGGTTATTCAACATGAGGCACGATCCAATTGACATTTTGAATCATTTTTGGTACAGTCCAAAAAATCAATTTTCGGATGAAAAACGATGACTCCGGACCTGTCGAACGATCCCAAAATGGTCAATATGGATGAAATTTTAACATTTAATCTTTTGACTCTAAATGACTTTTGGATGTGAATTATGACTTTGTCAACTAAAATAAGTGTGTTTAAAGTCATTTCTGTGCCTGAAACGGGTCAAAATTGAAGCTTTTGAGTAAGCAAAACTCTGTAAAAATGGCAATTTTGGTCACTGTGAGGGTTTAAAAAGTGGTTATTCAACATAAGGCACGATCCAATTGACATTTTGAATCATTTTTGGTACAGTCCAAAAAATACATTTTCGGATGAAAAACGATGACTCCGGACCTGTCGAACGATCCCAAAATGGTCAATATGGATGAAATTTTAACATTTAATCTTTTGACTCTAAATGACTGTTGGATGTGAATTATGACTTTGTCAACTAAAATAAGTGTGTTTAAAGTTATTTCTGTGCCTGAAACGGGTCAAAATTGAAGCTTTTGAGTAAGCAAAACTCTGTAAAAATGGCAATTTTGGTCACTGTGAGGGTATAAAAAGTGGTTATTCAACATGAGGCACGATCCAATTGACATTTTGAATCATTTTTGGTACAGTCCAAAAAATCAATTTTCGGGTGAAAAACGATGACTCCGGACCTGTCGAACAATCCCAAAATGGTCAATATGGATGAAATTTTAACATTTAATCTTTTGACTCTAAATGACTGTTGGATGTGAATTATGACTTTGTCAACTAAAATAAGTGTGTTTAAAGTCATTTCTGTGCCTGAAACGGGTCAAAATTGAAGCTTTTGAGTAAGCAAAACTCTGTAAAAATGGCAATTTTGGTCACTGTGAGGGTTTAAAAAGTGGCTATTCAACATGAGGCACGATCCAATTGACATTTTGAATCATTTTTGGTACAGTCCAAAAAATCAATTTTCGGATGAAAAACGATGACTCCGGACCTGTCGAACAATCCCAAAATGGTCAATATGGATGAAATTTTAACATTTAATCTTTTGACTCTAAATGACTGTTGGATGTGAATTATGACTTTGTCAACTAAAATAAGTGTGTTTAAAGTCATTTCTGTGCCTGAAACGGGTCAAAATTGAAGCTTTTGAGTAAGCAAAACTCTGTAAAAATGGCAATTTTGGTCACTGTGAGGGTTTAAAAAGTGGTTATTCAACATGAGGCACGATCCAATTGACATTTTGAATCATTTTTGGTACAGTCCAAAAAATCAATTTTCGGATGAAAAACGATGACTCCGGACCTGTCGAACGATCCCAAAATGGTCAATATGGATGAAATTTTAACATTTAATCTTTTGACTCTAAATGACTGTTGGATGTGAATTATGACTTTGTCAACTAAAATAAGTGTGTTTAAAGTTATTTCTGTGCCTGAAACGGGTCAAAATTGAAGCTTTTGAGTAAGCAAAACTCTGTAAAAATGGCAATTTTGGTCACTGTGAGGGTTTAAAAAGTGGTTATTCAACATGAGGCACGATCCAATTGACATTTTGAATCATTTTTGGTACAGTCCAAAAAATAAATTTTCGAATGAAAAACGATGACTCCGGACCTGTCGAACGATCCCAAAATGGTCAATAAGGATGAAATTTTAACATTTAATCTTTTGACTCTAAATGACTGTTGGATGTGAATTATGACTTTGTCAACTAAAATAAGTGTGTTTAAAGTTATTTCTGTGCCTGAAACGGGTCAAAATTGAAGCTTTTGAGTAAGCAAAACTCTGTAAAAATGGCAATTTTGGTCACTGTGAGGGTATAAAAAGTGGTTATTCAACATGAGGCACGATCCAATTGACATTTTGAATCATTTTTGGTACAGTCCAAAAAATCAATTTTCGGATGAAAAACGATGACTCCGGACCTGTCGAACGATCCCAAAATGGTCAATATGGATGAAATTTTAACATTTAATCTTTTGACTCTAAATGACTGTTGGATGTGAATTATGACTTTGTCAACTAAAATAAGTGTGTTTAAAGTCATTTCTGTGCCTGAAACGGGTCAAAATTGAAGCTTTTGAGTAAGCAAAACTCTGTAAAAATGGCAATTTTGGTCACTGTGAGTGTTTAAAAAGTGGTTATTCAACATGAGGCACGATCCAATTGACATTTTGAATCATTTTTGGTACAGTCCAATAAATCAATTTTCGGATGAAAAACGATGACTCCGGACCTGTCGAACAATCCCAAAATGGTCAATATGGATGAAATTTTAACATTTAATCTTTTGACTCTAAATGACTGTTGGATGTGAATTATGACTTTGTCAACTAAAATAAGTGTGTTTAAAGTCATTTCTGTGCCTGAAACGGGTCAAAATTGAAGCTTTTGAGTAAGCAAAACTCTGTAAAAATGGCAATTTTGGTCACTGTGAGGGTTTAAAAAGTGGTTATTCAACATGAGGCACGATCCAATTGCCATTTTGAATCATTTTTGGTACAGTCCAAAAAATCAATTTTCGGATGAAAAACGATGACTCCGGACCTGTCGAACGATCCCAAAATGGTCAATATGGATGAAATTTTAACATTTAATCTTTTGACTCTAAATGACTGTTGGATGTGAATTATGACTTTGTCAACTAAAATAAGTGGTTTGAAGTCATTTCTGTGCCTGAAACGGGTCAAAATTGAAGCTTTTGAGTAAGCAAAACTCTGTAAAAATGGCAATTTTGGTCACTGTGAGTGTTTAAAAAGTGGTTATTCAACATGAGGCACGATCCAATTGACATTTTGAATCATTTTTGGTACAGTCCAATAAATCAATTTTCGGATGAAAAACGATGACTCCGGACCTGTCGAACAATCCCAAAATGGTCAATATGGATGAAATTTTAACATTTAATCTTTTGACTCTAAATGACTGTTGGATGTGAATTATGACTTTGTCAACTAAAATAAGTGTGTTTAAAGTCATTTCTGTGCCTGAAACGGGTCAAAATTGAAGCTTTTGAGTAAGCAAAACTCTGTAAAAATGGCAATTTTGGTCACTGTGAGGGTTTAAAAAGTGGCTATTCAACATGAGGCACGATCCAATTGACATTTTGAATCATTTTTGGTACAGTCCAAAAAATCAATTTTCGGATGAAACACGATGACTCCGGACCTGTCGAACAATCCCAAAATGGTCAATATGGATGAAATTTTAACATTTAATCTTTTGACTCTAAATGACTGTTGGATGTGAATTATGACTTTGTCAACTAAAATAAGTGTGTTTAAAGTCATTTCTGTGCCTGAAACGGGTCAAAATTGAAGCTTTTGAGTAAGCAAAACTCTGTAAAAATGGCAATTTTGGTCACTGTGAGGGTTTAAAAAGTGGTTATTCAACATGAGGCACGATCCAATTGCCATTTTGAATCATTTTTGGTACAGTCCAAAAAATCAATTTTCGGATGAAAAACGATGACTCCGGACCTGTCGAACGATCCCAAAATGGTCAATATGGATGAAATTTTAACATTTAATCTTTTGACTCTAAATGACTGTTGGATGTGAATTATGACTTTGTCAACTAAAATAAGTGGTTTGAAGTCATTTCTGTGCCTGAAACGGGTCAAAATTGAAGCTTTTGAGTAAGCAAAACTCTGTAAAAATGGCAATTTTGGTCACTGTGAGGGTTTAAAAAGTGGTTATTCAACATGAGGCACGATCCAATTGACATTTTGAATCATTTTTGGTACAGTCCAAAAAATCAATTTTCGGATGAAAAACGATGACTCCGGACCTGTCGAACGATCCCAAAATGGTTAATATGGATGAAATTTTAACATTTAATCTTTTGACTCTAAATGACTGTTGGATGTGAATTATGACTTTGTCAACTAAAATAAGTGTGTTTAAAGTCATTTCTGTGCCTGAAACGGGTCAAAATTGAAGCTTTTGAGTAAGCAAAACTCTGTAAAAATGGCAATTTTGGTCACTGTGAGGGTTTAAAAAGTGGTTATTCAACATAAGGCATGATCCAATTGACATTTTGAATCATTTTTGGTACAGTCCAAAAAATAAATTTTCGGATGAAAAACGATGACTCCGGACCTGTCGAACAATCCCAAAATGGTCAATATGGATGAAATTTTAACATTTAATCTTTTGACTCTAAATGACTGTTGGATGTGAATTATGACTTTGTCAACTAAAATAAGTGTGTTTAAAGTCATTTCTGTGCCTGAAACGGGTCAAAATTAAAGCTTTTGTAAAAGCAAAACTCTGTAAAAATGGCAATTTTGGTCACTGTGAGGGTTTAAAAAGTGGTTATTCAACATGAGGCACGATCCAATTGACATTTTGAATCATTTTTGGTACAGTCCAAAAAATCAATTTTCGGATGAAAAACGATGACTCCGGACCTGTCGAACAATCCCAAAATGGTCAATATGGATGAAATTTTAACATTTAATCTTTTGACTCTAAATGACTGTTGAATGTGAATTATGACTTTGTCAACTAAAATAAGTGTGTTTAAGTTCATTTCTGTGCCTGAAACGGGTAAAAATTGAAGCTTTTGAGTAAGCAAAACTCTGTAAAAATGGCAATTTTGGTCACTGTGAGGGTTTAAAAAGTGGTTATTCAACATGAGGCACGATCCAATTGACATTTTGAATCATTTTTGGTACAGTCCAAAAAATCAATTTTCGGATGAAAAACGATGACTCCGGACCTGTCGAACGATCCCAAAATAGTCAATATGGATGAAATTTTAACATTGAATCTTTGGACTCTAAATGACTGTTGGATGTGAATTATGACTTTGTCAACTAAAATAAGTGTGTTTAAAGTCATTTCTGTGCCTGAAACGGGTCAAAATTGAAGCTTTTGAGTAAGCAAAACTCTGTAAAAATGGCAATTTTGGTCACTGTGAGGGTATAAAAAGTGGTTATTCAACATGAGGCACGATCCAATTGACATTTTGAATCATTTTTGGTACAGTCCAAAAAAATCAATTTTCGGATGAAAAACGATGACTCCGGACCTGTCGAACGATCCCAAAATGGTCAATATCGATGAAATTTTAACATTTAATCTTTTGACTCTAAATGACTGTTGGATGTGAATTATGACTTTGTCAACTAAAATAAGTGTGTTTAAAGTCATTTCTGTGCCTGAAACGGGTCAAAATTGAAGCTTTTGAGTAAGCAAAACTCTGTAAAAATGGCAATTTTGGTCACTGTGAGTGTATAAAAAGTGGTTATTCAACATGAGGCACGATCCAATTGACATTTTGAATAATTTTTGGTACAGTCCAATAAATCAATTTTCGGATGAAAAACGATGACTCCGGACCTGTCGAACAATCCCAAAATGGTCAATATGGATGAAATTTTAACATTTAATCTTTTGACTCTAAATGACTGTTGGATGTGAATTATGACTTTGTCAACTAAAATAAGTGTGTTTAAAGTCATTTCTGTGCCTGAAACGGGTCAAAATTGAAGCTTTTGAATAAGCAAAACTCTGTAAAAATGGCAATTTTGGTCACTGTGAGGGTTTAAAAAGTGGTTATTCAACATGAGGCACGATCCAATTGACATTTTGAATCATTTTTGGTACAGTCCAAAAAATCAATTTTCGGATGAAAAACGATGACTCCGGACCTGTCGAACGATCCCAAAATGGTCAATATGGATGAAATTTTAACATTTAATCTTTTGACTCTAAATGACTGTTGGATGTGAATTATGACTTTGTCAACTAAAATAAGTGTGTTTAAAGTCATTTCTGTGCCTGAAACGGGTCAAAATTGAAGCTTTTGAGTAAGCAAAACTCTGTAAAAATGGCAATTTTGGTCACTGTGAGGGTTTAAAAAGTGGTTATTCAACATAAGGCACGATCCAATTGACATTTTGAATCATTTTTGGTACAGTCCAAAAAATACATTTTCGGATGAAAAACGATGACTCCGGACCTGTCGAACGATCCCAAAATGGTCAATATGGATGAAATTTTAACATTTAATCTTTTGACTCTAAATGACTGTTGGATGTGAATTATGACTTTGTCAACTAAAATAAGTGTGTTTAAAGTTATTTCTGTGCCTGAAACGGGTCAAAATTGAAGCTTTTGAGTAAGCAAAACTCTGTAAAAATGGCAATTTTGGTCACTGTGAGGGTATAAAAAGTGGTTATTCAACATGAGGCACGATCCAATTGACATTTTGAATCATTTTTGGTACAGTCCAAAAAATCAATTTTCGGGTGAAAAACGATGACTCCGGACCTGTCGAACAATCCCAAAATGGTCAATATGGATGAAATTTTAACATTTAATCTTTTGACTCTAAATGACTGTTGGATGTGAATTATGACTTTGTCAACTAAAATAAGTGTGTTTAAAGTCATTTCTGTGCCTGAAACGGGTCAAAATTGAAGCTTTTGAGTAAGCAAAACTCTGTAAAAATGGCAATTTTGGTCACTGTGAGGGTTTAAAAAGTGGCTATTCAACATGAGGCACGATCCAATTGACATTTTGAATCATTTTTGGTACAGTCCAAAAAATCAATTTTCGGATGAAAAACGATGACTCCGGACCTGTCGAACAATCCCAAAATGGTCAATATGGATGAAATTTTAACATTTAATCTTTTGACTCTAAATGACTGTTGGATGTGAATTATGACTTTGTCAACTAAAATAAGTGTGTTTAAAGTCATTTCTGTGCCTGAAACGGGTCAAAATTGAAGCTTTTGAGTAAGCAAAACTCTGTAAAAATGGCAATTTTGGTCACTGTGAGGGTTTAAAAAGTGGTTATTCAACATGAGGCACGATCCAATTGACATTTTGAATCATTTTTGGTAAAGTCCAAAAAATCAATTTTCGGATGAAAAACGATGACTCCGGACCTGTCGAACGATCCCAAAATGGTCAATATGGATGAAATTTTAACATTTAATCTTTTGACTCTAAATGACTGTTGGATGTGAATTATGACTTTGTCAACTAAAGTAAGTGTGTTTAAAGTCATTTCTGTGCCTGAAACGGGTCGAAATTGAAGCTTTTGAGTAAGCAAAACTCTGTAAAAATAGCAATTTTGGTTACTGTGAGGGTTTAAAAAGTGGCTATTCAACATGAGGCACGATCCAATTGACATTTTGAATAATTTTGGGTACAGTCCAAAAAATCAATTTTCGGATGAAAAACGATGACTCCGGACCTGTCGAACAATCCCAAAATGGTCAATATGGATGAAATTTTAACATTTAATCTTTTGACTCTAAATGACTGTTGGATGTGAATTATGACTTTGTCAACTAAAATAAGTGTGTTTAAAGTAATTTCTGTGCCTGAAACGGGTCAAAATTGAAGCTTTTGAGTAAGCAAAACTCTGTAAAAATGGCAATTTTGGTCACTGTGAGGGTTTAAAAAGTGGTTATTCAACATGAGGCACGATCCAATTGACATTTTGAATCATTTTTGGTACAGTCCAAAAAATCAATTTTCGGATGAAAAACGATGACTCCGGACCTGTCGAACGATCCCAAAATGGTTAATATGGATGAAATTTTAACATTTAATCTTTTGACTCTAAATGACTGTTGGATGTGAATTATGACTTTGTCAACTAAAATAAGTGTGTTTAAAGTCATTTCTGTGCCTGAAACGGGTCAAAATTGAAGCTTTTGAGTAAGCAAAACTCTGTAAAAATGGCAATTTTGGTCATTGTGAGGGTTTAAAAAGTGGTTATTCAACATAAGGCACGATCCAATTGACATTTTGAATCATTTTTGGTACAGTCCAAAAAATAAATTTTCGGATGAAAAACGATGACTCCGGACCTGTCGAACAATCCCAAAATGGTCAATATGGATGAAATTTTAACATTTAATCTTTTGACTCTAAATGACTGTTGGATGTGAATTATGACTTTGTCAACTAAAATAAGTGTGTTTAAAGTCATTTCTGTGCCTGAAACGGGTCAAAATTAAAGCTTTTGTAAAAGCAAAACTCTGTAAAAATGGCAGTTTTGGTCACTGTGAGGGTTTAAAAAGTGGTTATTCAACATGAGGCACGATCCAATTGACATTTTGAATCATTTTTGGTACAGTCCAAAAAATCAATTTTCGGATGAAAAACGATGACTCCGGACCTGTCGAACGATCCCAAAATGGTTAATATGGATGAAATTTTAACATTTAATCTTTTGACTCTAAATGACTGTTGGATGTGAATTATGACTTTGTCAACTAAAATAAGTGTGTTTAAAGTCATTTCTGTGCCTGAAACGGGTCAAAATTGAAGCTTTTGAGTAAGCAAAACTCTGTAAAAATGGCAATTTTGGTCACTGTGAGGGTTTAAAAAGTGGTTATTCAACATAAGGCACGATCCAATTGACATTTTGAATCATTTTTGGTACAGTCCAAAAAATAAATTTTCGGATGAAAAACGATGACTCCGGACCTGTCGAACAATCCCAAAATGGTCAATATGGATGAAATTTTAACATTTAATCTTTTGACTCTAAATGACTGTTGGATGTGAATTATGACTTTGTCAACTAAAATAAGTGTGTTTAAAGTCATTTCTGTGCCTGAAATGGGTCAAAATTAAAGCTTTTGTAAAAGCAAAACTCTGTAAAAATGGCAATTTTGGTCACTGTGAGGGTTTAAAAAGTGGTTATTCAACATGAGGCACGATCCAATTGACATTTTGAATCATTTTTGGTACAGTCCAAAAAATCAATTTTCGGATGAAAAACGATGACTCCGGACCTGTCGAACAATCCCAAAATGGTCAATATGGATGAAATTTTAACATTTAATCTTTTGACTCTAAATGACTGTTGGATGTGAATTATGACTTTGTCAACTAAAATAAGTGTGTTTAAGTTCATTTCTGTGCCTGAAACGGGTAAAAATTGAAGCTTTTGAGTAAGCAAAACTCTGTAAAAATGGCAATTTTGGTCACTGTGAGGGTTTAAAAAGTGGTTATTCAACATGAGGCACGATCCAATTGACATTTTGAATCATTTTTGGTACAGTCCAAAAAATCAATTTTCGGATGAAAAACGATGACTCCGGACCTGTCGAACGATCCCAAAATAGTCAATATGGATGAAATTTTAACATTTAATCTTTGGACTCTAAATGACTGTTGGATGTGAATTATGACTTTGTCAACTAAAATAAGTGTGTTTAAAGTTATTTCTGTGCCTGAAACGGGTCAAAATTGAAGCTTTTGAGTAAGCAAAACTCTGTAAAAATGGCAATTTTGGTCACTGTGAGGGTATAAAAAGTGGTTATTCAACATGAGGCACGATCCAATTGACATTTTGAATCATTTTTGGTACAGTCCAAAAAATCTATTTTCGGATGAAAAACGATGACTCCGGACCTGTCGAACGATCCCAAAATGGTCAATATCGATGAAATTTTAACATTTAATCTTTTGACTCTAAATGACTGTTGGATGTGAATTATGACTTTGTCAACTAAAATAAGTGTGTTTAAAGTCATTTCTGTGCCTGAAACGGGTCAAAATTGAAGCTTTTGAGTAAGCAAAACTCTGTAAAAATGGCAATTTTGGTCACTGTGAGTGTTTAAAAAGTGGTTATTCAACATGAGGCACGATCCAATTGACATTTTGAATAATTTTTGGTACAGTCCAATAAATCAATTTTCGGATGAAAAACGATGACTCCGGACCTGTCGAACAATCCCAAAATGGTCAATATGGATGAAATTTTAACATTTAATCTTTTGACTCTAAATGACTGTTGGATGTGAATTATGACTTTGTCAACTAAAATAAGTGTGTTTAAAGTCATTTCTGTGCCTGAAACGGGTCAAAATTGAAGCTTTTGAATAAGCAAAACTCTGTAAAAATGGCAATTTTGGTCACTGTGAGGGTTTAAAAAGTGGTTATTCAACATGAGGCACGATCCAATTGACATTTTGAATCATTTTTGGTACAGTCCAAAAAATCAATTTTCGGATGAAAAACGATGACTCCGGACCTGTCGAACGATCCCAAAATGGTCAATATGGATGAAATTTTAACATTTAATCTTTTGACTCTAAATGACTGTTGGATGTGAATTATGACTTTGTCAACTAAAATAAGTGGTTTGAAGTCATTTCTGTGCCTGAAACGGGTCAAAATTGAAGCTTTTGAGTAAGCAAAACTCTGTAAAAATGGCAATTTTGGTCACTGTGAGGGTTTAAAAAGTGGTTATTCAACATGAGGCACGATCCAATTGACATTTTGAATCATTTTTGGTACAGTCCAAAAAATCAATTTTCGGATGAAAAACGATGACTCCGGACCTGTCGAACGATCCCAAAATGGTTAATATGGATGAAATTTTAACATTTAATCTTTTGACTCTAAATGACTGTTGGATGTGAATTATGACTTTGTCAACTAAAATAAGTGTGTTTAAAGTCATTTCTGTGCCTGAAACGGGTCAAAATTGAAGCTTTTGAGTAAGCAAAACTCTGTAAAAATGGCAATTTTGGTCACTGTGAGGGTTTAAAAAGTGGTTATTCAACATAAGGCACGATCCAATTGACATTTTGAATCATTTTTGGTACAGTCCAAAAAATAAATTTTCGGATGAAAAACGATGACTCCGGACCTGTCGAACAATCCCAAAATGGTCAATATGGATGAAATTTTAACATTTAATCTTTTGACTCTAAATGACTGTTGGATGTGAATTATGACTTTGTCAACTAAAATAAGTGTGTTTAAAGTCATTTCTGTGCCTGAAACGGGTCAAAATTGAAGCTTTTGAGTAAGCAAAACTCTGTAAAAATGGCAATTTTGGTCACTGTGAGGGTTTAAAAAGTGGTTATTCAACATGAGGCACGATCCAATTGACATTTTGAATCATTTTTGGTACAGTCCAAAAAATCAATTTTCGGATGAAAAACGATGACTCCGGACCTGTCGAACGATCCCAAAATGGTTAATATGGATGAAATTTTAACATTTAATCTTTTGACTCTAAATGACTGTTGGATGTGAATTATGACTTTGTCAACTAAAATAAGTGTGTTTAAAGTCATTTCTGTGCCTGAAACGGGTCAAAATTGAAGCTTTTGAGTAAGCAAAACTCTGTAAAAATGGCAATTTTGGTCACTGTGAGGGTTTAAAAAGTGGTTATTCAACATAAGGCACGATCCAATTGACATTTTGAATCATTTTTGGTACAGTCCAAAAAATTAATTTTCGGATGAAAAACGATGACTCCGGACCTGTCGAACAATCCCAAAATGGTCAATATGGATGAAATTTTAACATTTAATCTTTTGACTCTAAATGACTGTTGGATGTGAATTATGACTTTGTCAACTAAAATAAGTGTGTTTAAAGTCATTTCTGTGCCTGAAACGGGTCAAAATTAAAGCTTTTGTAAAAGCAAAACTCTGTAAAAATGGCAATTTTGGTCACTGTGAGGGTTTAAAAAGTGGTTATTCAACATGAGGCACGATCCAATTGACATTTTGAATCATTTTTGGTACAGTCCAAAAAATCAATTTTCGGATGAAAAACGATGACTCCGGACCTGTCGAACGATCCCAAAATGGTTAATATGGATGAAATTTTAACATTTAATCTTTTGACTCTAAATGACTGTTGGATGTGAATTATGACTTTGTCAACTAAAATAAGTGTGTTTAAAGTCATTTCTGTGCCTGAAACGGGTCAAAATTGAAGCTTTTGAGTAAGCAAAACTCTGTAAAAATGGCAATTTTGGTCACTGTGAGGGTTTAAAAAGTGGTTATTCAACATAAGGCACGATCCAATTGACATTTTGAATCATTTTTGGTACAGTCCAAAAAATAAATTTTCGGATGAAAAACGATGACTCCGGACCTGTCGAACAATCCCAAAATGGTCAATATGGATGAAATTTTAACATTTAATCTTTTGACTCTAAATGACTGTTGGATGTGAATTATGACTTTGTCAACTAAAATAAGTGTGTTTAAAGTCATTTCTGTGCCTGAAATGGGTCAAAATTAAAGCTTTTGTAAAAGCAAAACTCTGTAAAAATGGCAATTTTGGTCACTGTGAGGGTTTAAAAAGTGGTTATTCAACATGAGGCACGATCCAATTGACATTTTGAATCATTTTTGGTACAGTCCAAAAAATCAATTTTCGGATGAAAAACGATGACTCCGGACCTGTCGAACAATCCCAAAATGGTCAATATGGATGAAATTTTAACATTTAATCTTTTGACTCTAAATGACTGTTGGATGTGAATTATGACTTTGTCAACTAAAATAAGTGTGTTTAAGTTCATTTCTGTGCCTGAAACGGGTAAAAATTGAAGCTTTTGAGTAAGCAAAACTCTGTAAAAATGGCAATTTTGGTCACTGTGAGGGTTTAAAAAGTGGTTATTCAACATGAGGCACGATCCAATTGACATTTTGAATCATTTTTGGTACAGTCCAAAAAATCAATTTTCGGATGAAAAACGATGACTCCGGACCTGTCGAACGATCCCAAAATAGTCAATATGGATGAAATTTTAACATTTAATCTTTGGACTCTAAATGACTGTTGGATGTGAATTATGACTTTGTCAACTAAAATAAGTGTGTTTAAAGTTATTTCTGTGCCTGAAACGGGTCAAAATTGAAGCTTTTGAGTAAGCAAAACTCTGTAAAAATGGCAATTTTGGTCACTGTGAGGGTATAAAAAGTGGTTATTCAACATGAGGCACGATCCAATTGACATTTTGAATAATTTTTGGTACAGTCCAAAAAATCAATTTTCGGATGAAAAACGATGACTCCGGACCTGTCGAACGATCCCAAAATGGTCAATATCGATGAAATTTTAACATTTAATCTTTTGACTCTAAATGACTGTTGGATGTGAATTATGACTTTGTCAACTAAAATAAGTGTGTTTAAAGTCATTTCTGTGCCTGAAACGGGTCAAAATTGAAGCTTTTGAGTAAGCAAAACTCTGTAAAAATGGCAATTTTGGTCACTGTGAGGGTTTAAAAAGTGGTTATTCAACATGAGGCACGATCCAATTGACATTTTGAATAATTTTTGGTACAGTCCAATAAATCAATTTTCGGATGAAAAACGATGACTCCGGACCTGTCGAACAATCCCAAAATGGTCAATATGGATGAAATTTTAACATTTAATCTTTTGACTCTAAATGACTGTTGGATGTGAATTATGACTTTGTCAACTAAAATAAGTGTGTTTAAAGTCATTTCTGTGCCTGAAACGGGTCAAAATTGAAGCTTTTGAATAAGCAAAACTCTGTAAAAATGGCAATTTTGGTCACTGTGAGGGTTTAAAAAGTGGTTATTCAACATGAGGCACGATCCAATTGACATTTTGAATCATTTTTGGTACAGTCCAAAAAATCAATTTTCGGATGAAAAACGATGACTCCGGACCTGTCGAACGATCCCAAAATGGTCAATATGGATGAAATTTTAACATTTAATCTTTTGACTCTAAATGACTGTTGGATGTGAATTATGACTTTGTCAACTAAAATAAGTGTGTTTAAAGTCATTTCTGTGCCTGAAACGGGTCAAAATTGAAGCTTTTGAGTAAGCAAAACTCTGTAAAAATGGCAATTTTGGTCACTGTGAGGGTATAAAAAGTGGTTATTCAACATGAGGCACGATCCAATTGACATTTTGAATCATTTTTGGTACAGTCCAAAAAATCAATTTTCGGATGAAAAACGATGACTCCGGACCTGTCGAACAATTCCAAAATGGTCAATATGGATGAAATTTTAACATTTAATCTTTTGACTCTAAATGACTGTTGGATGTGAATTATGACTTTGTCAACTAAAATAAGTGTGTTTAAAGTCATTTCTGTGCCTGAAACGGGTCAAAATTGAAGCTTTTGAGTAAGCAAAACTCTGTAAAAATGGCAATTTTGGTCACTGTGAGGGTTTAAAAAGTGGCTATTCAACATGAGGCACGATCCAATTGACATTTTGAATCATTTTTGGTACAGTCCAAAAAATCAATTTTCGGATGAAAAACGATGACTCCGGACCTGTCGAACAATCCCAAAATGGTCAATATGGATGAAATTTTAACATTTAATCTTTTGACTCTAAATGACTGTTGGATGTGAATTATGACTTTGTCAACTAAAATAAGTGTGTTTAAAGTCATTTCTGTGCCTGAAACGGGTCAAAATTGAAGCTTTTGAGTAAGCAAAACTCTGTAAAAATGGCAATTTTGGTCACTGTGAGGGTTTAAAAAGTGGTTATTCAACATGAGGCACGATCCAATTGACATTTTGAATCATTTTTGGTAAAGTCCAAAAAATCAATTTTCGGATGAAAAACGATGACTCCGGACCTGTCGAACGATCCCAAAATGGTCAATATGGATGAAATTTTAACATTTAATCTTTTGACTCTAAATGACTGTTGGATGTGAATTATGACTTTGTCAACTAAAATAAGTGTGTTTAAAGTCATTTCTGTGCCTGAAACGGGTCGAAATTGAAGCTTTTGAGTAAGCAAAACTCTGTAAAAATGGCAATTTTGGTCACTGTGAGGGTTTAAAAAGTGGCTATTCAACATGAGGCACAATCCAATTGACATTTTGAATCATTTTTGGTACAGTCCAAAAAATCAATTTTCGGATGAAAAACGATGACTCCGGACCTGTCGAACAATCCCAAAATGGTCAATATGGATGAAATTTTAACATTTAATCTTTTGACTCTAAATGACTGTTGGATGTGAATTATGACTTTGTCAACTAAAATAAGTGTGTTTAAAGTCATTTCTGTGCCTGAAACGGGTCAAAATTGAAGCTTTTGAGTAAGCAAAACTCTGTAAAAATGGCAATTTTGGTCACTGTGAGGGTTTAAAAAGTGGCTATTCAACATGAGGCACGATCCAATTGACATTTTGAATCATTTTTGGTACAGTCCAAAAAATCAATTTTCGGATGAAAAACGATGACTCCGGACCTGTCGAACAATCCCAAAATGGTCAATATGGATGAAATTTTAACATTTAATCTTTTGACTCTAAATGACTGTTGGATGTGAATTATGACTTTGTCAACTAAAATAAGTGTGTTTAAAGTCATTTCTGTGCCTGAAACGGGTCAAAATTGAAGCTTTTGAGTAAGCAAAACTCTGTAAAAATGGCAATTTTGGTCACTGTGAGGGTTTAAAAAGTGGTTATTCAACATGAGGCACGATCCAATTGCCATTTTGAATCATTTTTGGTACAGTCCAAAAAATCAATTTTCGGATGAAAAACGATGACTCCGGACCTGTCGAACGATCCCAAAATGGTCAATATGGATGAAATTTTAACATTTAATCTTTTGACTCTAAATGACTGTTGGATGTGAATTATGACTTTGTCAACTAAAATAAGTGTGTTTAAAGTCATTTCTGTGCCTGAAACGGGTCAAAATTGAAGCTTTTGAGTAAGCAAAACTCTGTAAAAATGGCAATTTTGGTCACTGTGAGGGTTTAAAAAGTGGTTATTCAACATAAGGCACGATCCAATTGACATTTTGAATCATTTTTGGTACAGTCCAAAAAATAAATTTTCGGATGAAAAACGATGACTCCGGACCTGTCGAACAATCCCAAAATGGTCAATATGGATGAAATTTTAACATTTAATCTTTTGACTCTAAATGACTGTTGGATGTGAATTATGACTTTGTCAACTAAAATAAGTGTGTTTAAAGTCATTTCTGTGCCTGAAATGGGTCAAAATTAAAGCTTTTGTAAAAGCAAAACTCTGTAAAAATGGCAATTTTGGTCACTGTGAGGGTTTAAAAAGTGGTTATTCAACATGAGGCACGATCCAATTGACATTTTGAATCATTTTTGGTACAGTCCAAAAAATCAATTTTCGGATGAAAAACGATGACTCCGGACCTGTCGAACAATCCCAAAACGGTCAATATGGATGAAATTTTAACATTTAATCTTTTGACTCTAAATGACTGTTGGATGTGAATTATGACTTTGTCAACTAAAATAAGTGTGTTTAAGTTCATTTCTGTGCCTGAAACGGGTAAAAATTGAAGCTTTTGAGTAAGCAAAACTCTGTAAAAATGGCAATTTTGGTCACTGTGAGGGTTTAAAAAGTGGTTATTCAACATGAGGCACGATCCAATTGACATTTTGAATCATTTTTGGTACAGTCCAAAAAATCAATTTTCGGATGAAAAACGATGACTCCGGACCTGTCGAACGATCCCAAAATAGTCAATATGGATGAAATTTTAACATTTAATCTTTGGACTCTAAATGACTGTTGGATGTGAATTATGACTTTGTCAACTAAAATAAGTGTGTTTAAAGTTATTTCTGTGCCTGAAACGGGTCAAAATTGAAGCTTTTGAGTAAGCAAAACTCTGTAAAAATGGCAATTTTGGTCACTGTGAGGGTATAAAAAGTGGTTATTCAACATGAGGCACGATCCAATTGACATTTTGAATCATTTTTGGTACAGTCCAAAAAATCAATTTTCGGATGAAAAACGATGACTCCGGACCTGTCGAACGATCCCAAAATGGTCAATATCGATGAAATTTTAACATTTAATCTTTTGACTCTAAATGACTGTTGGATGTGAATTATGACTTTGTCAACTAAAATAAGTGTGTTTAAAGTCATTTCTGTGCCTGAAACGGGTCAAAATTGAAGCTTTTGAGTAAGCAAAACTCTGTAAAAATGGCAATTTTGGTCAC
This sequence comes from Lissotriton vulgaris, assembly GCF_964263255.1. Lineage (NCBI taxonomy): Eukaryota > Metazoa > Chordata > Amphibia > Caudata > Salamandridae > Lissotriton > Lissotriton vulgaris. The sequence goes on from NW_028241576.1 coordinate 532,834, forward strand.
TGTGAGTGTTTAAAAAGTGGTTATTCAACATGAGGCACGATCCAATTGACATTTTGAATAATTTTTGGTACAGTCCAATAAATCAATTTTCGGATGAAAAACGATGACTCCGGACCTGTCGAACAATCCCAAAATGGTCAATATGGATGAAATTTTAACATTTAATCTTTTGACTCTAAATGACTGTTGGATGTGAATTATGACTTTGTCAACTAAAATAAGTGTGTTTAAAGTCATTTCTGTGCCTGAAACGGGTCAAAATTGAAGCTTTTGAATAAGCAAAACTCTGTAAAAATGGCAATTTTGGTCACTGTGAGGGTTTAAAAAGTGGTTATTCAACATGAGGCACGATCCAATTGACATTTTGAATCATTTTTGGTACAGTCCAAAAAATCAATTTTCGGATGAAAAACGATGACTCCGGACCTGTCGAACGATCCCAAAATGGTCAATATCGATGAAATTTTAACATTTAATCTTTTGACTCTAAATGACTGTTGGATGTGAATTATGACTTTGTCAACTAAAATAAGTGTGTTTAAAGTCATTTCTGTGCCTGAAACGGGTCAAAATTGAAGCTTTTGAGTAAGCAAAACTCTGTAAAAATGGCAATTTTGGTCACTGTGAGTGTTTAAAAAGTGGTTATTCAACATGAGGCACGATCCAATTGACATTTTGAATAATTTTTGGTACAGTCCAATAAATCAATTTTCGGATGAAAAACGATGACTCCGGACCTGTCGAACAATCCCAAAATGGTCAATATGGATGAAATTTTAACATTTAATCTTTTGACTCTAAATGACTGTTGGATGTGAATTATGACTTTGTCAACTAAAATAAGTGTGTTTAAAGTCATTTCTGTGCCTGAAACGGGTCAAAATTGAAGCTTTTGAATAAGCAAAACTCTGTAAAAATGGCAATTTTGGTCACTGTGAGGGTTTAAAAAGTGGTTATTCAACATGAGGCACGATCCAATTGACATTTTGAATCATTTTTGGTACAGTCCAAAAAATCCATTTTCGGATGAAAAACGATGACTCCGGACCTGTCGAACGATCCCAAAATGGTCAATATGGATAAAATTTTAACATTTAATCTTTTGACTCTAAATGACTGTTGGATTTGAATTATGACTTTGTCAACTAAAATAAGTGTGTTTAAAGTCATTTCTGTGCCTGAAACGGGTCAAAATTGAAGCTTTTGAGTAAGCAAAACTCTGTAAAAATGGCAATTTTGGTCACTGTGAGGGTTTAAAAAGTGGTTATTCAACATAAGGCACGATCCAATTGACATTTTGAATCATTTTTGGTACAGTCCAAAAAATAAATTTTCGGATGAAAAACGATGACTCCGGACCTGTCGAACGATCCCAAAATGGTCAATATGGATGAAATTTTAACATTTAATCTTTTGACTCTAAATGACTGTTGGATGTGAATTATGACTTTGTCAACTAAAATAAGTGTGTTTAAAGTTATTTCTGTGCCTGAAACGGGTCAAAATTGAAGCTTTTGAGTAAGCAAAACTCTGTAAAAATGGCAATTTTGGTCACTGTGAGGGTATAAAAAGTGGTTATTCAACATGAGGCACGATCCAATTGACATTTTGAATCATTTTTGGTACAGTCCAAAAAATCAATTTTCTGATGAAAAACAATGACTCCGGACCTGTCGAACAATCCCAAAATGGTCAATATGGATGAAATTTTAACATTTAATCTTTTGACTCTAAATGACTGTTGGATGTGAATTATGACTTTGTCAACTAAAATAAGTGTGTTTAAAGTCATTTCTGTGCCTGAAACGGGTCAAAATTGAAGCTTTTGAGTAAGCAAAACTCTGTAAAAATGGCAATTTTGGTCACTGTGAGGGTTTAAAAAGTGGCTATTCAACATGAGGCACGATCCAATTGACATTTTGAATCATTTTTGGTACAGTCCAAAAAATCAATTTTCGGATGAAAAACGATGACTCCGGACCTGTCGAACAATCCCAAAATGGTCAATATGGATGAAATTTTAACATTTAATCTTTTGACTCTAAATGACTGTTGGATGTGAATTATGACTTTGTCAACTAAAATAAGTGTGTTTAAAGTCATTTCTGTGCCTGAAACGGGTCAAAATTGAAGCTTTTGAGTAAGCAAAACTCTGTAAAAATGGCAATTTTGGTCACTGTGAGGGTTTAAAAAGTTGTTATTCAACATGAGGCACGATCCAATTGACATTTTGAATCATTTTTGGTAAAGTCCAAAAAATCAATTTTCGGATGAAAAACGATGACTCCGGACCTGTCGAACGATCCCAAAATGGTCAATATGGATGAAATTTTAACATTTAATCTTTTGACTCTAAATGACTGTTGGATGTGAATTATGACTTTGTCAACTAAAATAAGTGTGTTTAAAGTCATTTCTGTGCCTGAAACGGGTCGAAATTGAAGCTTTTGAGTAAGCAAAACTCTGTAAAAATGGCAATTTTGGTTACTGTGAGGGTTTAAAAAGTGGCTATTCAACATGAGGCACGATCCAATTGACATTTTGAATAATTTTGGGTACAGTCCAAAAAATCAATTTTCGGATGAAAAACGATGACTCCGGACCTGTCGAACAATCCCAAAACGGTCAATATGGATGAAATTTTAACATTTAATCTTTTGACTCTAAATGACTGTTGGATGTGAATTATGACTTTGTCAACTAAAATAAGTGTGTTTAAGTTCATTTCTGTGCCTGAAACGGGTAAAAATTGAAGCTTTTGAGTAAGCAAAACTCTGTAAAAATGGCAATTTTGGTCACTGTGAGGGTTTAAAAAGTGGTTATTCAACATGAGGCACGATCCAATTGACATTTTGAATCATTTTTGGTACAGTCCAAAAAATCAATTTTCGGATGAAAAACGATGACTCCGGACCTGTCGAACGATCCCAAAATAGTCAATATGGATGAAATTTTAACATTTAATCTTTGGACTCTAAATGACTGTTGGATGTGAATTATGACTTTGTCAACTAAAATAAGTGTGTTTAAAGTTATTTCTGTGCCTGAAACGGGTCAAAATTGAAGCTTTTGAGTAAGCAAAACTCTGTAAAAATGGCAATTTTGGTCACTGTGAGGGTATAAAAAGTGGTTATTCAACATGAGGCACGATCCAATTGACATTTTGAATCATTTTTGGTACAGTCCAAAAAATCAATTTTCGGATGAAAAACGATGACTCCGGACCTGTCGAACGATCCCAAAATGGTCAATATCGATGAAATTTTAACATTTAATCTTTTGACTCTAAATGACTGTTGGATGTGAATTATGACTTTGTCAACTAAAATAAGTGTGTTTAAAGTCATTTCTGTGCCTGAAACGGGTCAAAATTGAAGCTTTTGAGTAAGCAAAACTCTGTAAAAATGGCAATTTTGGTCACTGTGAGTGTTTAAAAAGTGGTTATTCAACATGAGGCACGATCCAATTGACATTTTGAATAATTTTTGGTACAGTCCAATAAATCAATTTTCGGATGAAAAACGATGACTCCGGACCTGTCGAACAATCCCAAAATGGTCAATATGGATGAAATTTTAACATTTAATCTTTTGACTCTAAATGACTGTTGGATGTGAATTATGACTTTGTCAACTAAAATAAGTGTGTTTAAAGTCATTTCTGTGCCTGAAACGGGTCAAAATTGAAGCTTTTGAATAAGCAAAACTCTGTAAAAATGGCAATTTTGGTCACTGTGAGGGTTTAAAAAGTGGTTATTCAACATGAGGCACGATCCAATTGACATTTTGAATCATTTTTGGTACAGTCCAAAAAATCAATTTTCGGATGAAAAACGATGACTCCGGACCTGTCGAACGATCCCAAAATGGTCAATATCGATGAAATTTTAACATTTAATCTTTTGACTCTAAATGACTGTTGGATGTGAATTATGACTTTGTCAACTAAAATAAGTGTGTTTAAAGTCATTTCTGTGCCTGAAACGGGTCAAAATTGAAGCTTTTGAGTAAGCAAAACTCTGTAAAAATGGCAATTTTGGTCACTGTGAGTGTTTAAAAAGTGGTTATTCAACATGAGGCACGATCCAATTGACATTTTGAATAATTTTTGGTACAGTCCAATAAATCAATTTTCGGATGAAAAACGATGACTCCGGACCTGTCGAACAATCCCAAAATGGTCAATATGGATGAAATTTTAACATTTAATCTTTTGACTCTAAATGACTGTTGGATGTGAATTATGACTTTGTCAACTAAAATAAGTGTGTTTAAAGTCATTTCTGTGCCTGAAACGGGTCAAAATTGAAGCTTTTGAATAAGCAAAACTCTGTAAAAATGGCAATTTTGGTCACTGTGAGGGTTTAAAAAGTGGTTATTCAACATGAGGCACGATCCAATTGACATTTTGAATCATTTTTGGTACAGTCCAAAAAATCCATTTTCGGATGAAAAACGATGACTCCGGACCTGTCGAACGATCCCAAAATGGTCAATATGGATAAAATTTTAACATTTAATCTTTTGACTCTAAATGACTGTTGGATTTGAATTATGACTTTGTCAACTAAAATAAGTGTGTTTAAAGTCATTTCTGTGCCTGAAACGGGTCAAAATTGAAGCTTTTGAGTAAGCAAAACTCTGTAAAAATGGCAATTTTGGTCACTGTGAGGGTTTAAAAAGTGGTTATTCAACATAAGGCACGATCCAATTGACATTTTGAATCATTTTTGGTACAGTCCAAAAAATAAATTTTCGGATGAAAAACGATGACTCCGGACCTGTCGAACGATCCCAAAATGGTCAATATGGATGAAATTTTAACATTTAATCTTTTGACTCTAAATGACTGTTGGATGTGAATTATGACTTTGTCAACTAAAATAAGTGTGTTTAAAGTTATTTCTGTGCCTGAAACGGGTCAAAATTGAAGCTTTTGAGTAAGCAAAACTCTGTAAAAATGGCAATTTTGGTCACTGTGAGGGTATAAAAAGTGGTTATTCAACATGAGGCACGATCCAATTGACATTTTGAATCATTTTTGGTACAGTCCAAAAAATCAATTTTCTGATGAAAAACAATGACTCCGGACCTGTCGAACAATCCCAAAATGGTCAATATGGATGAAATTTTAACATTTAATCTTTTGACTCTAAATGACTGTTGGATGTGAATTATGACTTTGTCAACTAAAATAAGTGTGTTTAAAGTCATTTCTGTGCCTGAAACGGGTCAAAATTGAAGCTTTTGAGTAAGCAAAACTCTGTAAAAATGGCAATTTTGGTCACTGTGAGGGTTTAAAAAGTGGCTATTCAACATGAGGCACGATCCAATTGACATTTTGAATCATTTTTGGTACAGTCCAAAAAATCAATTTTCGGATGAAAAACGATGACTCCGGACCTGTCGAACAATCCCAAAATGGTCAATATGGATGAAATTTTAACATTTAATCTTTTGACTCTAAATGACTGTTGGATGTGAATTATGACTTTGTCAACTAAAATAAGTGTGTTTAAAGTCATTTCTGTGCCTGAAACGGGTCAAAATTGAAGCTTTTGAGTAAGCAAAACTCTGTAAAAATGGCAATTTTGGTCACTGTGAGGGTTTAAAAAGTTGTTATTCAACATGAGGCACGATCCAATTGACATTTTGAATCATTTTTGGTAAAGTCCAAAAAATCAATTTTCGGATGAAAAACGATGACTCCGGACCTGTCGAACGATCCCAAAATGGTCAATATGGATGAAATTTTAACATTTAATCTTTTGACTCTAAATGACTGTTGGATGTGAATTATGACTTTGTCAACTAAAATAAGTGTGTTTAAAGTCATTTCTGTGCCTGAAACGGGTCGAAATTGAAGCTTTTGAGTAAGCAAAACTCTGTAAAAATGGCAATTTTGGTTACTGTGAGGGTTTAAAAAGTGGCTATTCAACATGAGGCACGATCCAATTGACATTTTGAATAATTTTGGGTACAGTCCAAAAAATCAATTTTCGGATGAAAAACGATGACTCCGGACCTGTCGAACAATCCCAAAATGGTCAATATGGATGAAATTTTAACATTTAATCTTTTGACTCTAAATGACTGTTGGATGTGAATTATGACTTTGTCAACTAAAATAAGTGTGTTTAAAGTAATTTCTGTGCCTGAAACGGGTCAAAATTGAAGCTTTTGAGTAAGCAAAACTCTGTAAAAATGGCAATTTTGGTCACTGTGCGGGTTTAAAAAGTGGTTATTCAACATGAGGCACGATCCAATTGACATTTTGAATCATTTTTGGTACAGTCCAAAAAATCAATTTTCGGATGAAAAACGATGACTCCGGACCTGTCGAACGATCCCAAAATGGTCAATATGGATGAAATTTTAACATTTAATCTTTTGACTCTAAATGACTTTTGGATGTGAATTATGACTTTGTCAACTAAAATAAGTGTGTTTGAAGTCATTTTTGTGCCTGAAACGGGTCAAAATTGAAGCTTTTGATTAAGCAAAACTCTGTAAAAATGGCAATTTTGGTCACTGTGAGGGTTTAAAAAGTGGTTATTCAACATGAGGCACGATCCAATTGACATTTTGAATCATTTTTGGTACAGTCCAAAAAATCAATTTTCGGATGAAAAACGATGACTCCGGATCTGTCGAACAATCCCAAAATGGTCAATATGGATGAAATTTTAACATTTAATCTTTTGACTCTAAATGACTGTTGGATGTGAATTATGACTTTGTCAACTAAAATAAGTGTGTTTAAAGTCATTTCTGTGCCTGAAACGGGTCAAAATTGAAGCTTTTGAGTAAGCAAAACTCTGTAAAAATGGCAATTTTGGTTACTGTGAGGGTTTAAAAAGTGGTTATTCAACATGAGGCACGATCCAATTGCCATTTTGAATCATTTTTGGTACAGTCCAAAAAATCAATTTTCGGATGAAAAACGATGACTCCGGACCTGTCGAACAATCCCAAAATGGTCAATATGGATGAAATTTTAACATTTAATCTTTTGACTCTAAATGACTGTTGGATGTGAATTATGACTTTGTCAACTAAAATAAGTGTGTTTAAAGTCATTTCTGTGCCTGAAACGGGTCAAAATTGAAGCTTTTGAGTAAGCAAAACTCTGTAAAAATGGCAATTTTGGTCACTGTGAGGGTTTAAAAAGTGGTTATTCAACATAAGGCACGATCCAATTGACATTTTGAATCATTTTTGGTACAGTCCAAAAAATAAATTTTCGGATGAAAAACGATGACTCCGGACCTGTCGAACGATCCCAAAATGGTCAATATGGATGAAATTTTAACATTTAATCTTTTGACTCTAAATGACTGTTGGATGTGAATTATGACTTTGTCAACTAAAATAAGTGTGTTTAAAGTTATTTCTGTGCCTGAAACGGGTCAAAATTGAAGCTTTTGAGTAAGCAAAACTCTGTAAAAATGGCAATTTTGGTCACTGTGAGGGTATAAAAAGTGGTTATTCAACATGAGGCACGATCCAATTGACATTTTGAATCATTTTTGGTACAGTCCAAAAAATCAATTTTCTGATGAAAAACAATGACTCCGGACCTGTCGAACAATCCCAAAATGGTCAATATGGATGAAATTTTAACATTTAATCTTTTGACTCTAAATGACTGTTGGATGTGAATTATGACTTTGTCAACTAAAATAAGTGTGTTTAAAGTCATTTCTGTGCCTGAAACGGGTCAAAATTGAAGCTTTTGAGTAAGCAAAACTCTGTAAAAATGGCAATTTTGGTCACTGTGAGGGTTTAAAAAGTGGCTATTCAACATGAGGCACGATCCAATTGACATTTTGAATCATTTTTGGTACAGTCCAAAAAATCAATTTTCGGATGAAAAACGATGACTCCGGACCTGTCGAACAATCCCAAAATGGTCAATATGGATGAAATTTTAACATTTAATCTTTTGACTCTAAATGACTGTTGGATGTGAATTATGACTTTGTCAACTAAAATAAGTGTGTTTAAAGTCATTTCTGTGCCTGAAACGGGTCAAAATTGAAGCTTTTGAGTAAGCAAAACTCTGTAAAAATGGCGATTTTGGTCACTGTGAGGGTTTAAAAAGTGGTTATTCAACATGAGGCACGATCCAATTGACATTTTGAATCATTTTTGGTAAAGTCCAAAAAATCAATTTTCGGATGAAAAACGATGACTCCGGACCTGTCGAACGATCCCAAAATGGTCAATATGGATGAAATTTTAACATTTAATCTTTTGACTCTAAATGACTGTTGGATGTGAATTATGACTTTGTCAACTAAAATAAGTGTGTTTAAAGTCATTTCTGTGCCTGAAACGGGTCGAAATTGAAGCTTTTGAGTAAGCAAAACTCTGTAAAAATGGCAATTTTGGTTACTGTGAGGGTTTAAAAAGTGGCTATTCAACATGAGGCACGATCCAATTGACATTTTGAATAATTTTGGGTACAGTCCAAAAAATCAATTTTCGGATGAAAAACGATGACTCCGGACCTGTCGAACAATCCCAAAATGGTCAATATGGATGAAATTTTAACATTTAATCTTTTGACTCTAAATGACTGTTGGATGTGAATTATGACTTTGTCAACTAAAATAAGTGTGTTTAAAGTTATTTCTGTGCCTGAAACGGGTCAAAATTGAAGCTTTTGAGTAAGCAAAACTCTGTAAAAATGGCAATTTTGGTCACTGTGCGGGTTTAAAAAGTGGTTATTCAACATGAGGCACGATCCAATTGACATTTTGAATCATTTTTGGTACAGTCCAAAAAATCAATTTTCGGATGAAAAACGATGACTCCGGACCTGTCGAACGATCCCAAAATGGTCAATATGGATGAAATTTTAACATTTAATCTTTTGACTCTAAATGACTTTTGGATGTGAATTATGACTTTGTCAACTAAAATAAGTGTGTTTGAAGTCATTTTTGTGCCTGAAACGGGTCAAAATTGAAGCTTTTGATTAAGCAAAACTCTGTAAAAATGGCAATTTTGGTCACTGTGAGGGTTTAAAAAGTGGTTATTCAACATGAGGCACGATCCAATTGACATTTTGAATCATTTTTGGTACAGTCCAAAAAATCAATTTTCGGATGAAAAACGATGACTCCGGATCTGTCGAACAATCCCAAAATGGTCAATATGGATGAAATTTTAACATTTAATCTTTTGACTCTAAATGACTGTTGGATGTGAATTATGACTTTGTCAACTAAAATAAGTGTGTTTAAAGTCATTTCTGTGCCTGAAACGGGTCAAAATTGAAGCTTTTGAGTAAGCAAAACTCTGTAAAAATGGCAATTTTGGTTACTGTGAGGGTTTAAAAAGTGGTTATTCAACATGAGGCACGATCCAATTGCCATTTTGAATCATTTTTGGTACAGTCCAAAAAATCAATTTTCGGATGAAAAACGATGACTCCGGACCTGTCGAACGATCCCAAAATGGTCAATATGGATGAAATTTTAACATTTAATCTTTTGACTCTAAATGACTGTTGGATGTGAATTATGACTTTGTCAACTAAAATAAGTGTGTTTGAAGTCATTTCTGTGCCTGAAACGGGTCAAAATTGAAGCTTTTGAGTAAGCAAAACTCTGTAAAAATGGCAATTTTGGTCACTGTGAGGGTATAAAAAGTGGTTATTCAACATGAGGCACGATCCAATTGACATTTTGAATCATTTTTGGTACAGTCCAAAAAATAAATTTTCGGATGAAAAACGATGACTCCGGACCTGTCGAACAATCAGAAAATGGTCAATATGGATGAAATTTTAACATTTAATCTTTTGACTCTAAATGACTGTTGGATGTGAATTATGACTTTGTCAACTAAAATAAGTGTGTTTAAAGTCATTTCTGTGCCTGAAACGGGTCAAAATTGAAGCTTTTGAGTAAGCAAAACTCTGTAAAAATGGCAATTTTGGTCACTGTGAGGGTTTAAAAAGTGGTTATTCAACATGAGGCACGATCCAATTGACATTTTGAATCATTTTTGGTACAGTCCAAAAAATCAATTTTCGGATGAAAAACGATGACTCCGGACCTGTCGAACGATCCCAAAATGGTTAATATGGATGAAATTTTAACATTTAATCTTTTGACTCTAAATGACTGTTGGATGTGAATTATGACTTTGTCAACTAAAATAAGTGTGTTTAAAGTAATTTCTGTGCCTGAAACGGGTCAAAATTGAAGCTTTTGAGTAAGCAAAACTCTGTAAAAATGGCAATTTTGGTCACTGTGAGGGTTTAAAAAGTGGTTATTCAACATAAGGCACGATCCAATTGACATTTTGAATCATTTTTGGTACAGTCCAAAAAATAAATTTTCGGATGAAAAACGATGACTCCGGACCTGTCGAACAATCCCAAAATGGTCAATATGGATGAAATTTTAACATTTAATCTTTTGACTCTAAATGACTGTTGGATGTGAATTATGACTTTGTCAACTAAAATAAGTGTGTTTAAAGTCATTTCTGTGCCTGAAACGGGTCAAAATTAAAGCTTTTGTAAAAGCAAAACTCTGTAAAAATGGCAATTTTGGTCACTGTGAGGGTTTAAAAAGTGGTTATTCAGCATGAGGCACGATTCAATTGACATTTTGAATCATTTTTGGTACAGTCCAAAAAATCAATTTTCGGATGAAAAACGATGACTCCGGACCTGTCGAACGATCCCAAAATGGTTAATATGGATGAAATTTTAACATTTAATCTTTTGACTCTAAATGACTGTTGGATGTGAATTATGACTTTGTCAACTAAAATAAGTGTGTTTAAAGTCATTTCTGTGCCTGAAACGGGTCAAAATTGAAGCTTTTGAGTAAGCAAAACTCTGTAAAAATGGCAATTTTGGTCACTGTGAGGGTTTAAAAAGTGGTTATTCAACATAAGGCACGATCCAATTGACATTTTGAATCATTTTTGGTACAGTCCAAAAAATAAATTTTCGGATGAAAAACGATGACTCCGGACCTGTCGAACAATCCCAAAATGGTCAATATGGATGAAATTTTAACATTTAATCTTTTGACTCTAAATGACTGTTGGATGTGAATTATGACTTTGTCAACTAAAATAAGTGTGTTTAAAGTCATTTCTGTGCCTGAAATGGGTCAAAATTAAAGCTTTTGTAAAAGCAAAACTCTGTAAAAATGGCAATTTTGGTCACTGTGAGGGTTTAAAAAGTGGTTATTCAACATGAGGCACGATCCAATTGACATTTTGAATCATTTTTGGTACAGTCCAAAAAATCAATTTTCGGATGAAAAACGATGACTCCGGACCTGTCGAACAATCCCAAAATGGACAATATGGATGAAATTTTAACATTTAATCTTTTGACTCTAAATGACTGTTGGATGTGAATTATGACTTTGTCAACTAAAATAAGTGTGTTTAAGTTCATTTCTGTGCCTGAAACGGGTAAAAATTGAAGCTTTTGAGTAAGCAAAACTCTGTAAAAATGGCAATTTTGGTCACTGTGAGGGTTTAAAAAGTGGTTATTCAACATGAGGCACGATCCAATTGACATTTTGAATCATTTTTGGTACAGTCCAAAAAATCAATTTTCGGATGAAAAACGATGACTCCGGACCTGTCGAACGATCCCAAAATAGTCAATATGGATGAAATTTTAACATTTAATCTTTGGACTCTAAATGACTGTTGGATGTGAATTATGACTTTGTCAACTAAAATAAGTGTGTTTAAAGTTATTTCTGTGCCTGAAACGGGTCAAAATTGAAGCTTTTGAGTAAGCAAAACTCTGTAAAAATGGCAATTTTGGTCACTGTGAGGGTATAAAAAGTGGTTATTCAACATGAGGCACGATCCAATTGACATTTTGAATCATTTTTGGTACAGTCCAAAAAATCAATTTTCGGATGAAAAACGATGACTCCGGACCTGTCGAACGATCCCAAAATGGTCAATATCGATGAAATTTTAACATTTAATCTTTTGACTCTAAATGACTGTTGGATGTGAATTATGACTTTGTCAACTAAAATAAGTGTGTTTAAAGTCATTTCTGTGCCTGAAACGGGTCAAAATTGAAGCTTTTGAGTAAGCAAAACTCTGTAAAAATGGCAATTTTGGTCACTGTGAGTGTTTAAAAAGTGGTTATTCAACATGGGGCACGATCCAATTGACATTTTGAATAATTTTTGGTACAGTCCAATAAATCAATTTTCGGATGAAAAACGATGACTCCGGACCTGTCGAACAATCCCAAAATGGTCAATATGAATGAAATTTTAACATTTAATCTTTTGACTCTAAATGACTGTTGGATGTGAATTATGACTTTGTCAACTAAAATAAGTGTGTTTAAAGTCATTTCTGTGCCTGAAACGGGTCGAAATTGAAGCTTTTGAGTAAGCAAAACTCTGTAAAAATGGCAATTTTGGTTACTGTGAGGGTTTAAAAAGTGGCTATTCAACATGAGGCACGATCCAATTGACATTTTGAATAATTTTTGGTACAGTCCAATAAATCAATTTTCGGATGAAAAACGATGACTCCGGACCTGTCGAACAATCCCAAAATGGTCAATATGGATGAAATTTTAACATTTAATCTTTTGACTCTAAATGACGGTTGGATGTGAATTATGACTTTGTCAACTAAAATAAGTGTGTTTAAAGTCATTTCTGTGCCTGAAACGGGTCAAAATTGAAGCTTTTGAATAAGCAAAACTCTGTAAAAATGGCAATTTTGGTCACTGTGAGGGTTTAAAAAGTGGTTATTCAACATGAGGCACGATCCAATTGACATTTTGAATCATTTTTGGTACAGTCCAAAAAATCAATTTTCGGATGAAAAACGATGACTCCGGACCTGTCGAACGATCCCAAAATGGTCAATATCGATGAAATTTTAACATTTAATCTTTTGACTCTAAATGACTGTTGGATGTGAATTATGACTTTGTCAACTAAAATAAGTGTGTTTAAAGTCATTTCTGTGCCTGAAACGGGTCAAAATTGAAGCTTTTGAGTAAGCAAAACTCTGTAAAAATGGCAATTTTGGTCACTGTGAGTGTTTAAAAAGTGGTTATTCAACATGAGGCACGATCCAATTGACATTTTGAATAATTTTTGGTACAGTCCAATAAATCAATTTTCGGATGAAAAACGATGACTCCGGACCTGTCGAACAATCCCAAAATGGTCAATATGGATGAAATTTTAACATTTAATCTTTTGACTCTAAATGACTGTTGGATGTGAATTATGACTTTGTCAACTAAAATAAGTGTGTTTAAAGTCATTTCTGTGCCTGAAACGGGTCAAAATTGAAGCTTTTGAATAAGCAAAACTCTGTAAAAATGGCAATTTTGGTCACTGTGAGGGTTTAAAAAGTGGTTATTCAACATGAGGCACGATCCAATTGACATTTTGAATCATTTTTGGTACAGTCCAAAAAATCAATTTTCGGATGAAAAACGATGACTCCGGACCTGTCGAACGATCCCAAAATGGTCAATATGGATGAAATTTTAACATTTAATCTTTTGACTCTAAATGACTGTTGGATGTGAATTATGACTTTGTCAACTAAAATAAGTGTGTTTAAAGTCATTTCTGTGCCTGAAACGGGTCAAAATTGAAGCTTTTGAGTAAGCAAAACTCTGTAAAAATGGCAATTTTGGTCACTGTGAGGGTTTAAAAAGTGGTTATTCAACATAAGGCACGATCCAATTGACATTTTGAATCATTTTTGGTACAGTCCAAAAAATAAATTTTCGGATGAAAAACGATGACTCCGGACCTGTCGAACGATCCCAAAATGGTCAATATGGATGAAATTTTAACATTTAATCTTTTGACTCTAAATGACTGTTGGATGTGAATTATGACTTTGTCAACTAAAATAAGTGTGTTTAAAGTTATTTCTGTGCCTGAAACGGGTCAAAATTGAAGCTTTTGAGTAAGCAAAACTCTGTAAAAATGGCAATTTTGGTCACTGTGAGGGTATAAAAAGTGGTTATTCAACATGAGGCACGATCCAATTGACATTTTGAATCATTTTTGGTACAGTCCAAAAAATCAATTTTCGGATGAAAAACGATGACTCCGGACCTGTCGAACAATCCCAAAATGGTCAATATGGATGAAATTTTAACATTTAATCTTTTGACTCTAAATGACTGTTGGATGTGAATTATGACTTTGTCAACTAAAATAAGTGTGTTTAAAGTCATTTCTGTGCCTGAAACGGGTCAAAATTGAAGCTTTTGAGTAAGCAAAACTCTGTAAAAATGGCAATTTTGGTCACTGTGAGGGTTTAAAAAGTGGCTATTCAACATGAGGCACGATCCAATTGACATTTTGAATCATTTTTGGTACAGTCCAAAAAATCAATTTTCGGATGAAAAACGATGACTCCGGACCTGTCGAACAATCCCAAAATGGTCAATATGGATGAAATTTTAACATTTAATCTTTTGACTCTAAATGACTGTTGGATGTGAATTATGACTTTGTCAACTAAAATAAGTGTGTTTAAAGTCATTTCTGTGCCTGAAACGGGTCAAAATTGAAGCTTTTGAGTAAGCAAAACTCTGTAAAAATGGCAATTTTGGTCACTGTGAGGGTTTAAAAAGTGGTTATTCAACATGAGGCACGATCCAATTGACATTTTGAATCATTTTTGGTAAAGTCCAAAAAAATCAATTTTCGGATGAAAAACGATGACTCCGGACCTGTCGAACGATCCCAAAATGGTCAATATGGATGAAATTTTAACATTTAATCTTTTGACTCTAAATGACTGTTGGATGTGAATTATGACTTTGTCAACTAAAATAAGTGTATTTAAAGTCATTTCTGTGCCTGAAACGGGTCGAAATTGAAGCTTTTGAGTAAGCAAAACTCTGTAAAAATGGCAATTTTGGTTACTGTGAGGGTTTAAAAAGTGGCTATTCAACATGAGGCACGATCCAATTGACATTTTGAATAATTTTGGGTACAGTCCAAAAAATCAATTTTCGGATGAAAAACGATGACTCCGGACCTGTCGAACAATCCCAAAATGGTCAATATGGATGAAATTTTAACATTTAATCTTTTGACTCTAAATGACTGTTGGATGTGAATTATGACTTTGTCAACTAAAATAAGTGTGTTTAAAGTCATTTCTGTGCCTGAAACGGGTCAAAATTGAAGCTTTTGAATAAGCAAAACTCTGTAAAAATGGCAATTTTGGTCACTGTGAGGGTTTAAAAAGTGGTTATTCAACATGAGGCACGATCCAATTGACATTTTGAATCATTTTTGGTACAGTCCAAAAAATCAATTTTCGGATGAAAAACGATGACTCCGGACCTGTCGAACGATCCCAAAATGGTCAATATGGATGAAATTTTAACATTTAATCTTTTGACTCTAAATGACTGTTGGATGTGAATTATGACTTTGTCAACTAAAATAAGTGTGTTTAAAGTCATTTCTGTGCCTGAAACGGGTCAAAATTGAAGCTTTTGAGTAAGCAAAACTCTGTAAAAATGGCAATTTTGGTCACTGTGAGGGTTTAAAAAGTGGTTATTCAACATAAGGCACGATCCAATTGACATTTTGAATCATTTTTGGTACAGTCCAAAAAATAAATTTTCGGATGAAAAACGATGACTCCGGACCTGTCGAACGATCCCAAAATGGTCAATATGGATGAAATTTTAACATTTAATCTTTTGACTCTAAATGACTGTTGGATGTGAATTATGACTTTGTCAACTAAAATAAGTGTGTTTAAAGTTATTTCTGTGCCTGAAACGGGTCAAAATTGAAGCTTTTGAGTAAGCAAAACTCTGTAAAAATGGCAATTTTGGTCACTGTGAGGGTATAAAAAGTGGTTATTCAACATGAGGCACGATCCAATTGACATTTTGAATCATTTTTGGTACAGTCCAAAAAATCAATTTTCGGATGAAAAACGATGACTCCGGACCTGTCGAACGATCCCAAAATGGTCAATATGGATGAAATTTTAACATTTAATCTTTTGACTCTAAATGACTGTTGGATGTGAATTATGACTTTGTCAACTAAAATAAGTGTGTTTAAAGTTATTTCTGTGCCTGAAACGGGTCAAAATTGAAGCTTTTGAGTAAGCAAAACTCTGTAAAAATGGCAATTTTGGTCACTGTGAGGGTATAAAAAGTGGTTATTCAACATGAGGCACGATCCAATTGACATTTTGAATCATTTTTGGTACAGTCCAAAAAATAAATTTTCGGATGAAAAACGATGACTCCGGACCTGTCGAACAATCCCAAAATGGTCAATATGGATGAAATTTTAACATTTAATCTTTTGACTCTAAATGACTGTTGGATGTGAATTATGACTTTGTCAACTAAAATAAGTGTGTTTAAAGTCATTTCTGTGCCTGAAACGGGTCAAAATTGAAGCTTTTGAGTAAGCAAAACTCTGTAAAAATGGCAATTTTGGTCACTGTGAGGGTTTAAAAAGTGGCTATTCAACATGAGGCACAATCCAATTGACATTTTGAATCATTTTTGGTACAGTCCAAAAAATCAATTTTCGGATGAAAAACGATGACTCCGGACCTGTCGAACAATCCCAAAATGGTCAATATGGATGAAATTTTAACATTTAATCTTTTGACTCTAAATGACTGTTGGATGTGAATTATGACTTTGTCAACTAAAATAAGTGTGTTTAAAGTCATTTCTGTGCCTGAAACGGGTCAAAATTGAAGCTTTTGAGTAAGCAAAACTCTGTAAAAATGGCAATTTTGGTCACTGTGAGGGTTTAAAAAGTGGCTATTCAACATGAGGCACGATCCAATTGACATTTTGAATCATTTTTGGTACAGTCCAAAAAATCAATTTTCGGATGAAAAGCGATGACTCCGGACCTGTCGAATGATCCCAAAATGGTCAATATGGATGAAATTTTAACATTTAATCTTTTGACTCTAAATGACTGTTGGATGTGAATTATGACTTTCTCAACTAAAATAAGTGGTTTGAAGTCATTTCTGTGCCTGAAACGGGTCAAAATTGAAGCTTTTGAGTAAGCAAAACTCTGTAAAAATGGCAATTTTGGTCACTGTGAGGGTTTAAAAAGTGGTTATTCAACATGAGGCACGATCCAATTGACATTTTGAATCATTTTTGGTACAGTCCAAAAAATCAATTTTCGGATGAAAAACGATGACTCCGGACCTGTCGAACGATCCCAAAATGGTTAATATGGATGAAATTTTAACATTTAATCTTTTGACTCTAAATGACTGTTGGATGTGAATTATGACTTTGTCAACTAAAATAAGTGTGTTTAAAGTCATTTCTGTGCCTGAAACGGGTCTAAATTGAAGCTTTTGAGTAAGCAAAACTCTGTAAAAATGGCAATTTTGGTCACTGTGAGGGTTTAAAAAGTGGTTATTCAACATAAGGCACGATCCAATTGACATTTTGAATCATTTTTGGTACAGTCCAAAAAATAAATTTTCAGATGAAAAACGATGACTCCGGACCTGTCGAACAATCCCAAAATGGTCAATATGGATGAAATTTTAACATTTAATCTTTTGACTCTAAATGACTGTTGGATGTGAATTATGACTTTGTCAACTAAAATAAGTGTGTTTAAAGTCATTTCTGTGCCTGAAACGGGTCAAAATTAAAGCTTTTGTAAAAGCAAAACTCTGTAAAAATGGCAATTTTGGTCACTGTGAGGGTTTAAAAAGTGGTTATTCAACATGAGGCACGATCCAATTGACATTTTGAATCATTTTTGGTACAGTCCAAAAAATCAATTTTCGGATGAAAAACGATGACTCCGGACCTGTCGAACGATCCCAAAATGGTTAATATGGATGAAATTTTAACATTTAATCTTTTGACTCTAAATGACTGTTGGATGTGAATTATGACTTTGTCAACTAAAATAAGTGTGTTTAAAGTCATTTCTGTGCCTGAAACGGGTCAAAATTGAAGCTTTTGAGTAAGCAAAACTCTGTAAAAATGGCAATTTTGGTCACTGTGAGGGTTTAAAAAGTGGTTATTCAACATAAGGCACGATCCAATTGACATTTTGAATCATTTTTGGTACAGTCCAAAAAATAAATTTTCGGATGAAAAACGATGACTCCGGACCTGTCGAACAATCCCAAAATGGTCAATATGGATGAAATTTTAACATTTAATCTTTTGACTCTAAATGACTGTTGGATGTGAATTATGACTTTGTCAACTAAAATAAGTGTGTTTAAAGTCATTTCTGTGCCTGAAATGGGTCAAAATTAAAGCTTTTGTAAAAGCAAAACTCTGTAAAAATGGCAATTTTGGTCACTGTGAGGGTTTAAAAAGTGGTTATTCAACATGAGGCACGATCCAATTGACATTTTGAATAATTTTTGGTACAGTCCAAAAAATCAATTTTCGGATGAAAAACGATGACTCCGGACCTGTCGAACAATCCCAAAATGGTCAATATGGATGAAATTTTAACATTTAATCTTTTGACTCTAAATGACTGTTGGATGTGAATTATGACTTTGTCAACTAAAATAAGTGTGTTTAAGTTCATTTCTGTGCCTGAAACGGGTAAAAATTGAAGCTTTTGAGTAAGCAAAACTCTGTAAAAATGGCAATTTTGGTCACTGTGAGGGTTTAAAAAGTGGTTATTCAACATGAGGCACGATCCAATTGACATTTTGAATCATTTTTGGTACAGTCCAAAAAATCAATTTTCGGATGAAAAACGATGACTCCGGACCTGTCGAACGATCCCAAAATAGTCAATATGGATGAAATTTTAACATTTAATCTTTGGACTCTAAATGACTGTTGGATGTGAATTATGACTTTGTCAACTAAAATAAGTGTGTTTAAAGTTATTTCTGTGCCTGAAACGGGTCAAAATTGAAGCTTTTGAGTAAGCAAAACTCTGTAAAAATGGCAATTTTGGTCACTGTGAGGGTATAAAAAGTGGTTATTCAACATGAGGCACGATCCAATTGACATTTTGAATCATTTTTGGTACAGTCCAAAAAATCAATTTTCGGATGAAAAACGATGACTCCGGACCTGTCGAACGATCCCAAAATGGTCAATATCGATGAAATTTTAACATTTAATCTTTTGACTCTAAATGACTGTTGGATGTGAATTATGACTTTGTCAACTAAAATAAGTGTGTTTAAAGTCATTTCTGTGCCTGAAACGGGTCAAAATTGAAGCTTTTGAGTAAGCAAAACTCTGTAAAAATGGCAATTTTGGTCACTGTGAGTGTTTAAAAAGTGGTTATTCAACATGAGGCACGATCCAATTGACATTTTGAATAATTTTTGGTACAGTCCAATAAATCAATTTTCGGATGAAAAACGATGACTCCGGACCTGTCGAACAATCCCAAAATGGTCAATATGGATGAAATTTTAACATTTAATCTTTTGACTCTAAATGACTGTTGGATGTGAATTATGACTTTGTCAACTAAAATAAGTGTGTTTAAAGTCATTTCTGTGCCTGAAACGGGTCAAAATTGAAGCTTTTGAATAAGCAAAACTCTGTAAAAATGGCAATTTTGGTCACTGTGAGGGTTTAAAAAGTGGTTATTCAACATGAGGCACGATCCAATTGACATTTTGAATCATTTTTGGTACAGTCCAAAAAATCAATTTTCGGATGAAAAACGATGACTCCGGACCTGTCGAACGATCCCAAAATGGTCAATATGGATGAAATTTTAACATTTAATCTTTTGACTCTAAATGACTGTTGGATGTGAATTATGACTTTGTCAACTAAAATAAGTGTGTTTAAAGTCATTTCTGTGCCTGAAACGGGTCAAAATTGAAGCTTTTGAGTAAGCAAAACTCTGTAAAAATGGCAATTTTGGTCACTGTGAGGGTTTAAAAAGTGGTTATTCAACATAAGGCACGATCCAATTGACATTTTGAATCATTTTTGGTACAGTCCAAAAAATAAATTTTCGGATGAAAAACGATGACTCCGGACCTGTCGAACGATCCCAAAATGGTCAATATGGATGAAATTTTAACATTTAATCTTTTGACTCTAAATGACTGTTGGATGTGAATTATGACTTTGTCAACTAAAATAAGTGTGTTTAAAGTTATTTCTGTGCCTGAAACGGGTCAAAATTGAAGCTTTTGAGTAAGAAAAACTCTGTAAAAATGGCAATTTTGGTCACTGTGAGGGTATAAAAAGTGGTTATTCAACATGAGGCACGATTCAATTGACATTTTGAATCATTTTTGGTACAGTCCAAAAAATCAATTTTCGGATGAAAAACGATGACTCCGGACCTGTCGAACAATCCCAAAATGGTCAATATGGATGAAATTTTAACATTTAATCTTTTGACTCTAAATGACTGTTGGATGTGAATTATGACTTTGTCAACTAAAATAAGTGTGTTTAAAGTCATTTCTGTGCCTGAAACGGGTCAAAATTGAAGCTTTTGAGTAAGCAAAACTCTGTAAAAATGGCAATTTTGGTCACTGTGAGGGTTTAAAAAGTGGCTATTCAACATGAGGCACGATCCAATTGACATTTTGAATCATTTTTGGTACAGTCCAAAAAATCAATTTTCGGATGAAAAACGATGACTCCGGACCTGTCGAACAATCCCAAAATGGTCAATATGGATGAAATTTTAACATTTAATCTTTTGACTTTAAATGACTGTTGGATGTGAATTATGACTTTGTCAACTAAAATAAGTGTGTTTAAAGTCATTTCTGTGCCTGAAACGGGTCAAAATTGAAGCTTTTGAGTAAGCAAAACTCTGTAAAAATGGCAATTTTGGTCACTGTGAGGGTTTAAAAAGTGGTTATTCAACATGAGGCACGATCCAATTGCCATTTTGAATCATTTTTGGTACAGTCCAAAAAATCAATTTTCGGATGAAAAACGATGACTCCGGACCTGTCGAACGATCCCAAAATGGTCAATATGGATGAAATTTTAACATTTAATCTTTTGACTCTAAATGACTGTTGGATGTGAATTATGACTTTGTCAACTAAAATAAGTGTGTTTGAAGTCATTTCTGTGCCTGAAACGGGTCGAAATTGAAGCTTTTGAGTAAGCAAAACTCTGTAAAAATGGCAATTTTGGTTACTGTGAGGGTTTAAAAAGTGGCTATTCAACATGAGGCACGATCCAATTGACATTTTGAATAATTTTGGGTACAGTCCAAAAAATCAATTTTCGGATGAAAAACGATGACTCCGGACCTGTCGAACGATCCCAAAATGGTCAATATGGATGAAATTTTAACATTTAATCTTTTGACTCTAAATGACTGTTGGATGTGAATTATGACTTTGTCAACTAAAATAAGTGTGTTTAAAGTAATTTCTGTGCCTGAAACGGGTCAAAATTGAAGCTTTTGAGTAAGCAAAACTCTGTAAAAATGGCAATTTTGGTCACTGTGAGGGTTTAAAAAGTGGTTATTCAACATGAGGCACGATCCAATTGACATTTTGAATCATTTTTGGTACAGTCCAAAAAATCAATTTTCGGATGAAAAACGATGACTCCGGACCTGTCGAACGATCCCAAAATGGTCAATATGGATGAAATTTTAACATTTAATCTTTTGACTCTAAATGACTGTTGGATGTGAATTATGACTTTGTCAACTAAAATAAGTGTGTTTAAAGTCATTTCTGTGCCTGAAACGGGTCAAAATTGAAGCTTTTGAGTAAGCAAAACTCTGTAAAAATGGCAATTTTGGTCACTGTGAGGGTTTAAAAAGTGGCTATTCAACATGAGGCACGATCCAATTGACATTTTGAATCATTTTTGGTACAGTCCAAAAAATCAATTTTCGGATGAAAAACGATGACTCCGGACCTGTCGAACAATCCCAAAATGGTCAATATGGATGAAATTTTAACATTTAATCTTTTGACTCTAAATGACTGTTGGATGTGAATTATGACTTTGTCAACTAAAATAAGTGTGTTTAAAGTCATTTCTGTGCCTGAAACGGGTCAAAATTGAAGCTTTTGAGTAAGCAAAACTCTGTAAAAATGGCAATTTTGGTCACTGTGAGGGTTTAAAAAGTGGTTATTCAACATGAGGCACGATCCAATTGACATTTTGAATCATTTTTGGTAAAGTCCAAAAAATCAATTTTCGGATGAAAAACGATGACTCCGGACCTGTCGAACGATCCCAAAATGGTCAATATGGATGAAATTTTAACATTTAATCTTTTGACTCTAAATGACTGTTGGATGTGAATTATGACTTTGTCAACTAAAATAAGTGTGTTTAAAGTCATTTCTGTGCCTGAAACGGGTCGAAATTGAAGCTTTTGAGTAAGCAAAACTCTGTAAAAATGGCAATTTCGGTTACTGTGAGGGTTTAAAAAGTGGCTATTCAACATGAGGCACGATCCAATTGACATTTTGAATAATTTTGGGTACAGTCCAAAAAATCAATTTTCGGATGAAAAACGATGACTCCGGACCTGTCGAACAATCCCAAAATGGTCAATATGGATGAAATTTTAACATTTAATCTTTTGACTCTAAATGACTGTTGGATGTGAATTATGACTTTGTCAACTAAAATAAGTGTGTTTAAAGTAATTTCTGTGCCTGAAACGGGTCAAAATTGAAGCTTTTGAGTAAGCAAAACTCTGTAAAAATGGCAATTTTGGTCACTGTGAGGGTTTAAAAAGTGGTTATTCAACACGAGGCACGATCCAATTGACATTTTGAATCATTTTTGGTACAGTCCAAAAAATCAATTTTCGGATGAAAAACGATGACTCCGGACCTGTCGAACGATCCCAAAATGGTCAATATGGATGAAATTTTAACATTTAATCTTTTGACTCTAAATGACTGTTGGATGTGAATTATGACTTTGTCAACTAAAATAAGTGTGTTTAAAGTTATTTCTGTGCCTGAAACGGGTCAAAATTGAAGCTTTTGAGTAAGAAAAACTCTGTAAAAATGGCAATTTTGGTCACTGTGAGGGTTTAAAAAGTGGTTATTCAACATGAGGCACGATCCAATTGACATTTTGAATCATTTTTGGTACAGTCCAAAAAATCAATTTTCGGATGAAAAACGATGACTCCGGACCTGTCAAACGATCCCAAAATGGTTAATATGGATGAAATTTTAACATTTAATCTTTTGACTCTAAATGACTGTTGGATGTGAATTATGACTTTGTCAACTAAAATAAGTGTGTTTAAAGTCATTTCTGTGCCTGAAACGGGTCAAAATTGAAGCTTTTGAGTAAGCAAAACTCTGTAAAAATGGCAATTTTGGTCACTGTGAGGGTTTAAAAAGTGGTTATTCAACATGAGGCACGATCCAATTGACATTTTGAATCATTTTTGGTACAGTCCAAAAAATTAATTTTCGGATGAAAAATGATGACTCCGGACCTGTCGAACGATCCCAAAATGGTCAATATGGATGAAATTTTAACATTTAATCTTTTGACTCTAAATGACTGTTGGATGTGAATTATGACTTTGTCAACTAAAATAAGTGGTTTGAAGTCATTTCTGTGCCTGAAACGGGTCAAAATTGAAGCTTTTGAGTAAGAAAAACTCTGTAAAAATGGCAATTTTGGTCACTGTGAGGGTTTAAAAAGTGGTTATTCAACATGAGGCACGATCCAATTGACATTTTGAATCATTTTTGGTACAGTCCAAAAAATCAATTTTCGGATGAAAAACGATGACTCCGGACCTGTCAAACGATCCCAAAATGGTTAATATGGATGAAATTTTAACATTTAATCTTTTGACTCTAAATGACTGTTGGATGTGAATTATGACTTTGTCAACTTAAATAAGTGTGTTTAAAGTCATTTCTGTGCCTGAAACGGGTCAAAATTGAAGTTTTTGAGTAAGCAAAACTCTGTAAAAATGGCAATTTTGGTCACTGTGAGGGTTTAAAAAGTGGTTATTCAACATGAGGCACGATCCAATTGACATTTTGAATCATTTTTGGTACAGTCCAAAAAATAAATTTTCGGATGAAAAATGATGACTCCGGACCTGTCGAACGATCCCAAAATGGTCAATATGGATGAAATTTTAACATTTAATCTTTTGACTCTAAATGACTGTTGGATGTGAATTATGACTTTGTCAACTAAAATAAGTGGTTTGAAGTCATTTCTGTGCCTGAAACGGGTCAAAATTGAAGCTTTTGAGTAAGCAAAACTCTGTAAAAATGGCAATTTTGGTCACTGTGAGGGTTTAAAAAGTGGTTATTCAACATGAGGCACGATCCAATTGACATTTTGAATCATTTTTGGTACAGTCCAAAAAATCAATTTTAGGATGAAAAACGATGACTCCGGACCTGTCGAACGATCCCAAAATGGTTAATATGGATGAAATTTTAACATTTAATCTTTTGACTCTAAATGACTGTTGGATGTGAATTATGACTTTGTCAACTAAAATAAGTGTGTTTAAAGTCATTTCTGTGCCTGAAACGGGTCAAAATTGAAGCTTTTGAGTAAGCAAAACTCTGTAAAAATGGCAATTTTGGTCACTGTGAGGGTTTAAAAAGTGGCTATTCAACATGAGGCACGATCCAATTGACATTTTGAATCATTTTTGGTACAGTCCAAAAAATCAATTTTCGGATGAAAAACGATGACTCCGGACCTGTCGAACGATCCCAAAATGGTTAATATGGATGAAATTTTAACATTTAATCTTTTGACTCTAAATGACTGTTGGATGTGAATTATGACTTTGTCAACTAAAATAAGTGTGTTTAAAGTCATTTCTGTGCCTGAAACGGGTCAAAATTGAAGCTTTTGAGTAAGCAAAACTCTGTAAAAATGGCAATTTTGGTCACTGTGAGGGTTTAAAAAGTGGTTATTCAACATGAGGCACGATCCAATTGACATTTTGAATCATTTTTGGTACAGTCCAAAAAATCAATTTTCGGGTTAAAAAACGATGACTCCGGATCTGTCGAACGATCCCAAAATGGTCAATATGGATGAAATTTTAACATTTAATCTTTTCTTTTGACTCTAAATGACTGTTGGATGTGAATTATGACTTTGTCAACTAAAATAAGTGTGTTTAAAGTTATTTCTGTGCCTGAAACGGGTCAAAATTGAAGCTTTTGAGTAAGCAAAACTCTGTAAAAATGGCAATTTTGGTCACTGTGAGGGTATAAAAAGTGGTTATTCAACATGAGGCACGATCCAATTGACATTTTGAATCATTTTTGGTACAGTCCAAAAAATCAATTTTCGGATGAAAAACGATGACTCCGGACCTGTCGAACGATCCAAAAATGGTCAATATGGATGAAATTTTAACATTTAATCTTTTGACTCTAAATGACTGTTGGATGTGAATTATGACTTTGTCAACTAAAATAAGTGTGTTTAAAGTCATTTCTGTGCCTGAAACGGGTCAAAATTGAAGCTTTTGAGTAAGCAAAACTATGTAAAAATGGCAATTTTGGTTACTGTGAGGGTTTAAAAAGTGGTTATTCAACATGAGGCACGATCCAATTGCCATTTTGAATCATTTTTGGTACAGTCCAAAAAATCAATTTTCGGATGAAAAACGATGACTCCGGACCTGTCGAACAATCCCAAAATGGTCAATATGGATGAAATTTTAACATTTAATCTTTTGACTCTAAATGACTGTTGGATGTGAATTATGACTTTGTCAACTAAAATAAGTGGTTTGAAGTCATTTCTGTGCCTGAAACGGGTCAAAATTGAAGCTTTTGAGTAAGCAAAACTCCGTAAAAATGGCAATTTTGGTCACTGTAAGGGTTTAAAAAGTGGTTATTCAACATGAGGCACGATCCAATTGACATTTTGATTCATTTTTGGTACAGTCCAAAAAATCAATTTTCGGATGAAAAACGATGACTCCGGACCTGTCGAACGATCCCAAAATGGTCAATATGGATGAAATTTTAACATTTAATCTTTTGACTCTAAATGACTGTTGGATGTGAATTATGACTTTATCAACTAAAATAAGTGTGTTTAAAGTCATTTCTGTGCCTGAAACGGGTCAAAATTGAAGCTTTTGAGTAAGCAAAACTCTGTAAAAATGGCAATTTTGGTCACTGTGAGGGTATAAAAAGTGGTTATTCAACATGAGGCACGATCCAATTGACATTTTGAATCATTTTTGGTACAGTCCAAAAAATCAATTTTCGGATGAAAAACGATGACTCCGGACCTGTCGAACGATCCCAAAATGGTCAATATGGATGAAATTTTAACATTTAATCTTTTGACTCTAAATGACTGTTGGATGTGAATTATGACTTTGTCAACTAAAATAAGTGTGTTTAAAGTTATTTCTGTGCCTGAAACGGGTCAAAATTGAAGCTTTTGAGTAAGCAAAACTCTGTAAAAATGGCAATTTTGGTCACTGTGAGGGTATAAAAAGTGGTTATTCAACATGAGGCACGATCCAATTGACATTTTGAATCATTTTTGGTACAGTCCAAAAAATCAATTTTCGGATGAAAAACGATGACTCCGGACCTGTCGAACGATCCCAAAATGGTCAATATGGATGAAATTTTAACATTTAATCTTTTGACCCTAAATGACTGTTGGATGTGAATTATGACTTTGTCAACTAAAATAAGTGGTTTGAAGTCATTTCTGTGCCTGAAACGGGTCAAAATTGAAGCTTTTGAGTAAGCAAAACTCCGTAAAAATGGCAATTTTGGTCACAGAGGGTTTAAAAAGTGGTTATTCAACATGAGGCACGATCCAATTGACATTTTGATTCATTTTTGGTACAGTCCAAAAAATCAATTTTCGGATGAAAAACGATGACTCCGGACCTGTCGAACGATCCCAAAATGGTCAATATGGATGAAATTTTAACATTTAATCTTTTGACTCTAAATGACTGTTGGATGTGAATTATGACTTTGTCAACTAAAATAAGTGTGTTTAAAGTCATTTCTGTGCCTGAAACGGGTCAAAATTGAAGCTTTTGAGTAAGCAAAACTCCGTAAAAATGGCAATTTTGGTCACTGTGAGGGTTTAAAAAGTGGTTATTCAACATGAGGCACGATCCAATTGACATTTTGAATCATTTTTGGTACAGTCCAAAAAATCAATTTTCGGATGAAAAACGATGACTCCGGACCTGTCGAACGATCCCAAAATGGTCAATATGGATGAAATTTTAACATTTAATCTTTTGACTCTAAATGACTGTTGGATGTGAATTATGACTTTGTCAACTAAAATAAGTGGTTTGAAGTCATTTCTGTGCCTGAAACGGGTCAAAATTGAAGCTTTTGAGTAAGCAAAACTCCGTAAAAATGGCAATTTTGGTCACTGTAAGGGTTTAAAAAGTGGTTATTCAACATGAGGCACGATCCAATTGACATTTTGATTCATTTTTGGTACAGTCCAAAAAATCAATTTTCGGATGAAAAACGATGACTCCGGACCTGTCGAACGATCCCAAAATGGTCAATATGGATGAAATTTTAACATTTAATCTTTTGACTCTAAATGACTGTTGGATGTGAATTATGACTTTGTCAACTAAAATAAGTGTGTTTAAAGTCATTTCTGTGCCTGAAACGGGTCAAAATTGAAGGTTTTGAGTAAGCAAAACTCTGTAAAAATGGCAATTTTGGTCACTGTGAGGGTTTAAAAAGTGGGTATTCAACATGAGGCACGATCCAATTGACATTTTGATTCATTTTTGGTACAGTCCAAAAAATCAATTTTCGGATGAAAAACGATGACTCCGGACCTGTCGAACGATCCCAAAATGGTCAATATGGATTAAATTTTAACATTTAATCTTTTGACTCTAAATGACTGTTGGATGTGAATTATGACTTTATCAACTAAAATAAGTGTGTTTAAAGTCATTTCTGTGCCTGAAACGGGTCAAAATTGAAGCTTTTGAGTAAGCAAAACTCTGTAAAAATGGCAATTTTGGTCACTGTGAGGGTATAAAAAGTGGTTATTCAACATGAGGCACGATCCAATTGACATTTTGAATCATTTTTGGTACAGTCCAAAAAATCAATTTTCGGATGAAAAACGATGACTCCGGACCTGTCGAACGATCCCAAAATGGTCAATATGGATGAAATTTTAACATTTAATCTTTTGACTCTAAATGACTGTTGGATGTGAATTATGACTTTGTCAACTAAAATAAGTGTGTTTAAAGTTATTTCTGTGCCTGAAACGGGTCAAAATTGAAGCTTTTGAGTAAGCAAAACTCTGTAAAAATGGCAATTTTGGTCACTGTGAGGGTATAAAAAGTGGTTATTCAACATGAGGCACGATCCAATTGACATTTTGAATCATTTTTGGTACAGTCCAAAAAATCAATTTTCGGATGAAAAACGATGACTCCGGACCTGTCGAACGATCCCAAAATGGTCAATATGGATGAAATTTTAACATTTAATCTTTTGACCCTAAATGACTGTTGGATGTGAATTATGACTTTGTCAACTAAAATAAGTGGTTTGAAGTCATTTCTGTGCCTGAAACGGGTCAAAATTGAAGCTTTTGAGTAAGCAAAACTCCGTAAAAATGGCAATTTTGGTCACTGTGAGGGTTTAAAAAGTGGTTATTCAACATGAGGCACGATCCAATTGACATTTTGATTCATTTTTGGTACAGTCCAAAAAATCAATTTTCGGATGAAAAACGATGACTCCGGACCTGTCGAACGATCCCAAAATGGTCAATATGGATGAAATTTTAACATTTAATCTTTTGACTCTAAATGACTGTTGGATGTGAATTATGACTTTGTCAACTAAAATAAGTGTGTTTAAAGTCATTTCTGTGCCTGAAACGGGTCAAAATTGAAGCTTTTGAGTAAGCAAAACTCCGTAAAAATGGCAATTTTGGTCACTGTGAGGGTTTAAAAAGTGGTTATTCAACATGAGGCACGATCCAATTGACATTTTGAATCATTTTTGGTACAGTCCAAAAAATCAATTTTCGGATGAAAAACGATGACTCCGGACCTGTCGAACGATCCCAAAATGGTCAATATGGATGAAATTTTAACATTTAATCTTTTGACTCTAAATGACTGTTGGATGTGAATTATGACTTTGTCAACTAAAATAAGTGTGTTTAAAGTTATTTCTGTGCCTGAAACGGGTCAAAATTGAAGCTTTTGAGTAAGCAAAACTCTGTAAAAATGGCAATTTTGGTCACTGTGAGGGTTTAAAAAGTGGTTATTCAACATGAGGCACGATCCAATTGACATTTTGAATCATTTTTGGTACAGTCCAATAAATCAATTTTCGGATGAAAAACGATGACTCCGGACCTGTCGAACAATCCCAAAATGGTCAATATGGATGAAATTGTAACATTTAATCTTTTGACTCTAAATGACTGTTGGATGTGAATTATGATTTTGTCAACTAAAATAAGTGTGTTTAAAGTCATTTCTGTGCCTGAAACGGGTCAAATTGAAGCTTTTGAGTAAGCAAAACTCTAAAAATGGCAATTTTGGTCACTGTGAGGGTTTAAAAAGTGGTTATTCAACATGAGGCACGATCCGATTGACATTTTGAATCATTTTTGGTACAGTCCAAAAAATCAATTTTCGGATGAAAAACGATGACTCCGGACCTGTCGAACGATCCCAAAATGGTCAATGTGGATGAAATTTTAACATTTAATCTTTTGACTCTAAATGACTGTTGGATGTGAATTATGACTTTGTCAACTAAAATAAGTGTGTTTAAAGTCATTTCTGTGCCTGAAACGGGTCAAAATTGAAGCTTTTGAGTAAGCAAAACTATGTAAAAATGGCAATTTTGGTTACTGTGAGGGGTTAAAAAGTGGTTATTCAACATGAGGCATGATCCAATTGCCATTTTGAATCATTTTTGGTACAGTCCAAAAAATCAATTTTCGGATGAAAAACGATGACTCCGGACCTGTCGAACGATCCCAAAATGGTCAATATGGATGAAATTTTAACATTTAATCTTTTGACTCTAAATGACTGTTGGATGTGAATTATGACTTTGTCAGCTAAAATAAGTGGTTTGAAGTCATTTCTGTGCCTGAAACGGGTCAAAATTGAAGCTTTTGAGTAAGCAAAACTCTGTAAAAATGGCAATTTTGGTTACTGTGAGGGTTTAAAAAGTGGTTATTCAACATGAGGCACGATCCAATTGACATTTTGAATCATTTTTGGTACAGTCCAAAAAATCAATTTTCGGATGAAAAACGATGACTCCGGACCTGTCGAACGATCCCAAAATGGTTAATATGGATGAAATTTTAACATTTAATCTTTTGACTCTAAATGACTGTTGGATGTGAATTATGACTTTGTCAACTAAAATAAGTGGTTTGAAGTCATTTCTGTGCCTGAAACGGGTCAAAATTGAAGCTTTTGAGTAAGCAAAACTCCGTAAAAATGGCAATTTTGGTCACTGTGAGGGTTTAAAAAGTGGTTATTCAACATGAGGCACGATCCAATTGACATTTTGATTCATTTTTGGTACAGTCCAAAAAATCAATTTTCGGATGAAAAACGATGACTCCGGACCTGTCGAACGATCCCAAAATGGTCAATATGGATGACATTTTAACATTTAATCTTTTGACTCTAAATGACTGTTGGATGTGAATTATGACTTTGTCAACTAAAATAAGTATGTTTAAAGTCATTTCTGTGCCGGAAACGGGTCAAAATTTAAGCTTTTGAGTAAGCAAATATCTGTAAAAATGGCAATTTTGGTCACTGTGAGGGTTTAAAAAGTGGTTATTCAACATGAGGCACGATCCAATTGACATTTTGAATCATTTTTGGTACAGTCCAAAAAATCAATTTTCGGATGAAAAACGATGACTCCGGACCTGTCGAACAATCCCAAAATGGTCAATATGGATGAAATTTTAACATTTAATCTTTTGACTCTAAATGACTGTTGGATGTGAATTATGACTTTGTCAACTAAAATAAGTGTGTTTAAAGTCATTTATGTGCCTGAAACGGGTCAAAATTGAAGCTTTTGAGTAAGCAAAACTCCGTAAAAATGGCAATTTTGGTCACTGTGAGGGTTTAAAAAGTGGTTATTCAACATGAGGCACGATCCAATTGACATTTTGAATCATTTTTGGTACAGTCCAAAAAATCAATTTTCGGATGAAAAACGATGACTCCGGACCTGTCGAACGATCCCAAAATGGTCAATATGGATGAAATTTTAACATTTAATCTTTTGACTCTAAATGACTGTTGGATGTGAATTATGACTTTGTCAACTAAAATAAGTGTGTTTAAAGTCATTTCTGTGCCTGAAACGGGTCAAAATTGAAGCTTTTGAGTAAGAAAAACTCTGTAAAAATGGCAATTTTGGTCACTGTGAGGGTTTAAAAAGTGGTTATTCAACATGAGGCACGATCCAATTGACATTTTGAATCATTTTTGGTACAGTCCAAAAAATCAATTTTCGGATGAAAAACGATGACTCCGGACCTGTCGAACAATCCCAAAATGGTCAATATGGATGAAATTTTAACATTTAATCTTTTGACTCTAAATGACTGTTGGATGTGAATTATGACTTTGTCAACTAAAATAAGTGTGTTTAAAGTCATTTATGTGCCTGAAACGGGTCAAAATTGAAGCTTTTGAGTAAGCAAAACTCCGTAAAAATGGCAATTTTGGTTACTGTGAGGGTTTAAAAAGTGGTTATTCAACATGAGGCACGATCCAATTGACATTTTGAATCATTTTTGGTACAGTCCAAAAAATCAATTTTCGGATGAAAAACGATGACTCCGGACCTGTCGAACGATCCCAAAATGGTTAATATGGATGAAATTTTAACATTTAATCTTTTGACTCTAAATGACTGTTGGATGTGAATTATGACTTCGTCAACTAAAATAAGTGGTTTGAAGTCATTTCTGTGCCTGAAACGGGTCAAAATTGAAACTTTTGAGTAAGCAAAACTCCGTAAAAATGGCAATTTTGGTCACTGTGAGGGTTTAAAAAGTGGTTATTCAACATGAGGCACGATCCAATTGACGTTTTGATTCATTTTTGGTACAGTCCAAAAAATCAATTTTCGGATGAAAAACGATGACTCCGGACCTGTCGAACGATCCCAAAATGGTCAATATGGATGACATTTTAACATTTAATCTTTTGACTCTAAATGACTGTTGGATGTGAATTATGACTTTGTCAACTAAAATAAGTATGTTTAAAGTCATTTCTGTGCCGGAAACGGGTCAAAATTTAAGCTTTTGAGTAAGCAAATATCTGTAAAAATGGCAATTTTGGTCACTGTGAGGGTTTAAAAAGTGGTTATTCAACATGAGGCACGATCCAATTGACATTTTGAATCATTTTTGGTACAGTCCAAAAAATCAATTTTCGGATGAAAAACGATGACTCCGGACCTGTCGAACAATCCCAAAATGGTCAATATGGATGAAATTTTAACATTTAATCTTTTGACTCTAAATGACTGTTTGATGTGAATTATGACTTTGTCAACTAAAATAAGTGTGTTTAAAGTCATTTATGTGCCTGAAACGGGTCAAAATTGAAGCTTTTGAGTAAGCAAAACTCCGTAAAAATGGCAATTTTGGTCACTGTGAGGTTTAAAAAGTGGTTATTCAACATGAGGCACGATCCAATTGACATTTTGAATCATTTTTGGTACAGTCCAAAAAATCAATTTTCGGATGAAAAACGATGACTCCGGACCTGTCGAACGATCCCAAAATGGTCAATATGGATGAAATTTTAACATTTAATCTTTTGACTCTAAATGACTGTTGGATGTGAATTATGACTTTGTCAACTAAAATAAGTGTGTTTAAAGTCATTTCTGTGCCTGAAACGGGTCAAAATTGAAGCTTTTGAGTAAGAAAAACTCTGTAAAAATGGCAATTTTGGTCACTGTGGAGGTTTAAAAAGTGGTTATTCAACTTGAGGCACGATCCAATTGACATTTTGAATCATTTTTGGTACAGTCCAAAAAATTAATTTTCGGATGAAAAACGATGAATCCGGACCTGTCGAACAATCCAAAATGGTCAATATGGATGAAATTTTAACATTTAATCTTTTGACTCTAAATGACTGTTGGATGTGAATTATGACTTTGTCAACTAAAATAAGTGTGTTTAAAGTCATTTCTGTGCCTGAAACTGGTCAAAATTGAAGCTTTTGAGTAAGCAAAACTCTGTAAAAATGGCAATTTTGGTCACTGCGAGGGTTTAAAAAGTGGTTATTCAACATGAGGCACGATCCAATTGACATTTTGAATCATTTTTGGTACAGTCCAAAAAATCAATTTTCGGATGAAAAACGATGACTCCGGACCTGTCGAACGATCCCAAAATGGTCAATATGGATGAAATTTGAACATTTAATCTTTTGACTCTAAATGACTGTTGGATGTGAATTCTGACTTTGTCAACTAAAATAAGTGTGTTTAAAGTTATTTCTGTGCCTGAAACGGGTCAAAATTGAAGCTTTTGAGTAAGCAAAACTCTGTAAAAATAGCTATTTTTGGTCACTGTGAGGGTTTAAAAAGTGGTTATTCAACATGAGGCACGATCCAATTGACATTTTGAATCACTTTTTGGTACAGTCCAAAAAAATCAATTTTCGGATGAAAAACGATGACTCGGACCTGTCGAACGATCCCAAAATGGTTAATATGGATGAAATTTTAACATTTGATCTTTTGACTCTAAATGACTGTTGGATGTGAATTATGACTTTATCAACTAAAATAAGTGTGTTTAAAGTCATATCTGTGCCTGAAACAGGTCAAAATTGAAGCTTTTGAGTAAGCAAAACTCTGTAAAAATGGCAATTTTGGTCACTGTGAGGGTTAAAAAGTGGTTATTCAACATGAGGCACGATCCAATTGACATTTTGAATCATTTTTGGTACAGTCCAAAAAATCAATTTTCGGATGAAAAAACGATGACTCCGGACCTGTCAGAACGATCCTAAAAAGGGTCAATATGGATGAAATTTTAACATTTAATCTTTTGACTCTAAATGACTGTTGGATGTGAATTATGACTTTGTCAACTAAAAATAAGTGTGTTTAAAGTTATTTCTGTGCCTGAAACTGGTCAAAATTGAAGCTTTTGAGTAAGCAAAACTCTGTAAAAATGGCAATTTTGGTCACTGTGAGGGTTTAAAAGTGGTTATTCAACATGAGGGCACGAATCCAATTGACATTTTGAATCATTTTTGGTACAGTCAAAAAATCAATTTTCGGATGAAAAACGATGACTCCGGACCTGTCGAACGATCCCAAAATGGTCAATATGGATGAAATTTTAACATTTAATCTTTTGACTCTGAATTACTGTTGGATGTGAATTATGACTTTGTCAACTAAAATAAGTGTGTTTAAAGTCATTTCTGCGCCTGAAACGGGTCAAAATTG
This sequence comes from Lissotriton vulgaris, assembly GCF_964263255.1. Lineage (NCBI taxonomy): Eukaryota > Metazoa > Chordata > Amphibia > Caudata > Salamandridae > Lissotriton > Lissotriton vulgaris. Next base: position 567,303 of record NW_028241576.1, read on the forward strand.
AAGCTTTTGAGTAAGCAAAACTCTGTAAAAATGGCAATTTTGGTCACTGTGAGGGTTTAAAAAGTGGCTATTCAACATGAGGCACGATCCAATTGACATTTTGAATCATTTTTGGTACAGTCCAAAAAATCAATTTTCGGATGAAAAACGATGACTCCGGACCTGTCGAACGATCCCAAAATGGTCAATATGGACAAAATTTTAACATTTAATCTTTTGACTCTAAATGACTGTTGGATGTGAATTATGACTTTGTCAACTAAAACAAGTGTGTTTAAAGTCATTTCTGTGCCTGAAACGGGTCAAAATTGAAGCTTTTGAGTAAGCAAAACTCTGTAAAATAGCTATTTTGGTCACTGTGAGGGTTTAAAAAGTGGTTATTCAACATGAGGCACGATCCAATTGACATTTTGAATCACTTTTTGGTACAGTCCAAAAAAAAATCAATTTTCGGATGAAAAACGATGACTCCGGACCTGTCGAACGATCCCAAAATGGTTAATATGGATGAAATTTTAACATTTGATCTTTTGACTCTAAATGACTGTTGGATGTGAATTATGACTTTATCAACTAAAATAAGTGTGTTTAAAGTCATATCTGTGCCTGAAACAGGTCAAAATTGAAGCTTTTGAGTAAGCAAAACTCTGTAAAAATGGCAATTTTGGTCACTGTGAGGGTTTAAAAAGTGGTTATTCAACATGAGGCACGATCCAATTGACATTTTGAATCATTTTTGGTACAGTCCAAAAAATCAATTTTCGGATGAAAAACGATGACTCCGGACCTGTCGAACGATCCTAAAAAGGGTCAATATGGATGAAATTTTAACATTTAATCTTTTGACTCTAAATGACTGTTGGATGTGAATTATGACTTTGTCAACTAAAATAAGTGTGTTTAAAGTTATTTCTGTGCCTGAAACTGGTCAAAATTGAAGCTTTTGAGTAAGCAAAACTCTGTAAAAATGGCAATTTTGGTCACTGTGAGGGTTTAAAAAGTGGTTATTCAACATGAGGCACGATCCAATTGACATTTTGAATCATTTTTGGTACAGTCCAAAAAATCAATTTTCGGATGAAAAACGATGACTCCGGACCTGTCGAACGATCCCAAAATGGTCAATATGGATGAAATTTTAACATTTAATCTTTTGACTCTGAATTACTGTTGGATGTGAATTATGACTTTGTCAACTAAAATAAGTGTGTTTAAAGTCATTTCTGCGCCTGAAACGGGTCAAAATTGAAGCTTTTGAGTAAGCAAAACTCTGTAAAAATGGCAATTTTGGTCACTGTGAGGGTTTAAAAAGTGGCTATTCAACATGAGGCACGATCCAATTGACATTTTGAATCATTTTTGGTACAGTCCAAAAAATCAATTTTCGGATGAAAAACGATGACTCCGGACCTGTCGAACGATCCCAAAATGGTCAATATGGACAAAATTTTAACATTTAATCTTTTGACTCTAAATGACTGTTGGATGTGAATTATGACTTTGTCAACTAAAACAAGTGTGTTTAAAGTCATTTCTGTGCCTGAAACGGGTCAAAATTGAAGCTTTTGAGTAAGCAAAACTCTGTAAAAATAGCAATTTTGGTCACTGTGAGGGTTTAAAAAGTGGTTATTCAACATGAGGCACGATCCAATTGACATTTTGAATCACTTTTTGGTACAGTCCAAAAAATCAATTTTCGGATGAAAAACGATGACTCCGGACCTGTCGAACGATCCCAAAATGGTCAATATGGATGAAATTTTAACATTTAATCTTTTGACTCTAAATGACTGTTGGATGTGAATTATGACTTTGTCAACTAAAATAAGTGTGCTTAAAGTCATTTCTGTGCCTGAAACGGGTCAAAATTGAAGCTTTTGAGTAAGAAAAACTCTGTAAAAATGGCAATTTTGGTCACTGTGAGGGTTTAAAAAGTGGTTATTCAACATGAGGCACGATCCAATTGCCATTTTGAATCATTTTTGGTACAGTCCAAAAAATCAATTTTCGGATGAAAAACGATGACTCCGGACCTGTCGAACGATCCCAAAATGGTCAATATGGATGAAATTTTAACATTTAATCTTTTGACTCTAAATGACTGTTGGATGTGAATTATGACTTTGTCAACTAAAATAAGTGTGTTTAAAGTCATTTCTGTGCCTGAAACGGGTCAAAATTGAAGCTTTTGATAAGCAAAACTCTGTAAAAATGGCAATTTTGGTCACTGTGAGGGTTTAAAAAGTGGTTATTCAACATGAGGCACGATCCAATTGACATTTTGAATCATTTTTGGTACAGTCCAAAAAAACAATTTTCGGATGAAAAACGATGACTCCGGACCAGTCGAACGATCCCAAAATGGTCAATATGGACAACATTTTAACATTTAATCTTTTGACTCTAAATGACTGTTGGATGTGAATTATGACTTTGTCAACTAAAATAAGTGTGTTTAAAGTCATTTCTGTGCGTGAAACGGGTCAAAATTGAAGCTTTTGAGTAAGCAAAACTCTGTAAAAATGGCAATTTTGGTCACTGTGAGGGTTTAAAAAGTGGTTATTCAACATGAGGCACGATCCAATTGACATTTTGAATCATTTTTGGTACAGTCCAAAAAATCAATTTTCAGATGAAAAACGATGACTCCGGACCGGTCGAACGATCCCAAAATGGTCAATATGGATGAAATTTTAACATTTAATCTTTTGACTCTAAATGACTGTTGGATGTGAATTATGACTTTGTCAACTAAAATAAGTGTGTTTGAAGTCATTTCTGTGCCTGAAACGGGTCAAAATTGAAGCTTTTGAGTAATCAAAACTCTGTAAAAATGGCAATTTTGGTCACTGTGAGGGTTTAAAAAGTGGTTATTCAACATGAGGCACGATCCAATTGACATTTTGAATCATTTTTGGTACAGTCCAAAAAATCAATTTTCGGATGAAAAACGATGACTCCGGATCTGTCGAACAATCCCAAAATGGTCAATATGGATGAAATTTTAACATTTAATCTTTTGACTCTAAATGACTGTTGGATGTGAATTATGACTTTGTCAACTAAAATAAGTGTGTTTAAAGTCATTTCTGTGCCTGAAACGGGTAAAAATTGAAGCTTTTGAGTAAGCAAAACTATGTACAAAATGGCAATTTTGGTTACTGTGAGGGTTTAAAAAGTGGTTATTCAACGTGAGGCACGATCCAATTGCCATTTTGAATCATTTTTGGTACAGTCCAAAAAATCAATTTTCGGATGAAAAACGATGACTCCGGACCTGTCGAACGATCCCAAAATGGTCAATATGGATGAAATTTTAACATTTAATCTTTTGACTCTAAATGACTGTTGGATGTGAATTATGACTTTGTTAACTAAAATAAGTGTGTTTGAAGTCATTTCTGTGCCTGAAACGGGTCAAAATTGAAGCTTTTGAGTAAGCAAAACTCTGTAAAAATGGCAATTTTGGTCACTGTGAGGGTTTAAAAAGTGGTTATTCAACATGAGGCACGATCCAATTGACATTTTGAATCATTTTTGGTACAGTCCAAAAAATCAATTTTCGGATGAAAAACGATGACTCCGGACCTGTCGAACGATCCCAAAATGGTCAATATGGATGAAATTTTAACATTTAATCTTTTGACTCTAAATGATTGTTGGATGTGAATTATGACTTTGTCAACTAAAATAAATGTGTTTAAAGTCATTTCTGTGCCTGAAACGGGTCAAAATTGAAGCTTTTGAGTAAGCAAAACTCTGTAAAAATGGCAATTTTGGTCACTGTGAGGGTTTAAAAAGTGGTTATTCAACATGAGGCACGATCCAATTGACATTTTGAATCATTTTTGGTACAGTCCAAAAAATCAATTTTCGGATGAAAAACGATGACTCCGGATCCCTCGAACAATCCCAAAATGGTCAATATGGATGAAATTTTAACATTTAATCTTTTGACTCTAAATGACTGTTGGATGTGAATTATGACTTTGTCAACTAAAATAAGTGTGTTTTAAGTCATTTCTGTGCCTGAAACGGGTCAAAATTGAAGCTTTTGAGTAAGCAAAACTATGTACAAAATGGCAATTTTGGTTACTGTGAGGGTTTAAAAAGTGGTTATTCAACATGAGGCACGATCCAATTGCCATTTTGAATCATTTTTGGTACAGTCCAAAAAATCAATTTTCGGATGAAAAACGATGACTCCGGACCTGTCGAACGATCCCAAAATGGTCAATATGGACGAAATTTTAACATTTAATCTTTTGACTCTAAATGACTGTTGGATGTGAATTATGACTTTGTCAACTAAAATAAGTGTGTTTAAAGTCATTTCTGTGCCTGAAACGGGTCAAAATTGAAGCTTTTGAGTAAGCAAAACTCTGTAAAAATAGCAATTTTGGTCACTGTGAGGGTTTAAAAAGTGGTTATTCAACATGAGGCACGATCCAATTGACATTTTGAATCACTTTTTGGTACAGTCCAAAAAATCAATTTTCGGATGAAAAACGATGACTCCGGACCTGTCGAACGATCCCAAAATGGTCAATATGGATGACATTTTAACATTTAATCTTTTGACTCTAAATGACTGTTGGATGTGAATTATGACTTTGTCAACTAAAATAAGTATGTTTAAAGTCATTTCTGTGCCGGAAACGGGTCAAAATTTAAGCTTTTGAGTAAGCAAATATCTGTAAAAATGGCAATTTTGGTCACTGTGAGGGTTTAAAAAGTGGTTATTCAACATGAGGCACGATCCAATTGACATTTTGAATCATTTTTGGTACAGTCCAAAAAATCAATTTTCGGATGAAAAACGATGACTCCGGACCTGTCGAACGATCCCAAAATGGTCAATATGGACGAAATTTTAACATTTAATCTTTTGACTCTAAATGACTGTTGGATGTGAATTATGACTTTGTCAACTAAAATAAGTGTGTTTAAAGTCATTTTTGTGCCTGAAACGGGTCAAAATTGAAGCTTTTGAGTAAGCAAAACTCTGTAAAAATAGCAATTTTGGTCACTGTGAGGGTTTAAAAAGTGGTTATTCAACATGAGGCACGATCCAATTGACATTTTGAATCACTTTTTGGTACAGTCCAAAAAATCAATTTTCGGATGAAAAACGATGACTCCGGACCTGTCGAACGATCCCAAAATGGTCAATATGGATGACATTTTAACATTTAATCTTTTGACTCTAAATGACTGTTGGATGTGAATTATGACTTTGTCAACTAAAATAAGTATGTTTAAAGTCATTTCTGTGCCGGAAACGGGTCAAAATTTAAGCTTTTGAGTAAGCAAATATCTGTAAAAATGGCAATTTTGGTCACTGTGAGGGTTTAAAAAGTGGTTATTCAACATGAGGCACGATCCAATTGACATTTTGAATCATTTTTGGTACAGTCCAAAAAATCAATTTTCGGATGAAAAACGATGACTCCGGACCTGTCGAACAATCCCAAAATGGTCAATATGGATGAAATTTTAACATTTAATCTTTTGACTCTAAATGACTGTTGGATGTGAATTATGACTTTGTCAACTAAAATAAGTGTGTTTAAAGTCATTTATGTGCCTGAAACGGGTCAAAATTGAAGCTTTTGAGTAAGCAAAACTCCGTAAAAATGGCAATTTTGGTCACTGTGAGGGTTTAAAAAGTGGTTATTCAACATGAGGCACGATCCAATTGACATTTTGAATCATTTTTGGTACAGTCCAAAAAATCAATTTTCGGATGAAAAACGATGACTCCGGACCTGTCGAACGATCCCAAAATGGTCAATATGGATGAAATTTTAACATTTAATCTTTTGACTCTAAATGACTGTTGGATGTGAATTATGACTTTGTCAACTAAAATAAGTGTGTTTAAAGTCATTTCTGTGCCTGAAACGGGTCAAAATTGAAGCTTTTGAGTAAGCAAAACTCCGTAAAAATGGCAATTTTGGTTACTGTGAGGGTTTAAAAAGTGGTTATTCAACATGAGGCACGATCCAATTGACATTTTGAATCATTTTTGGTACAGTCCAAAAAATCAATTTTCGGATGAAAAACGATGACTCCGGACCTGTCGAACGATCCCAAAATGGTTAATATGGATGAAATTTTAACATTTAATCTTTTGACTCTAAATGACTGTTGGATGTGAATTATGACTTCGTCAACTAAAATAAGTGGTTTGAAGTCATTTCTGTGCCTGAAACGGGTCAAAATTGAAACTTTTGAGTAAGCAAAACTCCGTAAAAATGGCAATTTTGGTCACTGTGAGGGTTTAAAAAGTGGTTATTCAACATGAGGCACGATCCAATTGACATTTTGATTCATTTTTGGTACAGTCCAAAAAATCAATTTTCGGATGAAAAACGATGACTCCGGACCTGTCGAACGATCCCAAAATGGTCAATATGGATGACATTTTAACATTTAATCTTTTGACTCTAAATGACTGTTGGATGTGAATTATGACTTTGTCAACTAAAATAAGTATGTTTAAAGTCATTTCTGTGCCGGAAACGGGTCAAAATTTAAGCTTTTGAGTAAGCAAATATCTGTAAAAATGGCAATTTTGGTCACTGTGAGGGTTTAAAAAGTGGTTATTCAACATGAGGCACGATCCAATTGACATTTTGAATCATTTTTGGTACAGTCCAAAAAATCAATTTTCGGATGAAAAACGATGACTCCGGACCTGTCGAACAATCCCAAAATGGTCAATATGGATGAAATTTTAACATTTAATCTTTTGACTCTAAATGACTGTTGGATGTGAATTATGACTTTGTCAACTAAAATAAGTGTGTTTAAAGTCATTTATGTGCCTGAAACGGGTCAAAATTGAAGCTTTTGAGTAAGCAAAACTCCGTAAAAATGGCAATTTTGGTCACTGTGAGGGTTTAAAAAGTGGTTATTCAACATGAGGCACGATCCAATTGACATTTTGAATCATTTTTGGTACAGTCCAAAAAATCAATTTTCGGATGAAAAACGATGACTCCGGACCTGTCGAACGATCCCAAAATGGTCAATATGGATGAAATTTTAACATTTAATCTTTTGACTCTAAATGACTGTTGGATGTGAATTATGACTTTGTCAACTAAAATAAGTGTGTTTAAAGTCATTTCTGTGCCTGAAACGGGTCAAAATTGAAGCTTTTGAGTAAGAAAAACTATGTAAAAATGGCAATTTTGGTCACTGTGAGGGTTTAAAAAGTGGTTATTCAACATGAGGCACGATCCAATTGACATTTTGAATCATTTTTGGTACAGTCCAAAAAATTAATTTTCGGATGAAAAACGATGAATCCGGACCTGTCGAACAATCCCAAAATGGTCAATATGGATGAAATTTTAACATTTAATCTTTTGACTCTAAATGACTGTTGGATGTGAATTATGACTTTGTCAACTAAAATAAGTGTGTTTAAAGTCATTTCTGTGCCTGAAACTGGTCAAAATTGAAGCTTTTGAGTAAGCAAAACTCTGTAAAAATGGCAATTTTGGTCACTGCGAGGGTTTAAAAAGTGGTTATTCAACATGAGGCACGATCCAATTGACATTTTGAATCATTTTTGGTACAGTCCAAAAAATCAATTTTCGGATGAAAAACGATGACTCCGGACCTGTCGAACGATCCCAAAATGGTCAATATGGATGAAATTTGAACATTTAATCTTTTGACTCTAAATGACTGTTGGATGTGAATTCTGACTTTGTCAACTAAAATAAGTGTGTTTAAAGTTATTTCTGTGCCTGAAACGGGTCAAAATTGAAGCTTTTGAGTAAGCAAAACTCTGTAAAAATAGCTATTTTGGTCACTGTGAGGGTTTAAAAAGTGGTTATTCAACATGAGGCACGATCCAATTGACATTTTGAATCACTTTTTGGTACAGTCCAAAAAATCAATTTTCGGATGAAAAACGATGACTCCGGACCTGTCGAACGATCCCAAAATGGTTAATATGGATGAAATTTTAACATTTGATCTTTTGACTCTAAATGACTGTTGGATGTGAATTATGACTTTATCAACTAAAATAAGTGTGTTTAAAGTCATATCTGTGCCTGAAACAGGTCAAAATTGAAGCTTTTGAGTAAGCAAAACTCTGTAAAAATGGCAATTTTGGTCACTGTGAGGGTTTAAAAAGTGGTTATTCAACATGAGGCACGATCCAATTGACATTTTGAATCATTTTTGGTACAGTCCAAAAAATCAATTTTCGGATGAAAAACGATGACTCCGGACCTGTCGAACGATCCTAAAAAGGGTCAATATGGATGAAATTTTAACATTTAATCTTTTGACTCTAAATGACTGTTGGATGTGAATTATGACTTTGTCAACTAAAATAAGTGTGTTTAAAGTTATTTCTGTGCCTGAAACTGGTCAAAATTGAAGCTTTTGAGTAAGCAAAACTCTGTAAAAATGGCAATTTTGGTCACTGTGAGGGTTTAAAAAGTGGTTATTCAACATGAGGCACGATCCAATTGACATTTTGAATCATTTTTGGTACAGTCCAAAAAATCAATTTTCGGATGAAAAACGATGACTCCGGACCTGTCGAACGATCCCAAAATGGTCAATATGGATGAAATTTTAACATTTAATCTTTTGACTCTGAATTACTGTTGGATGTGAATTATGACTTTGTCAACTAAAATAAGTGTGTTTAAAGTCATTTCTGCGCCTGAAACGGGTCAAAATTGAAGCTTTTGAGTAAGCAAAACTCTGTAAAAATGGCAATTTTGGTCACTGTGAGGGTTTAAAAAGTGGCTATTCAACATGAGGCACGATCCAATTGACATTTTGAATCATTTTTGGTACAGTCCAAAAAATCAATTTTCGGATGAAAAACGATGACTCCGGACCTGTCGAACGATCCCAAAATGGTCAATATGGACAAAATTTTAACATTTAATCTTTTGACTCTAAATGACTGTTGGATGTGAATTATGACTTTGTCAACTAAAACAAGTGTGTTTAAAGTCATTTCTGTGCCTGAAACGGGTCAAAATTGAAGCTTTTGAGTAAGCAAAACTCTGTAAAAATAGCAATTTTGGTCACTGTGAGGGTTTAAAAAGTGGTTATTCAACATGAGGCACGATCCAATTGACATTTTGAATCACTTTTTGGTACAGTCCAAAAAATCAATTTTCGGATGAAAAACGATGACTCCGGACCTGTCGAACGATCCCAAAATGGTCAATATGGATGAAATTTTAACATTTAATCTTTTGACTCTGAATTACTGTTGGATGTGAATTATGACTTTGTCAACTAAAATAAGTGTGTTTAAAGTCATTTCTGCGCCTGAAACGGGTCAAAATTGAAGCTTTTGAGTAAGCAAAACTCTGTAAAAATGGCAATTTTGGTCACTGTGAGGGTTTAAAAAGTGGCTATTCAACATGAGGCACGATCCAATTGACATTTTGAATCATTTTTGGTACAGTCCAAAAAATCAATTTTCGGATGAAAAACGATGACTCCGGACCTGTCGAACGATCCCAAAATGGTCAATATGGACAAAATTTTAACATTTAATCTTTTGACTCTAAATGACTGTTGGATGTGAATTATGACTTTGTCAACTAAAACAAGTGTGTTTAAAGTCATTTTTGTGCCTGAAACGGGTCAAAATTGAAGCTTTTGAGTAAGCAAAACTCTGTAAAAATAGCAATTTTGGTCACTGTGAGGGTTTAAAAAGTGGTTATTCAACATGAGGCACGATCCAATTGACATTTTGAATCACTTTTTGGTACAGTCCAAAAAATCAATTTTCGGATGAAAAACGATGACTCCGGACCTGTCGAACGATCCCAAAATGGTCAATATGGATGAAATTTTAACATTTAATCTTTTGACTCTAAATGACTGTTGGATGTGAATTATGACTTTGTCAACTAAAATAAGTGTGCTTAAAGTCATTTCTGTGCCTGAAACGGGTCAAAATTGAAGCTTTTGAGTAAGAAAAACTCTGTAAAAATGGCAATTTTGGTCACTGTGAGGGTTTAAAAAGTGGTTATTCAACATGAGGCACGATCCAATTGCCATTTTGAATCATTTTTGGTACAGTCCAAAAAATCAATTTTCGGATGAAAAACGATGACTCCGGACCTGTCGAACGATCCCAAAATGGTCAATATGGATGAAATTTTAACATTTAATCTTTTGACTCTAAATGACTGTTGGATGTGAATTATGACTTTGTCAACTAAAATAAGTGTGTTTAAAGTCATTTCTGTGCCTGAAACGGGTCAAAATTGAAGCTTTTGAGTAAGCAAAACTCTGTAAAAATGGCAATTTTGGTCACTGTGAGGGTTTAAAAAGTGGTTATTCAACATGAGGCACGATCCAATTGACATTTTGAATCATTTTTGGTACAGTCCAAAAAAACAATTTTCGGATGAAAAACGATGACTCCGGACCAGTCGAACGATCCCAAAATGGTCAATATGGACAACATTTTAACATTTAATCTTTTGACTCTAAATGACTGTTGGATGTGAATTATGACTTTGTCAACTAAAATAAGTGTGTTTAAAGTCATTTCTGTGCGTGAAACGGGTCAAAATTGAAGCTTTTGAGTAAGCAAAACTCTGTAAAAATGGCAATTTTGGTCACTGTGAGGGTTTAAAAAGTGGTTATTCAACATGAGGCACGATCCAATTGACATTTTGAATCATTTTTGGTACAGTCCAAAAAATTAATTTTCGGATGAAAAACGATGAATCCGGACCTGTCGAACAATCCCAAAATGGTCAATATGGATGAAATTTTAACATTTAATCTTTTGACTCTAAATGACTGTTGGATGTGAATTATGACTTTGTCAACTAAAATAAGTGTGTTTAAAGTCATTTCTGTGCCTGAAACTGGTCAAAATTGAAGCTTTTGAGTAAGCAAAACTCTGTAAAAATGGCAATTTTGGTCACTGCGAGGGTTTAAAAAGTGGTTATTCAACATGAGGCACGATCCAATTGACATTTTGAATCATTTTTGGTACAGTCCAAAAAATCAATTTTCGGATGAAAAACGATGACTCCGGACCTGTCGAACGATCCCAAAATGGTCAATATGGATGAAATTTGAACATTTAATCTTTTGACTCTAAATGACTGTTGGATGTGAATTCTGACTTTGTCAACTAAAATAAGTGTGTTTAAAGTTATTTCTGTGCCTGAAACGGGTCAAAATTGAAGCTTTTGAGTAAGCAAAACTCTGTAAAAATAGCTATTTTGGTCACTGTGAGGGTTTAAAAAGTGGTTATTCAACATGAGGCACGATCCAATTGACATTTTGAATCACTTTTTGGTACAGTCCAAAAAATCAATTTTCGGATGAAAAACGATGACTCCGGACCTGTCGAACGATCCCAAAATGGTTAATATGGATGAAATTTTAACATTTGATCTTTTGACTCTAAATGACTGTTGGATGTGAATTATGACTTTATCAACTAAAATAAGTGTGTTTAAAGTCATATCTGTGCCTGAAACAGGTCAAAATTGAAGCTTTTGAGTAAGCAAAACTCTGTAAAAATGGCAATTTTGGTCACTGTGAGGGTTTAAAAAGTGGTTATTCAACATGAGGCACGATCCAATTGACATTTTGAATCATTTTTGGTACAGTCCAAAAAATCAATTTTCGGATGAAAAACGATGACTCCGGACCTGTCGAACGATCCTAAAAAGGGTCAATATGGATGAAATTTTAACATTTAATCTTTTGACTCTAAATGACTGTTGGATGTGAATTATGACTTTGTCAACTAAAATAAGTGTGTTTAAAGTTATTTCTGTGCCTGAAACTGGTCAAAATTGAAGCTTTTGAGTAAGCAAAACTCTGTAAAAATGGCAATTTTGGTCACTGTGAGGGTTTAAAAAGTGGTTATTCAACATGAGGCACGATCCAATTGACATTTTGAATCATTTTTGGTACAGTCCAAAAAATCAATTTTCGGATGAAAAACGATGACTCCGGACCTGTCGAACGATCCCAAAATGGTCAATATGGATGAAATTTTAACATTTAATCTTTTGACTCTGAATTACTGTTGGATGTGAATTATGACTTTGTCAACTAAAATAAGTGTGTTTAAAGTCATTTCTGCGCCTGAAACGGGTCAAAATTGAAGCTTTTGAGTAAGCAAAACTCTGTAAAAATGGCAATTTTGGTCACTGTGAGGGTTTAAAAAGTGGCTATTCAACATGAGGCACGATCCAATTGACATTTTGAATCATTTTTGGTACAGTCCAAAAAATCAATTTTCGGATGAAAAACGATGACTCCGGACCTGTCGAACGATCCCAAAATGGTCAATATGGACAAAATTTTAACATTTAATCTTTTGACTCTAAATGACTGTTGGATGTGAATTATGACTTTGTCAACTAAAACAAGTGTGTTTAAAGTCATTTCTGTGCCTGAAACGGGTCAAAATTGAAGCTTTTGAGTAAGCAAAACTCTGTAAAAATAGCAATTTTGGTCACTGTGAGGGTTTAAAAAGTGGTTATTCAACATGAGGCACGATCCAATTGACATTTTGAATCACTTTTTGGTACAGTCCAAAAAATCAATTTTCGGATGAAAAACGATGACTCCGGACCTGTCGAACGATCCCAAAATGGTCAATATGGATGAAATTTTAACATTTAATCTTTTGACTCTGAATTACTGTTGGATGTGAATTATGACTTTGTCAACTAAAATAAGTGTGTTTAAAGTCATTTCTGCGCCTGAAACGGGTCAAAATTGAAGCTTTTGAGTAAGCAAAACTCTGTAAAAATGGCAATTTTGGTCACTGTGAGGGTTTAAAAAGTGGCTATTCAACATGAGGCACGATCCAATTGACATTTTGAATCATTTTTGGTACAGTCCAAAAAATCAATTTTCGGATGAAAAACGATGACTCCGGACCTGTCGAACGATCCCAAAATGGTCAATATGGACAAAATTTTAACATTTAATCTTTTGACTCTAAATGACTGTTGGATGTGAATTATGACTTTGTCAACTAAAACAAGTGTGTTTAAAGTCATTTTTGTGCCTGAAACGGGTCAAAATTGAAGCTTTTGAGTAAGCAAAACTCTGTAAAAATAGCAATTTTGGTCACTGTGAGGGTTTAAAAAGTGGTTATTCAACATGAGGCACGATCCAATTGACATTTTGAATCACTTTTTGGTACAGTCCAAAAAATCAATTTTCGGATGAAAAACGATGACTCCGGACCTGTCGAACGATCCCAAAATGGTCAATATGGATGAAATTTTAACATTTAATCTTTTGACTCTAAATGACTGTTGGATGTGAATTATGACTTTGTCAACTAAAATAAGTGTGCTTAAAGTCATTTCTGTGCCTGAAACGGGTCAAAATTGAAGCTTTTGAGTAAGAAAAACTCTGTAAAAATGGCAATTTTGGTCACTGTGAGGGTTTAAAAAGTGGTTATTCAACATGAGGCACGATCCAATTGCCATTTTGAATCATTTTTGGTACAGTCCAAAAAATCAATTTTCGGATGAAAAACGATGACTCCGGACCTGTCGAACGATCCCAAAATGGTCAATATGGATGAAATTTTAACATTTAATCTTTTGACTCTAAATGACTGTTGGATGTGAATTATGACTTTGTCAACTAAAATAAGTGTGTTTAAAGTCATTTCTGTGCCTGAAACGGGTCAAAATTGAAGCTTTTGAGTAAGCAAAACTCTGTAAAAATGGCAATTTTGGTCACTGTGAGGGTTTAAAAAGTGGTTATTCAACATGAGGCACGATCCAATTGACATTTTGAATCATTTTTGGTACAGTCCAAAAAAACAATTTTCGGATGAAAAACGATGACTCCGGACCAGTCGAACGATCCCAAAATGGTCAATATGGACAACATTTTAACATTTAATCTTTTGACTCTAAATGACTGTTGGATGTGAATTATGACTTTGTCAACTAAAATAAGTGTGTTTAAAGTCATTTCTGTGCGTGAAACGGGTCAAAATTGAAGCTTTTGAGTAAGCAAAACTCTGTAAAAATGGCAATTTTGGTCACTGTGAGGGTTTAAAAAGTGGTTATTCAACATGAGGCACGATCCAATTGACATTTTGAATCATTTTTGGTACAGTCCAAAAAATCAATTTTCAGATGAAAAACGATGACTCCGGACCGGTCGAACGATCCCAAAATGGTCAATATGGATGAAATTTTAACATTTAATCTTTTGACTCTAAATGACTGTTGGATGTGAATTATGACTTTGTCAACTAAAATAAGTGTGTTTGAAGTCATTTCTGTGCCTGAAACGGGTCAAAATTGAAGCTTTTGAGTAATCAAAACTCTGTAAAAATGGCAATTTTGGTCACTGTGAGGGTTTAAAAAGTGGTTATTCAACATGAGGCACGATCCAATTGACATTTTGAATCATTTTTGGTACAGTCCAAAAAATCAATTTTCGGATGAAAAACGATGACTCCGGATCTGTCGAACAATCCCAAAATGGTCAATATGGATGAAATTTTAACATTTAATCTTTTGACTCTAAATGACTGTTGGATGTGAATTATGACTTTGTCAACTAAAATAAGTGTGTTTTAAGTCATTTCTGTGCCTGAAACGGGTCAAAATTGAAGCTTTTGAGTAAGCAAAACTCTGTAAAAATGGCAATTTGGGTCACTTTGAGGGTTTAAAAAGTGGTTATTCAACATGAGGCACGATCCAATTAACATTTTGAATCATTTTTGGTACAGTCCAAAAAATCAATTTTCGGATGAAAAACGATGACTCTGGATCTGTCGAACAATCCCAAAATGGTCAATATGGATGAAATTTTAACATTTAATCTTTTGACTCTAAATGACTGTTGGATGTGAATTATGACTTTGTCAACTAAAATAAGTGTGTTTAAAGTCATTTCTGTGCCTGAAACGGGTAAAAATTGAAGCTTTTGAGTAAGCAAAACTATGTACAAAATGGCAATTTTGGTTACTGTGAGGGTTTAAAAAGTGGTTATTCAACGTGAGGCACGATCCAATTGCCATTTTGAATCATTTTTGGTACAGTCCAAAAAATCAATTTTCGGATGAAAAACGATGACTCCGGACCTGTCGAACGATCCCAAAATGGTCAATATGGATGAAATTTTAACATTTAATCTTTTGACTCTAAATGACTGTTGGATGTGAATTATGACTTTGTTAACTAAAATAAGTGTGTTTGAAGTCATTTCTGTGCCTGAAACGGGTCAAAATTGAAGCTTTTGAGTAAGCAAAACTCTGTAAAAATGGCAATTTTGGTCACTGTGAGGGTTTAAAAAGTGGTTATTCAACATGAGGCACGATCCAATTGACATTTTGAATCATTTTTGGTACAGTCCAAAAAATCAATTTTCGGATGAAAAACGATGACTCCGGACCTGTCGAACGATCCCAAAATGGTCAATATGGATGAAATTTTAACATTTAATCTTTTGACTCTAAATGACTGTTGGATGTGAATTATGACTTTGTCAACTAAAATAAATGTGTTTAAAGTCATTTCTGTGCCTGAAACGGGTCAAAATTGAAGCTTTTGAGTAAGCAAAACTCTGTAAAAATGGCAATTTTGGTCACTGTGAGGGTTTAAAAAGTGGTTATTCAACATGAGGCACGATCCAATTGACATTTTGAATCATTTTTGGTACAGTCCAAAAAATCAATTTTCGGATGAAAAACGATGACTCCGGATCCCTCGAACAATCCCAAAATGGTCAATATGGATGAAATTTTAACATTTAATCTTTTGACTCTAAATGACTGTTGGATGTGAATTATGACTTTGTCAACTAAAATAAGTGTGTTTTAAGTCATTTCTGTGCCTGAAACGGGTCAAAATTGAAGCTTTTGAGTAAGCAAAACTATGTACAAAATGGCAATTTTGGTTACTGTGAGGGTTTAAAAAGTGGTTATTCAACATGAGGCACGATCCAATTGCCATTTTGAATCATTTTTGGTACAGTCCAAAAAATCAATTTTCGGATGAAAAACGATGACTCCGGACCTGTCGAACGATCCCAAAATGGTCAATATGGACGAAATTTTAACATTTAATCTTTTGACTCTAAATGACTGTTGGATGTGAATTATGACTTTGTCAACTAAAATAAGTGTGTTTAAAGTCATTTCTGTGCCTGAAACGGGTCAAAATTGAAGCTTTTGAGTAAGCAAAACTCTGTAAAAATAGCAATTTTGGTCACTGTGAGGGTTTAAAAAGTGGTTATTCAACATGAGGCACGATCCAATTGACATTTTGAATCACTTTTTGGTACAGTCCAAAAAATCAATTTTCGGATGAAAAACGATGACTCCGGACCTGTCGAACGATCCCAAAATGGTCAATATGGATGAAATTTTAACATTTAATCTTTTGACTCTAAATGACTGTTGGATGTGAATTATGACTTTGTCAACTAAAATAAGTGTGCTTAAAGTCATTTCTGTGCCTGAAACGGGTCAAAATTGAAGCTTTTGAGTAAGAAAAACTCTGTAAAAATGGCAATTTTGGTCACTGTGAGGGTTTAAAAAGTGGTTATTCAACATGAGGCACGATCCAATTGCCATTTTGAATCATTTTTGGTACAGTCCAAAAAATCAATTTTCGGATGAAAAACGATGACTCCGGACCTGTCGAACGATCCCAAAATGGTCAATATGGATGAAATTTTAACATTTAATCTTTTGACTCTAAATGACTGTTGGATGTGAATTATGACTTTGTCAACTAAAATAAGTGTGTTTAAAGTCATTTCTGTGCCTGAAACGGGTCAAAATTGAAGCTTTTGAGTAAGCAAAACTCTGTAAAAATGGCAATTTTGGTCACTGTGAGGGTTTAAAAAGTGGTTATTCAACATGAGGCACGATCCAATTGACATTTTGAATCATTTTTGGTACAGTCCAAAAAAACAATTTTCGGATGAAAAACGATGACTCCGGACCAGTCGAACGATCCCAAAATGGTCAATATGGACAAAATTTTAACATTTAATCTTTTGACTCTAAATGACTGTTGGATGTGAATTATGACTTTGTCAACTAAAATAAGTGTGTTTAAAGTCATTTCTGTGCGTGAAACGGGTCAAAATTGAAGCTTTTGAGTAAGCAAAACTCTGTAAAATTGGCAATTTTGGTCACTGTGAGGGTTTAAAAAGTGGTTATTCAACATGAGGCACGATCCAATTGACATTTTGAATCATTTTTGGTACAGTCCAAAAAATCAATTTTCAGATGAAAAACGATGACTCCGGACCGGTCGAACGATCCCAAAATGGTCAATATGGATGAAATTTTAACATTTAATCTTTTGACTCTAAATGACTGTTGGATGTGAATTATGACTTTGTCAACTAAAATAAGTGTGTTTGAAGTCATTTCTGTGCCTGAAACGGGTCAAAATTGAAGCTTTTGAGTAATCAAAACTCTGTAAAAATGGCAATTTTGGTCACTGTGAGGGTTTAAAAAGTGGTTATTCAACATGAGGCACGATCCAATTGACATTTTGAATCATTTTTGGTACAGTCCAAAAAATCAATTTTCGGATGAAAAACGATGACTCCGGATCTGTCGAACAATCCCAAAATGGTCAATATGGATGAAATTTTAACATTTAATCTTTTGACTCTAAATGACTGTTGGATGTGAATTATGACTTTGTCAACTAAAATAAGTGTGTTTAAAGTCATTTCTGTGCCTGAAACGGGTAAAAATTGAAGCTTTTGAGTAAGCAAAACTATGTACAAAATGGCAATTTTGGTTACTGTGAGGGTTTAAAAAGTGGTTATTCAACGTGAGGCACGATCCAATTGCCATTTTGAATCATTTTTGGTACAGTCCAAAAAATCAATTTTCGGATGAAAAACGATGACTCCGGACCTGTCGAACGATCCCAAAATGGTCAATATGGATGAAATTTTAACATTTAATCTTTTGACTCTAAATGACTGTTGGATGTGAATTATGACTTTGTTAACTAAAATAAGTGTGTTTGAAGTCATTTCTGTGCCTGAAACGGGTCAAAATTGAAGCTTTTGAGTAAGCAAAACTCTGTAAAAATGGCAATTTTGGTCACTGTGAGGGTTTAAAAAGTGGTTATTCAACATGAGGCACGATCCAATTGACATTTTGAATCATTTTTGGTACAGTCCAAAAAATCAATTTTCGGATGAAAAACGATGACTCCGGACCTGTCGAACGATCCCAAAATGGTCAATATGGATGAAATTTTAACATTTAATCTTTTGACTCCAAATGACTGTTGGATGTGAATTATGACTTTGTCAACTAAAATAAATGTGTTTAAAGTCATTTCTGTGCCTGAAACGGGTCAAAATTGAAGCTTTTGAGTAAGCAAAACTCTGTAAAAATGGCAATTTTGGTCACTGTGAGGGTTTAAAAAGTGGTTATTCAACATGAGGCACGATCCAATTGACATTTTGAATCATTTTTTGTACAGTCCAAAAAATCAATTTTCGGATGAAAAACGATGACTCCGGATCTGTCGAACAATCCCAAAATGGTCAATATGGATGAAATTTTAACATTTAATCTTTTGACTCTAAATGACTGTTGGATGTGAATTATGACTTTGTCAACTAAAATAAGTGTGTTTTAAGTCATTTCTGTGCCTGAAACGGGTCAAAATTGAAGCTTTTGAGTAAGCAAAACTATGTACAAAATGGCAATTTTGGTTACTGTGAGGGTTTAAAAAGTGGTTATTCAACATGAGGCACGATCCAATTGCCATTTTGAATCATTTTTGGTACAGTCCAAAAAATCAATTTTCGGATGAAAAACGATGACTCCGGACCTGTCGAACGATCCCAAAATGGTCAATTTGGATGAAATTTTAACATTTAATCTTTTGACTCTAAATGACTGTTGGATGTGAATTATGACTTTGTCAACTAAAATAAGTGTGTTTAAAGTCATTTCTGTGCCTGAAACGGGTCAAAATTGAAGCTTTTGAGTAAGCAAAACTCTGTAAAAATGGCAATTTTGGTCACTGTGAGGGTTTAAAAAGTGGCTATTCAACATGAGGCACGATCCAATTGACATTTTGAATCATTTTTGGTACAGTCCAAAAAATTAATTTTCGGATGAAAAACGATGATTCCGGACCTGTCGAACAATCCCAAAATGGTCAATATGGATGAAATTTTAACATTTAATCTTTTGACTCTAAATGACTGTTGGATGTGAATTATGACTTTGTCAACTGAAATAAGTGTGTTTAAAGTCATTTCTGTGCCTGAAACAGGTCAAAATTGAAGCTTTTGAGTAAGCAAAACTATGTACAAAATGGCAATTTTGGTTACTGTGAGGGTTTAAAAAGTGGTTATTCAACATGAGGCACGATCCAATTGCCATTTTGAATCATTTTTGGTACAGTCCCAAAAATCAATTTTCGGATGAAAAACGATGACTCCGGACCTGTCGAACGATCCCAAAATGGTCAATATGGATGAAATTTTAACATTTAATCTTTTGACTCTAAATGACTGTTGGATGTGAATTATGACTTTGTCAACTAAAATAAGTGTGTTTGAAGTCATTTCTGTGCCTGAAACGGGTCAAAATTGAAGCTTTTGAGGAAGCAAAACTCTGTAAAAATGGCAATTTTGGTCACTGTGAGGGTTTAAAAAGTGGTTATTCAACATGAGGCACGATCCAATTGACATTTTGAATCATTTTTGGTACAGTCCAAAAAATCAATTTTCGGATGAAAAACGATGACTCCGGACCTGTCGAACAATCCCAAAATGGCCAATATGGATGAAATTTTAACATTTAATCTTTTGACTCTAAATGACTGTTGGATGTGAATTATGACTTTGTCAACTAAAATAAGTGTGTTTAAAGTCATTTCTGTGCCTGAAACGGGTCAAAATTGAAGCTTTTGAGTAAGCAAAACTCTGTAAAAATGGCAATTTTGGTCACTGTGAGGGTTTAAAAAGTGGCTATTCAACATGAGGCACGATCCAATTGACATTTTGAATCATTTTTGGTACAGTCCAAAAAATCAATTTTCGGATGAAAAACGATGACTCCGGATCTGTCGAACAATCCCAAAATGGTCAATATGGATGAAATTTTAACATTTAATCTTTTGACTCTAAATGACTGTTGGATGTGAATTATGACTTTGTCAACTAAAATAAGTGTGTTTTAAGTCATTTCTGTGCCTGAAACGGGTCAAAATTGAAGCTTTTGAGTAAGCAAAACTATGTACAAAATGGCAATTTTGGTTACTGTGAGGGTTTAAAAAGTGGTTATTCAACGTGAGGCACGATCCAATTGCCATTTTGAATCATTTTTGGTACAGTCCAAAAAATCAATTTTCGGATGAAAAACGATGACTCCGGACCTGTCGAAC
The DNA here is from genome assembly GCF_964263255.1 of Lissotriton vulgaris. NCBI lineage: Eukaryota > Metazoa > Chordata > Amphibia > Caudata > Salamandridae > Lissotriton > Lissotriton vulgaris. The sequence goes on from NW_028241576.1 coordinate 587,711, forward strand.
GATCCCAAAATGGTCAATATGGATGAAATTTTAAAATTTAATCTTTTGACTCTAAATGACTGTTGGATGTGAATTATGACTTTGTCAACTAAAATAAGTGTGTTTGAAGTCATTTCTGTGCCTGAAACGGGTCAAAATTGAAGCTTTTGAGTAAGCAAAACTCTGTCAAAATGGCAATTTTGGTCACTGTGAGGGTTTAAAAAGTGGTTATTCAACATGAGGCACGATCCAATTGACATTTTGAATCATTTTTGGTACAGTCCAAAAAATCAATTTTCGGATGAAAAACGATGACTCCGGACCTGTCGAACGATCCCAAAATGGCCAATATGGATGAAATTTTAACATTTAATCTTTTGACTCTAAATGACTGTTGGATGTGAATTATGACATTGTCAACTAAAATAAGTGTGTTTAAAGTCATTTCTGTGCCTGAAACGGGTCAAAATTGAAGCTTTTGAGTAAGCAAAACTCTGTAAAAATGGCAATTTTGGTCACTGTGAGGGTTTAAAAAGTGGCTATTCAACATGAGGCACGATCCAATTGACATTTTGAATCATTTTTGGTACAGTCCAAAAAATCAATTTTCGGATGAAAAACGATGACTCCGGATCTGTCGAACAATCCCAAAATGGTCAATATGGATGAAATTTTAACATTTAATCTTTTGACTCTAAATGACTGTTGGATGTGAATTATGACTTTGTCAACTAAAATAAGTGTGTTTTAAGTCATTTCTGTGCCTGAAACGGGTCAAAATTGAAGCTTTTGAGTAAGCAAAACTCTGTAAAAATGGCAATTTGGGTCACTTTGAGGGTTTAAAAAGTGGTTATTCAACATGAGGCACGATCCAATTGACATTTTGAATCATTTTTGGTACAGTCCAAAAAATCAATTTTCGGATGAAAAACGATGACTCCGGATCTGTCGAACAATCCCAAAATGGTCAATATGGATGAAATTTTAACATTTAATCTTTTGACTCTAAATGACTGTTGGATGTGAATTATGACTTTGTCAACTAAAATAAGTGTGTTTAAAGTCATTTCTGTGCCTGAAACGGGTAAAAATTGAAGCTTTTGAGTAAGCAAAACTATGTACAAAATGGCAATTTTGGTTACTGTGAGGGTTTAAAAAGTGGTTATTCAACGTGAGGCACGATCCAATTGCCATTTTGAATCATTTTTGGTACAGTCCAAAAAATCAATTTTCGGATGAAAAACGATGACTCCGGACCTGTCGAATGATCCCAAAATGGTCAATATGGATGAAATTTTAACATTTAATCTTTTGACTCTAAATGACTGTTGGATGTGAATTATGACTTTGTCAACTAAAATAAGTGTGTTTAAAGTCATTTCTGTGCCTGAAACGGGTCAAAATTGAAGCTTTTGAGTAAGCAAAACTCTGTAAAAATGGCAATTTTGGTCACTGTGAGGGTTTAAAAAGTGGTTATTCAACATGAGGCACTATCCAATTGACATTTTGAATCATTTTTGGTACAGTCCAAAAAAACAATTTTCGGATGAAAAACGATGACTCCGGACCAGTCGAACGATCCCAAAATGGTCAATATGGACAACATTTTAACATTTAATCTTTTGACTCTAAATGACTGTTGGATGTGAATTATGACTTTGTCAACTAAAATAAGTGTGTTTAAAGTCATTTCTGTGCGTGAAACGGGTCAAAATTGAAGCTTTTGAGTAAGCAAAACTCTGTAAAAATGGCAATTTTGGTCACTGTGAGGGTTTAAAAAGTGGTTATTCAACATGAGGCATGATCCAATTGACATTTTGAATCATTTTTGGTACAGTCCAAAAAATCAATTTTCAGATGAAAAACGATGACTCCGGACCGGTCGAACGATCCCAAAATGGTCAATATGGATGAAATTTTAACATTTAATCTTTTGACTCTAAATGACTGTTGGATGTGAATTATGACTTTGTCAACTAAAATAAGTGTGTTTGAAGTCATTTCTGTGCCTGAAACGGGTCAAAATTGAAGCTTTTGAGTAATCAAAACTCTGTAAAAATGGCAATTTTGGTCACTGTGAGGGTTTAAAAAGTGGTTATTCAACATGAGGCACGATCCAATTGACATTTTGAATCATTTTTGGTACAGTCCAAAAAATCAATTTTCGGATGAAAAACGATGACTCCGGATCTGTCGAACAATCCCAAAATGGTCAATATGGATGAAATTTTAACATTTAATCTTTTGACTCTAAATGACTGTTGGATGTGAATTATGACTTTGTCAACTAAAATAAGTGTGTTTAAAGTCATTTCTGTGCCTGAAACGGGTAAAAATTGAAGCTTTTGAGTAAGCAAAACTATGTACAAAATGGCAATTTTGGTTACTGTGAGGGTTTAAAAAGTGGTTATTCAACGTGAGGCACGATCCAATTGCCATTTTGAATCATTTTTGGTACAGTCCAAAAAATCAATTTTCGGATGAAAAACGATGACTCCGGACCTGTCGAACGATCCCAAAATGGTCAATATGGATGAAATTTTAACATTTAATCTTTTGACTCTAAATGACTGTTGGATGTGAATTATGACTTTGTTAACTAAAATAAGTGTGTTTGAAGTCATTTCTGTGCCTGAAACGGGTCAAAATTGAAGCTTTTGAGTAAGCAAAACTCTGTAAAAATGGCAATTTTGGTCACTGTGAGGGTTTAAAAAGTGGTTATTCAACATGAGGCACGATCCAATTGACATTTTGAATCATTTTTGGTACAGTCCAAAAAATCAATTTTCGGATGAAAAACGATGACTCCGGACCTGTCGAACGATCCCAAAATGGTCAATATGGATGAAATTTTAACATTTAATCTTTTGACTCTAAATGACTGTTGGATGTGAATTATGACTTTGTCAACTAAAATAAATGTGTTTAAAGTCATTTCTGTGCCTGAAACGGGTCAAAATTGAAGCTTTTGAGTAAGCAAAACTCTGTAAAAATGGCAATTTTGGTCACTGTGAGGGTTTAAAAAGTGGTTATTCAACATGAGGCACGATCCAATTGACATTTTGAATCATTTTTGGTACAGTCCAAAAAATCAATTTTCGGATGAAAAACGATGACTCCGGATCCCTCGAACAATCCCAAAATGGTCAATATGGATGAAATTTTAACATTTAATCTTTTGACTCTAAATGACTGTTGGATGTGAATTATGACTTTGTCAACTAAAATAAGTGTGTTTTAAGTCATTTCTGTGCCTGAAACGGGTCAAAATTGAAGCTTTTGAGTAAGCAAAACTATGTACAAAATGGCAATTTTGGTTACTGTGAGGGTTTAAAAAGTGGTTATTCAACATGAGGCACGATCCAATTGCCATTTTGAATCATTTTTGGTACAGTCCAAAAAATCAATTTTCGGATGAAAAACGATGACTCCGGACCTGTCGAACGATCCCAAAATGGTCAATATGGACGAAATTTTAACATTTAATCTTTTGACTCTAAATGACTGTTGGATGTGAATTATGACTTTGTCAACTAAAATAAGTGTGTTTAAAGTCATTTCTGTGCCTGAAACGGGTCAAAATTGAAGCTTTTGAGTAAGCAAAACTCTGTAAAAATAGCAATTTTGGTCACTGTGAGGGTTTAAAAAGTGGTTATTCAACATGAGGCACGATCCAATTGACATTTTGAATCACTTTTTGGTACAGTCCAAAAAATCAATTTTCGGATGAAAAACGATGACTCCGGACCTGTCGAACGATCCCAAAATGGTCAATATGGATGAAATTTTAACATTTAATCTTTTGACTCTAAATGACTGTTGGATGTGAATTATGACTTTGTCAACTAAAATAAGTGTGCTTAAAGTCATTTCTGTGCCTGAAACGGGTCAAAATTGAAGCTTTTGAGTAAGAAAAACTCTGTAAAAATGGCAATTTTGGTCACTGTGAGGGTTTAAAAAGTGGTTATTCAACATGAGGCACGATCCAATTGCCATTTTGAATCATTTTTGGTACAGTCCAAAAAATCAATTTTCGGATGAAAAACGATGACTCCGGACCTGTCGAACGATCCCAAAATGGTCAATGGATGAAATTTTAACATTTAATCTTTTGACACTAAATGACTGTTGGATGTGAATTATGACTTTGTCAACTAAAATAAAGTGTGTTTAAAGTCATTTCTGTGCCTGAAACGGGTCAAAATTGAAGCTTTTGAGTAAGCAAAACTCTGTAAAAATGGCAATTTTGGTCACTGCTAAGGGTTTAAAAAGTGGTTATTCAACATGAGGCACGATCCAATTGACATTTTGAATCATTTTTGGTACAGTTCCAAAAAAATCAATTTTCGGATGAAAAACGATGACTCCGGATCTGTCGAACAATCCCAAAATGGTCAATATGGATGAAATTTTAACATTTAATCTTTTGACTCTAAATGACTGTTGGATGTGAATTATGACTTTGTCAACTAAAATAAGTGTGTTTTAAGTCATTTCTGTGCCTGAAACGGGTCAAAATTGAAGCTTTTGAGTAAGCAAAACTCTGTAAAAATGGCAATTTGGGTCACTTTGAGGTTTAAAAAGTGGTTATTCAACATGAGGCACGATCCAATTGACATTTTGAATCATTTTTGGTACAGTCCAAAAAATCAATTTTCGGATGAAAAACGATGACTCCGGATCTGTCGAACAATCCCAAAATGGTCAATATGGATGAAATTTTAACATTTAATCTTTTGACTCTAAATGCTGTTGGATGTGAATTATGACTTTGTCAACTAAAATAAGTGTGTTTAAAGTCATTTCTGTGCCTGAAACGGGTAAAAATTGAAGCTTTTGAGTAAGCAAAACTATGTACAAAATGGCAATTTTGGTTACTGTGAGGGTTTAAAAAGTGGTTATTCAACGTGAGGCACGATCCAATTGCCATTTTGAATCATTTTTGGTACAGTCCAAAAAAATCAATTTTCGGATGAAAAACGATGACTCCGGACCTGTGCGAACGATCCCAAAATGGTCAATATGGATGAAATTTTAACATTTAATCTTTTGACTCTAAATGACTGTTGGATGTGAATTATGACTTTGTTAACTAAAATAAGTGTGTTTGAAGTCATTTCTGTGCTGAAACGGGTCAAAATTGAAGCTTTTGAGTAAGCAAAACTCTGTAAAAATGGCAATTTTGGTCACTGTGAGGGTTTAAAAGTGGTTATTCAACATGAGGCACGATCCAATTGACATTTTGAATCATTTTTGGTACAGTCCAAAAAATCAATTTTCGGATGAAAAACGATGACTCCGGACCTGTCGAACGATCCCAAAATGGTCAATATGGATGAAATTTTAACATTTAATCTTTTGACTCTAAATGACTGTTGGATGTGAATTATGACTTTGTCAACTAAAATAAATGTGTTTAAAGTCATTTCTGTGCCTGAAACGGGTCAAAATTGAAGCTTTTGAGTAAGCAAAACTCTGTAAAAATGGCAATTTTGGTCACTGTGAGGGTTTAAAAAGTGGTTATTCAACATGAGGCACGATCCAATTGACATTTTGAATCATTTTTGGTACAGTCCAAAAAATCAATTTTCGGATGAAAAACGATGACTCCGGATCCCTCGAACAATCCCAAAATGGTCAATATGGATGAAATTTTAACATTTAATCTTTTGACTCTAAATGACTGTTGGATGTGAATTATGACTTTGTCAACTAAAATAAGTGTGTTTTAAGTCATTTCTGTGCCTGAAACGGGTCAAAATTGAAGCTTTTGAGTAAGCAAAACTATGTACAAAATGGCAATTTTGGTTACTGTGAGGGTTTAAAAAGTGGTTATTCAACATGAGGCACGATCCAATTGCCATTTTGAATCATTTTTGGTACAGTCCAAAAAATCAATTTTCGGATGAAAAACGATGACTCCGGACCTGTCGAACGATCCCAAAATGGTCAATATGGACGAAATTTTAACATTTAATCTTTTGACTCTAAATGACTGTTGGATGTGAATTATGACTTTGTCAACTAAAATAAGTGTGTTTAAAGTCATTTCTGTGCCTGAAACGGGTCAAAATTGAAGCTTTTGAGTAAGCAAAACTCTGTAAAAATGGCAATTTGGGTCACTTTGAGGGTTTAAAAAGTGGTTATTCAACATGAGGCACGATCCAATTGACATTTTGAATCATTTTTGGTACAGTCCAAAAAATCAATTTTCGGATGAAAAACGATGACTCCGGATCTGTCGAACAATCCCAAAATGGTCAATATGGATGAAATTTTAACATTTAATCTTTTGACTCTAAATGACTGTTGGATGTGAATTATGACTTTGTCAACTAAAATAAGTGTGTTTAAAGTCATTTCTGTGCCTGAAACGGGTAAAAATTGAAGCTTTTGAGTAAGCAAAACTATGTACAAAATGGCAATTTTGGTTACTGTGAGGGTTTAAAAAGTGGTTATTCAACGTGAGGCACGATCCAATTGCCATTTTGAATCATTTTTGGTACAGTCCAAAAAATCAATTTTCGGATGAAAAACGATGACTCCGGACCTGTCGAACGATCCCAAAATGGTCAATATGGATGAAATTTTAACATTTAATCTTTTGACTCTAAATGACTGTTGGATGTGAATTATGACTTTGTTAACTAAAATAAGTGTGTTTGAAGTCATTTCTGTGCCTGAAACGGGTCAAAATTGAAGCTTTTGAGTAAGCAAAACTCTGTAAAAATGGCAATTTTGGTCACTGTGAGGGTTTAAAAAGTGGTTATTCAACATGAGGCACGATCCAATTGACATTTTGAATCATTTTTGGTACAGTCCAAAAAATCAATTTTCGGATGAAAAACGATGACTCCGGACCTGTCGAACGATCCCAAAATGGTCAATATGGATGAAATTTTAACATTTAATCTTTTGACTCTAAATGACTGTTGGATGTGAATTATGACTTTGTCAACTAAAATAAATGTGTTTAAAGTCATTTCTGTGCCTGAAACGGGTCAAAATTGAAGCTTTTGAGTAAGCAAAACTCTGTAAAAATGGCAATTTTGGTCACTGTGAGGGTTTAAAAAGTGGTTATTCAACATGAGGCACGATCCAATTGACATTTTGAATCATTTTTGGTACAGTCCAAAAAATCAATTTTCGGATGAAAAACGATGACTCCGGATCCCTCGAACAATCCCAAAATGGTCAATATGGATGAAATTTTAACATTTAATCTTTTGACTCTAAATGACTGTTGGATGTGAATTATGACTTTGTCAACTAAAATAAGTGTGTTTTAAGTCATTTCTGTGCCTGAAACGGGTCAAAATTGAAGCTTTTGAGTAAGCAAAACTATGTACAAAATGGCAATTTTGGTTACTGTGAGGGTTTAAAAAGTGGTTATTCAACATGAGGCACGATCCAATTGCCATTTTGAATCATTTTTGGTACAGTCCAAAAAATCAATTTTCGGATGAAAAACGATGACTCCGGACCTGTCGAACGATCCCAAAATGGTCAATATGGACGAAATTTTAACATTTAATCTTTTGACTCTAAATGACTGTTGGATGTGAATTATGACTTTGTCAACTAAAATAAGTGTGTTTAAAGTCATTTCTGTGCCTGAAACGGGTCAAAATTGAAGCTTTTGAGTAAGCAAAACTCTGTAAAAATAGCAATTTTGGTCACTGTGAGGGTTTAAAAAGTGGTTATTCAACATGAGGCACGATCCAATTGACATTTTGAATCACTTTTTGGTACAGTCCAAAAAATCAATTTTCGGATGAAAAACGATGACTCCGGACCTGTCGAACGATCCCAAAATGGTCAATATGGATGAAATTTTAACATTTAATCTTTTGACTCTAAATGACTGTTGGATGTGAATTATGACTTTGTCAACTAAAATAAGTGTGCTTAAAGTCATTTCTGTGCCTGAAACGGGTCAAAATTGAAGCTTTTGAGTAAGAAAAACTCTGTAAAAATGGCAATTTTGGTCACTGTGAGGGTTTAAAAAGTGGTTATTCAACATGAGGCACGATCCAATTGCCATTTTGAATCATTTTTGGTACAGTCCAAAAAATCAATTTTCGGATGAAAAACGATGACTCCGGACCTGTCGAACGATCCCAAAATGGTCAATATGGATGAAATTTTAACATTTAATCTTTTGACTCTAAATGACTGTTGGATGTGAATTATGACTTTGTCAACTAAAATAAGTGTGTTTAAAGTCATTTCTGTGCCTGAAACGGGTCAAAATTGAAGCTTTTGAGTAAGCAAAACTCTGTAAAAATGGCAATTTTGGTCACTGTGAGGGTTTAAAAAGTGGTTATTCAACATGAGGCACGATCCAATTGACATTTTGAATCATTTTTGGTACAGTCCAAAAAAACAATTTTCGGATGAAAAACGATGACTCCGGACCAGTCGAACGATCCCAAAATGGTCAATATGGACAAAATTTTAACATTTAATCTTTTGACTCTAAATGACTGTTGGATGTGAATTATGACTTTGTCAACTAAAATAAGTGTGTTTAAAGTCATTTCTGTGCGTGAAACGGGTCAAAATTGAAGCTTTTGAGTAAGCAAAACTCTGTAAAAATGGCAATTTTGGTCACTGTGAGGGTTTAAAAAGTGGTTATTCAACATGAGGCACGATCCAATTGACATTTTGAATCATTTTTGGTACAGTCCAAAAAATCAATTTTCAGATGAAAAACGATGACTCCGGACCGGTCGAACGATCCCAAAATGGTCAATATGGATGAAATTTTAACATTTAATCTTTTGACTCTAAATGACTGTTGGATGTGAATTATGACTTTGTCAACTGAAATAAGTGTGTTTAAAGTCATTTCTGTGCCTGAAACAGGTCAAAATTGAAGCTTTTGAGTAAGCAAAACTATGTACAAAATGGCAATTTTGGTTACTGTGAGGGTTTAAAAAGTGGTTATTCAACATGAGGCACGATCCAATTGCCATTTTGAATCATTTTTGGTACAGTCCCAAAAATCAATTTTCGGATGAAAAACGATGACTCCGGACCTGTCGAACGATCCCAAAATGGTCAATATGGATGAAATTTTAACATTTAATCTTTTGACTCTAAATGACTGTTGGATGTGAATTATGACTTTGTCAACTAAAATAAGTGTGTTTGAAGTCATTTCTGTGCCTGAAACGGGTCAAAATTGAAGCTTTTGAGGAAGCAAAACTCTGTAAAAATGGCAATTTTGGTCACTGTGAGGGTTTAAAAAGTGGTTATTCAACATGAGGCACGATCCAATTGACATTTTGAATCATTTTTGGTACAGTCCAAAAAATCAATTTTCGGATGAAAAACGATGACTCCGGACCTGTCGAACAATCCCAAAATGGCCAATATGGATGAAATTTTAACATTTAATCTTTTGACTCTAAATGACTGTTGGATGTGAATTATGACTTTGTCAACTAAAATAAGTGTGTTTAAAGTCATTTCTGTGCCTGAAACGGGTCAAAATTGAAGCTTTTGAGTAAGCAAAACTCTGTAAAAATGGCAATTTTGGTCACTGTGAGGGTTTAAAAAGTGGCTATTCAACATGAGGCACGATCCAATTGACATTTTGAATCATTTTTGGTACAGTCCAAAAAATCAATTTTCGGATGAAAAACGATGACTCCGGATCTGTCGAACAATCCCAAAATGGTCAATATGGATGAAATTTTAACATTTAATCTTTTGACTCTAAATGACTGTTGGATGTGAATTATGACTTTGTCAACTAAAATAAGTGTGTTTTAAGTCATTTCTGTGCCTGAAACGGGTCAAAATTGAAGCTTTTGAGTAAGCAAAACTATGTACAAAATGGCAATTTTGGTTACTGTGAGGGTTTAAAAAGTGGTTATTCAACGTGAGGCACGATCCAATTGCCATTTTGAATCATTTTTGGTACAGTCCAAAAAATCAATTTTCGGATGAAAAACGATGACTCCGGACCTGTCGAACGATCCCAAAATGGTCAATATGGATGAAATTTTAAAATTTAATCTTTTGACTCTAAATGACTGTTGGATGTGAATTATGACTTTGTCAACTAAAATAAGTGTGTTTGAAGTCATTTCTGTGCCTGAAACGGGTCAAAATTGAAGCTTTTGAGTAAGCAAAACTCTGTCAAAATGGCAATTTTGGTCACTGTGAGGGTTTAAAAAGTGGTTATTCAACATGAGGCACGATCCAATTGACATTTTGAATCATTTTTGGTACAGTCCAAAAAATCAATTTTCGGATGAAAAACGATGACTCCGGACCTGTCGAACGATCCCAAAATGGCCAATATGGATGAAATTTTAACATTTAATCTTTTGACTCTAAATGACTGTTGGATGTGAATTATGACATTGTCAACTAAAATAAGTGTGTTTAAAGTCATTTCTGTGCCTGAAACGGGTCAAAATTGAAGCTTTTGAGTAAGCAAAACTCTGTAAAAATGGCAATTTTGGTCACTGTGAGGGTTTAAAAAGTGGCTATTCAACATGAGGCACGATCCAATTGACATTTTGAATCATTTTTGGTACAGTCCAAAAAATCAATTTTCGGATGAAAAACGATGACTCCGGATCTGTCGAACAATCCCAAAATGGTCAATATGGATGAAATTTTAACATTTAATCTTTTGACTCTAAATGACTGTTGGATGTGAATTATGACTTTGTCAACTAAAATAAGTGTGTTTTAAGTCATTTCTGTGCCTGAAACGGGTCAAAATTGAAGCTTTTGAGTAAGCAAAACTCTGTAAAAATGGCAATTTGGGTCACTTTGAGGGTTTAAAAAGTGGTTATTCAACATGAGGCACGATCCAATTGACATTTTGAATCATTTTTGGTACAGTCCAAAAAATCAATTTTCGGATGAAAAACGATGACTCCGGATCTGTCGAACAATCCCAAAATGGTCAATATGGATGAAATTTTAACATTTAATCTTTTGACTCTAAATGACTGTTGGATGTGAATTATGACTTTGTCAACTAAAATAAGTGTGTTTAAAGTCATTTCTGTGCCTGAAACGGGTAAAAATTGAAGCTTTTGAGTAAGCAAAACTATGTACAAAATGGCAATTTTGGTTACTGTGAGGGTTTAAAAAGTGGTTATTCAACGTGAGGCACGATCCAATTGCCATTTTGAATCATTTTTGGTACAGTCCAAAAAATCAATTTTCGGATGAAAAACGATGACTCCGGACCTGTCGAATGATCCCAAAATGGTCAATATGGATGAAATTTTAACATTTAATCTTTTGACTCTAAATGACTGTTGGATGTGAATTATGACTTTGTCAACTAAAATAAGTGTGTTTAAAGTCATTTCTGTGCCTGAAACGGGTCAAAATTGAAGCTTTTGAGTAAGCAAAACTCTGTAAAAATGGCAATTTTGGTCACTGTGAGGGTTTAAAAAGTGGTTATTCAACATGAGGCACTATCCAATTGACATTTTGAATCATTTTTGGTACAGTCCAAAAAAACAATTTTCGGATGAAAAACGATGACTCCGGACCAGTCGAACGATCCCAAAATGGTCAATATGGACAACATTTTAACATTTAATCTTTTGACTCTAAATGACTGTTGGATGTGAATTATGACTTTGTCAACTAAAATAAGTGTGTTTAAAGTCATTTCTGTGCGTGAAACGGGTCAAAATTGAAGCTTTTGAGTAAGCAAAACTCTGTAAAAATGGCAATTTTGGTCACTGTGAGGGTTTAAAAAGTGGTTATTCAACATGAGGCATGATCCAATTGACATTTTGAATCATTTTTGGTACAGTCCAAAAAATCAATTTTCAGATGAAAAACGATGACTCCGGACCGGTCGAACGATCCCAAAATGGTCAATATGGATGAAATTTTAACATTTAATCTTTTGACTCTAAATGACTGTTGGATGTGAATTATGACTTTGTCAACTAAAATAAGTGTGTTTGAAGTCATTTCTGTGCCTGAAACGGGTCAAAATTGAAGCTTTTGAGTAATCAAAACTCTGTAAAAATGGCAATTTTGGTCACTGTGAGGGTTTAAAAAGTGGTTATTCAACATGAGGCACGATCCAATTGACATTTTGAATCATTTTTGGTACAGTCCAAAAAATCAATTTTCGGATGAAAAACGATGACTCCGGATCTGTCGAACAATCCCAAAATGGTCAATATGGATGAAATTTTAACATTTAATCTTTTGACTCTAAATGACTGTTGGATGTGAATTATGACTTTGTCAACTAAAATAAGTGTGTTTAAAGTCATTTCTGTGCCTGAAACGGGTAAAAATTGAAGCTTTTGAGTAAGCAAAACTATGTACAAAATGGCAATTTTGGTTACTGTGAGGGTTTAAAAAGTGGTTATTCAACGTGAGGCACGATCCAATTGCCATTTTGAATCATTTTTGGTACAGTCCAAAAAATCAATTTTCGGATGAAAAACGATGACTCCGGACCTGTCGAACGATCCCAAAATGGTCAATATGGATGAAATTTTAACATTTAATCTTTTGACTCTAAATGACTGTTGGATGTGAATTATGACTTTGTTAACTAAAATAAGTGTGTTTGAAGTCATTTCTGTGCCTGAAACGGGTCAAAATTGAAGCTTTTGAGTAAGCAAAACTCTGTAAAAATGGCAATTTTGGTCACTGTGAGGGTTTAAAAAGTGGTTATTCAACATGAGGCACGATCCAATTGACATTTTGAATCATTTTTGGTACAGTCCAAAAAATCAATTTTCGGATGAAAAACGATGACTCCGGACCTGTCGAACGATCCCAAAATGGTCAATATGGATGAAATTTTAACATTTAATCTTTTGACTCTAAATGACTGTTGGATGTGAATTATGACTTTGTCAACTAAAATAAATGTGTTTAAAGTCATTTCTGTGCCTGAAACGGGTCAAAATTGAAGCTTTTGAGTAAGCAAAACTCTGTAAAAATGGCAATTTTGGTCACTGTGAGGGTTTAAAAAGTGGTTATTCAACATGAGGCACGATCCAATTGACATTTTGAATCATTTTTGGTACAGTCCAAAAAATCAATTTTCGGATGAAAAACGATGACTCCGGATCCCTCGAACAATCCCAAAATGGTCAATATGGATGAAATTTTAACATTTAATCTTTTGACTCTAAATGACTGTTGGATGTGAATTATGACTTTGTCAACTAAAATAAGTGTGTTTTAAGTCATTTCTGTGCCTGAAACGGGTCAAAATTGAAGCTTTTGAGTAAGCAAAACTATGTACAAAATGGCAATTTTGGTTACTGTGAGGGTTTAAAAAGTGGTTATTCAACATGAGGCACGATCCAATTGCCATTTTGAATCATTTTTGGTACAGTCCAAAAAATCAATTTTCGGATGAAAAACGATGACTCCGGACCTGTCGAACGATCCCAAAATGGTCAATATGGACGAAATTTTAACATTTAATCTTTTGACTCTAAATGACTGTTGGATGTGAATTATGACTTTGTCAACTAAAATAAGTGTGTTTAAAGTCATTTCTGTGCCTGAAACGGGTCAAAATTGAAGCTTTTGAGTAAGCAAAACTCTGTAAAAATAGCAATTTTGGTCACTGTGAGGGTTTAAAAAGTGGTTATTCAACATGAGGCACGATCCAATTGACATTTTGAATCACTTTTTGGTACAGTCCAAAAAATCAATTTTCGGATGAAAAACGATGACTCCGGACCTGTCGAACGATCCCAAAATGGTCAATATGGATGAAATTTTAACATTTAATCTTTTGACTCTAAATGACTGTTGGATGTGAATTATGACTTTGTCAACTAAAATAAGTGTGCTTAAAGTCATTTCTGTGCCTGAAACGGGTCAAAATTGAAGCTTTTGAGTAAGAAAAACTCTGTAAAAATGGCAATTTTGGTCACTGTGAGGGTTTAAAAAGTGGTTATTCAACATGAGGCACGATCCAATTGCCATTTTGAATCATTTTTGGTACAGTCCAAAAAATCAATTTTCGGATGAAAAACGATGACTCCGGACCTGTCGAACGATCCCAAAATGGTCAATATGGATGAAATTTTAACATTTAATCTTTTGACTCTAAATGACTGTTGGATGTGAATTATGACTTTGTCAACTAAAATAAGTGTGTTTAAAGTCATTTCTGTGCCTGAAACGGGTCAAAATTGAAGCTTTTGAGTAAGCAAAACTCTGTAAAAATGGCAATTTTGGTCACTGTGAGGGTTTAAAAAGTGGTTATTCAACATGAGGCACGATCCAATTGACATTTTGAATCATTTTTGGTACAGTCCAAAAAATCAATTTTCGGATGAAAAACGATGACTCCGGATCTGTCGAACAATCCCAAAATGGTCAATATGGATGAAATTTTAACATTTAATCTTTTGACTCTAAATGACTGTTGGATGTGAATTATGACTTTGTCAACTAAAATAAGTGTGTTTTAAGTCATTTCTGTGCCTGAAACGGGTCAAAATTGAAGCTTTTGAGTAAGCAAAACTCTGTAAAAATGGCAATTTGGGTCACTTTGAGGGTTTAAAAAGTGGTTATTCAACATGAGGCACGATCCAATTGACATTTTGAATCATTTTTGGTACAGTCCAAAAAATCAATTTTCGGATGAAAAACGATGACTCCGGATCTGTCGAACAATCCCAAAATGGTCAATATGGATGAAATTTTAACATTTAATCTTTTGACTCTAAATGACTGTTGGATGTGAATTATGACTTTGTCAACTAAAATAAGTGTGTTTAAAGTCATTTCTGTGCCTGAAACGGGTAAAAATTGAAGCTTTTGAGTAAGCAAAACTATGTACAAAATGGCAATTTTGGTTACTGTGAGGGTTTAAAAAGTGGTTATTCAACGTGAGGCACGATCCAATTGCCATTTTGAATCATTTTTGGTACAGTCCAAAAAATCAATTTTCGGATGAAAAACGATGACTCCGGACCTGTCGAACGATCCCAAAATGGTCAATATGGATGAAATTTTAACATTTAATCTTTTGACTCTAAATGACTGTTGGATGTGAATTATGACTTTGTTAACTAAAATAAGTGTGTTTGAAGTCATTTCTGTGCCTGAAACGGGTCAAAATTGAAGCTTTTGAGTAAGCAAAACTCTGTAAAAATGGCAATTTTGGTCACTGTGAGGGTTTAAAAAGTGGTTATTCAACATGAGGCACGATCCAATTGACATTTTGAATCATTTTTGGTACAGTCCAAAAAATCAATTTTCGGATGAAAAACGATGACTCCGGACCTGTCGAACGATCCCAAAATGGTCAATATGGATGAAATTTTAACATTTAATCTTTTGACTCTAAATGACTGTTGGATGTGAATTATGACTTTGTCAACTAAAATAAATGTGTTTAAAGTCATTTCTGTGCCTGAAACGGGTCAAAATTGAAGCTTTTGAGTAAGCAAAACTCTGTAAAAATGGCAATTTTGGTCACTGTGAGGGTTTAAAAAGTGGTTATTCAACATGAGGCACGATCCAATTGACATTTTGAATCATTTTTGGTACAGTCCAAAAAATCAATTTTCGGATGAAAAACGATGACTCCGGATCCCTCGAACAATCCCAAAATGGTCAATATGGATGAAATTTTAACATTTAATCTTTTGACTCTAAATGACTGTTGGATGTGAATTATGACTTTGTCAACTAAAATAAGTGTGTTTTAAGTCATTTCTGTGCCTGAAACGGGTCAAAATTGAAGCTTTTGAGTAAGCAAAACTATGTACAAAATGGCAATTTTGGTTACTGTGAGGGTTTAAAAAGTGGTTATTCAACATGAGGCACGATCCAATTGCCATTTTGAATCATTTTTGGTACAGTCCAAAAAATCAATTTTCGGATGAAAAACGATGACTCCGGACCTGTCGAACGATCCCAAAATGGTCAATATGGACGAAATTTTAACATTTAATCTTTTGACTCTAAATGACTGTTGGATGTGAATTATGACTTTGTCAACTAAAATAAGTGTGTTTAAAGTCATTTCTGTGCCTGAAACGGGTCAAAATTGAAGCTTTTGAGTAAGCAAAACTCTGTAAAAATGGCAATTTGGGTCACTTTGAGGGTTTAAAAAGTGGTTATTCAACATGAGGCACGATCCAATTGACATTTTGAATCATTTTTGGTACAGTCCAAAAAATCAATTTTCGGATGAAAAACGATGACTCCGGATCTGTCGAACAATCCCAAAATGGTCAATATGGATGAAATTTTAACATTTAATCTTTTGACTCTAAATGACTGTTGGATGTGAATTATGACTTTGTCAACTAAAATAAGTGTGTTTAAAGTCATTTCTGTGCCTGAAACGGGTAAAAATTGAAGCTTTTGAGTAAGCAAAACTATGTACAAAATGGCAATTTTGGTTACTGTGAGGGTTTAAAAAGTGGTTATTCAACGTGAGGCACGATCCAATTGCCATTTTGAATCATTTTTGGTACAGTCCAAAAAATCAATTTTCGGATGAAAAACGATGACTCCGGACCTGTCGAACGATCCCAAAATGGTCAATATGGATGAAATTTTAACATTTAATCTTTTGACTCTAAATGACTGTTGGATGTGAATTATGACTTTGTTAACTAAAATAAGTGTGTTTGAAGTCATTTCTGTGCCTGAAACGGGTCAAAATTGAAGCTTTTGAGTAAGCAAAACTCTGTAAAAATGGCAATTTTGGTCACTGTGAGGGTTTAAAAAGTGGTTATTCAACATGAGGCACGATCCAATTGACATTTTGAATCATTTTTGGTACAGTCCAAAAAATCAATTTTCGGATGAAAAACGATGACTCCGGACCTGTCGAACGATCCCAAAATGGTCAATATGGATGAAATTTTAACATTTAATCTTTTGACTCTAAATGACTGTTGGATGTGAATTATGACTTTGTCAACTAAAATAAATGTGTTTAAAGTCATTTCTGTGCCTGAAACGGGTCAAAATTGAAGCTTTTGAGTAAGCAAAACTCTGTAAAAATGGCAATTTTGGTCACTGTGAGGGTTTAAAAAGTGGTTATTCAACATGAGGCACGATCCAATTGACATTTTGAATCATTTTTGGTACAGTCCAAAAAATCAATTTTCGGATGAAAAACGATGACTCCGGATCCCTCGAACAATCCCAAAATGGTCAATATGGATGAAATTTTAACATTTAATCTTTTGACTCTAAATGACTGTTGGATGTGAATTATGACTTTGTCAACTAAAATAAGTGTGTTTTAAGTCATTTCTGTGCCTGAAACGGGTCAAAATTGAAGCTTTTGAGTAAGCAAAACTATGTACAAAATGGCAATTTTGGTTACTGTGAGGGTTTAAAAAGTGGTTATTCAACATGAGGCACGATCCAATTGCCATTTTGAATCATTTTTGGTACAGTCCAAAAAATCAATTTTCGGATGAAAAACGATGACTCCGGACCTGTCGAACGATCCCAAAATGGTCAATATGGACGAAATTTTAACATTTAATCTTTTGACTCTAAATGACTGTTGGATGTGAATTATGACTTTGTCAACTAAAATAAGTGTGTTTAAAGTCATTTCTGTGCCTGAAACGGGTCAAAATTGAAGCTTTTGAGTAAGCAAAACTCTGTAAAAATAGCAATTTTGGTCACTGTGAGGGTTTAAAAAGTGGTTATTCAACATGAGGCACGATCCAATTGACATTTTGAATCACTTTTTGGTACAGTCCAAAAAATCAATTTTCGGATGAAAAACGATGACTCCGGACCTGTCGAACGATCCCAAAATGGTCAATATGGATGAAATTTTAACATTTAATCTTTTGACTCTAAATGACTGTTGGATGTGAATTATGACTTTGTCAACTAAAATAAGTGTGCTTAAAGTCATTTCTGTGCCTGAAACGGGTCAAAATTGAAGCTTTTGAGTAAGAAAAACTCTGTAAAAATGGCAATTTTGGTCACTGTGAGGGTTTAAAAAGTGGTTATTCAACATGAGGCACGATCCAATTGCCATTTTGAATCATTTTTGGTACAGTCCAAAAAATCAATTTTCGGATGAAAAACGATGACTCCGGACCTGTCGAACGATCCCAAAATGGTCAATATGGATGAAATTTTAACATTTAATCTTTTGACTCTAAATGACTGTTGGATGTGAATTATGACTTTGTCAACTAAAATAAGTGTGTTTAAAGTCATTTCTGTGCCTGAAACGGGTCAAAATTGAAGCTTTTGAGTAAGCAAAACTCTGTAAAAATGGCAATTTTGGTCACTGTGAGGGTTTAAAAAGTGGTTATTCAACATGAGGCACGATCCAATTGACATTTTGAATCATTTTTGGTACAGTCCAAAAAAACAATTTTCGGATGAAAAACGATGACTCCGGACCAGTCGAACGATCCCAAAATGGTCAATATGGACAAAATTTTAACATTTAATCTTTTGACTCTAAATGACTGTTGGATGTGAATTATGACTTTGTCAACTAAAATAAGTGTGTTTAAAGTCATTTCTGTGCGTGAAACGGGTCAAAATTGAAGCTTTTGAGTAAGCAAAACTCTGTAAAAATGGCAATTTTGGTCACTGTGAGGGTTTAAAAAGTGGTTATTCAACATGAGGCACGATCCAATTGACATTTTGAATCATTTTTGGTACAGTCCAAAAAATCAATTTTCAGATGAAAAACGATGACTCCGGACCGGTCGAACGATCCCAAAATGGTCAATATGGATGAAATTTTAACATTTAATCTTTTGACTCTAAATGACTGTTGGATGTGAATTATGACTTTGTCAACTAAAATAAGTGTGTTTGAAGTCATTTCTGTGCCTGAAACGGGTCAAAATTGAAGCTTTTGAGTAATCAAAACTCTGTAAAAATGGCAATTTTGGTCACTGTGAGGGTTTAAAAAGTGGTTATTCAACATGAGGCACGATCCAATTGACATTTTGAATCATTTTTGGTACAGTCCAAAAAATCAATTTTCGGATGAAAAACGATGACTCCGGATCTGTCGAACAATCCCAAAATGGTCAATATGGATGAAATTTTAACATTTAATCTTTTGACTCTAAATGACTGTTGGATGTGAATTATGACTTTGTCAACTAAAATAAGTGTGTTTAAAGTCATTTCTGTGCCTGAAACGGGTAAAAATTGAAGCTTTTGAGTAAGCAAAACTATGTACAAAATGGCAATTTTGGTTACTGTGAGGGTTTAAAAAGTGGTTATTCAACGTGAGGCACGATCCAATTGCCATTTTGAATCATTTTTGGTACAGTCCAAAAAATCAATTTTCGGATGAAAAACGATGACTCCGGACCTGTCGAACGATCCCAAAATGGTCAATATGGATGAAATTTTAACATTTAATCTTTTGACTCTAAATGACTGTTGGATGTGAATTATGACTTTGTTAACTAAAATAAGTGTGTTTGAAGTCATTTCTGTGCCTGAAACGGGTCAAAATTGAAGCTTTTGAGTAAGCAAAACTCTGTAAAAATGGCAATTTTGGTCACTGTGAGGGTTTAAAAAGTGGTTATTCAACATGAGGCACGATCCAATTGACATTTTGAATCATTTTTGGTACAGTCCAAAAAATCAATTTTCGGATGAAAAACGATGACTCCGGACCTGTCGAACGATCCCAAAATGGTCAATATGGATGAAATTTTAACATTTAATCTTTTGACTCTAAATGACTGTTGGATGTGAATTATGACTTTGTCAACTAAAATAAATGTGTTTAAAGTCATTTCTGTGCCTGAAACGGGTCAAAATTGAAGCTTTTGAGTAAGCAAAACTCTGTAAAAATGGCAATTTTGGTCACTGTGAGGGTTTAAAAAGTGGTTATTCAACATGAGGCACGATCCAATTGACATTTTGAATCATTTTTGGTACAGTCCAAAAAATCAATTTTCGGATGAAAAACGATGACTCCGGATCTGTCGAACAATCCCAAAATGGTCAATATGGATGAAATTTTAACATTTAATCTTTTGACTCTAAATGACTGTTGGATGTGAATTATGACTTTGTCAACTAAAATAAGTGTGTTTTAAGTCATTTCTGTGCCTGAAACGGGTCAAAATTGAAGCTTTTGAGTAAGCAAAACTATGTACAAAATGGCAATTTTGGTTACTGTGAGGGTTTAAAAAGTGGTTATTCAACATGAGGCACGATCCAATTGCCATTTTGAATCATTTTTGGTACAGTCCAAAAAATCAATTTTCGGATGAAAAACGATGACTCCGGACCTGTCGAACGATCCCAAAATGGTCAATTTGGATGAAATTTTAACATTTAATCTTTTGACTCTAAATGACTGTTGGATGTGAATTATGACTTTGTCAACTAAAATAAGTGTGTTTAAAGTCATTTCTGTGCCTGAAACGGGTCAAAATTGAAGCTTTTGAGTAAGCAAAACTCTGTAAAAATGGCAATTTTGGTCACTGTGAGGGTTTAAAAAGTGGCTATTCAACATGAGGCACGATCCAATTGACATTTTGAATCATTTTTGGTACAGTCCAAAAAATTAATTTTCGGATGAAAAACGATGATTCCGGACCTGTCGAACAATCCCAAAATGGTCAATATGGATGAAATTTTAACATTTAATCTTTTGACTCTAAATGACTGTTGGATGTGAATTATGACTTTGTCAACTGAAATAAGTGTGTTTAAAGTCATTTCTGTGCCTGAAACGGGTCAAAATTGAAGCTTTTGAGTAAGCAAAACTATGTACAAAATGGCAATTTTGGTTACTGTGAGGGTTTAAAAAGTGGTTATTCAACATGAGGCACGATCCAATTGCCATTTTGAATCATTTTTGGTACAGTCCCAAAAATCAATTTTCGGATGAAAAACGATGACTCCGGACCTGTCGAACGATCCCAAAATGGTCAATATGGATGAAATTTTAACATTTAATCTTTTGACTCTAAATGACTGTTGGATGTGAATTATGACTTTGTCAACTAAAATAAGTGTGTTTGAAGTCATTTCTGTGCCTGAAACGGGTCAAAATTGAAGCTTTTGAGGAAGCAAAACTCTGTAAAAATGGCAATTTTGGTCACTGTGAGGGTTTAAAAAGTGGTTATTCAACATGAGGCACGATCCAATTGACATTTTGAATCATTTTTGGTACAGTCCAAAAAATCAATTTTCGGATGAAAAACGATGACTCCGGACCTGTCGAACAATCCCAAAATGGCCAATATGGATGAAATTTTAACATTTAATCTTTTGACTCTAAATGACTGTTGGATGTGAATTATGACTTTGTCAACTAAAATAAGTGTGTTTAAAGTCATTTCTGTGCCTGAAACGGGTCAAAATTGAAGCTTTTGAGTAAGCAAAACTCTGTAAAAATGGCAATTTTGGTCACTGTGAGGGTTTAAAAAGTGGCTATTCAACATGAGGCACGATCCAATTGACATTTTGAATCATTTTTGGTACAGTCCAAAAAATCAATTTTCGGATGAAAAACGATGACTCCGGATCTGTCGAACAATCCCAAAATGGTCAATATGGATGAAATTTTAACATTTAATCTTTTGACTCTAAATGACTGTTGGATGTGAATTATGACTTTGTCAACTAAAATAAGTGTGTTTTAAGTCATTTCTGTGCCTGAAACGGGTCAAAATTGAAGCTTTTGAGTAAGCAAAACTATGTACAAAATGGCAATTTTGGTTACTGTGAGGGTTTAAAAAGTGGTTATTCAACGTGAGGCACGATCCAATTGCCATTTTGAATCATTTTTGGTACAGTCCAAAAAATCAATTTTCGGATGAAAAACGATGACTCCGGACCTGTTGAACGATCCCAAAATGGTCAATATGGATGAAATTTTAACATTTAATCTTTTGACTCTAAATGACTGTTGGATGTGAATTATGACTTTGTTAACTAAAATGAGTGTGTTTGAAGTCATTTCTGTGCCTGAAACGGGTCAAAATTGAAGCTTTTGAGTAAGCAAAACTCTGTAAAAATGGCAATTTTGGTCACTGTGAGGGTTTAAAAAGTGGTTATTCAACATGAGGCACGATCCAATTGACATTTTGAATCATTTTTGGTACAGTCCAAAAAATCAATTTTCGGATGAAAAACGATGACTCCGGACCTGTCGAACGATCCCAAAATGGTCAATATGGATGAAATTTTAACATTTAATCTTTTGACTCTAAATGACTGTTGGATGTGAATTATGACTTTGTCAACTAAAATAAGTGTGTTTTAAGTCATTTCTGTGCCTGAAACGGGTCAAAATTGAAGCTTTTGAGTAAGCAAAGCTCTGTAAAAATGGCAATTTTGGTCACTGTGAGGGTTTAAAAAGTGGTTATTCAACATGAGGCACGATCCAATTGACATTTTGAATCATTTTTGGTACAGTCCAAAAAATCAATTTTCGGATGAAAAACGATGACTCCGGATCTGTCGAACAATCCCAAAATGGTCAATATGGATGAAATTTTAACATTTAATCTTTTGACTCTAAATGACTGTTGGATGTGAATTATGACTTTGTCAACTAAAATAAGTGTGTTTAAAGTCATTTCTGTGCCTGAAACGGGTCAAAATTGAAGCTTTTGAGTAAGCAAAACTATGTACAAAATGGCAATTTTGGTTACTGTGAGGGTTTAAAAAGTGGTTATTCAACATGAGGCACGATCCAATTGCCATTTTGAATCATTTTTGGTACAGTCCAAAAAATCAATTTTCGGATGAAAAACGATGACTCCGGACCTGTCGAACGATCCCAAAATGGTCAATATGGATGAAATTTTAACATTTAATCTTTTGACTCTAAATGACTGTTGGATGTGCATTATGACTTTGTCAACTAAAATAAGTGTGTTTAAAGTCATTTCTGTGCCTGAAACGGGTCAAAATTGAAGCTTTTGAGTAAGCAAAACTCTGAAAAAATGGCAATTTTGGTCACTGTGAGGGTTTAAAAAGTGGTTATTCAACATGAGGCACGATCCAATTGACATTTTGAATCATTTTTGGTACAGTCCAAAAAATTAATTTTCGGATGAAAAACGATGAATCCGGACCTGTCGAACAATCCCAAAATGGTCAATATGGATGAAATTTTAACATTTAATCTTTTGACTCTAAATGACTGTTGGATGTGAATTATGACTTTGTCAACTAAAATAAGTGTGTTTAAAGTCATTTCTGTGCCTGAAACGGGTCAAAATTGAAGCTTTTGAGTAAGCAAAACTATGTACAAAATGGCAATTTTGGTTACTGTGAGGGTTTAAAAAGTGGTTATTCAACATGAGGCACGATCCAATTGCCATTTTGAATCATTTTTGGTACAGTCCAAAAAATCAATTTTCGGATGAAAAACGATGACTCCGGACCTGTCGAACGATCCCAAAATGGCCAATATGGATGAAATTTTAACATTTAATCTTTTGACTCTAAATGACTGTTGGATGTGAATTATGACATTGTCAACTAAAATAAGTGTGTTTAAAGTCATTTCTGTGCCTGAAACGGGTCAAAATTGAAGCTTTTGAGTAAGCAAAACTCTGTAAAAATGGCAATTTTGGTCACTGTGAGGGTTTAAAAAGTGGTTATTCAACATGAGGCACGATCCAATTGACATTTTGAATCATTTTTGGTACAGTCCAAAAAATCAATTTTCGGATGAAAAACGATGACTCCGGACCTGTCGAACGATCCCAAAATGGTCAATATGGATGAAATTTTAACATTTAATCTTTTGACTCTAAATGACTGTTGGATGTGAATTATGACTTTGTCAACTAAAATAAGTGTGTTTTAAGTCATTTCTGTGCCTGAAACGGGTCAAAATTGAAGCTTTTGAGTAAGCAAAACTCTGTAAAAATGGCAATTTGGGTCACTGTGAGGGTTTAAAAAGTGGTTATTCAACATGAGGCACGATCCAATTGACATTTTGAATCATTTTTGGTACAGTCCAAAAAATCCATTTTCGGATGAAAAACGATGACTCCGGACCTGTCGAACGATCCTAAAAAGGGTCAATATGGATGAAATTTTAACATTTAATCTTTTGACTCTAAATGACTGTTGGATGTGAATTATGACTTTGTCAACTAAAATAAGTGTGTTTAAAGTTATTTCTGTGCCTGAAACGGGTCAAAATTGAAGCTTTTGAGTAAGCAAAACTCTGTAAAAATGGCAATTTTGGTCACTGTGAGGGTTTAAAAAGTGGTTATTCAACATGAGGCACGATCCAATTGACATTTTGAATCATTTTTGGTACAGTCCAAAAAATCAATTTTCGGATGAAAAACGATGACTCCGGACCTGTCGAACGATCCCAAAATGGTCAATATGGATGAAATTTTAACATTTAATCTTTTGACTCTAAATGACTGTTGGATATGAATTATGACTTTGTCAACTAAAATAAGTGTGTTTAAAGTCATTTCTGTGCCTGAAACGGGTCAAAATTTAAGCTTTTGAGTAAGCAAAACTCTGTAAAAATGGCAATTTTGGTCACTGTGAGGGTTTAAAAAGTGGCTATTCAACATGAGGCACGATCCAATTGACATTTTGAATCATTTTTGGTACAGTCCAAAAAATCAATTTTCGGATGAAAAACGATGACTCCGGACCTGTCGAACGATCCCAAAATGGTCAATATGGACAAAATTTTAACATTTAATCTTTTGACTCTAAATGACTGTTGGATGTGAATTATGACTTTGTCAACTAAAATAAGTGTGTTTAAAGTCATTTCTGTGCCTGAAACGGGTCAAAATTGAAGCTTTTGAGTAAGCAAAACTCTGTAAAAATGGCAATTTTGGTCACTGTGAGGGTTTAAAAAGTGGTTATTCAACATGAGGCACGATCCAATTGACATTTTGAATCATTTTTGGTACAGTCCAAAAAATCAATTTTCGGATGAAAAACGATGACTCCGGACCTGTCGAACGATCCCAAAATGGTCAATATGGATGAAATTTTAACATTTAATCTTTTGACTCTAAATGACTGTTGGATGTGAATTATGACTTCGACAACTAAAATAAGTGTGTTTGAAGTCATTTCTGTGCCTGAAACGGGTCAAAATTGAAGCTTTTGAGTAAGCAAAACTCTGTAAAAATGGCAATTTTGGTCACTGTGAGGGTTTAAAAAGTGGTTATTCAACATGAGGCACGATCCAATTGACATTTTGAATCATTTTTGGTACAGTCCAAAAAATCAATTTTCGGATGAAAAACGATGACTCCGGATCTGTCGAACAATCCCAAAATGGTCAATATGGATGAAATTTTAACATTTAATCTTTTGACTCTAAATGACTGTTGGATGTGAATTATGACTTTGTTAACTAAAATAAGTGTGTTTGAAGTCATTTCTGTGCCTGAAACGGGTCAAAATTGAAGCTTTTGAGTAAGCAAAACTCTGTAAAAATGGCAATTTTGGTCACTGTGAGGGTTTAAAAAGTGGTTATTCAACATGAGGCACGATCCAATTGACATTTTGAATCATTTTTGGTACAGTCCAAAAAATCAATTTTCGGATGAAAAACGATGACTCCAGGTCTGTCGAACAATCCCAAAATGGTGAATATGGATGAAATTTTAACATTTCATCTTTTGACTCTAAATGACTGTTGGATGTGAATTATGACTTTGTCAACTAAAATAAGTGTGTTTTAAGTCATTTCTGTGCCTGAAACGGGTCAAAATTGAAGCTTTTGAGTAAGCAAAGCTCTGTAAAAATGGCAATTTTGGTCACTGTGAGGGTTTAAAAAGTGGCTATTCAACATGAGGCACGATCCAATTGACATTTTGAATCATTTTTGGTACAGTCCAAAAAATCAATTTTCGGATGAAAAACGATGACTCCGGACCTGTCGAACGATCCCAAAATGGTCAATATAAATGAAATTTTAACATTTAATCTTTTGACTCTAAATGACTGTTGGATGTGAATTATGACTTTGTCAACTAAAATAAGTGTGTTTAAAGTCATTTCTGTGCCTGAAACGGGTCAAAATTGAAGCTTTTGAGTAAGAAAAACTCTGTAAAAATGGCAATTTTGGTCACTGTGAGGGTTTAAAAAGTGGTTATTCAACATGAGGCACGATCCAATTGACATTTTGAATCATTTTTGGTACAGTCCAAAAAATTAATTTTCGGATGAAAAACGATGAATCCGGACCTGTCGAACAATCCCAAAATGGTCAATATGGATGAAATTTTAACATTTAATCTTTTGACTCTAAATGACTGTTGGATGTGAATTATGACTTTGTCAACTAAAATAAGTGTGTTTAAAGTCATTTCTGTGCCTGAAACGGGTCAAAATTGAAGCTTTTGAGTAAGCAAAACTATGTACAAAATGGCAATTTTGGTTACTGTGAGGGTTTAAAAAGTGGTTATTCAACATGAGGCACGATCCAATTGACATTTTGAATCATTTTTGGTACAGTCCAAAAAATCAATTTTCGGATGAAAAACGATGACTCCGGACCTGTCGAACGATCCCAAAATGGTCAATATGGATGAAATTTGAACATTTAATCTTTTGACTCTAAATGACTGTTGGATGTGAATTCTGACTTTGTCAACTAAAATAAGTGTGTTTAAAGTTATTTCTGTGCCTGAAACGGGTCAAAATTGAAGCTTTTGAGTAAGCAAAACTCTGTAAAAATAGCAATTTTGGTCACTGTGAGGGTTTAAAAAGTGGTTATTCAACATGAGGCACGATCCAATTGACATTTTGAATCACTTTTTGGTACAGTCCAAAAAATCAATTTTCGGATGAAAAACGATGACTCCGGACCTGTCGAACGATCCCAAAATGGTTAATATGGATGAAATTTTAACATTTGATCTTTTGACTCTAAATGACTGTTGGATGTGAATTATGACTTTATCAACTAAAATAAGTGTGTTTAAAGTCATATCTGTGCCTGAAACAGGTAAAAATTGAAGCTTTTGAGTAAGCAAAACTCTGTAAAAATGGCAATTTTGGTCACTGTGAGGGTTTAAAAAGTGGTTATTCAACATGAGGCACGATCCAATTGACATTTTGAATCATTTTTGGTACAGTCCAAAAAATCAATTTTCGGATGAAAAACGATGACTCCGGACCTGTCGAACGATCCTAAAAAGGGTCAATATGGATGAAATTTTAACATTTAATCTTTTGACTCTAAATGACTGTTGGATGTGAATTATGACTTTGTCAACTAAAATAAGTGTGTTTAAAGTTATTTCTGTGCCTGAAACGGGTCAAAATTGAAGCTTTTGAGTAAGCAAAACTCTGTAAAAATGGCAATTTTGGTCACTGTGAGGGTTTAAAAAGTGGTTATTCAACATGAGGCACGATCCAATTGACATTTTGAATCATTTTTGGTACAGTCCAAAAAATCAATTTTCGGATGAAAAACGATGACTCCGGACCTGTCGAACGATCCCAAAATGGTCAATATGGATGAAATTTTAACATTTAATCTTTTGACTCTAAATGACTGTTGGATATGAATTATGACTTTGTCAACTAAAATAAGTGTGTTTAAAGTCATTTCTGTGCCTGAAACGGGTCAAAATTGAAGCTTTTGAGTAAGCAAAACTCTGTAAAAATGGCAATTTAGGTCACTGTGAGGGTTTAAAAAGTGGTTATTCAACATGAGGCACGATCCAATTGACATTTTGAATCATTTTTGGTACAGTCCAAAAAATCAATTTTCGGATGAAAAACAATGACTCCGGACCTGTCGAACGATCCCAAAATGGTCAATATGGATGAAATTTTAACATTTAATCTTTTGACTCTAAATTACTGTTGGATGTGAATTATGACTTTGTCAACTAAAATAAGTGTGTTTAAAGTCATTTCTGCGCCTGAAACGGGTCAAAATTTAAGCTTTTGAGTAAGCAAAACTCTGTAAAAATGGCAATTTTGGTCACTGTGAGGGTTTAAAAAGTGGCTATTCAACATGAGGCACGATCCAATTGACATTTTGAATCATTTTTGGTACAGTCCAAAAAATTAATTTTCGGATGAAAAACGATGACTCCGGACCTGTCGAACGATCCCAAAATGGTCAATATGGACAAAATTTTAACATTTAATCTTTTGACTCTAAATGACTGTTGGATGTGAATTATGACTTTGTCAACTAAAATAAGTGTGTTTAAAGTCATTTCTGTGCCTGAAACGGGTCAAAATTGAAGCTTTTGAGTAAGCAAAACTCTGTAAAAATGGCAATTTTGGTCACTGTGAGGGTTTAAAAAGTGGTTATTCAACATGAGGCACGATCCAATTGACATTTTGAATCATTTTTGGTACAGTCCAAAAAATCAATTTTCGGATGAAAAACGATGACTCCGGACCTGTCGAACGATCCCAAAATGGTCAATATGGATGAAATTTTAACATTTAATCTTTTGACTCTAAATGACTGTTGGATGTGAATTATGACTTCGCCAACTAAAATAAGTGTGTTTGAAGTCATTTCTGTGCCTGAAACGGGTCAAAATTGAAGCTTTTGAGTAAGCAAAACTCTGTAAAAATGGCAATTTTGGTCACTGTGAGGGTTTAAAAAGTGGTTATTCAACATGAGGCACGATCCAATTGACATTTTGAATCATTTTTGGTACAGTCCAAAAAATCAATTTTCGGATGAAAAACGATGACTCCGGATCTGTCGAACAATCCCAAAATGGTCAATATGGATGAAATTTTAACATTTAATCTTTTGACTCTAAATGACTGTTGGATGTGAATTATGACTGTGTCAACTAAAATAAGTGTGTTTAAAGTCATTTCTGTGCCTGAAACGGGTCAAAATTGAAGCTTTTGAGTAAGCAAAACTATGTACAAAATGGCAATTTTGGTTACTGTGAGGGTTTAAAAAGTGGTTATTCAACATGAGGCACGATCCAATTGCCATTTTGAATCATTTTTGGTACAGTCCAAAAAATCAATTTTCGGATGAAAAACGATGACTCCGGACCTGTCGAACGATCCCAAAATGGTCAA
Organism: Lissotriton vulgaris; assembly: GCF_964263255.1. NCBI lineage: Eukaryota > Metazoa > Chordata > Amphibia > Caudata > Salamandridae > Lissotriton > Lissotriton vulgaris. Next base: position 616,682 of record NW_028241576.1, read on the forward strand.
TATGGATGAAATTTTAACATTTAATCTTTTGACTCTAAATGACTGTTGGATGTGAATTATGACTTTGTCAACTAAAATAAGTGTGTTTGAAGTCATTTCTGTGCCTGAAACGGGTCAAAATTGAAGCTTTTGAGTAAGCAAAACTATGTACAAAATGGCAATTTTGGTTACTGTGAGGGTTTAAAAAGTGGTTATTCAACATGAGGCACGATCCAATTGCCATTTTGAATCATTTTTGGTACAGTCCAAAAAATCAATTTTCGGATGAAAAACGATGACTCCGGACCTGTCGAACGATCCCAAAATGGTCAATATGGATGAAATTTTAACATTTAATCTTTTGACTCTAAATGACTGTTGGATGTGAATTATGACTTTGTCAACTAAAATAAGTGTGTTTGAAGTCATTTCTGTGCCTGAAACGGGTCAAAATTGAAGCTTTTGAGTAAGCAAAACTCTGTAAAAATGGCAATTTTGGTCACTGTGAGGGTTTAAAAAGTGGTTATTCAACATGAGGCACGATCCAATTGACATTTTGAATCATTTTTGGTACAGTCCAAAAAATTAATTTTCGGATGAAAAACGATGAATCCGGACCTGTCGAACAATCCCAAAATGGTCAATATGGATGAAATTTTAACATTTAATCTTTTGACTCTAAATGACTGTTGGATGTGAATTATGACTTTGTCAACTAAAATAAGTGTGTTTAAAGTCATTTCTGTGCCTGAAACGGGTCAAAATTGAAGCTTTTGAGTAAGCAAAACTCTGTAAAAATGGCAATTTTGGTCACTGTGAGGGTTTAAAAAGTGGTTCTTCAACATGAGGCACGATCCAATTGACATTTTGAATCATTTTTGGTACAGTCCAAAAAATCAATTTTCGGATGAAAAATGATGACTCCGGACCTGTCGAACAATCCCAAAATGGTCAATATGGATGAAATTTTAACATTTAATCTTTTGACTCTAAATGACTGTTGGATGTGAATTATGACTTTGTCAACTAAAATAATTGTGTTTAAAGTCATTTCTGTGCCTGAAACGGGTCAAAATTGAAGCTTTTGAGTAAGCAAAACTCTGTAAAAATGGCAATTTTGGTCACTGTGAGGGTTTAAAAAGTGGTTATTCAACATGAGGCACGATCCAATTGACATTTTGAATCATTTTTGGTACAGTCCAAAAAATCAATTTTCGGATGAAAAACGATGACTCCGGATCTGTCGAACAATCCCAAAATGGTCAATATGGATGAAATTTTAACATTTAATCTTTTGACTCTAAATGACTGTTGGATGTGAATTATGACTGTGTCAACTAAAATAAGTGTGTTTAAAGTCATTTCTGTGCCTGAAACGGGTCAAAATTGAAGCTTTTGATTAAGCAAAACTATGTACAAAATGGCAATTTTGGTTACTGTGAGGGTTTAAAAAGTGGTTATTCAACATGAGGCACGATCCAATTGCCATTTTGAATCATTTTTGGTACAGTCCAAAAAATCAATTTTCGGATGAAAAACGATGACTCCGGACCTGTCGAACGATCCCAAAATGGTCAATATGGATGAAATTTTAACATTTAATCTTTTGACTCTAAATGACTGTTGGATGTGAATTATGACTTTGTCAACTAAAATAAGTGTGTTTGAAGTCATTTCTGTGCCTGAAACGGGTCAAAATTGAAGCTTTTGAGTAAGCAAAACTCTGTAAAAATGGCAATTTTGGTCACTGTGAGGGTTTAAAAAGTGGTTATTCAACATGAGGCACGATCCAATTGACATTTTGAATCATTTTTGGTACAGTCCAAAAAATCAATTTTCGGATGAAAAACGATGACTCCGGACCTGTCGAACAATCCCAAAATGGCCAATATGGATGAAATTTTAACATTTAATCTTTTGACTCTAAATGACTGTTGGATGTGAATTATGACTTTGTCAACTAAAATAAGTGTGTTTAAAGTCATTTCTGTGCCTGAAACGGGTCAAAATTGAAGCTTTTGAGTAAGCAAAACTCTGTAAAAATGGCAATTTTGGTCACTGTGAGGGTTTAAAAAGTGGCTATTCAACATGAGGCACGATCCAATTGACATTTTGAATCATTTTTGGTACAGTCCAAAAAATCAATTTTCGGATGAAAAACGATGACTCCGGACCTGTCGAACGATCCCAAAATGGTCAATATGGATGAAATTTTAACATTTAATCTTTTGACTCTAAATGACTGTTGGATGTGAATTATGACTTTGTCAACTAAAATAAGTGTGTTTAAAGTCAATTCTGTGCCTGAAACGGGTCAAAATTGAAGCTTTTGAGTAAGCAAAACTCTGTAAAAATGGCAATTTTGGTCACTGTGAGGGTTTAAAAAGTGGTTATTCAACATGAGGCACGATCCAATTGACATTTTGAATCATTTTTGGTACAGTCCAAAAAATCAATTTTCGGATGAAAAACGATGACTCCGGATCTGTCGAACAATCCCAAAATGGTCAATATGGATGAAATTTTAACATTTAATCTTTTGACTCTAAATGACTGTTGGATGTGAATTATGACTTTGTCAACTAAAATAAGTGTGTTTAAAGTCATTTCTGTGTCTGAAACGGGTCAAAATTGAAGCTTTTGAGTAAGCAAAACTATGTACAAAATGGCAATTTTGGTTACTGTGAGGGTTTAAAAAGTGGTTATTCAACATGAGGCACGATCCAATTGCCATTTTGAATCATTTTTGGTACAGTCCAAAAAATCAATTTTCGGATGAAAAACGATGACTCCGGACCTGTCGAACGATCCCAAAATGGTCAATATGGATGAAATTTTAACATTTAATCTTTTGACTCTAAATGACTGTTGGATGTGAATTATGACTTTGTCAACTAAAATAAGTGTGTTTGAAGTCATTTCTGTGCCTGAAACGGGTCAAAATTGAAGCTTTTGAGTAAGCAAAACTCTGTAAAAATGGCAATTTTGGTCACTGTGAGGGTTTAAAAAGTGGTTATTCAACATGAGGCACGATCCAATTGACATTTTGAATCATTTTTGGTACAGTCCAAAAAATCAATTTTCGGATGAAAAACGATGACTCCGGACCTGTCGAACAATCCCAAAATGGCCAATATGGATGAAATTTTAACATTTAATCTTTTGACTCTAAATGACTGTTGGATGTGAATTATGACTTTGTCAACTAAAATAAGTGTGTTTAAAGTCATTTCTGTGCCTGAAATGGGTCAAAATTGAAGCTTTTGAGTAAGCAAAACTCTGTAAAAATGGCAATTTTGGTCACTGTGAGGGTTTAAAAAGTGGCTATTCAACATGAGGCACGATCCAATTGACATTTTGAATCATTTTTGGTACAGTCCAAAAAATCAATTTTCGGATGAAAAACGATGACTCCTGACCTGTCGAACGATCCCAAAATGGTCAATATGGATGAAATGTTAACATTTAATCTTTTGACTCTAAATGACTGTTGGATGTGAATTATGACTTTGTCAACTAAAATAAGTGTGTTTAAAGTCATTTCTGTGCCTGAAACGGGTCAAAATTGAAGCTTTTGAGTAAGAAAAACTCTGTAAAAATGGCAATTTTGGTCACTGTGAGGGTTTAAAAAGTGGTTATTCAACATGAGGCACGATCCAATTGACATTTTGAATCATTTTTGGTACAGTCCAAAAAATTAATTTTCGGATGAAAAACGATGAATCCGGACCTGTCGAACAATCCCAAAATGGTCAATATGGATGAAATTTTAACATTTAATCTTTTGACTCTAAATGACTGTTGGATGTGAATTATGACTTTGTCAACTAAAATAAGTGTGTTTAAAGTCATTTCTGTGCCTGAAACGGGTCAAAATTGAAGCTTTTGAGTAAGCAAAACTCTGTAAAAATGGCAATTTTGGTCACTGTGAGGGTTTAAAAAGTGGTTCTTCAACATGAGGCACGATCCAATTGACATTTTGAATCATTTTTGGTACAGTCCAAAAAATCAATTTTCGGATGAAAAACGATGACTCCGGATCTGTCGAACAATCCCAAAATGGTGAATATGGATGAAATTTTAACATTTCATCTTTTGACTCTAAATGACTGTTGGATGTGAATTATGACTTTGTCAACTAAAATAAGTGTGTTTTAAGTCATTTCTGTGCCTGAAACGGGTCAAAATTGAAGCTTTTGAGTAAGCAAAGCTCTGTAAAAATGGCAATTTTGGTCACTGTGAGGGTTTAAAAAGTGGTTATTCAACATGAGGCACGATCCAATTGACATTTTGAATCATTTTTGGTACAGTCCAAAAAATCAATTTTCGGATGAAAAACGATGACTCCGGACCTGTCGAACGATCCCAAAATGGTCAATATGGATGAAATTTTAACATTTAATCTTTTGACTCTAAATGACTGTTGGATGTGCATTATGACTTTGTCAACTAAAATAAGTGTGTTTAAAGTCATTTCTGTGCCTGAAACGGGTCAAAATTGAAGCTTTTGAGTAAGCAAAACTCTGTAAAAATGGCAATTTTGGTCACTGTGAGGGTTTAAAAAGTGGCTATTCAACATGAGGCACGATCCAATTGACATTTTGAATCATTTTTGGTACAGTCCAAAAAATCAATTTTCGGATGAAAAACGATGACTCCGGACCTGTCGAACGATCCCAAAATGGTCAATATAAATGAAATTTTAACATTTAATCTTTTGACTCTAAATGACTGTTGGATGTGAATTATGACTTTGTCAACTAAAATAAGTGTGTTTAAAGTCATTTCTGTGCCTGAAACGGGTCAAAATTGAAGCTTTTGAGTAAGAAAAACTCTGTAAAAATGGCAATTTTGGTCACTGTGAGGGTTTAAAAAGTGGTTATTCAACATGAGGCACGATCCAATTGACATTTTGAATCATTTTTGGTACAGTCCAAAAAATTAATTTTCGGATGAAAAACGATGAATCCGGACCTGTCGAACAATCCCAAAATGGTCAATATGGATGAAATTTTAACATTTAATCTTTTGACTCTAAATGACTGTTGGATGTGAATTATGACTTTGTCAACTAAAATAAGTGTGTTTAAAGTCATTTCTGTGCCTGAAACGGGTCAAAATTGAAGCTTTTGAGTAAGCAAAACTATGTACAAAATGGCAATTTTGGTTACTGTGAGGGTTTAAAAAGTGGTTATTCAACATGAGGCACGATCCAATTGACATTTTGAATCATTTTTGGTACAGTCCAAAAAATCAATTTTCGGATGAAAAACGATGACTCCGGACCTGTCGAACGATCCCAAAATGGTCAATATGGATGAAATTTGAACATTTAATCTTTTGACTCTAAATGACTGTTGGATGTGAATTCTGACTTTGTCAACTAAAATAAGTGTGTTTAAAGTTATTTCTGTGCCTGAAACGGGTCAAAATTGAAGCTTTTGAGTAAGCAAAACTCTGTAAAAATAGCAATTTTGGTCACTGTGAGGGTTTAAAAAGTGGTTATTCAACATGAGGCACGATCCAATTGACATTTTGAATCACTTTTTGGTACAGTCCAAAAAATCAATTTTCGGATGAAAAACGATGACTCCGGACCTGTCGAACGATCCCAAAATGGTTAATATGGATGAAATTTTAACATTTGATCTTTTGACTCTAAATGACTGTTGGATGTGAATTATGACTTTATCAACTAAAATAAGTGTGTTTAAAGTCATATCTGTGCCTGAAACAGGTAAAAATTGAAGCTTTTGAGTAAGCAAAACTCTGTAAAAATGGCAATTTTGGTCACTGTGAGGGTTTAAAAAGTGGTTATTCAACATGAGGCACGATCCAATTGACATTTTGAATCATTTTTGGTACAGTCCAAAAAATCAATTTTCGGATGAAAAACGATGACTCCGGACCTGTCGAACGATCCTAAAAAGGGTCAATATGGATGAAATTTTAACATTTAATCTTTTGACTCTAAATGACTGTTGGATGTGAATTATGACTTTGTCAACTAAAATAAGTGTGTTTAAAGTTATTTCTGTGCCTGAAACGGGTCAAAATTGAAGCTTTTGAGTAAGCAAAACTCTGTAAAAATGGCAATTTTGGTCACTGTGAGGGTTTAAAAAGTGGTTATTCAACATGAGGCACGATCCAATTGACATTTTGAATCATTTTTGGTACAGTCCAAAAAATCAATTTTCGGATGAAAAACGATGACTCCGGACCTGTCGAACGATCCCAAAATGGTCAATATGGATGAAATTTTAACATTTAATCTTTTGACTCTAAATGACTGTTGGATATGAATTATGACTTTGTCAACTAAAATAAGTGTGTTTAAAGTCATTTCTGTGCCTGAAACGGGTCAAAATTGAAGCTTTTGAGTAAGCAAAACTCTGTAAAAATGGCAATTTAGGTCACTGTGAGGGTTTAAAAAGTGGTTATTCAACATGAGGCACGATCCAATTGACATTTTGAATCATTTTTGGTACAGTCCAAAAAATCAATTTTCGGATGAAAAACAATGACTCCGGACCTGTCGAACGATCCCAAAATGGTCAATATGGATGAAATTTTAACATTTAATCTTTTGACTCTAAATTACTGTTGGATGTGAATTATGACTTTGTCAACTAAAATAAGTGTGTTTAAAGTCATTTCTGCGCCTGAAACGGGTCAAAATTTAAGCTTTTGAGTAAGCAAAACTCTGTAAAAATGGCAATTTTGGTCACTGTGAGGGTTTAAAAAGTGGCTATTCAACATGAGGCACGATCCAATTGACATTTTGAATCATTTTTGGTACAGTCCAAAAAATCAATTTTCGGATGAAAAACGATGACTCCGGACCTGTCGAACGATCCCAAAATGGTCAATATGGACAAAATTTTAACATTTAATCTTTTGACTCTAAATGACTGTTGGATGTGAATTATGACTTTGTCAACTAAAATAAGTGTGTTTAAAGTCATTTCTGTGCCTGAAACGGGTCAAAATTGAAGCTTTTGAGTAAGCAAAACTCTGTAAAAATGGCAATTTTGGTCACTGTGAGGGTTTAAAAAGTGGTTATTCAACATGAGGCACGATCCAATTGACATTTTGAATCATTTTTGGTACAGTCCAAAAAATCAATTTTCGGATGAAAAACGATGACTCCGGACCTGTCGAACGATCCCAAAATGGTCAATATGGATGAAATTTTAACATTTAATCTTTTGACTCTAAATGACTGTTGGATGTGAATTATGACTTCGCCAACTAAAATAAGTGTGTTTGAAGTCATTTCTGTGCCTGAAACGGGTCAAAATTGAAGCTTTTGAGTAAGCAAAACTCTGTAAAAATGGCAATTTTGGTCACTGTGAGGGTTTAAAAAGTGGTTATTCAACATGAGGCACGATCCAATTGACATTTTGAATCATTTTTGGTACAGTCCAAAAAATCAATTTTCGGATGAAAAACGATGACTCCGGATCTGTCGAACAATCCCAAAATGGTCAATATGGATGAAATTTTAACATTTAATCTTTTGACTCTAAATGACTGTTGGATGTGAATTATGACTGTGTCAACTAAAATAAGTGTGTTTAAAGTCATTTCTGTGCCTGAAACGGGTCAAAATTGAAGCTTTTGAGTAAGCAAAACTATGTACAAAATGGCAATTTTGGTTACTGTGAGGGTTTAAAAAGTGGTTATTCAACATGAGGCACGATCCAATTGCCATTTTGAATCATTTTTGGTACAGTCCAAAAAATCAATTTTCGGATGAAAAACGATGACTCCGGACCTGTCGAACGATCCCAAAATGGTCAATATGGATGAAATTTTAACATTTAATCTTTTGACTCTAAATGACTGTTGGATGTGAATTATGACTTTGTCAACTAAAATAAGTGTGTTTGAAGTCATTTCTGTGCCTGAAACGGGTCAAAATTGAAGCTTTTGAGTAAGCAAAACTATGTACAAAATGGCAATTTTGGTTACTGTGAGGGTTTAAAAAGTGGTTATTCAACATGAGGCACGATCCAATTGCCATTTTGAATCATTTTTGGTACAGTCCAAAAAATCAATTTTCGGATGAAAAACAATGACTCCGGACCTGTCGAACGATCCCAAAATGGTCAATATGGATGAAATTTTAACATTTAATCTTTTGACTCTAAATGACTGTTGGATGTGAATTATGACTTTGTCAACTAAAATAAGTGTGTTTGAAGTCATTTCTGTGCCTGAAACGGGTCAAAATTGAAGCTTTTGAGTAAGCAAAACTCTGTAAAAATGGCAATTTTGGTCACTGTGAGGGTTTAAAAAGTGGTTATTCAACATGAGGCACGATCCAATTGACATTTTGAATCATTTTTGGTACAGTCCAAAAAATCAATTTTCGGATGAAAAACGATGACTCCGGACCTGTCGAACAATCCCAAAATGGCCAATATGGATGAAATTTTAACATTTAATCTTTTGACTCTAAATGACTGTTGGATGTGAATTATGACTTTGTCAACTAAAATAAGTGTGTTTAAAGTCATTTCTGTGCCTGAAACGGGTCAAAATTGAAGCTTTTGAGTAAGCAAAACTCTGTAAAAATGGCAATTTTGGTCACTGTGAGGGTTTAAAAAGTGGCTATTCAACATGAGGCACGATCCAATTGACATTTTGAATCATTTTTGGTACAGTCCAAAAAATCAATTTTCGGATGAAAAACGATGACTCCTGACCTGTCGAACGATCCCAAAATGGTCAATATGGATGAAATTTTAACATTTAATCTTTTGACTCTAAATGACTGTTGGATGTGAATTATGACTTTGTCAACTAAAATAAGTGTGTTTAAAGTCATTTCTGTGCCTGAAACGGGTCAAAATTGAAGCTTTTGAGTAAGAAAAACTCTGTAAAAATGGCAATTTTGGTCACTGTGAGGGTTTAAAAAGTGGTTATTCAACATGAGGCACGATCCAATTGACATTTTGAATCATTTTTGGTACAGTCCAAAAAATTAATTTTCGGATGAAAAACGATGAATCCGGACCTGTCGAACAATCCCAAAATGGTCAATATGGATGAAATTTTAACATTTAATCTTTTGACTCTAAATGACTGTTGGATGTGAATTATGACTTTGTCAACTAAAATAAGTGTGTTTAAAGTAATTTCTGTGCCTGAAACGGGTCAAAATTGAAGCTTTTGAGTAAGCAAAACTCTGTAAAAATGGCAATTTTGGTCACTGTGAGGGTTTAAAAAGTGGTTCTTCAACATGAGGCACGATCCAATTGACATTTTGAATCATTTTTGGTACAGTCCAAAAAATCAATTTTCGGATGAAAAACGATGACTCCGGACCTGTCGAACAATCCCAAAATGGTCAATATGGATGAAATTTTAACATTTAATCTTTTGACTCTAAATGACTGTTGGATGTGAATTATGACTTTGTCAACTAAAATAATTGTGTTTAAAGTCATTTCTGTGCCTGAAACGGGTCAAAATTGAAGCTTTTGAGTAAGCAAAACTCTGTAAAAATGGCAATTTTGGTCACTGTGAGGGTTTAAAAAGTGGTTATTCAACATGAGGCACGATCCAATTGACATTTTGAATCATTTTTGGTACAGTCCAAAAAATCAATTTTCGGATGAAAAACGATGACTCCGGATCTGTCGAACAATCCCAAAATGGTCAATATGGATGAAATTTTAACATTTAATCTTTTGACTCTAAATGACTGTTGGATGTGAATTATGACTGTGTCAACTAAAATAAGTGTGTTTAAAGTCATTTCTGTGCCTGAAACGGGTCAAAATTGAAGCTTTTGATTAAGCAAAACTATGTACAAAATGGCAATTTTGGTTACTGTGAGGGTTTAAAAAGTGGTTATTCAACATGAGGCACGATCCAATTGCCATTTTGAATCATTTTTGGTACAGTCCAAAAAATCAATTTTCGGATGAAAAACGATGACTCCGGACCTGTCGAACGATCCCAAAATGGTCAATATGGATGAAATTTTAACATTTAATCTTTTGACTCTAAATGACTGTTGGATGTGAATTATGACTTTGTCAACTAAAATAAGTGTGTTTGAAGTCATTTCTGTGCCTGAAACGGGTCAAAATTGAAGCTTTTGAGTAAGCAAAACTCTGTAAAAATGGCAATTTTGGTCACTGTGAGGGTTTAAAAAGTGGTTATTCAACATGAGGCACGATCCAATTGACATTTTGAATCATTTTTGGTACAGTCCAAAAAATCAATTTTCGGATGAAAAACGATGACTCCGGACCTGTCGAACAATCCCAAAATGGCCAATATGGATGAAATTTTAACATTTAATCTTTTGACTCTAAATGACTGTTGGATGTGAATTATGACTTTGTCAACTAAAATAAGTGTGTTTAAAGTCATTTCTGTGCCTGAAACGGGTCAAAATTGAAGCTTTTGAGTAAGCAAAACTCTGTAAAAATGGCAATTTTGGTCACTGTGAGGGTTTAAAAAGTGGCTATTCAACATGAGGCACGATCCAATTGACATTTTGAATCATTTTTGGTACAGTCCAAAAAATCAATTTTCGGATGAAAAACGATGACTCCGGACCTGTCGAACGATCCCAAAATGGTCAATATGGATGAAATTTTAACATTTAATCTTTTGACTCTAAATGACTGTTGGATGTGAATTATGACTTTGTCAACTAAAATAAGTGTGTTTAAAGTCAATTCTGTGCCTGAAACGGGTCAAAATTGAAGCTTTTGAGTAAGCAAAACTCTGTAAAAATGGCAATTTTGGTCACTGTGAGGGTTTAAAAAGTGGTTATTCAACATGAGGCACGATCCAATTGACATTTTGAATCATTTTTGGTACAGTCCAAAAAATCAATTTTCGGATGAAAAACGATGACTCCGGATCTGTCGAACAATCCCAAAATGGTCAATATGGATGAAATTTTAACATTTAATCTTTTGACTCTAAATGACTGTTGGATGTGAATTATGACTTTGTCAACTAAAATAAGTGTGTTTAAAGTCATTTCTGTGTCTGAAACGGGTCAAAATTGAAGCTTTTGAGTAAGCAAAACTATGTACAAAATGGCAATTTTGGTTACTGTGAGGGTTTAAAAAGTGGTTATTCAACATGAGGCACGATCCAATTGCCATTTTGAATCATTTTTGGTACAGTCCAAAAAATCAATTTTCGGATGAAAAACGATGACTCCGGACCTGTCGAACGATCCCAAAATGGTCAATATGGATGAAATTTTAACATTTAATCTTTTGACTCTAAATGACTGTTGGATGTGAATTATGACTTTGTCAACTAAAATAAGTGTGTTTGAAGTCATTTCTGTGCCTGAAACGGGTCAAAATTGAAGCTTTTGAGTAAGCAAAACTCTGTAAAAATGGCAATTTTGGTCACTGTGAGGGTTTAAAAAGTGGTTATTCAACATGAGGCACGATCCAATTGACATTTTGAATCATTTTTGGTACAGTCCAAAAAATCAATTTTCGGATGAAAAACGATGACTCCGGACCTGTCGAACAATCCCAAAATGGCCAATATGGATGAAATTTTAACATTTAATCTTTTGACTCTAAATGACTGTTGGATGTGAATTATGACTTTGTCAACTAAAATAAGTGTGTTTAAAGTCATTTCTGTGCCTGAAATGGGTCAAAATTGAAGCTTTTGAGTAAGCAAAACTCTGTAAAAATGGCAATTTTGGTCACTGTGAGGGTTTAAAAAGTGGCTATTCAACATGAGGCACGATCCAATTGACATTTTGAATCATTTTTGGTACAGTCCAAAAAATCAATTTTCGGATGAAAAACGATGACTCCTGACCTGTCGAACGATCCCAAAATGGTCAATATGGATGAAATGTTAACATTTAATCTTTTGACTCTAAATGACTGTTGGATGTGAATTATGACTTTGTCAACTAAAATAAGTGTGTTTAAAGTCATTTCTGTGCCTGAAACGGGTCAAAATTGAAGCTTTTGAGTAAGAAAAACTCTGTAAAAATGGCAATTTTGGTCACTGTGAGGGTTTAAAAAGTGGTTATTCAACATGAGGCACGATCCAATTGACATTTTGAATCATTTTTGGTACAGTCCAAAAAATTAATTTTCGGATGAAAAACGATGAATCCGGACCTGTCGAACAATCCCAAAATGGTCAATATGGATGAAATTTTAACATTTAATCTTTTGACTCTAAATGACTGTTGGATGTGAATTATGACTTTGTCAACTAAAATAAGTGTGTTTAAAGTCATTTCTGTGCCTGAAACGGGTCAAAATTGAAGCTTTTGAGTAAGCAAAACTCTGTAAAAATGGCAATTTTGGTCACTGTGAGGGTTTAAAAAGTGGTTCTTCAACATGAGGCACGATCCAATTGACATTTTGAATCATTTTTGGTACAGTCCAAAAAATCAATTTTCGGATGAAAAACGATGACTCCGGACCTGTCGAACAATCCCAAAATGGTCAATATGGATGAAATTTTAACATTTAATCTTTTGACTCTAAATGACTGTTGGATGTGAATTATGACTTTGTCAACTAAAATAAGTGTGTTTAAAGTCATTTCTGTGCCTGAAACGGGTCAAAATTGAAGCTTTTGAGTAAGCAAAACTCTGTAAAAATGGCAATTTTGGTCACTGCAAGGGTTTAAAAAGTGGTTATTCAACATGAGGCACGATCCAATGGACATTTTGAATCATTTTTGGTACAGTCCAAAAAATCAATTTTCGGATGAAAAACGATGACTCCGGACCTGTCGAACGATCCCAAAATGGTCAATATGGATGAAATTTGAACATTTAATCTTTTGACTCTAAATGACTGTTGGATGTGAATTCTGACTTTGTCAACTAAAATAAGTGTGTTTAAAGTTATTTCTGTGCCTGAAACGGGTCAAAATTGAAGCTTTTGAGTAAGCAAAACTCTGTAAAAATAGCAATTTTGGTCACTGTGAGGGTTTAAAAAGTGGTTATTCAACATGAGGCACGATCCAATTGACATTTTGAATCACTTTTTGGTACAGTCCAAAAAATCCATTTTCGGATGAAAAACGATGACTCCGGACCTGTCGAACGATCCCAAAATGGTTAATATGGATGACATTTTAACATTTGATCTTTTGACTCTAAATGACTGTTGGATGTGAATTATGACTTTGTCAACTAAAATAAGTGTGTTTAAAGTTATTTCTGTGCCTGAAACGGGTCAAAATTGAAGCTTTTGAGTAAGCAAAACTCTGTAAAAATGGCAATTTTGGTCACTGTGAGGGTTTAAAAAGTGGTTATTCAACATGAGGCACGATCCAATTGACATTTTGAATCATTTTTGGTACAGTCCAAAAAATAAATTTTCGGATGAAAAACAAGACTCCGGACCTGTCGAACAATCCCAAAATGGTCAATATGGATGAAATTTTAACATTTAATCTTCTGACTCTAAATGACTGTTGGATGTGAATTATGACTTTGTCAACTAAAATAAGTGTGTTTAAAGTCATTTCTGTGCCTGAAACGGGTCAAAATTGAAGCTTTTGAGTAAGCAAAACTCTGTAAAAATGGCAATTTTGGTCACTGTGAGGGTTTAAAAAGTGGTTATTCAACATGAGGCACGATCCAATTGACATTTTGAATCATTTTTGGTACAGTCCAAAAAATCAATTTTCGGATGAAAAACGATGACTCCGGACCTGTCGAACGATCCCAAAATGGTCAATATGGATGAAATTTTAACATTTAATCTTTTGACTCTAAATTACTGTTGGATGTGAATTATGACTTTGTCAACTAAAATAAGTATGTTTAAAGTCATTTCTGTGCCTGAAACAGGTCAAAATTGAAGCTTTTGAGTAAGCAAAACTCTGTAAAAATGGCAATTTTGGTCACTGTGAGGGTTTAAAAAGTGGTTATTCAACATGAGGCACGATCCAATTGACATTTTGAATCATTTTTGGTAGAGTCCAAAAAATAAATTTTCGGATGAAAAACGATGACTCCGGACCTGTCGAACGATCCCAAAATGGTCAATATGGATGAAATTTTAACATTTAATCTTTTGACTCTAAATGACTGTTGGATGTGAATTATGACTTTGTCAACTAAAATAAGTGTGTTTAAAGTTATTTCTGTGCCTGAAACGGGTCAAAATTGAAGCTTTTGAGTAAGCAAAACTCTGTAAAAATGGCAATTTTGGTCACTGTGAGGGTTTAAAAAGTGGTTATTCAACATGAGGCACGATCCAATTGACATTTTGAATCATTTTTGGTACAGTCCAAAAAATAAATTTTCGGATGAAAAACGATGACTCCGGACCTGTCGAACGATCCCAAAATGGTCAATATGGATGAAATTTTAACATTTAATCTTTTGACTCTAAATGACTGTTGGATGTGAATTATGACTTTGTCAACTAAAATAAGTGTGTTTAAAGTTATTTCTGTGCCTGAAACGGGTCAAAATTGAAGCTTTTGAGTAAGCAAAACTCTGTAAAAATAGCAATTTTGGTCACTGTGAGGGTTTAAAAAGTGGTTATTCAACACGAGGCACGATCCAATTGACATTTTGAATCATTTTTGGTACAGTCCAAAAAATCAATTTTCTGATGAAAAACGATGACTCCGGACCTGTCGAACGATCCCAAAATGGTCAATATGAATGAAATTTTAACATTTAATCTTTTGACTCTAAATGACTGTTGGAAGTGAATTCTGACTTTGTCAACTAAAATAAGTGTGTTTAAAGTCATTTCTGTGCCTGAAACGGGTCAAAATTGAAGCTTTTGAGTAAGCAAAACTCTGTAAAAATAGCAATTTTGGTCACTGTGAGGGTTTAAAAAGTGGTTATTCAACACGAGGCACGATCCAATTGACATTTTGAATCATTTTTGGTACAGTCCAAAAAATCAATTTTCGGATGAAAAACGATGACTCCGGACCTGTCGAACGATCCCAAAATGGTCAATATGGATGAAATTTTAACATTTAATCTTTTGACTCTAAATGACTGTTGGATGTGAATTATGACTTTGTCAACTAAAATAAGTGTGTTTAAAGTCATTTCTGTGCCTGAAACAGGTCAAAATTGAAGCTTTTGAGTAAGCAAAACTCTGTAAAAATGGCAATTTTGGTCACTGTGAGGGTTTAAAAAGTGGTTATTCAACATGAGGCACGATCCAATTGACATTTTGAATCATTTTTGGTACAGTCCAAAAAATCAATTTTCGGATGAAAAACGATGACTCCGGACCTGTCGAACGATCCCAAAATGGTCAATATGGATGAAATTTTAACATTTAATCTTTTGACTCTAAATTACTGTTGGATGTGAATTATGACTTTGTCAACTAAAATAAGTATGTTTAAAGTCATTTCTGTGCCTGAAACAGGTCAAAATTGAAGCTTTTGAGTAAGCAAAACTCTGTAAAAATGGCAATTTTGGTCACTGTGAGGGTTTAAAAAGTGGTTATTCAACATGAGGCACGATCCAATTGACATTTTGAATCATTTTTGGTACAGTCCAAAAAATCAATTTTCGGATGAAAAACGATGACTCCGGACCTGTCGAACGATCCCAAAATGGTCAATATGGATGAAATTTTAACATTTAATCTTTTGACTCTAAATGACTGTTGGATGTGAATTATGACTTTGTCAACTAAAATAAGTGTGTTTAAAGTTATTTCTGTGCCTGAAACGGGTCAAAATTGAAGCTTTTGAGTAAGCAAAACTCTGTAAAAATGGCAATTTTGGTCACTGTGAGGGTTTAAAAAGTGGTTATTCAACATGAGACACGATCCAATTGACATTTTGAATCATTTTTGGTACAGTCCAAAAAATAAATTTTCGGATGAAAAACGATAACTCCGGACCTGTCGAACGATCCCAAAATGGTTAATATGGATGAAATTTTAACATTTAATCTTTTGACTCTAAATGACTGTTGGATGTGAATTATGACTTTGTCAACTAAAATAAGTGTGTTTTAAATTATTTCTGTGCCTGAAACGGGTCAAAAATGAAGCTTTTGAGTAAGCAAAACTCTGTAAAAATGGCAATTTTGGTCACTGTGAGGGTTTAAAAAGTGGTTATTCAACATGAGGCACGATCCAATTGACATTTTGAATCATTTTTGGTACAGTCCAAAAAATCAATTTTCGGATGAAAAACGATAACTCCGGACCTGTCGACCAATCCCAAAATGGTCAATATGGATGAAATTTTAACATTTAATCTTCTGACTCTAAATGACTGTTGGATGTGAATTATGACTTTGTCAACTAAAATAAGTGTGTTTAAAGTCATTTCTGTGCCTGAAACGGGTCAAAATTGAAGCTTTTGAGTAAGCAAAACTCTGTAAAAATGGCAATTTTGGTCACTGTGAGGGTTTAAAAAGTGGTTATTCAACATGAGGCACGATCCAATTGACATTTTGAATCATTTTTGGTACAGTCCAAAAAAACAATTTTCGGATGAAAAACGATGACTCCGGACCTGTCGAACGATCCCAAAATGGTCAATATAGATGAAATTTTAACATTTAATCTTTTGACTCTAAATGACTGTTGGATGTGAATTCTGATTTTGTCAACTAAAATAAGTGTGTTTAAAGTTATTTCTGTGCCTGAAACGGGTCAAAATTGAAGCTTTTGAGTAAGCAAAACTCTGTAAAAATAGCAATTTTGGTCACTGTGAGGGTTTAAAAAGTGGTTATTCAACACGAGGCACGATCCAATTGACATTTTGAATCATTTTTGGTACAGTCCAAAAAATCAATTTTCGGATGAAAAACGATGACTCCGGACCTGTCGAACGATCCCAAAATGGTTAATATGGATGAAATTTTAGCATTTGATCTTTTGACTCTAAATGACTGTTGGATGTGAATTATGACTTTGTCAACTAAAATAAGTGTGTTTAAAGTCATTTCTGTGCCTGAAACGGGTCAAAATTTAGGCTTTTGAGTAAGCAAAACTCTGTAAAAATGGCAGTTTTGGTCACTGTGAGGGTTTAAAAAGTGGTTATTCAACATGAGGCACGATCCAATTGACATTTTGAATCATTTTTGGTACAGTCCAAAAAATCAATTTTCTGATGAAAAACGATGACTCCGGACCTGTCGAACGATCCCAAAATGGTCAATATGGACAAAATTTTAACATTTAATCTTTTGACTCTAAATGACTGTTGGATGTGAATTATGACTTTGTCAACTAAAATAAGTGTGTTTAAAGTCATTTCTGTGCCTGAAACGGGTCAAAATTGAAGCTTTTGAGTAAGCAAAACTCTGTAAAAATAGCAATTTTGGTCACTGTGAGGGTTTAAAAAGTGGTTATTCAACATGAGGCACGATCCAATTGACATCATGCGGAGGGCGAGGAAGAGCCTTGTACATCCGGGCTCTGGGAGCTGAACTCAGCGCTCTAGCGACGCTGAAACTGACGAGGGTATTTAAACAGCTGGGATACCGCGCTCGCTGTGGAGCAGTGTGTTGCCGGTGGCAGAGGCAGCCCCCTTCACTTGGCGCTATTAATTGCAGTTTATGAGGGACACTGTGCGCGCTGTTATAACGGCGAATGTTTTTAAATAGCAACCAGGCTTTACTTTTAAAACGCTCAGTGTGGTGAATTCTTTGTGTATTTACTTCCTGCATACTAACTCTCCCTCTCCCGCCCCGGTCCGCCGCGTCCAATCATGGACGATTGATGCGGAGGGCGAGGAGGAGCCTTGTACATCCGGGCTCTGGGAGCTGAACTCAGCGCTCTAGCGACGCTGAAACTGACGAGGGTATTTAAACAGCTGGGATACCGCGCTCGCTGTGGAGCAGTGTGTTGCAGGTGGCAGAGGCAGCCCCCTTCACTTGGCGCTATTAATTGCAGTTTATGAGGGACACTGTGCGCGCTGTTATAACGGCGAATGTTTTTAAATAGCAACCAGGCTTTACTTTTAAAACGCTCAGTGTGGTGAATTCTTTGTGTATTTACTTCCTGCATACTAACTCTCCCTCTCCCGCCCCGGTCCGCCGCGTCCAATCATGGACGATTGATGCGGAGGGCGAGGAGGAGCCTTGTACATCCGGGCTCTGGGAGCTGAACTCAGCGCTCTAGCGACGCTGAAACTGACGAGGGTATTTAAACAGCTGAGATACCGCGCTCGCTGTGGAGCAGTGTGTTGCCGGTGGCAGAGGCAGCCCCCTTCACTTGGCGCTATTAATTGCAGTTTATGAGGGACACTGTGCGCGCTGTTATAACGGCGAATGTTTTTAAATAGCAACCAGGCTTTACTTTTAAAACGCTCAGTGTGGTGAATTCTTTGTGTATTTACTTCCTGCATACTAACTCTCCCTCTCCCGCCCCGGTCCGCCGCGTCCAATCATGGACGATTGATGCGGAGGGCGAGGAGGAGCCTTGTACATCCGGGCTCTGGGAGCTGAACTCAGCGCTCTAGCGACGCCTCCCCCTTTTAGGATAAATGTGCTTAGGACAGCGTCCGCGCCGGAAGCGCGCCGAAGTCGAGCCAAAGTCCAGCCCGTCTGCGCCCGTCCGCGGCCGGACGGGGCGCGGGGCCATGGACCCTGGCAGTCTGACACTAACCTCTATAAGGTATGATAGACATGCTTTACTAGCACTTCAACCCGACACGTATGCTACCTGCAAGCACACCATGATGGCCCAGTCACTCACAAAATGCGGGAGGTGTAGCTTTGATCCCCGCCCCCAAGTCCCAGATACCAACACCGGGCCTATCATCAAGGCAGCTCTACTGAATTGTAGATCGCTGCGAAAGCATGCGCTGGAAATCTACCACTTGGTTGACGACCTGAAACTTGACATCCTTTTCTTAACGGAAACCTGGCTGGATGAATATTCAGATCCGGACATCATTCAGGCGTTACCTAACGGATATTCTATATCCAGGTTAGATAGAAAGGACGGTAGAGGTGGTGGCATCGCCATTATCACTAAAGCACCTCTCGTCTGCTCCCTTGCACACACACAGGTTGATCATAGTGAAGCTGGCATCTTCAGTATCAACACTGGTCCTAATCACTCGATATCAGGCATTCTGATATATCGCCCACCGGGTAGATTATATGATTTTACTTCCACCCTTATGGAGGTGGTCACCCATCTTGCTCTAAGGAAATCTAAACTGTTAGTTCTGGGTGACCTTAATGTTCACTTTGATGATCCTTTAGATAAAGATGCAGCTGACATATGTATGGAACTGCAATCGGTTCAAGTTGACCTCAAAAATAAAGAACCCTCACACCAACTAGGGCATCTATTAGACCCCGTCTTTGGTAACTGGCTGGGAGTGCAGACTACTGATCCCATACCCATACCCTGGTCGGATCATTATATCATTCCCATCTCAGTCCAACTGGAAAAAACTGAGCTCTTTCGGCAGCAGTCTCTGCGGTATAAACGCAGGAAATGGAAAAGTTTTTCCTTAGACTCCTTCACTCAAATTGTCAAGGATGAAGGTCCTCCGAAAGGAGCTGACTGTGAGGCTGCCAATGAAAGCCTAAACAATATTGTCACAAAGGCTCTGGACATTACAGCCCCTAGCCGCACCATGCCCATTGCCAGAAGGTCTCAGAAAAGTGCTCCTTGGTTCGGACAAGATCTACAGACCATGAAAACGGCCTGCAAGAAACTTGAGAGAGCCTGGCGTTATAAATTCTGTGCAGACATAAAAATACAGTATAAAACTGCACAGAAAGAATATTATAAAGCCGTCCGCCTTGCAAAAGCTGAGCACTATCACACTCGTATTACGGAAGCTGGCAACTCCTCTAGGGAATTATTCCAAATATATAAGGAGATATCCATAGTGGAGATGTCCTCCTCTATCCAAAATGATTCAGTGGAATCATGTAATAACATAGCTCAGTACTTTGCTGGCAAAATAAGTAAAATCTATACCAGCTTCTCTAAACAGGGAGCCCCGGCCGCAGATTTCGTTGAAAATGAGAAATGTGCAAACACACCGGTCTGTCTCAAATCTTTTGAAGTCCCTTCCTATGAAATGCTGTCTAAGATGTGCAACAAGATCAAGTCGGGATCGCCCAGAGATCCGGCTCCTCCTAAAATACTAGCTGAAGCTTTCTCAGTTCTGGAACCTCATTTGAGGCACTTGTTACTAACATCCTTTTCAACCGCATGTCTCCCAGAGGTATGGAAACAGGCTATAGTGCTACCTATTAAGAAAAAGCCCAACATCAGTGTGGATGTAATGGATAATCTACGACCCATATCCCTTCTACCGTATGTTGCCAAGTTGGCAGAAAAAATCGCTAACACCCAACTGATGGAACATCTGGAGACACATAATGTTTTCCATAATTCCCAGTCGGGTTTTAGATCAGGGTTCTCAACGGAGACAGCCCTCCTGAGGGCCACCGAAACCCTACGTGAGGGAGCAGATGAGGGAAAGACAATGGCCCTCATCATGCTTGATCTCAGTGCCGCTTTTGACACTGTAGCACACTCCATCCTGCTACAGTGTCTAAATAAAGCTGGAGTCACCAATAAGGCACTGGGATGGCTGAAGGCTTTCTTGCTTGACAGAAGCTTTCAAGTCCAAAGGGGGAGCTTTCTCTCCGACAGGGTGAGGCTGGAGCAGGGGGTGCCTCAGGGCTCTGCCCTGAGCCCCACCCTGTTTAATCTATATATGGCCCCTCTGGCAGAGGTAGTGCAATCGTTCGGCGTGGAGCTTGTCTCCTACGCCGACGACACGCAGCTCCTTATTTCTCTGACCCAAGCCCCTTCCAAGGAAGCTGATAATTTCAATGTCTGTATGACTAAACTTGCCACTTGGATGAACGACCACTGTTTGAAACTGAACGGGACTAAGACGGAGGTCCTCATCATGGGAGGCAATGAGGCTAAATGGACGAATGAGTGGTGGCCCAGCTGCCTTGGTCCTTTGCCCTCCCCATCCCGAGAGGCGAAGAACTTGGGTGTTTGGGTGGACAATAAACTGTCCTTTGACAGCCACATAAGAAAAACGGTGGGCAAATGCTTTGGGGTAATGAAAACTCTGAACCGTACCCTTGACCTGTTACCTATTGATTCCAGGCGTACCATGACGCAAGCACTGATAACGTCCCGTATTGATTACGGAAATGTGCTGCTCATGGGTACATCTGAGAAAAATATTAAAAAGCTTCAGGTGCTACAAAATTCGGCAGCTCGCCTGGTCTTAAGGCTCCCTCGGCGAGCTCCATCTCGCCTCTCTCTTGTAGACCTTCATTGGCTGCCCATCAGGAAGAGGATTGATTTTAAAGCTATGCTGTGGTGTCATAAAATAATTCATCACAGAGCACCGGCCTACATGTCGGATTTGGCTACTGTCTATGAACCGAGCAGGTCGCTTAGGTCTAAAGGTATGGGTCTGCTCAGAACCACACGCCCCAAAAAAGCCAGAATGGGAGGCAAATCCTTCCGGACTTTGGCGGCCAGGAAATGGAACCTTTTTCCTGCGGATATCAGGATGGAGAACAATGAAATCCTGTTTAGAAAGAAACTAAAAACCTGCCTTTTTACTTGGTGATGGTTTTTTTCCTCTACTCCCTCTCACACTCTCTCCACAGCGCGGGGACACGCCGGGAGGCGTCACCAGGCGCTCTACAAGCTCCTTTAAATTAAAATAAATTAAACATTTTTGGTACAGTCCAAAAAATCAATTTTCGGATGAAAAACGATGACTCCGGACCTGTCGAACGATCCCAAAATGGTCAATATGGATGAAATTTTAACATTTATTCTTTTGACTCTAAATGACTGTTGGATGTGAATTATGACTTCGACAACTAAAATAAGTGTGTTTGAAGTCATTTCTGTGCCTGAAACGGGTCAAAATTGAAGCTTTTGAGTAAGCAAAACTCTGTAAAAATGGCAATTTTGGTCACTGTGAGGGTTTAAAAAGTGGTTATTCAACATGAGGCACGATCCAATTGACATTTTGAATCATTTTTGGTACAGTCCAAAAAATCAATTTTCGGATGAAAAACGATGACTCCGGATCTGTCGAACAATCCCAAAATGGTCAATATGGATGAAATTTTAACATTTAATCTTTTGACTCTAAATGACTGTTGGATGTGAATTATGACTGTGTCAACTAAAATAAGTGTGTTTAAAGTCATTTCTGTGCCTGAAACGGGTCAAAATTGAAGCTTTTGAGTAAGCAAAACTATGTACAAAATGGCAATTTTGGTTACTGTGAGGGTTTAAAAAGTGGTTATTCAACATGAGGCACGATCCAATTGCCATTTTGAATCATTTTTGGTACAGTCCAAAAAATCAATTTTCGGATGAAAAACGATGACTCCGGACCTGTCGAACGATCCCAAAATGGTCAATATGGATGAAATTTTAACATTTAATCTTTTGACTCTAAATGACTTTTGGATGTGAATTATGACTTTGTCAACTAAAATAAGTGTGTTTGAAGTCATTTCTGTGCCTGAAACGGGTCAAAATTGAAGCTTTTGAGTAAGCAAAACTCTGTAAAAATGGCAATTTTGGTCACTGTGAGGGTTTAAAAAGTGGTTATTCAACATGAGGCACGATCCAATTGACATTTTGAATCATTTTTGGTACAGTCCAAAAAATCAATTTTCGGATGAAAAACGATGACTCCGGACCTGTCGAACAATCCCAAAATGGCCAATATGGATGAAATTTTAACATTTAATCTTTTGACTCTAAATGACTGTTGGATGTGAATTATGACTTTGTCAACTAAAATAAGTGTGTTTAAAGTCATTTCTGTGCCTGAAACGGGTCAAAATTGAAGCTTTTGAGTAAGCAAAACTCTGTAAAAATGGCAATTTTGGTCACTGTGAGGGTTTAAAAAGTGGCTATTCAACATGAGGCACGATCCAATTGACATTTTGAATCATTTTTGGTACAGTCCAAAAAATCAATTTTCGGATGAAAAACGATGACTCCGGAACTGTCGAACGATCCCAAAATGGTCAATATGGATGAAATTTTAACATTTAATCTTTTGACTCTAAATGACTGTTGGATGTGAATTATGACTTTGTCAACTAAAATAAGTGTGTTTAAAGTCATTTCTGTGCCTGAAACGGGTCAAAATTGAAGCTTTTGAGTAAGAAAAACTCTGTAAAAATGGCAATTTTGGTCACTGTGAGGGTTTAAAAAGTGGTTATTCAACATGAGGCACGATCCAATTGACATTTTGAATCATTTTTGGTACAGTCCAAAAAATAAATTTTCAGATGAAAAACGATGAATCCGGACCTGTCGAACAATCCCAAAATGGTCAATATGGATGAAATTTTAACATTTAATCTTTTGACTCTAAATGACTGTTGGATGTGAATTATGACTTTGTCAACTAAAATAAGTGTGTTTAAAGTCATTTCTGTGCCTGAAACGGGTCAAAATTTAAGCTTTTGAGTAAGCAAAACTCTGTAAAAATGGCAATTTTGGTCACTGTGAGGGTTTAAAAAGTGGTTATTCAACATGAGGCACAATCCAATTGACATTTTGAATCATTTTTGGTACAGTCCAAAAAATCAATTTTCGGATGAAAAACGATGACTCCGGACCTGTCGAACGATCCCAAAATGGTCAATATGGATGAAATTTTAACATTTAATCTTTTGACTCTAAATGACTGTTGGATGTGAATTATGACTTTGTCAACTAAAATAAGTGTGTTTAAAGTCATATCTGTGCCTGAAACAGGTCAAAATTGAAGCTTTTGAGTAAGCAAAACTATGTACAAAATGGCAATTTTGGTTACTGTGAGGGTTTAAAAAGTGGTTATTCAACATGAGGCACGATCCAATTGCCATTTTGAATCATTTTTGGTACAGTCCAAAAAATCAATTTTCGGATGAAAAATGATGACTCCGGACCTGTCGAACGATCCCAAAATGGTCAATATGGATGAAATTTTAACATTTAATCTTTTGACTCTAAATGACTGTTGGATGTGAATTATGACTTTGTCAACTAAAATAAGTGTGTTTGAAGTCATTTCTGTGCCTGAAACGGGTCAAAATTGAAGCTTTTGAGTAAGCAAAACTCTGTAAAAATGGCAATTTTGGTCACTGTGAGGGTTTAAAAAGTGGTTATTCAACATGAGGCACGATCCAATTGACATTTTGAATCATTTTTGGTACAGTCCAAAAAATCAATTTTCTGATGAAAAACGATGACTCCGGACCTGTCGAACGATCCCAAAATGGTCAATATGGATGAAATTTTAACATTTAATCTTTTGACTCTAAATGACTGTTGGATGTGAATTATGACTTTGTCAACTAAGTGTGTTTAAAGTCATTTCTGTGCCTGAAACGGGTCAAAATTGAAGCTTTTGAGTAAGCAAAACTCGGTAAAAATGGCAATTTTGGTCACTGTGAGGGTTTAAAAAGTGGTTATTCAACATGAGGCACGATCCAATTGACATTTTGAATCATTTTTGGTACAGTCCAAAAAATCAATTTTCGGATGAAAAACGATGACTCCGGACCTGTCGAACGATCCCAAAATGGTCAATATGGATGAAATTTTAACATTTAATCTTTTGACTCTAAATTACTGTTGGATGTGAATTATGACTTTGTCAACTAAAATAAGTATGTTTAAAGTCATTTCTGTGCCTGAAACAGGTCAAAATTGAAGCTTTTGAGTATGCAAAACTCTGTAAAAATGGCAATTTTGGTCACTGTGAGGGTTTAAAAAGTGGTTATTCAACATGAGGCACGATCCAATTGACATTTTGAATCATTTTTGGTACAGTCCAAAAAATCAATTTTCGGATGAAAAACGATGACTCCGGACCTGTCGAACGATCCCAAAATGGTCAATATGGATGAAATTTTAACATTTAATCTTTTGACTCTAAATGACTGTTGGATGTGAATTATGACTTTGTCAACTAAAATAAGTGTGTTTAAAGTCATTTCTGTTCCTGAAACGGGTCAAAATTGAAGCTTTTGAGTAAGCAAAACTCTGTAAAAATGGCAATTTTTGTCACTGTGAGGGTTTAAAAAGTGGTTATTCAACATGAGGCACAATCCAATTGACATTTTGAATCATTTTTGGTACAGTCCAAAAAATCAATTTTCGGATGAAAAACGATGACTCCGGACCTGTCGAACGATCCCAAAATGGTCAATATGGATGAAATTTTAACATTTAATCTTTTGACTCTAAATGACTGTTGGATGTGAATTCTGACTTTGTCAACTAAAATAAGTGTGTTTAAAGTTATTTCTGTGCCTGAAACGGGTCAAAATTGAAGCTTTTGAGTAAGCAAAACTCTGTAAAAATAGCAATTTTGGTCACTGTGAGGGTTTAAAAAGTGGTTATTCAACACGAGGCACGATCCAATTGACATTTTGAATCATTTTTGGTACAGTCCAAAAAATCAATTTTCGGATGAAAAACGATGACTCCGGACCTGTCGAACGATCCCAAAATGGTTAATATGGATGAAATTTTAGCATTTGATCTTTTGACTCTAAATGACTGTTGGATGTGAATTATGACTTTGTCAACTAAAATAAGTGTGTTTAAAGTCATTTCTGTGCCTGAAACGGGTCAAAATTGAAGCTTTTGAGTAAGCAAAACTCTGTAAAAATGGCAATTTTGGTCACTGTGAGGGTTTAAAAAGTGGTTATTCAACATGAGGCACAATCCAATTGACATTTTGAATCATTTTTGGGACAGTCCAAAAAATCAATTTTCGGATGAAAAACGATGACTCCGGACCTGTCGAACGATCCCAAAATGGTCAATATGGATGAAATTTTAACATTTAATCTTTTGACTCTAAATGACTGTTGGATGTGAATTCTGACTTTGTCAACTAAAATAAGTGTGTTTAAAGTTATTTCTGTGCCTGAAACGGGTCAAAATTGAAGCTTTTGAGTAAGCAAAACTCTGTAAAAATGGCAATTTTGGTCACTGTGAGGGTTTAAAAAGTGGTTATTCAACATGAGGCACGATCCAATTGACATTTTGACTCATTTTTGGTACAGTCCAAAAAATAAATTTTCGGATGAAAAACGATAACTCGGGACCTGTCGAACAATCCCAAAATGGTCAATATGGATGAAATTTTAACATTTAATCTTCTGACTCTAAATGACTGTTGGATGTGAATTATGACTTTGTCAACTAAAATAAGTGTGTTTAAAGTCATTTCTGTGCCTGAAACGGGTCAAAATTGAAGCTTTTGAGTAAGCAAAACTCTGTAAAAATGGCAATTTTGGTCACTGTGAGGGTTTAAAAAGTGGTTATTCAACATGAGGCACGATCCAATTGCCATTTTGAATCATTTTTGGTACAGTCCAAAAAATCAATTTTCGGATGAAAAACGATGACTCCGGACCTTTCGAACGATCCCAAAATGGTCAATATGGATGAAATTTTAACATTTAATCTTTTGACTCTAAATGACTGTTGGGTGTGAATTATGACTTTGTCAACTAAAATAAGTGTGTTTGAAGTCATTTCTGTGCCTGAAACGGGTCAAAATTGAAGCTTTTGAGTAAGCAAAACTCTGTAAAAATGGCAATTTTGGTCACTGTGAGGGTTTAAAAAGTGGTTATTCAACATGAGGCACGATCCAATTGACATTTTGAATCATTTTTGGTACAGTCCAAAAAATCAATTTTCGGATGAAAAACGATGACTCCGGACCTGTCGAACGATCCCAAAATGGTCAATATGGATGAAATTTTAACATTTATTCTTTTGACTCTAAATGACTGTTGGATGTGAATTATGACTTCGACAACTAAAATAAGTGTGTTTGAAGTCATTTCTGTGCCTGAAACGGGTCAAAATTGAAGCTTTTGAGTAAGCAAAACTCTGTAAAAATTGCAATTTTGGTCACTGTGAGGGTTTAAAAAGTGGTTATTCAACATGAGGCACGATCCAATTGACATTTTGAATCATTTTTGGTACAGTCCAAAAAATCAATTTTCGGATGAAAAACGATGACTCCGGATCTGTCGAACAATCCCAAAATGGTCAATATGGATGAAATTTTAACATTTAATCTTTTGACTCTAAATGACTGTTGGATGTGAATTATGACTGTGTCAACTAAAATAAGTGTGTTTAAAGTCATTTCTGTGCCTGAAACGGGTCAAAATTGAAGCTTTTGAGTAAGCAAAACTATGTACAAAATGGCAATTTTGGTTACTGTGAGGGTTTAAAAAGTGGTTATTCAACATGAGGCACGATCCAATTGCCATTTTGAATCATTTTTGGTACAGTCCAAAAAATCAATTTTCGGATGAAAAACGATGACTCCGGACCTGTCGAACGATCCCAAAATGGTCAATATGGATGAAATTTTAACATTTAATCTTTTGACTCTAAATGACTTTTGGATGTGAATTATGACTTTGTCAACTAAAATAAGTGTGTTTGAAGTCATTTCTGTGCCTGAAACGGGTCAAAATTGAAGCTTTTGAGTAAGCAAAACTCTGTAAAAATGGCAATTTTGGTCACTGTGAGGGTTTAAAAAGTGGTTATTCAACATGAGGCACGATCCAATTGACATTTTGAATCATTTTTGGTACAGTCCAAAAAATCAATTTTCGGATGAAAAACGATGACTCCGGACCTGTCGAACAATCCCAAAATGGCCAATATGGATGAAATTTTAACATTTAATCTTTTGACTCTAAATGACTGTTGGAGGTGAATTATGACTTTGTCAACTAAAATAAGTGTGTTTAAAGTCATTTCTGTGCCTGAAACGGGTCAAAATTGAAGCTTTTGAGTAAGCAAAACTCTGTAAAAATGGCAATTTTGGTCACTGTGAGGGTTTAAAAAGTGGCTATTCAACATGAGGCACGATCCAATTGACATTTTGAATCATTTTTGGTACAGTCCAAAAAATCAATTTTCGGATGAAAAACGATGACTCCGGAACTGTCGAACGATCCCAAAATGGTCAATATGGATGAAATTTTAACATTTAATCTTTTGACTCTAAATGACTGTTGGATGTGAATTATGACTTTGTCAACTAAAATAAGTGTGTTTAAAGTCATTTCTGTGCCTGAAACGGGTCAAAATTGAAGCTTTTGAGTAAGAAAAACTCTGTAAAAATGGCAATTTTGGTCACTGTGAGGGTTTAAAAAGTGGTTATTCAACATGAGGCACGATCCAATTGACATTTTGAATCATTTTTGGTACAGTCCAAAAAATAAATTTTCAGATGAAAAACGATGAATCCGGACCTGTCGAACAATCCCAAAATGGTCAATATGGATGAAATTTTAACATTTAATCTTTTGACTCTAAATGACTGTTGGATGTGAATTATGACTTTGTCAACTAAAATAAGTGTGTTTAAAGTCATTTCTGTGCCTGAAACGGGTCAAAATTTAAGCTTTTGAGTAAGCAAAACTCTGTAAAAATGGCAATTTTGGTCACTGTGAGGGTTTAAAAAGTGGTTATTCAACATGAGGCACAATCCAATTGACATTTTGAATCATTTTTGGTACAGTCCAAAAAATCAATTTTCGGATGAAAAACGATGACTCCGGACCTGTCGAACGATCCCAAAATGGTCAATATGGATGAAATTTTAACATTTAATCTTTTGACTCTAAATGACTGTTGGATGTGAATTATGACTTTGTCAACTAAAATAAGTGTGTTTAAAGTCATATCTGTGCCTGAAACAGGTCAAAATTGAAGCTTTTGAGTAAGCAAAACTCTGTAAAAATGGCAATTTTGGTCACTGTGAGGGTTTAAAAAGTGGTTATTCAACATGAGGCACGATCCAATTGACATTTTGAATCATTTTTGGTACAGTCCAAAAAATCAATTTTCGGATGAAAAACGATGACTCCGGATCTGTCGAACAATCCCAAAATGGTCAATATGGATGAAATTTTAACATTTAATCTTTTGACTCTAAATGACTGTTGGATGTGAATTATGACTGTGTCAACTAAAATAAGTGTGTTTAAAGTCATTTCTGTGCCTGAAACGAGTCAAAATTGAAGCTTTTGAGTAAGCAAAACTATGTACAAAATGGCAATTTTGGTTACTGTGAGGGTTTAAAAAGTGGTTATTCAACATGAGGCACGATCCAATTGCCATTTTGAATCATTTTTGGTACAGTCCAAAAAATCAATTTTCGGATGAAAAATGATGACTCCGGACCTGTCGAACGATCCCAAAATGGTCAATATGGATGAAATTTTAACATTTAATCTTTTGACTCTAAATGACTGTTGGATGTGAATTATGACTTTGTCAACTAAAATAAGTGTGTTTGAAGTCATTTCCGTGCCTGAAACGGGTCAAAATTGAAGCTTTTGAGTAAGCAAAACTCTGTAAAAATGGCAATTTTGGTCACTGTGAGGGTTTAAAAAGTGGTTATTCAACATGAGGCACGATCCAATTGACATTTTGAATCATTTTTGGTACAGTCCAAAAAATAAATTTTCGGATGAAAAACGATAACTCCGGACCTGTCGAACAATCCCAAAATGGTCAATATGGATGAAATTTTAACATTTAATCTTCTGACTCTAAATGACTGTTGGATGTGAATTATGACTTTGTCAACTAAAATAAGTGTGTTTAAAGTCATTTCTGTGCCTGAAACGGGTCAAAATTGAAGCTTTTGAGTAAGCAAAACTCTGTAAAAATGGCAATTTTGGTCACTGTGAGGGTTTAAAAAGTGGTTATTCAACATGAGGCACGATCCAATTGACATTTTGAATCATTTTTGGTACAGTCCAAAAAATCAATTTTCTGATGAAAAACGATGACTCCGGACCTGTCGAACGATCCCAAAATGGTCAATATGGATGAAATTTTAACATTTAATCTTTTGACTCTAAATGACTGTTGGATGTGAATTATGACTTTGTCAACTAAGTGTGTTTAAAGTCATTTCTGTGCCTGAAACGGGTCAAAATTGAAGCTTTTGAGTAAGCAAAACTCGGTAAAAATGGCAATTTTGGTCACTGTGAGGGTTTAAAAAGTGGTTATTCAACATGAGGCACGATCCAATTGACATTTTGAATCATTTTTGGTACAGTCCAAAAAATCAATTTTCGGATGAAAAACGATGACTCCGGACCTGTCGAACGATCCCAAAATGGTCAATATGGATGAAATTTTAACATTTAATCTTTTGACTCTAAATTACTGTTGGATGTGAATTATGACTTTGTCAACTAAAATAAGTATGTTTAAAGTCATTTCTGTGCCTGAAACAGGTCAAAATTGAAGCTTTTGAGTATGCAAAACTCTGTAAAAATGGCAATTTTGGTCACTGTGAGGGTTTAAAAAGTGGTTATTCAACATGAGGCACGATCCAATTGACATTTTGAATCATTTTTGGTACAGTCCAAAAAATCAATTTTCGGATGAAAAACGATGACTCCGGACCTGTCGAACGATCCCAAAATGGTCAATATGGATGAAATTTTAACATTTAATCTTTTGACTCTAAATGACTGTTGGATGTGCATTATGACTTTGTCAACTAAAATAAGTGTGTTTAAAGTCATTTCTGTTCCTGAAACGGGTCAAAATTGAAGCTTTTGAGTAAGCAAAACTCTGTAAAAATGGCAATTTTGGTCACTGTGAGGGTTTAAAAAGTGGTTATTCAACATGAGGCACAATCCAATTGACATTTTGAATCATTTTTGGTACAGTCCAAAAAATCAATTTTCGGATGAAAAACGATGACTCCGGACCTGTCGAACGATCCCAAAATGGTCAATATGGATGAAATTTTAACATTTAATCTTTTGACTCTAAATGACTGTTGGATGTGAATTCTGACTTTGTCAACTAAAATAAGTGTGTTTAAAGTTATTTCTGTGCCTGAAACGGGTCAAAATTGAAGCTTTTGAGTAAGCAAAACTCTGTAAAAATAGCAATTTTGGTCACTGTGAGGGTTTAAAAAGTGGTTATTCAACACGAGGCACGATCCAATTGACATTTTGAATCATTTTTGGTACAGTCCAAAAAATCAATTTTCGAATGAAAAACGATGACTCCGGACCTGTCGAACGATCCCAAAATGGTTAATATGGATGAAATTTTAGCATTTGATCTTTTGACTCTAAATGACTGTTGGATGTGAATTATGACTTTGTCAACTAAAATAAGTGTGTTTAAAGTCATTTCTGTGCCTGAAACGGGTCAAAATTGAAGCTTTTGAGTAAGCAAAACTCTGTAAAAATGGCAATTTTGGTCACTGTGAGGGTTTAAAAAGTGGTTATTCAACATGAGGCACAATCCAATTGACATTTTGAATCATTTTTGGGACAGTCCAAAAAATCAATTTTCGGATGAAAAACGATGACTCCGGACCTGTCGAACGATCCCAAAATGGTCAATATGGATGAAATTTTAACATTTAATCTTTTGACTCTAAATGACTGTTGGATGTGAATTCTGACTTTGTCAACTAAAATAAGTGTGTTTAAAGTTATTTCTGTGCCTGAAACGGGTCAAAATTGAAGCTTTTGAGTAAGCAAAACTCTGTAAAAATGGCAATTTTGGTCACTGTGAGGGTTTAAAAAGTGGTTATTCAACATGAGGCACGATCCAATTGACATTTTGAATCATTTTTGGTACAGTCCAAAAAATAAATTTTCGGATGAAAAACGATAACTCCGGACCTGTCGAACAATCCCAAAATGGTCAATATGGATGAAATTTTAACATTTAATCTTCTGACTCTAAATGACTGTTGGATGTGAATTATGACTTTGTCAACTAAAATAAGTGTGTTTAAAGTCATTTCTGTGCCTGAAACGGGTCAAAATTGAAGCTTTTGAGTAAGCAAAACTCTGTAAAAATGGCAATTTTGGTCACTGTGAGGGTTTAAAAAGTGGTTATTCAACATGAGGCACGATCCAATTGCCATTTTGAATCATTTTTGGTACAGTCCAAAAAATCAATTTTCGGATGAAAAACGATGACTCCGGACCTTTCGAACGATCCCAAAATGGTCAATATGGATGAAATTTTAACATTTAATCTTTTGACTCTAAATGACTGTTGGGTGTGAATTATGACTTTGTCAACTAAAATAAGTGTGTTTGAAGTCATTTCTGTGCCTGAAACGGGTCAAAATTGAAGCTTTTGAGTAAGCAAAACTCTGTAAAAATGGCAATTTTGGTCACTGTGAGGGTTTAAAAAGTGGTTATTCAACATGAGGCACGATCCAATTGACATTTTGAATCATTTTTGGTACAGTCCAAAAAATCAATTTTCGGATGAAAAACAATGACTCCGGACCTGTCGAACGATCCCAAAATGGTCAATATGGATGAAATTTTAACATTTAATCTTTTGACTCTAAATGACTGTTGGATGTGAATTATGACTTTGTCAACTAAAATAAGTGTGTTTGAAGTCATTTCTGTGCCTGAAACGGGTCAAAATTGAAGCTTTTGAGTAAGCAAAACTCTGTAAAAATGGCAATTTTGGTCACTGTGAGGGTTTAAAAAGTGGTTATTCAACATGAGGCACGATCCAATTGACATTTTGAATCATTTTTGGTACAGTCCGAAAAATCAATTTTCGGATGAAAAACGATGACTCCGGACCTGTCGAACGATCCCAAAATGGTCAATATGGATGACATTTTAACATTTAATCTTTTGACTCTAAATGACTGTTGGATGTGAATTATGACTTTGTCAACTAAAATAAGTGTGTTTAAAGTTATTTCTGTGCCTGAAACGGGTCAAAATTGAAGCTTTTGAGTAAGCAAAACTCTGTAAAAATGGCAATTTTGGTCACTGTGAGGGTTTAAAAAGTGGTTATTCAACATGAGGCACGATCCAATTGACATTTTGAATCATTTTTGGTACAGTCCAAAAAATCAATTTTCGGATGAAAAACGATGACTCCGGACCTGTCAAACGATCCCAAAATGGTCAATATGGATGAAATTTTAACATTTAATCTTTTGACTCTAAATGACTGTTGGATGTGAATTATGACTTTGTCAACTAAAATAAGTGTGTTTAAAGTCATTTCTGTGCCTGAAACGGGTCAAAATTGAAGCTTTTGAGTAAGCAAAACTCTGTAAAAATGGCAATTTTGGTCACTGTGAGGGTTTAAAAAGTGGTTATTCAACATGAGGCACGATTCAATTGACATTTTGAATCATTTTTGGTACAGTCCAAAAAATCAATTTTCGGATGAAAAACGATGACTCCGGACCTGTCGAACGATCCCAAAATGGTCAATATGGATGAAATTTTAACATTTAATCTTTTGACTCTAAATTACTGTTGGATGTGAATTATGACTTTGTCAACTAAAATAAGTGTGTTTAAAGTCATTTCTGTGCCTGAAACGGGTCAAAATTGAAGCTTTTGAGTAAGCAAAACTCTGTAAAAATGGCAATTTTGGTCACTGTGAGGGTTTAAAAAGAGGTTATTCAACATGAGGCACGATCCAATTGACATTTTGAATCATTTTTGGTACAGTCCAAAAAATCAATTTTCGGATGAAAAACGATGACTCCGGACCTGTCGAACGATCCCAAAATGGTCAATATGGATGAAATTTTAACATTTAATCTTTTGACTCTAAATGACTGTTGGATGTGAATTATGACTTTGTCAACTAAAATAAGTGTGTTTAAAGTCATTTCTGTGCCTGAAACGGGTCAAAATTGAAGCTTTTGAGTAAGAAAAACTCTGTAAAAATGGCAATTTTGGTCACTGTGAGGGTTTAAAAAGTGGTTATTCAACATGAGGCACGATCCAATTGACATTTTGAATCATTTTTGGTACAGTCCAAAAAATAAATTTTCGGATGAAAAACGATGACTCCGGCCGGACCTGTCGAACGATCCCAAAATGGTCAATATGGATGAAATTTTAACATTTAATCTTTTGACTCTAAATGACTGTTGGATGTGAATTATGACTTTGTCAACTAAAATAAGTGTGTTTAAAGTTATTTCTGTGCCGGAAACGGGTCAAAATTGAAGCTTTTGAGTAAGCAAAACTCTGTAAAAATGGCAATTTTGGTCACTGTGAGGGTTTAAAAAGTGGTTATTCAACATGAGGCACGATCCAATTGACATTTTGAATCATTTTTGGTACAGTCCAAAAAATAAATTTTCGGATGAAAAACGATAATTCCGGACCTGTCGAACAATCCCAAAATGGTCAATATGGATGAAATTTTAACATTTAATCTTCTGACTCTAAATGACTGTTGGATGTGAATTATGAATTTGTCAACTAAAATAAGTGTGTTTAAAGTCATTTCTGTGCCTGAAACGGGTCAAAATTGAAGCTTTTGAGTAAGCAAAACTCTGTAAAAATGGCAATTTTGGTCACTGTGAGGGTTTAAAAAGTGGTTATTCAACATGAGGCACAATCCAATTGACATTTTGAATCATTTTTGGGACAGTCCAAAAAATCAATTTTCGGATGAAAAACGATGACTCCGGACCTGTCGAACGATCCCAAAATGGTCAATATGGATGAAATTTTAACATTTAATCTTTTGACTCTAAATGACTGTTGGATGTGAATTCTGACTTTGTCAACTAAAATAAGTGTGTTTAAAGTTATTTCTGTGCCTGAAACGGGTCAAAATTGAAGCTTTTGAGTAAGCAAAACTCTGTAAAAATAGCAATTTTGGTCACTGTGAGGGTTTAAAAAGTGGTTATTCAACACGAGGCACGATCCAATTGACATTTTGAATCATTTTTGGTACAGTCCAAAAAATCAATTTTCGGATGAAAAACGATGACTCCGGACATGTCGAACGATCCCAAAATGGTTAATATGGATGAAATTTTAACATTTGATCTTTTGACTCTAAATGACTGTTGGATGTGAATTATGACTTTGTCAACTAAAATAAGTGTGTTTAAAGTCATTTCTGTGCCTGAAACGGGTCAAAATTGAAGCTTTTGAGTAAGCAAAACTCTGTAAAAATGGCAATTTTGGTCACTGTGAGGGTTTAAAAAGTGGTTATTCAACATGAGGCACGATCCAATTGACATTTTGAATCATTTTTGGTACAGTCCAAAAAATCAATTTTCGGATGAAAAACAATGACTCCGGACCTGTCGAACGATCCCAAAATGGTCAATATGGATGAAATTTTAACATTTAATCTTTTGACTCTAAATGACTGTTGGATGTGAATTATGACTTTGTCAACTAAAATAAGTGTGTTTAAAGTTATTTCTGTGCCTGAAACGGGTCAAAATTGAAGCTTTTGAGTAAGCAAAACTCTGTAAAAATGGCAATTTTGGTCACTGTGAGGGTTTAAAAAGTGGTTATTCAACATGAGGCACGATCCAATTGCCATTTTGAATCATTTTTGGTACAGTCCAAAAAATCAATTTTCGGATGAAAAATGATGACTCCGGACCTGTCGAACGATCCCAAAATGGTCAATATGGATGAAATTTTAACATTTAATCTTTTGACTCTAAATGACTGTTGGATGTGAATTATGACTTTGTCAACTAAAATAAGTGTGTTTGAAGTCATTTCTGTGCCTGAAACGGGTCAAAATTGAAGCTTTTGAGTAAGCAAAACTCTGTAAAAATGGCAATTTTGGTCACTGTGAGGGTTTAAAAAGTGGTTATTCAACATGAGGCACGATCCAATTGACATTTTGAATCATTTTTGGTACAGTCCAAAAAATCAATTTTCTGATGAAAAACGATGACTCCGGACCTGTCGAACGATCCCAAAATGGTCAATATGGATGAAATTTTAACATTTAATCTTTTGACTCTAAATGACTGTTGGATGTGAATTATGACTTTGTCAACTAAGTGTGTTTAAAGTCATTTCTGTGCCTGAAACGGGTCAAAATTGAAGCTTTTGAGTAAGCAAAACTCGGTAAAAATGGCAATTTTGGTCACTGTGAGGGTTTAAAAAGTGGTTATTCAACATGAGGCACGATCCAATTGACATTTTGAATCATTTTTGGTACAGTCCAAAAAATCAATTTTCGGATGAAAAACGATGACTCCGGACCTGTCGAACGATCCCAAAATGGTCAATATGGATGAAATTTTAACATTTAATCTTTTGACTCTAAATTACTGTTGGATGTGAATTATGACTTTGTCAACTAAAATAAGTATGTTTAAAGTCATTTCTGTGCCTGAAACAGGTCAAAATTGAAGCTTTTGAGTATGCAAAACTCTGTAAAAATGGCAATTTTGGTCACTGTGAGGGTTTAAAAAGTGGTTATTCAACATGAGGCACGATCCAATTGACATTTTGAATCATTTTTGGTACAGTCCAAAAAATCAATTTTCGGATGAAAAACGATGACTCCGGACCTGTCGAACGATCCCAAAATGGTCAATATGGATGAAATTTTAACATTTAATCTTTTGACTCTAAATGACTGTTGGATGTGAATTATGACTTTGTCAACTAAAATAAGTGTGTTTAAAGTCATTTCTGTTCCTGAAACGGGTCAAAATTGAAGCTTTTGAGTAAGCAAAACTCTGTAAAAATGGCAATTTTTGTCACTGTGAGGGTTTAAAAAGTGGTTATTCAACATGAGGCACAATCCAATTGACATTTTGAATCATTTTTGGTACAGTCCAAAAAATCAATTTTCGGATGAAAAACGATGACTCCGGACCTGTCGAACGATCCCAAAATGGTCAATATGGATGAAATTTTAACATTTAATCTTTTGACTCTAAATGACTGTTGGATGTGAATTCTGACTTTGTCAACTAAAATAAGTGTGTTTAAAGTTATTTCTGTGCCTGAAACGGGTCAAAATTGAAGCTTTTGAGTAAGCAAAACTCTGTAAAAATAGCAATTTTGGTCACTGTGAGGGTTTAAAAAGTGGTTATTCAACACGAGGCACGATCCAATTGACATTTTGAATCATTTTTGGTACAGTCCAAAAAATCAATTTTCGGATGAAAAACGATGACTCCGGACCTGTCGAACGATCCCAAAATGGTTAATATGGATGAAATTTTAGCATTTGATCTTTTGACTCTAAATGACTGTTGGATGTGAATTATGACTTTGTCAACTAAAATAAGTGTGTTTAAAGTCATTTCTGTGCCTGAAACGGGTCAAAATTGAAGCTTTTGAGTAAGCAAAACTCTGTAAAAATGGCAATTTTGGTCACTGTGAGGGTTTAAAAAGTGGTTATTCAACATGAGGCACAATCCAATTGACATTTTGAATCATTTTTGGGACAGTCCAAAAAATCAATTTTCGGATGAAAAACGATGACTCCGGACCTGTCGAACGATCCCAAAATGGTCAATATGGATGAAATTTTAACATTTAATCTTTTGACTCTAAATGACTGTTGGATGTGAATTCTGACTTTGTCAACTAAAATAAGTGTGTTTAAAGTTATTTCTGTGCCTGAAACGGGTCAAAATTGAAGCTTTTGAGTAAGCAAAACTCTGTAAAAATGGCAATTTTGGTCACTGTGAGGGTTTAAAAAGTGGTTATTCAACATGAGGCACGATCCAATTGACATTTTGACTCATTTTTGGTACAGTCCAAAAAATAAATTTTCGGATGAAAAACGATAACTCGGGACCTGTCGAACAATCCCAAAATGGTCAATATGGATGAAATTTTAACATTTAATCTTCTGACTCTAAATGACTGTTGGATGTGAATTATGACTTTGTCAACTAAAATAAGTGTGTTTAAAGTCATTTCTGTGCCTGAAACGGGTCAAAATTGAAGCTTTTGAGTAAGCAAAACTCTGTAAAAATGGCAATTTTGGTCACTGTGAGGGTTTAAAAAGTGGTTATTCAACATGAGGCACGATCCAATTGCCATTTTGAATCATTTTTGGTACAGTCCAAAAAATCAATTTTCGGATGAAAAACGATGACTCCGGACCTTTCGAACGATCCCAAAATGGTCAATATGGATGAAATTTTAACATTTAATCTTTTGACTCTAAATGACTGTTGGGTGTGAATTATGACTTTGTCAACTAAAATAAGTGTGTTTGAAGTCATTTCTGTGCCTGAAACGGGTCAAAATTGAAGCTTTTGAGTAAGCAAAACTCTGTAAAAATGGCAATTTTGGTCACTGTGAGGGTTTAAAAAGTGGTTATTCAACATGAGGCACGATCCAATTGACATTTTGAATCATTTTTGGTACAGTCCAAAAAATCAATTTTCGGATGAAAAACGATGACTCCGGACCTGTCGAACGATCCCAAAATGGTCAATATGGATGAAATTTTAACATTTATTCTTTTGACTCTAAATGACTGTTGGATGTGAATTATGACTTCGACAACTAAAATAAGTGTGTTTGAAGTCATTTCTGTGCCTGAAACGGGTCAAAATTGAAGCTTTTGAGTAAGCAAAACTCTGTAAAAATTGCAATTTTGGTCACTGTGAGGGTTTAAAAAGTGGTTATTCAACATGAGGCACGATCCAATTGACATTTTGAATCATTTTTGGTACAGTCCAAAAAATCAATTTTCGGATGAAAAACGATGACTCCGGATCTGTCGAACAATCCCAAAATGGTCAATATGGATGAAATTTTAACATTTAATCTTTTGACTCTAAATGACTGTTGGATGTGAATTATGACTGTGTCAACTAAAATAAGTGTGTTTAAAGTCATTTCTGTGCCTGAAACGGGTCAAAATTGAAGCTTTTGAGTAAGCAAAACTATGTACAAAATGGCAATTTTGGTTACTGTGAGGGTTTAAAAAGTGGTTATTCAACATGAGGCACGATCCAATTGCCATTTTGAATCATTTTTGGTACAGTCCAAAAAATCAATTTTCGGATGAAAAACGATGACTCCGGACCTGTCGAACGATCCCAAAATGGTCAATATGGATGAAATTTTAACATTTAATCTTTTGACTCTAAATGACTTTTGGATGTGAATTATGACTTTGTCAACTAAAATAAGTGTGTTTGAAGTCATTTCTGTGCCTGAAACGGGTCAAAATTGAAGCTTTTGAGTAAGCAAAACTCTGTAAAAATGGCAATTTTGGTCACTGTGAGGGTTTAAAAAGTGGTTATTCAACATGAGGCACGATCCAATTGACATTTTGAATCATTTTTGGTACAGTCCAAAAAATCAATTTTCGGATGAAAAACGATGACTCCGGACCTGTCGAACAATCCCAAAATGGCCAATATGGATGAAATTTTAACATTTAATCTTTTGACTCTAAATGACTGTTGGATGTGAATTATGACTTTGTCAACTAAAATAAGTGTGTTTAAAGTCATTTCTGTGCCTGAAACGGGTCAAAATTGAAGCTTTTGAGTAAGCAAAACTCTGTAAAAATGGCAATTTTGGTCACTGTGAGGGTTTAAAAAGTGGCTATTCAACATGAGGCACGATCCAATTGACATTTTGAATCATTTTTGGTACAGTCCAAAAAATCAATTTTCGGATGAAAAACGATGACTCCGGAACTGTCGAACGATCCCAAAATGGTCAATATGGATGAAATTTTAACATTTAATCTTTTGACTCTAAATGACTGTTGGATGTGAATTATGACTTTGTCAACTAAAATAAGTGTGTTTAAAGTCATTTCTGTGCCTGAAACGGGTCAAAATTGAAGCTTTTGAGTAAGAAAAACTCTGTAAAAATGGCAATTTTGGTCACTGTGAGGGTTTAAAAAGTGGTTATTCAACATGAGGCACGATCCAATTGACATTTTGAATCATTTTTGGTACAGTCCAAAAAATAAATTTTCAGATGAAAAACGATGAATCCAGACCTGTCGAACAATCCCAAAATGGTCAATATGGATGAAATTTTAACATTTAATCTTTTGACTCTAAATGACTGTTGGATGTGAATTATGACTTTGTCAACTAAAATAAGTGTGTTTAAAGTCATTTCTGTGCCTGAAACGGGTCAAAATTTAAGCTTTTGAGTAAGCAAAACTCTGTAAAAATGGCAATTTTGGTCACTGTGAGGGTTTAAAAAGTGGTTATTCAACATGAGGCACAATCCAATTGACATTTTGAATCATTTTTGGTACAGTCCAAAAAATCAATTTTCGGATGAAAAACGATGACTCCGGACCTGTCGAACGATCCCAAAATGGTCAATATGGATGAAATTTTAACATTTAATCTTTTGACTCTAAATGACTGTTGGATGTGAATTATGACTTTGTCAACTAAAATAAGTGTGTTTAAAGTCATATCTGTGCCTGAAACAGGTCAAAATTGAAGCTTTTGAGTAAGCAAAACTCTGTAAAAATGGCAATTTTGGTCACTGTGAGGGTTTAAAAAGTGGTTATTCAACATGAGGCACGATCCAATTGACATTTTGAATCATTTTTGGTACAGTCCAAAAAATCAATTTTCGGATGAAAAACGATGACTCCGGATCTGTCGAACAATCCCAAAATGGTCAATATGGATGAAATTTTAACATTTAATCTTTTGACTCTAAATGACTGTTGGATGTGAATTATGACTGTGTCAACTAAAATAAGTGTGTTTAAAGTCATTTCTGTGCCTGAAACGAGTCAAAATTGAAGCTTTTGAGTAAGCAAAACTATGTACAAAATGGCAATTTTGGTTACTGTGAGGGTTTAAAAAGTGGTTATTCAACATGAGGCACGATCCAATTGCCATTTTGAATCATTTTTGGTACAGTCCAAAAAATCAATTTTCGGATGAAAAATGATGACTCCGGACCTGTCGAACGATCCCAAAATGGTCAATATGGATGAAATTTTAACATTTAATCTTTTGACTCTAAATGACTGTTGGATGTGAATTATGACTTTGTCAACTAAAATAAGTGTGTTTGAAGTCATTTCCGTGCCTGAAACGGGTCAAAATTGAAGCTTTTGAGTAAGCAAAACTCTGTAAAAATGGCAATTTTGGTCACTGTGAGGGTTTAAAAAGTGGTTATTCAACATGAGGCACGATCCAATTGACATTTTGAATCATTTTTGGTACAGTCCAAAAAATAAATTTTCGGATGAAAAACGATAACTCCGGACCTGTCGAACAATCCCAAAATGGTCAATATGGATGAAATTTTAACATTTAATCTTCTGACTCTAAATGACTGTTGGATGTGAATTATGACTTTGTCAACTAAAATAAGTGTGTTTAAAGTCATTTCTGTGCCTGAAACGGGTCAAAATTGAAGCTTTTGAGTAAGCAAAACTCTGTAAAAATGGCAATTTTGGTCACTGTGAGGGTTTAAAAAGTGGTTATTCAACATGAGGCACGATCCAATTGACATTTTGAATCATTTTTGGTACAGTCCAAAAAATCAATTTTCTGATGAAAAACGATGACTCCGGACCTGTCGAACGATCCCAAAATGGTCAATATGGATGAAATTTTAACATTTAATCTTTTGACTCTAAATGACTGTTGGATGTGAATTATGACTTTGTCAACTAAGTGTGTTTAAAGTCATTTCTGTGCCTGAAACGGGTCAAAATTGAAGCTTTTGAGTAAGCAAAACTCGGTAAAAATGGCAATTTTGGTCACTGTGAGGGTTTAAAAAGTGGTTATTCAACATGAGGCACGATCCAATTGACATTTTGAATCATTTTTGGTACAGTCCAAAAAATCAATTTTCGGATGAAAAACGATGACTCCGGACCTGTCGAACGATCCCAAAATGGTCAATATGGATGAAATTTTAACATTTAATCTTTTGACTCTAAATTACTGTTGGATGTGAATTATGACTTTGTCAACTAAAATAAGTATGTTTAAAGTCATTTCTGTGCCTGAAACAGGTCA
This sequence comes from Lissotriton vulgaris, assembly GCF_964263255.1. Classification (NCBI taxonomy): domain Eukaryota; kingdom Metazoa; phylum Chordata; class Amphibia; order Caudata; family Salamandridae; genus Lissotriton; species Lissotriton vulgaris. The sequence goes on from NW_028241576.1 coordinate 658,412, forward strand.
AAATTGAAGCTTTTGAGTATGCAAAACTCTGTAAAAATGGCAATTTTGGTCACTGTGAGGGTTTAAAAAGTGGTTATTCAACATGAGGCACGATCCAATTGACATTTTGAATCATTTTTGGTACAGTCCAAAAAATCAATTTTCGGATGAAAAACGATGACTCCGGACCTGTCGAACGATCCCAAAATGGTCAATATGGATGAAATTTTAACATTTAATCTTTTGACTCTAAATGACTGTTGGATGTGCATTATGACTTTGTCAACTAAAATAAGTGTGTTTAAAGTCATTTCTGTTCCTGAAACGGGTCAAAATTGAAGCTTTTGAGTAAGCAAAACTCTGTAAAAATGGCAATTTTGGTCACTGTGAGGGTTTAAAAAGTGGTTATTCAACATGAGGCACAATCCAATTGACATTTTGAATCATTTTTGGTACAGTCCAAAAAATCAATTTTCGGATGAAAAACGATGACTCCGGACCTGTCGAACGATCCCAAAATGGTCAATATGGATGAAATTTTAACATTTAATCTTTTGACTCTAAATGACTGTTGGATGTGAATTCTGACTTTGTCAACTAAAATAAGTGTGTTTAAAGTTATTTCTGTGCCTGAAACGGGTCAAAATTGAAGCTTTTGAGTAAGCAAAACTCTGTAAAAATAGCAATTTTGGTCACTGTGAGGGTTTAAAAAGTGGTTATTCAACACGAGGCACGATCCAATTGACATTTTGAATCATTTTTGGTACAGTCCAAAAAATCAATTTTCGGATGAAAAACGATGACTCCGGACCTGTCGAACGATCCCAAAATGGTTAATATGGATGAAATTTTAGCATTTGATCTTTTGACTCTAAATGACTGTTGGATGTGAATTATGACTTTGTCAACTAAAATAAGTGTGTTTAAAGTCATTTCTGTGCCTGAAACGGGTCAAAATTGAAGCTTTTGAGTAAGCAAAACTCTGTAAAAATGGCAATTTTGGTCACTGTGAGGGTTTAAAAAGTGGTTATTCAACATGAGGCACGATCCAATTGACATTTTGAATCATTTTTGGTACAGTCCAAAAAATAAATTTTCGGATGAAAAACGATAACTCCGGACCTGTCGAACAATCCCAAAATGGTCAATATGGATGAAATTTTAACATTTAATCTTCTGACTCTAAATGACTGTTGGATGTGAATTATGACTTTGTCAACTAAAATAAGTGTGTTTAAAGTCATTTCTGTGCCTGAAACGGGTCAAAATTGAAGCTTTTGAGTAAGCAAAACTCTGTAAAAATGGCAATTTTGGTCACTGTGAGGGTTTAAAAAGTGGTTATTCAACATGAGGCACGATCCAATTGCCATTTTGAATCATTTTTGGTACAGTCCAAAAAATCAATTTTCGGATGAAAAACGATGACTCCGGACCTTTCGAACGATCCCAAAATGGTCAATATGGATGAAATTTTAACATTTAATCTTTTGACTCTAAATGACTGTTGGGTGTGAATTATGACTTTGTCAACTAAAATAAGTGTGTTTGAAGTCATTTCTGTGCCTGAAACGGGTCAAAATTGAAGCTTTTGAGTAAGCAAAACTCTGTAAAAATGGCAATTTTGGTCACTGTGAGGGTTTAAAAAGTGGTTATTCAACATGAGGCACGATCCAATTGACATTTTGAATCATTTTTGGTACAGTCCAAAAAATCAATTTTCGGATGAAAAACAATGACTCCGGACCTGTCGAACGATCCCAAAATGGTCAATATGGATGAAATTTTAACATTTAATCTTTTGACTCTAAATGACTGTTGGATGTGAATTATGACTTTGTCAACTAAAATAAGTGTGTTTGAAGTCATTTCTGTGCCTGAAACGGGTCAAAATTGAAGCTTTTGAGTAAGCAAAACTCTGTAAAAATGGCAATTTTGGTCACTGTGAGGGTTTAAAAAGTGGTTATTCAACATGAGGCACGATCCAATTGACATTTTGAATCATTTTTGGTACAGTCCGAAAAATCAATTTTCGGATGAAAAACGATGACTCCGGACCTGTCGAACGATCCCAAAATGGTCAATATGGATGACATTTTAACATTTAATCTTTTGACTCTAAATGACTGTTGGATGTGAATTATGACTTTGTCAACTAAAATAAGTGTGTTTAAAGTTATTTCTGTGCCTGAAACGGGTCAAAATTGAAGCTTTTGAGTAAGCAAAACTCTGTAAAAATGGCAATTTTGGTCACTGTGAGGGTTTAAAAAGTGGTTATTCAACATGAGGCACGATCCAATTGACATTTTGAATCATTTTTGGTACAGTCCAAAAAATCAATTTTCGGATGAAAAACGATGACTCCGGACCTGTCAAACGATCCCAAAATGGTCAATATGGATGAAATTTTAACATTTAATCTTTTGACTCTAAATGACTGTTGGATGTGAATTATGACTTTGTCAACTAAAATAAGTGTGTTTAAAGTCATTTCTGTGCCTGAAACGGGTCAAAATTGAAGCTTTTGAGTAAGCAAAACTCTGTAAAAATGGCAATTTTGGTCACTGTGAGGGTTTAAAAAGTGGTTATTCAACATGAGGCACGATTCAATTGACATTTTGAATCATTTTTGGTACAGTCCAAAAAATCAATTTTCGGATGAAAAACGATGACTCCGGACCTGTCGAACGATCCCAAAATGGTCAATATGGATGAAATTTTAACATTTAATCTTTTGACTCTAAATTACTGTTGGATGTGAATTATGACTTTGTCAACTAAAATAAGTGTGTTTAAAGTCATTTCTGTGCCTGAAACGGGTCAAAATTGAAGCTTTTGAGTAAGCAAAACTCTGTAAAAATGGCAATTTTGGTCACTGTGAGGGTTTAAAAAGAGGTTATTCAACATGAGGCACGATCCAATTGACATTTTGAATCATTTTTGGTACAGTCCAAAAAATCAATTTTCGGATGAAAAACGATGACTCCGGACCTGTCGAACGATCCCAAAATGGTCAATATGGATGAAATTTTAACATTTAATCTTTTGACTCTAAATGACTGTTGGATGTGAATTATGACTTTGTCAACTAAAATAAGTGTGTTTAAAGTCATTTCTGTGCCTGAAACGGGTCAAAATTGAAGCTTTTGAGTAAGAAAAACTCTGTAAAAATGGCAATTTTGGTCACTGTGAGGGTTTAAAAAGTGGTTATTCAACATGAGGCACGATCCAATTGACATTTTGAATCATTTTTGGTACAGTCCAAAAAATAAATTTTCGGATGAAAAACGATGACTCCGGCCGGACCTGTCGAACGATCCCAAAATGGTCAATATGGATGAAATTTTAACATTTAATCTTTTGACTCTAAATGACTGTTGGATGTGAATTATGACTTTGTCAACTAAAATAAGTGTGTTTAAAGTTATTTCTGTGCCGGAAACGGGTCAAAATTGAAGCTTTTGAGTAAGCAAAACTCTGTAAAAATGGCAATTTTGGTCACTGTGAGGGTTTAAAAAGTGGTTATTCAACATGAGGCACGATCCAATTGACATTTTGAATCATTTTTGGTACAGTCCAAAAAATAAATTTTCGGATGAAAAACGATAACTCCGGACCTGTCGAACAATCCCAAAATGGTCAATATGGATGAAATTTTAACATTTAATCTTCTGACTCTAAATGACTGTTGGATGTGAATTATGAATTTGTCAACTAAAATAAGTGTGTTTAAAGTCATTTCTGTGCCTGAAACGGGTCAAAATTGAAGCTTTTGAGTAAGCAAAACTCTGTAAAAATGGCAATTTTGGTCACTGTGAGGGTTTAAAAAGTGGTTATTCAACATGAGGCACAATCCAATTGACATTTTGAATCATTTTTGGGACAGTCCAAAAAATCAATTTTCGGATGAAAAACGATGACTCCGGACCTGTCGAACGATCCCAAAATGGTCAATATGGATGAAATTTTAACATTTAATCTTTTGACTCTAAATGACTGTTGGATGTGAATTCTGACTTTGTCAACTAAAATAAGTGTGTTTAAAGTTATTTCTGTGCCTGAAACGGGTCAAAATTGAAGCTTTTGAGTAAGCAAAACTCTGTAAAAATAGCAATTTTGGTCACTGTGAGGGTTTAAAAAGTGGTTATTCAACACGAGGCACGATCCAATTGACATTTTGAATCATTTTTGGTACAGTCCAAAAAATCAATTTTCGGATGAAAAACGATGACTCCGGACATGTCGAACGATCCCAAAATGGTTAATATGGATGAAATTTTAACATTTGATCTTTTGACTCTAAATGACTGTTGGATGTGAATTATGACTTTGTCAACTAAAATAAGTGTGTTTAAAGTCATTTCTGTGCCTGAAACGGGTCAAAATTGAAGCTTTTGAGTAAGCAAAACTCTGTAAAAATGGCAATTTTGGTCACTGTGAGGGTTTAAAAAGTGGTTATTCAACATGAGGCACGATCCAATTGACATTTTGAATCATTTTTGGTACAGTCCAAAAAATCAATTTTCGGATGAAAAACAATGACTCCGGACCTGTCGAACGATCCCAAAATGGTCAATATGGATGAAATTTTAACATTTAATCTTTTGACTCTAAATGACTGTTGGATGTGAATTATGACTTTGTCAACTAAAATAAGTGTGTTTAAAGTTATTTCTGTGCCTGAAACGGGTCAAAATTGAAGCTTTTGAGTAAGCAAAACTCTGTAAAAATGGCAATTTTGGTCACTGTGAGGGTTTAAAAAGTGGTTATTCAACACGAGGCACGATCCAATTGACATTTTGAATCATTTTTGGTACAGTCCAAAAAATCAATTTTCGGATGAAAAACGATGACTCCGGACCTGTCGAACGATCCCAAAATGGTCAATATGGATGAAATTTTAACATTTAATCTTTTGACTCTAAATGACTGTTGGATGTGAATTATGACTTTGTCAACTAAAATAAGTGTGTTTAAAGTCATTTCTGTGCCTGAAACAGGTCAAAATTGAAGCTTTTGAGTAAGCAAAACTCTGTAAAAATGGCAATTTTGGTCACTGTGAGGGTTTAAAAAGTGGTTATTCAACATGAGGCACGATCCAATTGACATTTTGAATCATTTTTGGTACAGTCCAAAAAATCAATTTTCTGATGAAAAACGATGACTCCGGACCTGTCGAACGATCCCAAAATGGTCAATATGGATGAAATTTTAACATTTAATCTTTTGACTCTAAATGACTGTTGGATGTGAATTATGACTTTGTCAACTAAAATAAGTGTGTTTAAAGTCATTTCTGTGCCTGAAACGGGTCAAAATTGAAGCTTTTGAGTAAGCAAAACTCTGTAAAAATGGCAATTTTGGTCACTGTGAGGCTTTAAAAAGTGGTTATTCAACATGAGGCACGATCCAATTGACATTTTGAATCATTTTTGGTACAGTCCAAAAAATCAATTTTCGGATGAAAAACGATGACTCCGGACCTGTCGAACGATCCCAAAATGGTCAATATGGATGAAATTTTAACATTTAATCTTTTGACTCTAAATGACTGTTGGATGTGAATTATGACTTTGTCAACTAAAATAAGTGTGTTTAAAGTTATTTCTGTGCCTGAAACGGGTCAAAATTGAAGCTTTTGAGTAAGCAAAACTCTGTAAAAATGGCAATTTTGGTCACTGTGAGGGTTTAAAAAGTGGTTATTCAACATGAGACACGATCCAATTGACATTTTGAATCATTTTTGGTACAGTCCAAAAAATAAATTTTCGGATGAAAAACGATAACTCCGGACCTGTCGAACGATCCCAAAATGGTTAATATGGATGAAATTTTAACATTTAATCTTTTGACTCTAAATGACTGTTGGATGTGAATTATGACTTTGTCAACTAAAATAAGTATGTTTAAAGTCATTTCTGTGCCTGAAACAGGTCAAAATTGAAGCTTTTGAGTAAGCAAAACTCTGTAAAAATGGCAATTTTGGTCACTGTGAGGGTTTAAAAAGTGGTTATTCAACATGAGGCACGATCCAATTGACATTTTGAATCATTTTTGGTACAGTCCAAAAAATCAATTTTCGGAGAAAAACGATGACTCCGGACCTGTCGAACGATCCCAAAATGGCTAATATGGATGAAATTTTAACATTTGATCTTTTGACTCTAAATGACTGTTGGATGTGAATTATGACTTCGACAACTAAAATAAGTGTGTTTGAAGTCATTTCTGTGCCTGAAACGGGTCAAAATTGAAGCTTTTGAGTAAGCAAAACTCTGTAAAAATGGCAATTTTGGTCATTGTGAGGGTTTAAAAAGTGGTTATTCAACATGAGGCACGATCCAATTGACATTTTGAATCATTTTTGGTACAGTCCAAAAAATCAATTTTCGGATGAAAAACGATGACTCCGGATCTGTCGAACAATCCCAAAATGGTCAATATGGATGAAATTTTAACATTTAATCTTTTGACTCTAAATGACTGTTGGATGTGAATTATGACTGTGTCAACTAAAATAAGTGTGTTTAAAGTCATTTCTGTGCCTGAAACGGGTCAAAATTGAAGCTTTTGAGTAAGCAAAACTATGTACAAAATGGCAATTTTGGTTACTGTGAGGGTTTAAAAAGTGGTTATTCAACATGAGGCACGATCCAATTGCCATTTTGAATCATTTTTGGTACAGTCCAAAAAATCAATTTTCGGATGAAAAACAATGACTCCGGACCTGTTGAACAATCCCAAAATGGTCAATATGGATGAAATTTTAGCATTTAATCTTTTGACTCTAAATGACTGTTGGATGTGAATTATGACTTTGTCAACTAAAATAAGTGTGTTTGAAGTCATTTCTGTGCCTGAAACGGGTCAAAATTGAAGCTTTTGAGTAAGCAAAACTCTGTAAAAATGGCAATTTTGGTCACTGTGAGGGTTTAAAAAGTGGTTATTCAACATGAGGCACGATCCAATTGACATTTTGAATCATTTTTGGTACAGTCCAAAAAATCAATTTTCTGATGAAAAACGATGACTCCGGACCTGTCGAACGATCCCAAAATGGTCAATATGGATGAAATTTTAACATTTAATCTTTTGACTCTAAATGACTGTTGGATGTGAATTATGACTTTGTCAACTAAAATAAGTGTGTTTAAAGTCATTTCTGTGCCTGAAACGGGTCAAAATTGAAGCTTTTGAGTAAGAAAAACTCTGTAAAAATGGCAATTTTGGTCACTGTGAGGGTTTAAAAAGTGGTTATTCAACATGAGGCACGATCCAATTGACATTTTGAATCATTTTTGGTACAGTCCAAAAAATAAATTTTCAGATGAAAAACGATGAATCCGGACCTGTCGAACAATCCCAAAATGGTCAATATGGATGAAATTTTAACATTTAATCTTTTGACTCTAAATGACTGTTGGATGTGAATTATGACTGTGTCAACTAAAATAAGTGTGTTTAAAGTCATTTCTGTGCCTGAAACGGGTCAAAATTGAAGCTTTTGAGTAAGCAAAACTATGTACAAAATGGCAATTTTGGTTACTGTGAGGGTTTAAAAAGTGGTTATTCAACATGAGGCACGATCCAATTGCCATTTTGAATCATTTTTGGTACAGTCCAAAAAATCAATTTTCGGATGAAAAACGATGACTCCGGACCTTTCGAACGATCCCAAAATGGTCAATATGGATGAAATTTTAACATTTAATCTTTTGACTCTAAATGACTGTTGGATGTGAATTATGACTTTGTCAACTAAAATAAGTGTGTTTGAAGTCATTTCTGTGCCTGAAACGGGTCAAAATTGAAGCTTTTGAGTAAGCAAAACTCTGTAAAAATGGCAATTTTGGTCACTGTGAGGGTTTAAAAAGTGGTTATTCAACATGAGGCACAATCCAATTGACATTTTGAATCATTTTTGGTACAGTCCAAAAAATCAATTTTCGGATGAAAAACAATGACTCCGGACCTGTCGAACGATCCCAAAATGGTCAATATGGATGAAATTTTAACATTTAATCTTTTGACTCTAAATGACTGTTGGATGTGAATTATGACTTTGTCAACTAAAATAAGTGTGTTTAAAGTCATTTCTGTGCCTGAAACGGGTCAAAATTGAAGCTTTTGAGTAAGCAAAACTCTGTAAAAATGGCAATTTTGGTCACTGTGAGGGTTTAAAAAGTGGTTATTCAACATGAGGCACGATCCAATTGACATTTTGAATCATTTTTGGTACAGTCCGAAAAATCAATTTTCGGATGAAAAACGATGACTCCGGACCTGTCGAACGATCCCAAAATGGTCAATATGGATGACATTTTAACATTTAATCTTTTGACTCTAAATGACTGTTGGATGTGAATTATGACTTTGTCAACTAAAATAAGTGTGTTTAAAGTTATTTCTGTGCCTGAAACGGGTCAAAATTGAAGCTTTTGAGTAAGCAAAACTCTGTAAAAATGGCAATTTTGGTCACTGTGAGGGTTTAAAAAGTGGTTATTCAACATGAGGCACGATCCAATTGACATTTTGAATCATTTTTGGTACAGTCCAAAAAATCAATTTTCGGATGAAAAACGATGACTCCGGCCGGACCTGTCGAACGATCCCAAAATGGTCAATATGGATGAAATTTTAACATTTAATCTTTTGACTCTAAATGACTGTTGGATGTGAATTATGACTTTGTCAACTAAAATAAGTGTGTTTAAAGTTATTTCTGTGCCTGAAACGGGTCAAAATTGAAGCTTTTGAGTAAGCAAAACTCTGTAAAAATGGCAATTTTGGTCACTGTGAGGGTTTAAAAAGTGGTTATTCAACATGAGGCACGATCCAATTGACATTTTGAATCATTTTTGGTACAGTCCAAAAAATAAATTTTCGGATGAAAAACGATAACTCCGGACCTGTCGAACAATCCCAAAATGGTCAATATGGATGAAATTTTAACATTTAATCTTCTGACTCTAAATGACTGTTGGATGTGAATTATGACTTTGTCAACTAAAATAAGTGTGTTTAAAGTCATTTCTGTGCCTGAAACGGGTCAAAATTGAAGCTTTTGAGTAAGCAAAACTCTGTAAAAATGGCAATTTTGGTCACTGTGGGGGTTTAAAAAGTGGTTATTCAACATGAGGCACAATCCAATTGACATTTTGAATCATTTTTGGGACAGTCCAAAAAATCAATTTTCGGATGAAAAACGATGACTCCGGACCTGTCGAACGATCCCAAAATGGTCAATATGGATGAAATTTTAACATTTAATCTTTTGACTCTAAATGACTGTTGGATGTGAATTCTGACTTTGTCAACTAAAATAAGTGTGTTTAAAGTTATTTCTGTGCCTGAAACGGGTCAAAATTGAAGCTTTTGAGTAAGCAAAACTCTGTAAAAATAGCAATTTTGGTCACTGTGAGGGTTTAAAAAGTGGTTATTCAACACGAGGCACGATCCAATTGACATTTTGAATCATTTTTGGTACAGTCCAAAAAATCAATTTTCGGATGAAAAACGATGACTCCGGACATGTCGAACGATCCCAAAATGGTTAATATGGATGAAATTTTAACATTTGATCTTTTGACTCTAAATGACTGTTGGATGTGAATTATGACTTTGTCAACTAAAATAAGTGTGTTTAAAGTCATTTCTGTGCCTGAAACGGGTCAAAATTGAAGCTTTTGAGTAAGCAAAACTCTGTAAAAATGGCAATTTTGGTCACTGTGAGGGTTTAAAAAGTGGTTATTCAACATGAGGCACGATCCAATTGACATTTTGAATCATTTTTGGTACAGTCCAAAAAATCAATTTTCGGATGAAAAACGATGACTCCGGACCTGTCGAACGATCCCAAAATGGTCAATATGGATGAAATTTTAACATTTAATCTTTTGACTCTAAATGACTGTTGGATGTGAATTATGACTTTGTCAACTAAAATAAGTGTGTTTAAAGTTATTTCTGTGCCTGAAACGGGTCAAAATTGAAGCTTTTGAGTAAGCAAAACTCTGTAAAAATGGCAATTTTGGTCACTGTGAGGGTTTAAAAAGTGGTTATTCAACATGAGACACGATCCAATTGACATTTTGAATCATTTTTGGTACAGTCCAAAAAATAAATTTTCGGATGAAAAACGATAACTCCGGACCTGTCGAACGATCCCAAAATGGTTAATATGGATGAAATTTTAACATTTAATCTTTTGACTCTAAATGACTGTTGGATGTGAATTATGACTTTGTCAACTAAAATAAGTGTGTTTAAAGTTATTTCTGTGCCTGAAACGGGTCAAAATTGAAGCTTTTGAGTAAGCAAAACTCTGTAAAAATGGCAATTTTGGTCACTGTGAGGGTTTAAAAAGTGGTTATTCAACATGAGGCACGATCCAATTGACATTTTGAATCATTTTTGGTACAGTCCAAAAAATCAATTTTCGGATGAAAAACGATGACTCCGGACCTGTCGAACAATCCCAAAATGGCCAATATGGATGAAATTTTAACATTTAATCTTTTGACTCTAAATGACTGTTGGATGTGAATTATGACTTTGTCAACTAAAATAAGTGTGTTTAAAGTCATTTCTGTGCCTGAAACGGGTCAAAATTGAAGCTTTTGAGTAAGCAAAACTCTGTAAAAATGGCAATTTTGGTCACTGTGAGGGTTTAAAAAGTGGCTATTCAACATGAGGCACGATCCAATTGACATTTTGAATCATTTTTGGTACAGTCCAAAAAATCAATTTTCGGATGAAAAACGATGACTCCGGACCTGTCGAACGATCCCAAAATGGTCAATATGGATGAAATTTTAACATTTAATCTTTTGACTCTAAATGACTGTTGGATGTGAATTATGACTTTGTCAACTAAAATAAGTGTGTTTAAAGTCATTTCTGTGCCTGAAACGTGTCAAAATTGAAGCTTTTGAGTAAGAAAAACTCTGTAAAAATGGCAATTTTGGTCACTGTGAGGGTTTAAAAAGTGGTTATTCAACATGAGGCACGATCCAATTGACATTTTGAATCATTTTTGGTACAGTCCAAAAAATAAATTTTCAGATGAAAAACGATGAATCCGGACCTGTCGAACAATCCCAAAATGGTCAATATGGATGAAATTTTAACATTTAATCTTTTGACTCTAAATGACTGTTGGATGTGAATTATGACTGTGTCAACTAAAATAAGTGTGTTTAAAGTCATTTCTGTGCCTGAAACGGGTCAAAATTGAAGCTTTTGAGTAAGCAAAACTATGTACAAAATGGCAATTTTGGTTACTGTGAGGGTTTAAAAAGTGGTTATTCAACATGAGGCACGATCCAATTGCCATTTTGAATCATTTTTGGTACAGTCCAAAAAATCAATTTTCGGATGAAAAACGATGACTCCGGACCTTTCGAACGATCCCAAAATGGTCAATATGGATGAAATTTTAACATTTAATCTTTTGACTCTAAATGACTGTTGGATGTGAATTATGACTTTGTCAACTAAAATAAGTGTGTTTGAAGTCATTTCTGTGCCTGAAACGGGTCAAAATTGAAGCTTTTGAGTAAGCAAAACTCTGTAAAAATGGCAATTTTGGTCACTGTGAGGGTTTAAAAAGTGGTTATTCAACATGAGGCACAATCCAATTGACATTTTGAATCATTTTTGGTACAGTCCAAAAAATCAATTTTCGGATGAAAAACAATGACTCCGGACCTGTCGAACGATCCCAAAATGGTCAATATGGATGAAATTTTAACATTTAATCTTTTGACTCTAAATGACTGTTGGATGTGAATTATGACTTTGTCAACTAAAATAAGTGTGTTTAAAGTCATTTCTGTGCCTGAAACGGGTCAAAATTGAAGCTTTTGAGTAAGCAAAACTCTGTAAAAATGGCAATTTTGGTCACTGTGAGGGTTTAAAAAGTGGTTATTCAACATGAGGCACGATCCAATTGACATTTTGAATCATTTTTGGTACAGTCCGAAAAATCAATTTTCGGATGAAAAACGATGACTCCGGACCTGTCGAACGATCCCAAAATGGTCAATATGGATGACATTTTAACATTTAATCTTTTGACTCTAAATGACTGTTGGATGTGAATTATGACTTTGTCAACTAAAATAAGTGTGTTTAAAGTTATTTCTGTGCCTGAAACGGGTCAAAATTGAAGCTTTTGAGTAAGCAAAACTCTGTAAAAATGGCAATTTTGGTCACTGTGAGGGTTTAAAAAGTGGTTATTCAACATGAGGCACGATCCAATTGACATTTTGAATCATTTTTGGTACAGTCCAAAAAATCAATTTTCGGATGAAAAACGATGACTCCGGCCGGACCTGTCGAACGATCCCAAAATGGTCAATATGGATGAAATTTTAACATTTAATCTTTTGACTCTAAATGACTGTTGGATGTGAATTATGACTTTGTCAACTAAAATAAGTGTGTTTAAAGTTATTTCTGTGCCTGAAACGGGTCAAAATTGAAGCTTTTGAGTAAGCAAAACTCTGTAAAAATGGCAATTTTGGTCACTGTGAGGGTTTAAAAAGTGGTTATTCAACATGAGGCACGATCCAATTGACATTTTGAATCATTTTTGGTACAGTCCAAAAAATAAATTTTCGGATGAAAAACGATAACTCCGGACCTGTCGAACAATCCCAAAATGGTCAATATGGATGAAATTTTAACATTTAATCTTCTGACTCTAAATGACTGTTGGATGTGAATTATGACTTTGTCAACTAAAATAAGTGTGTTTAAAGTCATTTCTGTGCCTGAAACGGGTCAAAATTGAAGCTTTTGAGTAAGCAAAACTCTGTAAAAATGGCAATTTTGGTCACTGTGGGGGTTTAAAAAGTGGTTATTCAACATGAGGCACAATCCAATTGACATTTTGAATCATTTTTGGGACAGTCCAAAAAATCAATTTTCGGATGAAAAACGATGACTCCGGACCTGTCGAACGATCCCAAAATGGTCAATATGGATGAAATTTTAACATTTAATCTTTTGACTCTAAATGACTGTTGGATGTGAATTCTGACTTTGTCAACTAAAATAAGTGTGTTTAAAGTTATTTCTGTGCCTGAAACGGGTCAAAATTGAAGCTTTTGAGTAAGCAAAACTCTGTAAAAATAGCAATTTTGGTCACTGTGAGGGTTTAAAAAGTGGTTATTCAACACGAGGCACGATCCAATTGACATTTTGAATCATTTTTGGTACAGTCCAAAAAATCAATTTTCGGATGAAAAACGATGACTCCGGACATGTCGAACGATCCCAAAATGGTTAATATGGATGAAATTTTAACATTTGATCTTTTGACTCTAAATGACTGTTGGATGTGAATTATGACTTTGTCAACTAAAATAAGTGTGTTTAAAGTCATTTCTGTGCCTGAAACGGGTCAAAATTGAAGCTTTTGAGTAAGCAAAACTCTGTAAAAATGGCAATTTTGGTCACTGTGAGGGTTTAAAAAGTGGTTATTCAACATGAGGCACGATCCAATTGACATTTTGAATCATTTTTGGTACAGTCCAAAAAATCAATTTTCGGATGAAAAACGATGACTCCGGACCTGTCGAACGATCCCAAAATGGTCAATATGGATGAAATTTTAACATTTAATCTTTTGACTCTAAATGACTGTTGGATGTGAATTATGACTTTGTCAACTAAAATAAGTGTGTTTAAAGTTATTTCTGTGCCTGAAACGGGTCAAAATTGAAGCTTTTGAGTAAGCAAAACTCTGTAAAAATGGCAATTTTGGTCACTGTGAGGGTTTAAAAAGTGGTTATTCAACATGAGACACGATCCAATTGACATTTTGAATCATTTTTGGTACAGTCCAAAAAATAAATTTTCGGATGAAAAACGATAACTCCGGACCTGTCGAACGATCCCAAAATGGTTAATATGGATGAAATTTTAACATTTAATCTTTTGACTCTAAATGACTGTTGGATGTGAATTATGACTTTGTCAACTAAAATAAGTATGTTTAAAGTCATTTCTGTGCCTGAAACAGGTCAAAATTGAAGCTTTTGAGTAAGCAAAACTCTGTAAAAATGGCAATTTTGGTCACTGTGAGGGTTTAAAAAGTGGTTATTCAACATGAGGCACGATCCAATTGACATTTTGAATCATTTTTGGTACAGTCCAAAAAATAAATTTTCGGATGAAAAACGATGACTCCGGCCGGACCTGTCGAACGATCCCAAAATGGTCAATATGGATGAAATTTTAACATTTAATCTTTTGACTCTAAATGACTGTTGGATGTGAATTATGACTTTGTCAACTAAAATAAGTGTGTTTAAAGTCATTTCTGTGCCTGAAACGGGTCAAAATTGAAGCTTTTGAGTAAGCAAAACTCTGTAAAAATGGCAATTTTGGTCACTGTGAGGGTTTAAAAAGTGGTTATTCAACATGAGGCACAATCCAATTGACATTTTGAATAATTTTTGGGACAGTCCAAAAAATCAATTTTCGGATGAAAAACGATGACTCCGGACCTGTCGAACGATCCCAAAATGGTCAATATGGATGAAATTTTAACATTTAATCTTTTGACTCTAAATGACTGTTGGATGTGAATTCTGACTTTGTCAACTAAAATAAGTGTGTTTAAAGTTATTTCTGTGCCTGAAACGGGTCAAAATTGAAGCTTTTGAGTAAGCAAAACTCTGTAAAAATAGCAATTTTGGTCACTGTGAGGGTTTAAAAAGTGGTTATTCAACACGAGGCACGATCCAATTGACATTTTGAATCATTTTTGGTACAGTCCAAAAAATCAATTTTCGGATGAAAAACGATGACTCCGGACATGTCGAACGATCCCAAAATGGTTAATATGGATGAAATTTTAACATTTGATCTTTTGACTCTAAATGACTGTTGGATGTGAATTATGACTTTGTCAACTAAAATAAGTGTGTTTAAAGTCATTTCTGTGCCTGAAACGGGTCAAAATTGAAGCTTTTGAGTAAGCAAAACTCTGTAAAAATGGCAATTTTGGTCACTGTGAGGGTTTAAAAAGTGGTTATTCAACATGAGGCACGATCCAATTGACATTTTGAATCATTTTTGGTACAGTCCAAAAAATCAATTTTCTGATGAAAAACGATGACTCCGGACCTGTCGAACGATCCCAAAATGGTCAATATGGATGAAATTTTAACATTTAATCTTTTGACTCTAAATGACTGTTGGATGTGAATTATGACTTTGTCAACTAAAATAAGTGTGTTTAAAGTCATTTCTGTGCCTGAAACGGGTCAAAATTGAAGCTTTTGAGTAAGCAAAACTCTGTAAAAATGGCAATTTTGGTCACTGTGAGGGTTTAAAAAGTGGTTATTCAACATGAGGCACGATCCAATTGACATTTTGAATCATTTTTGGTACAGTCCAAAAAATCAATTTTCGGATGAAAAACGATGACTCCGGACCTGTCGAACGATCCCAAAATGGTCAATATGGATGAAATTTTAACATTTAATCTTTTGACTCTAAATTACTGTTGGATGTGAATTATGACTTTGTCAACTAAAATAAGTATGTTTAAAGTCATTTCTGTGCCTGAAACAGGTCAAAATTGAAGCTTTTGAGTAAGCAAAACTCTGTAAAAATGGCAATTTTGGTCACTGTGAGGGTTTAAAAAGTGGTTATTCAACATGAGGCACGATCCAATTGACATTTTGAATCATTTTTGGTACAGTCCAAAAAATCAATTTTCGGATGAAAAACAATGACTCCGGACCTGTCGAACGATCCCAAAATGGTCAATATGGATGAAATTTTAACATTTAATCTTTTGACTCTAAATGACTGTTGGATGTGAATTATGACTTTGTCAACTAAAATAAGTGTGTTTAAAGTTATTTCTGTGCCTGAAACGGGTCAAAATTGAAGCTTTTGAGTAAGCAAAACTCTGTAAAAATGGCAATTTTGGTCACTGTGAGGGTTTAAAAAGTGGTTATTCAACACGAGGCACGATCCAATTGACATTTTGAATCATTTTTGGTACAGTCCAAAAAATCAATTTTCGGATGAAAAACGATGACTCCGGACCTGTCGAACGATCCCAAAATGGTCAATATGGATGAAATTTTAACATTTAATCTTTTGACTCTAAATGACTGT
This sequence comes from Lissotriton vulgaris, assembly GCF_964263255.1. NCBI lineage: Eukaryota > Metazoa > Chordata > Amphibia > Caudata > Salamandridae > Lissotriton > Lissotriton vulgaris. The sequence continues at coordinate 674,531 of NW_028241576.1, forward strand.
TGGATGTGAATTATGACTTCGACAACTAAAATAAGTGTGTTTGAAGTCATTTCTGTGCCTGAAACGGGTCAAAATTGAAGCTTTTGAGTAAGCAAAACTCTGTAAAAATGGCAATTTTGGTCATTGTGAGGGTTTAAAAAGTGGTTATTCAACATGAGGCACGATCCAATTGACATTTTGAATCATTTTTGGTACAGTCCAAAAAATCAATTTTCGGATGAAAAACGATGACTCCGGATCTGTCGAACAATCCCAAAATGGTCAATATGGATGAAATTTTAACATTTAATCTTTTGACTCTAAATTACTGTTGGATGTGAATTATGACTTTGTCAACTAAAATAAGTGTGTTTAAAGTCATTTCTGTGCCTGAAACGGGTCAAAATTGAAGCTTTTGAGTAAGCAAAACTCTGTAAAAATGGCAATTTTGGTCACTGTGAGGGTTTAAAAAGAGGTTATTCAACATGAGGCACGATCCAATTGACATTTTGAATCATTTTTGGTACAGTCCAAAAAATCAATTTTCGGATGAAAAACGATGACTCCGGACCTGTCGAACGATCCCAAAATGGTCAATATGGATGAAATTTTAACATTTAATCTTTTGACTCTAAATGACTGTTGGATGTGAATTATGACTTTGTCAACTAAAATAAGTGTGTTTAAAGTCATTTCTGTGCCTGAAACGGGTCAAAATTGAAGCTTTTGGGTAAGAAAAACTCTGTAAAAATGGCAATTTTGGTCACTGTGAGGGTTTAAAAAGTGGTTATTCAACATGAGGCACGATCCAATTGACATTTTGAATCATTTTTGGTACAGTCCAAAAAATAAATTTTCGGATGAAAAACGATGACTCCGGCCGGACCTGTCGAACGATCCCAAAATGGTCAATATGGATGAAATTTTAACATTTAATCTTTTGACTCTAAATGACTGTTGGATGTGAATTATGACTTTGTCAACTAAAATAAGTGTGTTTAAAGTCATTTCTGTGCCTGAAACGGGTCAAAATTGAAGCTTTTGAGTAAGCAAAACTCTGTAAAAATGGCAATTTTGGTCACTGTGAGGGTTTAAAAAGTGGTTATTCAACATGAGGCACAATCCAATTGACATTTTGAATCATTTTTGGGACAGTCCAAAAAATCAATTTTCGGATGAAAAACGATGACTCCGGACCTGTCGAACGATCCCAAAATGGTCAATATGGATGAAATTTTAACATTTAATCTTTTGACTCTAAATGACTGTTGGATGTGAATTCTGACTTTGTCAACTAAAATAAGTGTGTTTAAAGTTATTTCTGTGCCTGAAACGGGTCAAAATTGAAGCTTTTGAGTAAGCAAAACTCTGTAAAAATAGCAATTTTGGTCACTGTGAGGGTTTAAAAAGTGGTTATTCAACACGAGGCACGATCCAATTGACATTTTGAATCATTTTTGGTACAGTCCAAAAAATCAATTTTCGGATGAAAAACGATGACTCCGGACATGTCGAACGATCCCAAAATGGTTAATATGGATGAAATTTTAACATTTGATCTTTTGACTCTAAATGACTGTTGGATGTGAATTATGACTTTGTCAACTAAAATAAGTGTGTTTAAAGTCATTTCTGTGCCTGAAACGGGTCAAAATTGAAGCTTTTGAGTAAGCAAAACTCTGTAAAAATGGCAATTTTGGTCACTGTGAGGGTTTAAAAAGTGGTTATTCAACATGAGGCACGATCCAATTGACATTTTGAATCATTTTTGGTACAGTCCAAAAAATCAATTTTCTGATGAAAAACGATGACTCCGGACCTGTCGAACGATCCCAAAATGGTCAATATGGATGAAATTTTAACATTTAATCTTTTGACTCTAAATGACTGTTGGATGTGAATTCTGACTTTGTCAACTAAAATAAGTGTGTTTAAAGTTATTTCTGTGCCTGAAACGGGTCAAAATTGAAGCTTTTGAGTAAGCAAAACTCTGTAAAAATAGCAATTTTGGTCACTGTGAGGGTTTAAAAAGTGGTTATTCAACACGAGGCACGATCCAATTGACATTTTGAATCATTTTTGGTACAGTCCAAAAAATCAATTTTCGGATGAAAAACGATGACTCCGGACATGTCGAACGATCCCAAAATGGTTAATATGGATGAAATTTTAACATTTGATCTTTTGACTCTAAATGACTGTTGGATGTGAATTATGACTTTGTCAACTAAAATAAGTGTGTTTAAAGTCATTTCTGTGCCTGAAACGGGTCAAAATTGAAGCTTTTGAGTAAGCAAAACTCTGTAAAAATGGCAATTTTGGTCACTGTGAGGGTTTAAAAAGTGGTTATTCAACATGAGGCACGATCCAATTGACATTTTGAATCATTTTTGGTACAGTCCAAAAAATCAATTTTCTGATGAAAAACGATGACTCCGGACCTGTCGAACGATCCCAAAATGGTCAATATGGATGAAATTTTAACATTTAATCTTTTGACTCTAAATGACTGTTGGATGTGAATTATGACTTTGTCAACTAAAATAAGTGTGTTTAAAGTCATTTCTGTGCCTGAAACGGGTCAAAATTGAAGCTTTTGAGTAAGCAAAACTCTGTAAAAATGGCAATTTTGGTCACTGTGAGGGTTTAAAAAGTGGTTATTCAACATGAGGCACGATCCAATTGACATTTTGAATCATTTTTGGTACAGTCCAAAAAATCAATTTTCGGATGAAAAACGATGACTCCGGACCTGTCGAACGATCCCAAAATGGTCAATATGGATGAAATTTTAACATTTAATCTTTTGACTCTAAATGACTGTTGGATGTGAATTATGACTTTGTCAACTAAAATAAGTGTGTTTAAAGTTATTTCTGTGCCTGAAACGGGTCAAAATTGAAGCTTTTGAGTAAGCAAAACTCTGTAAAAATGGCAATTTTGGTCACTGTGAGGGTTTAAAAAGTGGTTATTCAACATGAGACACGATCCAATTGACATTTTGAATCATTTTTGGTACAGTCCAAAAAATAAATTTTCGGATGAAAAACGATAACTCCGGACCTGTCGAACGATCCCAAAATGGTTAATATGGATGAAATTTTAACATTTAATCTTTTGACTCTAAATGACTGTTGGATGTGAATTATGACTTTGTCAACTAAAATAAGTATGTTTAAAGTCATTTCTGTGCCTGAAACAGGTCAAAATTGAAGCTTTTGAGTAAGCAAAACTCTGTAAAAATGGCAATTTTGGTCACTGTGAGGGTTTAAAAAGTGGTTATTCAACATGAGGCACGATCCAATTGACATTTTGAATCATTTTTGGTACAGTCCAAAAAATAAATTTTCGGATGAAAAACGATGACTCCGGCCGGACCTGTCGAACGATCCCAAAATGGTCAATATGGATGAAATTTTAACATTTAATCTTTTGACTCTAAATGACTGTTGGATGTGAATTATGACTTTGTCAACTAAAATAAGTGTGTTTAAAGTCATTTCTGTGCCTGAAACGGGTCAAAATTGAAGCTTTTGAGTAAGCAAAACTCTGTAAAAATGGCAATTTTGGTCACTGTGAGGGTTTAAAAAGTGGTTATTCAACATGAGGCACAATCCAATTGACATTTTGAATAATTTTTGGGACAGTCCAAAAAATCAATTTTCGGATGAAAAACGATGACTCCGGACCTGTCGAACGATCCCAAAATGGTCAATATGGATGAAATTTTAACATTTAATCTTTTGACTCTAAATGACTGTTGGATGTGAATTCTGACTTTGTCAACTAAAATAAGTGTGTTTAAAGTTATTTCTGTGCCTGAAACGGGTCAAAATTGAAGCTTTTGAGTAAGCAAAACTCTGTAAAAATAGCAATTTTGGTCACTGTGAGGGTTTAAAAAGTGGTTATTCAACACGAGGCACGATCCAATTGACATTTTGAATCATTTTTGGTACAGTCCAAAAAATCAATTTTCGGATGAAAAACGATGACTCCGGACATGTCGAACGATCCCAAAATGGTTAATATGGATGAAATTTTAACATTTGATCTTTTGACTCTAAATGACTGTTGGATGTGAATTATGACTTTGTCAACTAAAATAAGTGTGTTTAAAGTCATTTCTGTGCCTGAAACGGGTCAAAATTGAAGCTTTTGAGTAAGCAAAACTCTGTAAAAATGGCAATTTTGGTCACTGTGAGGGTTTAAAAAGTGGTTATTCAACATGAGGCACGATCCAATTGACATTTTGAATCATTTTTGGTACAGTCCAAAAAATCAATTTTCTGATGAAAAACGATGACTCCGGACCTGTCGAACGATCCCAAAATGGTCAATATGGATGAAATTTTAACATTTAATCTTTTGACTCTAAATGACTGTTGGATGTGAATTATGACTTTGTCAACTAAAATAAGTGTGTTTAAAGTCATTTCTGTGCCTGAAACGGGTCAAAATTGAAGCTTTTGAGTAAGCAAAACTCTGTAAAAATGGCAATTTTGGTCACTGTGAGGGTTTAAAAAGTGGTTATTCAACATGAGGCACGATCCAATTGACATTTTGAATCATTTTTGGTACAGTCCAAAAAATCAATTTTCGGATGAAAAACGATGACTCCGGACCTGTCGAACGATCCCAAAATGGTCAATATGGATGAAATTTTAACATTTAATCTTTTGACTCTAAATTACTGTTGGATGTGAATTATGACTTTGTCAACTAAAATAAGTATGTTTAAAGTCATTTCTGTGCCTGAAACAGGTCAAAATTGAAGCTTTTGAGTAAGCAAAACTCTGTAAAAATGGCAATTTTGGTCACTGTGAGGGTTTAAAAAGTGGTTATTCAACATGAGGCACGATCCAATTGACATTTTGAATCATTTTTGGTACAGTCCAAAAAATCAATTTTCGGATGAAAAACAATGACTCCGGACCTGTCGAACGATCCCAAAATGGTCAATATGGATGAAATTTTAACATTTAATCTTTTGACTCTAAATGACTGTTGGATGTGAATTATGACTTTGTCAACTAAAATAAGTGTGTTTAAAGTTATTTCTGTGCCTGAAACGGGTCAAAATTGAAGCTTTTGAGTAAGCAAAACTCTGTAAAAATGGCAATTTTGGTCACTGTGAGGGTTTAAAAAGTGGTTATTCAACACGAGGCACGATCCAATTGACATTTTGAATCATTTTTGGTACAGTCCAAAAAATCAATTTTCGGATGAAAAACGATGACTCCGGACCTGTCGAACGATCCCAAAATGGTCAATATGGATGAAATTTTAACATTTAATCTTTTGACTCTAAATGACTGTTGGATGTGAATTATGACTTCGACAACTAAAATAAGTGTGTTTGAAGTCATTTCTGTGCCTGAAACGGGTCAAAATTGAAGCTTTTGAGTAAGCAAAACTCTGTAAAAATGGCAATTTTGGTCATTGTGAGGGTTTAAAAAGTGGTTATTCAACATGAGGCACGATCCAATTGACATTTTGAATCATTTTTGGTACAGTCCAAAAAATCAATTTTCGGATGAAAAACGATGACTCCGGATCTGTCGAACAATCCCAAAATGGTCAATATGGATGAAATTTTAACATTTAATCTTTTGACTCTAAATTACTGTTGGATGTGAATTATGACTTTGTCAACTAAAATAAGTGTGTTTAAAGTCATTTCTGTGCCTGAAACGGGTCAAAATTGAAGCTTTTGAGTAAGCAAAACTCTGTAAAAATGGCAATTTTGGTCACTGTGAGGGTTTAAAAAGAGGTTATTCAACATGAGGCACGATCCAATTGACATTTTGAATCATTTTTGGTACAGTCCAAAAAATCAATTTTCGGATGAAAAACGATGACTCCGGACCTGTCGAACGATCCCAAAATGGTCAATATGGATGAAATTTTAACATTTAATCTTTTGACTCTAAATGACTGTTGGATGTGAATTATGACTTTGTCAACTAAAATAAGTGTGTTTAAAGTCATTTCTGTGCCTGAAACGGGTCAAAATTGAAGCTTTTGGGTAAGAAAAACTCTGTAAAAATGGCAATTTTGGTCACTGTGAGGGTTTAAAAAGTGGTTATTCAACATGAGGCACGATCCAATTGACATTTTGAATCATTTTTGGTACAGTCCAAAAAATAAATTTTCGGATGAAAAACGATGACTCCGGCCGGACCTGTCGAACGATCCCAAAATGGTCAATATGGATGAAATTTTAACATTTAATCTTTTGACTCTAAATGACTGTTGGATGTGAATTATGACTTTGTCAACTAAAATAAGTGTGTTTAAAGTCATTTCTGTGCCTGAAACGGGTCAAAATTGAAGCTTTTGAGTAAGCAAAACTCTGTAAAAATGGCAATTTTGGTCACTGTGAGGGTTTAAAAAGTGGTTATTCAACATGAGGCACGATCCAATTGACATTTTGAATCATTTTTGGTACAGTCCAAAAAATCAATTTTCGGATGAAAAACGATGACTCCGGACCTGTCGAACGATCCCAAAATGGTCAATATGGATGAAATTTTAACATTTAATCTTTTGACTCTAAATTACTGTTGGATGTGAATTATGACTTTGTCAACTAAAATAAGTATGTTTAAAGTCATTTCTGTGCCTGAAACAGGTCAAAATTGAAGCTTTTGAGTAAGCAAAACTCTGTAAAAATGGCAATTTTGGTCACTGTGAGGGTTTAAAAAGTGGTTATTCAACATGAGGCACGATCCAATTGACATTTTGAATCATTTTTGGTACAGTCCAAAAAATCAATTTTCGGATGAAAAACAATGACTCCGGACCTGTCGAACGATCCCAAAATGGTCAATATGGATGAAATTTTAACATTTAATCTTTTGACTCTAAATGACTGTTGGATGTGAATTATGACTTTGTCAACTAAAATAAGTGTGTTTAAAGTTATTTCTGTGCCTGAAACGGGTCAAAATTGAAGCTTTTGAGTAAGCAAAACTCTGTAAAAATGGCAATTTTGGTCACTGTGAGGGTTTAAAAAGTGGTTATTCAACACGAGGCACGATCCAATTGACATTTTGAATCATTTTTGGTACAGTCCAAAAAATCAATTTTCGGATGAAAAACGATGACTCCGGACCTGTCGAACGATCCCAAAATGGTCAATATGGATGAAATTTTAACATTTAATCTTTTGACTCTAAATGACTGTTGGATGTGAATTATGACTTCGACAACTAAAATAAGTGTGTTTGAAGTCATTTCTGTGCCTGAAACGGGTCAAAATTGAAGCTTTTGAGTAAGCAAAACTCTGTAAAAATGGCAATTTTGGTCATTGTGAGGGTTTAAAAAGTGGTTATTCAACATGAGGCACGATCCAATTGACATTTTGAATCATTTTTGGTACAGTCCAAAAAATCAATTTTCGGATGAAAAACGATGACTCCGGATCTGTCGAACAATCCCAAAATGGTCAATATGGATGAAATTTTAACATTTAATCTTTTGACTCTAAATTACTGTTGGATGTGAATTATGACTTTGTCAACTAAAATAAGTGTGTTTAAAGTCATTTCTGTGCCTGAAACGGGTCAAAATTGAAGCTTTTGAGTAAGCAAAACTCTGTAAAAATGGCAATTTTGGTCACTGTGAGGGTTTAAAAAGAGGTTATTCAACATGAGGCACGATCCAATTGACATTTTGAATCATTTTTGGTACAGTCCAAAAAATCAATTTTCGGATGAAAAACGATGACTCCGGACCTGTCGAACGATCCCAAAATGGTCAATATGGATGAAATTTTAACATTTAATCTTTTGACTCTAAATGACTGTTGGATGTGAATTATGACTTTGTCAACTAAAATAAGTGTGTTTAAAGTCATTTCTGTGCCTGAAACGGGTCAAAATTGAAGCTTTTGGGTAAGAAAAACTCTGTAAAAATGGCAATTTTGGTCACTGTGAGGGTTTAAAAAGTGGTTATTCAACATGAGGCACGATCCAATTGACATTTTGAATCATTTTTGGTACAGTCCAAAAAATAAATTTTCGGATGAAAAACGATGACTCCGGCCGGACCTGTCGAACGATCCCAAAATGGTCAATATGGATGAAATTTTAACATTTAATCTTTTGACTCTAAATGACTGTTGGATGTGAATTATGACTTTGTCAACTAAAATAAGTGTGTTTAAAGTCATTTCTGTGCCTGAAACGGGTCAAAATTGAAGCTTTTGAGTAAGCAAAACTCTGTAAAAATGGCAATTTTGGTCACTGTGAGGGTTTAAAAAGTGGTTATTCAACATGAGGCACAATCCAATTGACATTTTGAATCATTTTTGGGACAGTCCAAAAAATCAATTTTCGGATGAAAAACGATGACTCCGGACCTGTCGAACGATCCCAAAATGGTCAATATGGATGAAATTTTAACATTTAATCTTTTGACTCTAAATGACTGTTGGATGTGAATTCTGACTTTGTCAACTAAAATAAGTGTGTTTAAAGTTATTTCTGTGCCTGAAACGGGTCAAAATTGAAGCTTTTGAGTAAGCAAAACTCTGTAAAAATAGCAATTTTGGTCACTGTGAGGGTTTAAAAAGTGGTTATTCAACACGAGGCACGATCCAATTGACATTTTGAATCATTTTTGGTACAGTCCAAAAAATCAATTTTCGGATGAAAAACGATGACTCCGGACATGTCGAACGATCCCAAAATGGTTAATATGGATGAAATTTTAACATTTGATCTTTTGACTCTAAATGACTGTTGGATGTGAATTATGACTTTGTCAACTAAAATAAGTGTGTTTAAAGTCATTTCTGTGCCTGAAACGGGTCAAAATTGAAGCTTTTGAGTAAGCAAAACTCTGTAAAAATGGCAATTTTGGTCACTGTGAGGGTTTAAAAAGTGGTTATTCAACATGAGGCACGATCCAATTGACATTTTGAATCATTTTTGGTACAGTCCAAAAAATCAATTTTCTGATGAAAAACGATGACTCCGGACCTGTCGAACGATCCCAAAATGGTCAATATGGATGAAATTTTAACATTTAATCTTTTGACTCTAAATGACTGTTGGATGTGAATTCTGACTTTGTCAACTAAAATAAGTGTGTTTAAAGTTATTTCTGTGCCTGAAACGGGTCAAAATTGAAGCTTTTGAGTAAGCAAAACTCTGTAAAAATAGCAATTTTGGTCACTGTGAGGGTTTAAAAAGTGGTTATTCAACACGAGGCACGATCCAATTGACATTTTGAATCATTTTTGGTACAGTCCAAAAAATCAATTTTCGGATGAAAAACGATGACTCCGGACATGTCGAACGATCCCAAAATGGTTAATATGGATGAAATTTTAACATTTGATCTTTTGACTCTAAATGACTGTTGGATGTGAATTATGACTTTGTCAACTAAAATAAGTGTGTTTAAAGTCATTTCTGTGCCTGAAACGGGTCAAAATTGAAGCTTTTGAGTAAGCAAAACTCTGTAAAAATGGCAATTTTGGTCACTGTGAGGGTTTAAAAAGTGGTTATTCAACATGAGGCACGATCCAATTGACATTTTGAATCATTTTTGGTACAGTCCAAAAAATCAATTTTCTGATGAAAAACGATGACTCCGGACCTGTCGAACGATCCCAAAATGGTCAATATGGATGAAATTTTAACATTTAATCTTTTGACTCTAAATGACTGTTGGATGTGAATTATGACTTTGTCAACTAAAATAAGTGTGTTTAAAGTCATTTCTGTGCCTGAAACGGGTCAAAATTGAAGCTTTTGAGTAAGCAAAACTCTGTAAAAATGGCAATTTTGGTCACTGTGAGGGTTTAAAAAGTGGTTATTCAACATGAGGCACGATCCAATTGACATTTTGAATCATTTTTGGTACAGTCCAAAAAATCAATTTTCGGATGAAAAACGATGACTCCGGACCTGTCGAACGATCCCAAAATGGTCAATATGGATGAAATTTTAACATTTAATCTTTTGACTCTAAATTACTGTTGGATGTGAATTATGACTTTGTCAACTAAAATAAGTATGTTTAAAGTCATTTCTGTGCCTGAAACAGGTCAAAATTGAAGCTTTTGAGTAAGCAAAACTCTGTAAAAATGGCAATTTTGGTCACTGTGAGGGTTTAAAAAGTGGTTATTCAACATGAGGCACGATCCAATTGACATTTTGAATCATTTTTGGTACAGTCCAAAAAATCAATTTTCGGATGAAAAACAATGACTCCGGACCTGTCGAACGATCCCAAAATGGTCAATATGGATGAAATTTTAACATTTAATCTTTTGACTCTAAATGACTGTTGGATGTGAATTATGACTTTGTCAACTAAAATAAGTGTGTTTAAAGTTATTTCTGTGCCTGAAACGGGTCAAAATTGAAGCTTTTGAGTAAGCAAAACTCTGTAAAAATGGCAATTTTGGTCACTGTGAGGGTTTAAAAAGTGGTTATTCAACACGAGGCACGATCCAATTGACATTTTGAATCATTTTTGGTACAGTCCAAAAAATCAATTTTCGGATGAAAAACGATGACTCCGGACCTGTCGAACGATCCCAAAATGGTCAATATGGATGAAATTTTAACATTTAATCTTTTGACTCTAAATGACTGTTGGATGTGAATTATGACTTCGACAACTAAAATAAGTGTGTTTGAAGTCATTTCTGTGCCTGAAACGGGTCAAAATTGAAGCTTTTGAGTAAGCAAAACTCTGTAAAAATGGCAATTTTGGTCATTGTGAGGGTTTAAAAAGTGGTTATTCAACATGAGGCACGATCCAATTGACATTTTGAATCATTTTTGGTACAGTCCAAAAAATCAATTTTCGGATGAAAAACGATGACTCCGGATCTGTCGAACAATCCCAAAATGGTCAATATGGATGAAATTTTAACATTTAATCTTTTGACTCTAAATTACTGTTGGATGTGAATTATGACTTTGTCAACTAAAATAAGTGTGTTTAAAGTCATTTCTGTGCCTGAAACGGGTCAAAATTGAAGCTTTTGAGTAAGCAAAACTCTGTAAAAATGGCAATTTTGGTCACTGTGAGGGTTTAAAAAGAGGTTATTCAACATGAGGCACGATCCAATTGACATTTTGAATCATTTTTGGTACAGTCCAAAAAATCAATTTTCGGATGAAAAACGATGACTCCGGACCTGTCGAACGATCCCAAAATGGTCAATATGGATGAAATTTTAACATTTAATCTTTTGACTCTAAATGACTGTTGGATGTGAATTATGACTTTGTCAACTAAAATAAGTGTGTTTAAAGTCATTTCTGTGCCTGAAACGGGTCAAAATTGAAGCTTTTGGGTAAGAAAAACTCTGTAAAAATGGCAATTTTGGTCACTGTGAGGGTTTAAAAAGTGGTTATTCAACATGAGGCACGATCCAATTGACATTTTGAATCATTTTTGGTACAGTCCAAAAAATAAATTTTCGGATGAAAAACGATGACTCCGGCCGGACCTGTCGAACGATCCCAAAATGGTCAATATGGATGAAATTTTAACATTTAATCTTTTGACTCTAAATGACTGTTGGATGTGAATTATGACTTTGTCAACTAAAATAAGTGTGTTTAAAGTCATTTCTGTGCCTGAAACGGGTCAAAATTGAAGCTTTTGAGTAAGCAAAACTCTGTAAAAATGGCAATTTTGGTCACTGTGAGGGTTTAAAAAGTGGTTATTCAACATGAGGCACAATCCAATTGACATTTTGAATCATTTTTGGGACAGTCCAAAAAATCAATTTTCGGATGAAAAACGATGACTCCGGACCTGTCGAACGATCCCAAAATGGTCAATATGGATGAAATTTTAACATTTAATCTTTTGACTCTAAATGACTGTTGGATGTGAATTCTGACTTTGTCAACTAAAATAAGTGTGTTTAAAGTTATTTCTGTGCCTGAAACGGGTCAAAATTGAAGCTTTTGAGTAAGCAAAACTCTGTAAAAATAGCAATTTTGGTCACTGTGAGGGTTTAAAAAGTGGTTATTCAACACGAGGCACGATCCAATTGACATTTTGAATCATTTTTGGTACAGTCCAAAAAATCAATTTTCGGATGAAAAACGATGACTCCGGACATGTCGAACGATCCCAAAATGGTTAATATGGATGAAATTTTAACATTTGATCTTTTGACTCTAAATGACTGTTGGATGTGAATTATGACTTTGTCAACTAAAATAAGTGTGTTTAAAGTCATTTCTGTGCCTGAAACGGGTCAAAATTGAAGCTTTTGAGTAAGCAAAACTCTGTAAAAATGGCAATTTTGGTCACTGTGAGGGTTTAAAAAGTGGTTATTCAACATGAGGCACGATCCAATTGACATTTTGAATCATTTTTGGTACAGTCCAAAAAATCAATTTTCTGATGAAAAACGATGACTCCGGACCTGTCGAACGATCCCAAAATGGTCAATATGGATGAAATTTTAACATTTAATCTTTTGACTCTAAATGACTGTTGGATGTGAATTATGACTTTGTCAACTAAAATAAGTGTGTTTAAAGTCATTTCTGTGCCTGAAACGGGTCAAAATTGAAGCTTTTGAGTAAGCAAAACTCTGTAAAAATGGCAATTTTGGTCACTGTGAGGGTTTAAAAAGTGGTTATTCAACATGAGGCACGATCCAATTGACATTTTGAATCATTTTTGGTACAGTCCAAAAAATCAATTTTCGGATGAAAAACGATGACTCCGGACCTGTCGAACGATCCCAAAATGGTCAATATGGATGAAATTTTAACATTTAATCTTTTGACTCTAAATTACTGTTGGATGTGAATTATGACTTTGTCAACTAAAATAAGTATGTTTAAAGTCATTTCTGTGCCTGAAACAGGTCAAAATTGAAGCTTTTGAGTAAGCAAAACTCTGTAAAAATGGCAATTTTGGTCACTGTGAGGGTTTAAAAAGTGGTTATTCAACATGAGGCACGATCCAATTGACATTTTGAATCATTTTTGGTACAGTCCAAAAAATCAATTTTCGGATGAAAAACAATGACTCCGGACCTGTCGAACGATCCCAAAATGGTCAATATGGATGAAATTTTAACATTTAATCTTTTGACTCTAAATGACTGTTGGATGTGAATTATGACTTTGTCAACTAAAATAAGTGTGTTTAAAGTTATTTCTGTGCCTGAAACGGGTCAAAATTGAAGCTTTTGAGTAAGCAAAACTCTGTAAAAATGGCAATTTTGGTCACTGTGAGGGTTTAAAAAGTGGTTATTCAACACGAGGCACGATCCAATTGACATTTTGAATCATTTTTGGTACAGTCCAAAAAATCAATTTTCGGATGAAAAACGATGACTCCGGACCTGTCGAACGATCCCAAAATGGTCAATATGGATGAAATTTTAACATTTAATCTTTTGACTCTAAATGACTGTTGGATGTGAATTATGACTTTGTCAACTAAAATAAGTGTGTTTAAAGTCATTTCTGTGCCTGAAACAGGTCAAAATTGAAGCTTTTGAGTAAGCAAAACTCTGTAAAAATGGCAATTTTGGTCACTGTGAGGGTTTAAAAAGTGGTTATTCAACATGAGGCACGATCCAATTGACATTTTGAATCATTTTTGGTACAGTCCAAAAAATCAATTTTCTGATGAAAAACGATGACTCCGGACCTGTCGAACGATCCCAAAATGGTCAATATGGATGAAATTTTAACATTTAATCTTTTGACTCTAAATGACTGTTGGATGTGAATTATGACTTTGTCAACTAAAATAAGTGTGTTTAAAGTCATTTCTGTGCCTGAAACGGGTCAAAATTGAAGCTTTTGAGTAAGCAAAACTCTGTAAAAATGGCAATTTTGGTCACTGTGAGGGTTTAAAAAGTGGTTATTCAACATGAGGCACGATCCAATTGACATTTTGAATCATTTTTGGTACAGTCCAAAAAATCAATTTTCGGATGAAAAACGATGACTCCGGACCTGTCGAACGATCCCAAAATGGTCAATATGGATGAAATTTTAACATTTAATCTTTTGACTCTAAATGACTGTTGGATGTGAATTATGACTTTGTCAACTAAAATAAGTGTGTTTAAAGTTATTTCTGTGCCTGAAACGGGTCAAAATTGAAGCTTTTGAGTAAGCAAAACTCTGTAAAAATGGCAATTTTGGTCACTGTGAGGGTTTAAAAAGTGGTTATTCAACATGAGACACGATCCAATTGACATTTTGAATCATTTTTGGTACAGTCCAAAAAATAAATTTTCGGATGAAAAACGATAACTCCGGACCTGTCGAACGATCCCAAAATGGTTAATATGGATGAAATTTTAACATTTAATCTTTTGACTCTAAATGACTGTTGGATGTGAATTATGACTTTGTCAACTAAAATAAGTATGTTTAAAGTCATTTCTGTGCCTGAAACAGGTCAAAATTGAAGCTTTTGAGTAAGCAAAACTCTGTAAAAATGGCAATTTTGGTCACTGTGAGGGTTTAAAAAGTGGTTATTCAACATGAGGCACGATCCAATTGACATTTTGAATCATTTTTGGTACAGTCCAAAAAATCAATTTTCGGATGAAAAACGATGACTCCGGACCTGTCGAACGATCCCAAAATGGTTAATATGGATGAAATTTTAACATTTGATCTTTTGACTCTAAATGACTGTTGGATGTGAATTATGACTTCGACAACTAAAATAAGTGTGTTTGAAGTCATTTCTGTGCCTGAAACGGGTCAAAATTGAAGCTTTTGAGTAAGCAAAACTCTGTAAAAATGGCAATTTTGGTCATTGTGAGGGTTTAAAAAGTGGTTATTCAACATGAGGCACGATCCAATTGACATTTTGAATCATTTTTGGTACAGTCCAAAAAATCAATTTTCGGATGAAAAACAATGACTCCGGACCTGTCGAACGATCCCAAAATGGTCAATATGGATGAAATTTTAACATTTAATCTTTTGACTCTAAATGACTGTTGGATGTGAATTATGACTGTGTCAACTAAAATAAGTGTGTTTAAAGTCATTTCTGTGCCTGAAACGGGTCAAAATTGAAGCTTTTGAGTAAGCAAAACTATGTACAAAATGGCAATTTTGGTTACTGTGAGGGTTTAAAAAGTGGTTATTCAACATGAGGCACGATCCAATTGCCATTTTGAATCATTTTTGGTACAGTCCAAAAAATCAATTTTCGGATGAAAAACAATGACTCCGGACCTGTCGAACGATCCCAAAATGGTCAATATGGATGAAATTTTAACATTTAATCTTTTGACTCTAAATGACTGTTGGATGTGAATTATGACTTTGTCAACTAAAATAAGTGTGTTTGAAGTCATTTCTGTGCCTGAAACGGGTCAAAATTGAAGCTTTTGAGTAAGCAAAACTCTGTAAAAATGGCAATTTTGGTTACTGTGAGGGTTTAAAAAGTGGTTATTCAACATGAGGCACGATCCAATTGCCATTTTGAATCATTTTTGGTACAGTCCAAAAAATCAATTTTCGGATGAAAAACAATGACTCCGGACCTGTCGAACGATCCCAAAATGGTCAATATGGATGAAATTTTAACATTTAATCTTTTGACTCTAAATGACTGTTGGATGTGAATTATGACTTTGTCAACTAAAATAAGTGTGTTTGAAGTCATTTCTGTGCCTGAAACGGGTCAAAATTGAAGCTTTTGAGTAAGCAAAACTCTGTAAAAATGGCAATTTTGGTCACTGTGAGGGTTTAAAAAGTGGTTATTCAACATGAGGCACGATCCAATTGACATTTTGAATCATTTTTGGTACAGTCCAAAAAATCAATTTTCGGATGAAAAACGATGACTCCGGACATGTCGAACGATCCCAAAATGGTTAATATGGATGAAATTTTAACATTTGATCTTTTGACTCTAAATGACTGTTGGATGTGAATTATGACTTTGTCAACTAAAATAAGTGTGTTTAAAGTCATTTCTGTGCCTGAAACGGGTCAAAATTGAAGCTTTTGAGTAAGCAAAACTCTGTAAAAATGGCAATTTTGGTCACTGTGAGGGTTTAAAAAGTGGTTATTCAACATGAGGCACGATCCAATTGACATTTTGAATCATTTTTGGTACAGTCCAAAAAATCAATTTTCTGATGAAAAACGATGACTCCGGACCTGTCGAACGATCCCAAAATGGTCAATATGGATGAAATTTTAACATTTAATCTTTTGACTCTAAATGACTGTTGGATGTGAATTATGACTTTGTCAACTAAAATAAGTGTGTTTAAAGTCATTTCTGTGCCTGAAACGGGTCAAAATTGAAGCTTTTGAGTAAGCAAAACTCTGTAAAAATGGCAATTTTGGTCACTGTGAGGGTTTAAAAAGTGGTTATTCAACATGAGGCACGATCCAATTGACATTTTGAATCATTTTTGGTACAGTCCAAAAAATCAATTTTCGGATGAAAAACGATGACTCCGGACCTGTCGAACGATCCCAAAATGGTCAATATGGATGAAATTTTAACATTTAATCTTTTGACTCTAAATTACTGTTGGATGTGAATTATGACTTTGTCAACTAAAATAAGTGTGTTTAAAGTTATTTCTGTGCCTGAAACGGGTCAAAATTTAAGCTTTTGAGTAAGCAAAACTCTGTAAAAATGGCAATTTTGGTCACTGTGAGGGTTTAAAAAGTGGTTATTCAACATGAGACACGATCCAATTGACATTTTGAATCATTTTTGGTACAGTCCAAAAAATAAATTTTCGGATGAAAAACGATAACTCCGGACCTGTCGAACGATCCCAAAATGGTTAATATGGATGAAATTTTAACATTTAATCTTTTGACTCTAAATGACTGTTGGATGTGAATTATGACTTTGTCAACTAAAATAAGTGTGTTTGAAGTCATTTCTGTGCCTGAAACGGGTCAAAATTGAAGCTTTTGAGTAAGCAAAACTCTGTAAAAATGGCAATTTTGGTCACTGTGAGGGTTTAAAAAGTGGTTATTCAACATGAGGCACGATCCAATTGACATTTTGAGTCATTTTTGGTACAGTCCAAAAAATCAATTTTCGGATGAAAAACGATGACTCCGGACCTGTCGAACGATCCCAAAATGGTTAATATGGATGACATTTTAACATTTAATCTTTTGACTCTAAATGACTGTTGGATGTGAATTATGACTTTGGCAACTAAAATAAGTGGTTTGAAGTCATTTCTGTGCCTGAAACGGGTCAAAATTGAAGCTTTTGAGTAAGCAAAACTCTGTAAAAATGGCAATTTTGGTCACTGTGAGGGTTTAAAAAGTGGTTATTCAACATGAGGCACGATCCAATTGACATTTTGAATCATTTTTGGTACAGTCCAAAAAATCAATTTTCGGATGAAAAACGATGACTCCGGACCTGTCGAACAATCCCAAAATGGCCAATATGGATGAAATTTTAACATTTAATCTTTTGACTCTAAATGACTGTTGGATGTGAATTATGACTTTGTCAACTAAAATAAGTGTGTTTAAAGTCATTTCTGTGCCTGAAACGGGTCAAAATTGAAGCTTTTGAGTAAGCAAAACTCTGTAAAAATGGCAATTTTGGTCACTGTGAGGGTTTAAAAAGTGGCTATTCAACATGAGGCACGATCCAATTGACATTTTGAATCATTTTTGGTACAGTCCAAAAAATCAATTTTCGGATGAAAAACGATGACTCCGGACCTGTCGAACGATCCCAAAATGGTCAATATGGATGAAATTTTAACATTTAATCTTTTGACTCTAAATGACTGTTGGATGTGAATTATGACTTTGTCAACTAAAATAAGTGTGTTTAAAGTCATTTCTGTGCCTGAAACGTGTCAAAATTGAAGCTTTTGAGTAAGAAAAACTCTGTAAAAATGGCAATTTTGGTCACTGTGAGGGTTTAAAAAGTGGTTATTCAACATGAGGCACGATCCAATTGACATTTTGAATCATTTTTGGTACAGTCCAAAAAATAAATTTTCAGATGAAAAACGATGAATCCGGACCTGTCGAACAATCCCAAAATGGTCAATATGGATGAAATTTTAACATTTAATCTTTTGACTCTAAATGACTGTTGGATGTGAATTATGACTGTGTCAACTAAAATAAGTGTGTTTAAAGTCATTTCTGTGCCTGAAACGGGTCAAAATTGAAGCTTTTGAGTAAGCAAAACTATGTACAAAATGGCAATTTTGGTTACTGTGAGGGTTTAAAAAGTGGTTATTCAACATGAGGCACGATCCAATTGCCATTTTGAATCATTTTTGGTACAGTCCAAAAAATCAATTTTCGGATGAAAAACGATAACTCCGGACCTGTCGAACAATCCCAAAATGGTCAATATGGATGAAATTTTAACATTTAATCTTCTGACTCTAAATGACTGTTGGATGTGAATTATGAATTTGTCAACTAAAATAAGTGTGTTTAAAGTCATTTCTGTGCCTGAAACGGGTCAAAATTGAAGCTTTTGAGTAAGCAAAACTCTGTAAAAATGGCAATTTTGGTCACTGTGAGGGTTTAAAAAGTGGTTATTCAACATGAGGCACAATCCAATTGACATTTTGAATCATTTTTGGGACAGTCCAAAAAATCAATTTTCGGATGAAAAACGATGACTCCGGACCTGTCGAACGATCCCAAAATGGTCAATATGGATGAAATTTTAACATTTAATCTTTTGACTCTAAATGACTGTTGGATGTGAATTCTGACTTTGTCAACTAAAATAAGTGTGTTTAAAGTTATTTCTGTGCCTGAAACGGGTCAAAATTGAAGCTTTTGAGTAAGCAAAACTCTGTAAAAATGGCAATTTTGGTCACTGTGAGGGTTTAAAAAGTGGTTATTCAACATGAGGCACGATCCAATTGACATTTTGAATCATTTTTGGTACAGTCCAAAAAATCAATTTTCGGATGAAAAACGATGACTCCGGACCTGTCGAACGATCCCAAAATGGTCAATATGGATGAAATTTTAACATTTAATCTTTTGACTAAATTACTGTTGGATGTGAATTATGACTTTGTCAACTAAAATAAGTATGTTTAAAGTCATTTCTGTGCCTGAAACAGGTCAAAATTGAAGCTTTTGAGTAAGCAAAACTCTGTAAAAATGGCAATTTTGGTCACTGTGAGGGTTTAAAAAGAGGTTATTCAACATGAGGCACGATCCAATTGACATTTTGAATCATTTTTGGTACAGTCCAAAAAATCAATTTTCGGATGAAAAACGATGACTCCGGACCTGTCGAACGATCCCAAAATGGTCAATATGGATGAAATTTTAACATTTAATCTTTTGACTCTAAATGACTGTTGGATGTGAATTATGACTTTGTCAACTAAAATAAGTGTGTTTAAAGTCATTTCTGTGCCTGAAACGGGTCAAAATTGAAGCTTTTGAGTAAGAAAAACTCTGTAAAAATGGCAATTTTGGTCACTGTGAGGGTTTAAAAAGTGGTTATTCAACATGAGGCACGATCCAATTGACATTTTGAATCATTTTTGGTACAGTCCAAAAAATAAATTTTCGGATGAAAAACGATGACTCCGGCCGGACCTGTCGAACGATCCCAAAATGGTCAATATGGATGAAATTTTAACATTTAATCTTTTGACTCTAAATGACTGTTGGATGTGAATTATGACTTTGTCAACTAAAATAAGTGTGTTTAAAGTTATTTCTGTGCCTGAAACGGGTCAAAATTGAAGCTTTTGAGTAAGCAAAACTCTGTAAAAATGGCAATTTTGGTCACTGTGAGGGTTTAAAAAGTGGTTATTCAACATGAGGCACGATCCAATTGACATTTTGAATCATTTTTGGTACAGTCCAAAAAATAAATTTTCGGATGAAAAACGATAACTCCGGACCTGTCGAACAATCCCAAAATGGTCAATATGGATGAAATTTTAACATTTAATCTTCTGACTCTAAATGACTGTTGGATGTGAATTATGAATTTGTCAACTAAAATAAGTGTGTTTAAAGTCATTTCTGTGCCTGAAACGGGTCAAAATTGAAGCTTTTGAGTAAGCAAAACTCTGTAAAAATGGCAATTTTGGTCACTGTGAGGGTTTAAAAAGTGGTTATTCAACATGAGGCACAATCCAATTGACATTTTGAATCATTTTTGGGACAGTCCAAAAAATCAATTTTCGGATGAAAAACGATGACTCCGGACCTGTCGAACGATCCCAAAATGGTCAATATGGATGAAATTTTAACATTTAATCTTTTGACTCTAAATGACTGTTGGATGTGAATTCTGACTTTGTCAACTAAAATAAGTGTGTTTAAAGTTATTTCTGTGCCTGAAACGGGTCAAAATTGAAGCTTTTGAGTAAGCAAAACTCTGTAAAAATAGCAATTTTGGTCACTGTGAGGGTTTAAAAAGTGGTTATTCAACACGAGGCACGATCCAATTGACATTTTGAATCATTTTTGGTACAGTCCAAAAAATAAATTTTCGGATGAAAAACGATGACTCCGGCCGGACCTGTCGAACGATCCCAAAATGGTCAATATGGATGAAATTTTAACATTTAATCTTTTGACTCTAAATGACTGTTGGATGTGAATTATGACTTTGTCAACTAAAATAAGTGTGTTTAAAGTTATTTCTGTGCCTGAAACGGGTCAAAATTGAAGCTTTTGAGTAAGCAAAACTCTGTAAAAATGGCAATTTTGGTCACTGTGAGGGTTTAAAAAGTGGTTATTCAACATGAGGCACGATCCAATTGACATTTTGAATCATTTTTGGTACAGTCCAAAAAATAAATTTTCGGATGAAAAACGATAACTCCGGACCTGTCGAACAATCCCAAAATGGTCAATATGGATGAAATTTTAACATTTAATCTTCTGACTCTAAATGACTGTTGGATGTGAATTATGAATTTGTCAACTAAAATAAGTGTGTTTAAAGTCATTTCTGTGCCTGAAAAGGGTCAAAATTGAAGCTTTTGAGTAAGCAAAACTCTGTAAAAATGGCAATTTTGGTCACTGTGAGGGTTTAAAAAGTGGTTATTCAACATGAGGCACAATCCAATTGACATTTTGAATCATTTTTGGGACAGTCCAAAAAATCAATTTTCGGATGAAAAACGATGACTCCGGACCTGTCGAACGATCCCAAAATGGTCAATATGGATGAAATTTTAACATTTAATCTTTTGACTCTAAATGACTGTTGGATGTGAATTCTGACTTTGTCAACTAAAATAAGTGTGTTTAAAGTTATTTCTGTGCCTGAAACGGGTCAAAATTGAAGCTTTTGAGTAAGCAAAACTCTGTAAAAATAGCAATTTTGGTCACTGTGAGGGTTTAAAAAGTGGTTATTCAACACGAGGCACGATCCAATTGACATTTTGAATCATTTTTGGTACAGTCCAAAAAATCAATTTTCGGATGAAAAACGATGACTCCGGACATGTCGAACGATCCCAAAATGGTTAATATGGATGAAATTTTAACATTTGATCTTTTGACTCTAAATGACTGTTGGATGTGAATTATGACTTTGTCAACTAAAATAAGTGTGTTTAAAGTCATTTCTGTGCCTGAAACGGGTCAAAATTGAAGCTTTTGAGTAAGCAAAACTCTGTAAAAATGGCAATTTTGGTCACTGTGAGGGTTTAAAAAGTGGTTATTCAACATGAGGCACGATCCAATTGACATTTTGAATCATTTTTGGTACAGTCCAAAAAATCAATTTTCTGATGAAAAACGATGACTCCGGACCTGTCGAACGATCCCAAAATGGTCAATATGGATGAAATTTTAACATTTAATCTTTTGACTCTAAATGACTGTTGGATGTGAATTATGACTTTGTCAACTAAAATAAGTGTGTTTAAAGTCATTTCTGTGCCTGAAACGGGTCAAAATTGAAGCTTTTGAGTAAGCAAAACTCTGTAAAAATGGCAATTTTGGTCACTGTGAGGGTTTAAAAAGTGGTTATTCAACATGAGGCACGATCCAATTGACATTTTGAATCATTTTTGGTACAGTCCAAAAAATCAATTTTCGGATGAAAAACGATGACTCCGGACCTGTCGAACGATCCCAAAATGGTCAATATGGATGAAATTTTAACATTTAATCTTTTGACTAAATTACTGTTGGATGTGAATTATGACTTTGTCAACTAAAATAAGTATGTTTAAAGTCATTTCTGTGCCTGAAACAGGTCAAAATTGAAGCTTTTGAGTAAGCAAAACTCTGTAAAAATGGCAATTTTGGTCACTGTGAGGGTTTAAAAAGTGGTTATTCAACATGAGGCACGATCCAATTGACATTTTGAATCATTTTTGGTACAGTCCAAAAAATCAATTTTCGGATGAAAAACAATGACTCCGGACCTGTCGAACGATCCCAAAATGGTCAATATGGATGAAATTTTAACATTTAATCTTTTGACTCTAAATGACTGTTGGATGTGAATTATGACTTTGTCAACTAAAATAAGTGTGTTTAAAGTTATTTCTGTGCCTGAAACGGGTCAAAATTGAAGCTTTTGAGTAAGCAAAACTCTGTAAAAATGGCAATTTTGGTCACTGTGAGGGTTTAAAAAGTGGTTATTCAACACGAGGCACGATCCAATTGACATTTTGAATCATTTTTGGTACAGTCCAAAAAATCAATTTTCGGATGAAAAACGATGACTCCGGACCTGTCGAACGATCCCAAAATGGTCAATATGGATGAAATTTTAACATTTAATCTTTTGACTCTAAATGACTGTTGGATGTGAATTATGACTTTGTCAACTAAAATAAGTGTGTTTAAAGTCATTTCTGTGCCTGAAACAGGTCAAAATTGAAGCTTTTGAGTAAGCAAAACTCTGTAAAAATGGCAATTTTGGTCACTGTGAGGGTTTAAAAAGTGGTTATTCAACATGAGGCACGATCCAATTGACATTTTGAATCATTTTTGGTACAGTCCAAAAAATCAATTTTCTGATGAAAAACGATGACTCCGGACCTGTCGAACGATCCCAAAATGGTCAATATGGATGAAATTTTAACATTTAATCTTTTGACTCTAAATGACTGTTGGATGTGAATTATGACTTTGTCAACTAAAATAAGTGTGTTTAAAGTCATTTCTGTGCCTGAAACAGGTCAAAATTGAAGCTTTTGAGTAAGCAAAACTCTGTAAAAATGGCAATTTTGGTCACTGTGAGGGTTTAAAAAGAGGTTATTCAACATGAGGCACGATCCAATTGACATTTTGAATCATTTTTGGTACAGTCCAAAAAATCAATTTTCGGATGAAAAACGATGACTCCGGACCTGTCGAACGATCCCAAAATGGTCAATATGGATGAAATTTTAACATTTAATCTTTTGACTCTAAATGACTGTTGGATGTGAATTATGACTTTGTCAACTAAAATAAGTGTGTTTAAAGTCATTTCTGTGCCTGAAACGGGTCAAAATTGAAGCTTTTGAGTAAGAAAAACTCTGTAAAAATGGCAATTTTGGTCACTGTGAGGGTTTAAAAAGTGGTTATTCAACATGAGGCACGATCCAATTGACATTTTGAATCATTTTTGGTACAGTCCAAAAAATAAATTTTCGGATGAAAAACGATGACTCCGGCCGGACCTGTCGAACGATCCCAAAATGGTCAATATGGATGAAATTTTAACATTTAATCTTTTGACTCTAAATGACTGTTGGATGTGAATTATGACTTTGTCAACTAAAATAAGTGTGTTTAAAGTTATTTCTGTGCCTGAAACGGGTCAAAATTGAAGCTTTTGAGTAAGCAAAACTCTGTAAAAATGGCAATTTTGGTCACTGTGAGGGTTTAAAAAGTGGTTATTCAACATGAGGCACGATCCAATTGACATTTTGAATCATTTTTGGTACAGTCCAAAAAATAAATTTTCGGATGAAAAACGATAACTCCGGACCTGTCGAACAATCCCAAAATGGTCAATATGGATGAAATTTTAACATTTAATCTTCTGACTCTAAATGACTGTTGGATGTGAATTATGAATTTGTCAACTAAAATAAGTGTGTTTAAAGTCATTTCTGTGCCTGAAACGGGTCAAAATTGAAGCTTTTGAGTAAGCAAAACTCTGTAAAAATGGCAATTTTGGTCACTGTGAGGGTTTAAAAAGTGGTTATTCAACATGAGGCACAATCCAATTGACATTTTGAATCATTTTTGGGACAGTCCAAAAAATCAATTTTCGGATGAAAAACGATGACTCCGGACCTGTCGAACGATCCCAAAATGGTCAATATGGATGAAATTTTAACATTTAATCTTTTGACTCTAAATGACTGTTGGATGTGAATTCTGACTTTGTCAACTAAAATAAGTGTGTTTAAAGTTATTTCTGTGCCTGAAACGGGTCAAAATTGAAGCTTTTGAGTAAGCAAAACTCTGTAAAAATAGCAATTTTGGTCACTGTGAGGGTTTAAAAAGTGGTTATTCAACACGAGGCACGATCCAATTGACATTTTGAATCATTTTTGGTACAGTCCAAAAAATAAATTTTCGGATGAAAAACGATGACTCCGGCCGGACCTGTCGAACGATCCCAAAATGGTCAATATGGATGAAATTTTAACATTTAATCTTTTGACTCTAAATGACTGTTGGATGTGAATTATGACTTTGTCAACTAAAATAAGTGTGTTTAAAGTTATTTCTGTGCCTGAAACGGGTCAAAATTGAAGCTTTTGAGTAAGCAAAACTCTGTAAAAATGGCAATTTTGGTCACTGTGAGGGTTTAAAAGTGGTTATTCAACATGAGGCACGATCCAATTGACATTTTGAATCATTTTTGGTACAGTCCAAAAAATAAATTTTCGGATGAAAAACGATAACTCCGGACCTGTCGAACGATCCCAAAATGGTTAATATGGATGAAATTTTAACATTTAATCTTTTGACTCTAAATGACTGTTGGATGTGAATTATGACTTTGTCAACTAAAATAAGTGTGTTTGAAGTCATTTCTGTGCCTGAAACGGGTCAAAATTGAAGCTTTTGAGTAAGCAAAACTCTGTAAAAATGGCAATTTTGGTCACTGTGAGGGTTTAAAAAGTGGTTATTCAACATGAGGCACGATCCAATTGACATTTTGAGTCATTTTTGGTACAGTCCAAAAAATCAATTTTCGGATGAAAAACGATGACTCCGGACCTGTCGAACGATCCCAAAATGGTTAATATGGATGACATTTTAACATTTAATCTTTTGACTCTAAATGACTGTTGGATGTGAATTATGACTTTGGCAACTAAAATAAGTGGTTTGAAGTCATTTCTGTGCCTGAAACGGGTCAAAATTGAAGCTTTTGAGTAAGCAAAACTCTGTAAAAATGGCAATTTTGGTCACTGTGAGGGTTTAAAAAGTGGTTATTCAACATGAGGCACGATCCAATTGACATTTTGAATCATTTTTGGTACAGTCCAAAAAATCAATTTTCGGATGAAAAACGATGACTCCGGACCTGTCGAACAATCCCAAAATGGCCAATATGGATGAAATTTTAACATTTAATCTTTTGACTCTAAATGACTGTTGGATGTGAATTATGACTTTGTCAACTAAAATAAGTGTGTTTAAAGTCATTTCTGTGCCTGAAACGGGTCAAAATTGAAGCTTTTGAGTAAGCAAAACTCTGTAAAAATGGCAATTTTGGTCACTGTGAGGGTTTAAAAAGTGGCTATTCAACATGAGGCACGATCCAATTGACATTTTGAATCATTTTTGGTACAGTCCAAAAAATCAATTTTCGGATGAAAAACGATGACTCCGGACCTGTCGAACGATCCCAAAATGGTCAATATGGATGAAATTTTAACATTTAATCTTTTGACTCTAAATGACTGTTGGATGTGAATTATGACTTTGTCAACTAAAATAAGTGTGTTTAAAGTCATTTCTGTGCCTGAAACGTGTCAAAATTGAAGCTTTTGAGTAAGAAAAACTCTGTAAAAATGGCAATTTTGGTCACTGTGAGGGTTTAAAAAGTGGTTATTCAACATGAGGCACGATCCAATTGACATTTTGAATCATTTTTGGTACAGTCCAAAAAATAAATTTTCAGATGAAAAACGATGAATCCGGACCTGTCGAACAATCCCAAAATGGTCAATATGGATGAAATTTTAACATTTAATCTTTTGACTCTAAATGACTGTTGGATGTGAATTATGACTGTGTCAACTAAAATAAGTGTGTTTAAAGTCATTTCTGTGCCTGAAACGGGTCAAAATTGAAGCTTTTGAGTAAGCAAAACTATGTACAAAATGGCAATTTTGGTTACTGTGAGGGTTTAAAAAGTGGTTATTCAACATGAGGCACGATCCAATTGCCATTTTGAATCATTTTTGGTACAGTCCAAAAAATCAATTTTCGGATGAAAAACGATAACTCCGGACCTGTCGAACAATCCCAAAATGGTCAATATGGATGAAATTTTAACATTTAATCTTCTGACTCTAAATGACTGTTGGATGTGAATTATGAATTTGTCAACTAAAATAAGTGTGTTTAAAGTCATTTCTGTGCCTGAAACGGGTCAAAATTGAAGCTTTTGAGTAAGCAAAACTCTGTAAAAATGGCAATTTTGGTCACTGTGAGGGTTTAAAAAGTGGTTATTCAACATGAGGCACAATCCAATTGACATTTTGAATCATTTTTGGGACAGTCCAAAAAATCAATTTTCGGATGAAAAACGATGACTCCGGACCTGTCGAACGATCCCAAAATGGTCAATATGGATGAAATTTTAACATTTAATCTTTTGACTCTAAATGACTGTTGGATGTGAATTCTGACTTTGTCAACTAAAATAAGTGTGTTTAAAGTTATTTCTGTGCCTGAAACGGGTCAAAATTGAAGCTTTTGAGTAAGCAAAACTCTGTAAAAATGGCAATTTTGGTCACTGTGAGGGTTTAAAAAGTGGTTATTCAACATGAGGCACGATCCAATTGACATTTTGAATCATTTTTGGTACAGTCCAAAAAATCAATTTTCGGATGAAAAACGATGACTCCGGACCTGTCGAACGATCCCAAAATGGTCAATATGGATGAAATTTTAACATTTAATCTTTTGACTAAATTACTGTTGGATGTGAATTATGACTTTGTCAACTAAAATAAGTATGTTTAAAGTCATTTCTGTGCCTGAAACAGGTCAAAATTGAAGCTTTTGAGTAAGCAAAACTCTGTAAAAATGGCAATTTTGGTCACTGTGAGGGTTTAAAAAGAGGTTATTCAACATGAGGCACGATCCAATTGACATTTTGAATCATTTTTGGTACAGTCCAAAAAATCAATTTTCGGATGAAAAACGATGACTCCGGACCTGTCGAACGATCCCAAAATGGTCAATATGGATGAAATTTTAACATTTAATCTTTTGACTCTAAATGACTGTTGGATGTGAATTATGACTTTGTCAACTAAAATAAGTGTGTTTAAAGTCATTTCTGTGCCTGAAACGGGTCAAAATTGAAGCTTTTGAGTAAGAAAAACTCTGTAAAAATGGCAATTTTGGTCACTGTGAGGGTTTAAAAAGTGGTTATTCAACATGAGGCACGATCCAATTGACATTTTGAATCATTTTTGGTACAGTCCAAAAAATAAATTTTCGGATGAAAAACGATGACTCCGGCCGGACCTGTCGAACGATCCCAAAATGGTCAATATGGATGAAATTTTAACATTTAATCTTTTGACTCTAAATGACTGTTGGATGTGAATTATGACTTTGTCAACTAAAATAAGTGTGTTTAAAGTTATTTCTGTGCCTGAAACGGGTCAAAATTGAAGCTTTTGAGTAAGCAAAACTCTGTAAAAATGGCAATTTTGGTCACTGTGAGGGTTTAAAAAGTGGTTATTCAACATGAGGCACGATCCAATTGACATTTTGAATCATTTTTGGTACAGTCCAAAAAATAAATTTTCGGATGAAAAACGATAACTCCGGACCTGTCGAACAATCCCAAAATGGTCAATATGGATGAAATTTTAACATTTAATCTTCTGACTCTAAATGACTGTTGGATGTGAATTATGAATTTGTCAACTAAAATAAGTGTGTTTAAAGTCATTTCTGTGCCTGAAACGGGTCAAAATTGAAGCTTTTGAGTAAGCAAAACTCTGTAAAAATGGCAATTTTGGTCACTGTGAGGGTTTAAAAAGTGGTTATTCAACATGAGGCACAATCCAATTGACATTTTGAATCATTTTTGGGACAGTCCAAAAAATCAATTTTCGGATGAAAAACGATGACTCCGGACCTGTCGAACGATCCCAAAATGGTCAATATGGATGAAATTTTAACATTTAATCTTTTGACTCTAAATGACTGTTGGATGTGAATTCTGACTTTGTCAACTAAAATAAGTGTGTTTAAAGTTATTTCTGTGCCTGAAACGGGTCAAAATTGAAGCTTTTGAGTAAGCAAAACTCTGTAAAAATAGCAATTTTGGTCACTGTGAGGGTTTAAAAAGTGGTTATTCAACACGAGGCACGATCCAATTGACATTTTGAATCATTTTTGGTACAGTCCAAAAAATAAATTTTCGGATGAAAAACGATGACTCCGGCCGGACCTGTCGAACGATCCCAAAATGGTCAATATGGATGAAATTTTAACATTTAATCTTTTGACTCTAAATGACTGTTGGATGTGAATTATGACTTTGTCAACTAAAATAAGTGTGTTTAAAGTTATTTCTGTGCCTGAAACGGGTCAAAATTGAAGCTTTTGAGTAAGCAAAACTCTGTAAAAATGGCAATTTTGGTCACTGTGAGGGTTTAAAAAGTGGTTATTCAACATGAGGCACGATCCAATTGACATTTTGAATCATTTTTGGTACAGTCCAAAAAATAAATTTTCGGATGAAAAACGATAACTCCGGACCTGTCGAACAATCCCAAAATGGTCAATATGGATGAAATTTTAACATTTAATCTTCTGACTCTAAATGACTGTTGGATGTGAATTATGAATTTGTCAACTAAAATAAGTGTGTTTAAAGTCATTTCTGTGCCTGAAAAGGGTCAAAATTGAAGCTTTTGAGTAAGCAAAACTCTGTAAAAATGGCAATTTTGGTCACTGTGAGGGTTTAAAAAGTGGTTATTCAACATGAGGCACAATCCAATTGACATTTTGAATCATTTTTGGGACAGTCCAAAAAATCAATTTTCGGATGAAAAACGATGACTCCGGACCTGTCGAACGATCCCAAAATGGTCAATATGGATGAAATTTTAACATTTAATCTTTTGACTCTAAATGACTGTTGGATGTGAATTCTGACTTTGTCAACTAAAATAAGTGTGTTTAAAGTTATTTCTGTGCCTGAAACGGGTCAAAATTGAAGCTTTTGAGTAAGCAAAACTCTGTAAAAATAGCAATTTTGGTCACTGTGAGGGTTTAAAAAGTGGTTATTCAACACGAGGCACGATCCAATTGACATTTTGAATCATTTTTGGTACAGTCCAAAAAATCAATTTTCGGATGAAAAACGATGACTCCGGACATGTCGAACGATCCCAAAATGGTTAATATGGATGAAATTTTAACATTTGATCTTTTGACTCTAAATGACTGTTGGATGTGAATTATGACTTTGTCAACTAAAATAAGTGTGTTTAAAGTCATTTCTGTGCCTGAAACGGGTCAAAATTGAAGCTTTTGAGTAAGCAAAACTCTGTAAAAATGGCAATTTTGGTCACTGTGAGGGTTTAAAAAGTGGTTATTCAACATGAGGCACGATCCAATTGACATTTTGAATCATTTTTGGTACAGTCCAAAAAATCAATTTTCTGATGAAAAACGATGACTCCGGACCTGTCGAACGATCCCAAAATGGTCAATATGGATGAAATTTTAACATTTAATCTTTTGACTCTAAATGACTGTTGGATGTGAATTATGACTTTGTCAACTAAAATAAGTGTGTTTAAAGTCATTTCTGTGCCTGAAACGGGTCAAAATTGAAGCTTTTGAGTAAGCAAAACTCTGTAAAAATGGCAATTTTGGTCACTGTGAGGGTTTAAAAAGTGGTTATTCAACATGAGGCACGATCCAATTGACATTTTGAATCATTTTTGGTACAGTCCAAAAAATCAATTTTCGGATGAAAAACGATGACTCCGGACCTGTCGAACGATCCCAAAATGGTCAATATGGATGAAATTTTAACATTTAATCTTTTGACTAAATTACTGTTGGATGTGAATTATGACTTTGTCAACTAAAATAAGTATGTTTAAAGTCATTTCTGTGCCTGAAACAGGTCAAAATTGAAGCTTTTGAGTAAGCAAAACTCTGTAAAAATGGCAATTTTGGTCACTGTGAGGGTTTAAAAAGTGGTTATTCAACATGAGGCACGATCCAATTGACATTTTGAATCATTTTTGGTACAGTCCAAAAAATCAATTTTCGGATGAAAAACAATGACTCCGGACCTGTCGAACGATCCCAAAATGGTCAATATGGATGAAATTTTAACATTTAATCTTTTGACTCTAAATGACTGTTGGATGTGAATTATGACTTTGTCAACTAAAATAAGTGTGTTTAAAGTTATTTCTGTGCCTGAAACGGGTCAAAATTGAAGCTTTTGAGTAAGCAAAACTCTGTAAAAATGGCAATTTTGGTCACTGTGAGGGTTTAAAAAGTGGTTATTCAACACGAGGCACGATCCAATTGACATTTTGAATCATTTTTGGTACAGTCCAAAAAATCAATTTTCGGATGAAAAACGATGACTCCGGACCTGTCGAACGATCCCAAAATGGTCAATATGGATGAAATTTTAACATTTAATCTTTTGACTCTAAATGACTGTTGGATGTGAATTATGACTTTGTCAACTAAAATAAGTGTGTTTAAAGTCATTTCTGTGCCTGAAACAGGTCAAAATTGAAGCTTTTGAGTAAGCAAAACTCTGTAAAAATGGCAATTTTGGTCACTGTGAGGGTTTAAAAAGTGGTTATTCAACATGAGGCACGATCCAATTGACATTTTGAATCATTTTTGGTACAGTCCAAAAAATCAATTTTCTGATGAAAAACGATGACTCCGGACCTGTCGAACGATCCCAAAATGGTCAATATGGATGAAATTTTAACATTTAATCTTTTGACTCTAAATGACTGTTGGATGTGAATTATGACTTTGTCAACTAAAATAAGTGTGTTTAAAGTCATTTCTGTGCCTGAAACAGGTCAAAATTGAAGCTTTTGAGTAAGCAAAACTCTGTAAAAATGGCAATTTTGGTCACTGTGAGGGTTTAAAAAGAGGTTATTCAACATGAGGCACGATCCAATTGACATTTTGAATCATTTTTGGTACAGTCCAAAAAATCAATTTTCGGATGAAAAACGATGACTCCGGACCTGTCGAACGATCCCAAAATGGTCAATATGGATGAAATTTTAACATTTAATCTTTTGACTCTAAATGACTGTTGGATGTGAATTATGACTTTGTCAACTAAAATAAGTGTGTTTAAAGTCATTTCTGTGCCTGAAACGGGTCAAAATTGAAGCTTTTGAGTAAGAAAAACTCTGTAAAAATGGCAATTTTGGTCACTGTGAGGGTTTAAAAAGTGGTTATTCAACATGAGGCACGATCCAATTGACATTTTGAATCATTTTTGGTACAGTCCAAAAAATAAATTTTCGGATGAAAAACGATGACTCCGGCCGGACCTGTCGAACGATCCCAAAATGGTCAATATGGATGAAATTTTAACATTTAATCTTTTGACTCTAAATGACTGTTGGATGTGAATTATGACTTTGTCAACTAAAATAAGTGTGTTTAAAGTTATTTCTGTGCCTGAAACGGGTCAAAATTGAAGCTTTTGAGTAAGCAAAACTCTGTAAAAATGGCAATTTTGGTCACTGTGAGGGTTTAAAAAGTGGTTATTCAACATGAGGCACGATCCAATTGACATTTTGAATCATTTTTGGTACAGTCCAAAAAATAAATTTTCGGATGAAAAACGATAACTCCGGACCTGTCGAACAATCCCAAAATGGTCAATATGGATGAAATTTTAACATTTAATCTTCTGACTCTAAATGACTGTTGGATGTGAATTATGAATTTGTCAACTAAAATAAGTGTGTTTAAAGTCATTTCTGTGCCTGAAACGGGTCAAAATTGAAGCTTTTGAGTAAGCAAAACTCTGTAAAAATGGCAATTTTGGTCACTGTGAGGGTTTAAAAAGTGGTTATTCAACATGAGGCACAATCCAATTGACATTTTGAATCATTTTTGGGACAGTCCAAAAAATCAATTTTCGGATGAAAAACGATGACTCCGGACCTGTCGAACGATCCCAAAATGGTCAATATGGATGAAATTTTAACATTTAATCTTTTGACTCTAAATGACTGTTGGATGTGAATTCTGACTTTGTCAACTAAAATAAGTGTGTTTAAAGTTATTTCTGTGCCTGAAACGGGTCAAAATTGAAGCTTTTGAGTAAGCAAAACTCTGTAAAAATAGCAATTTTGGTCACTGTGAGGGTTTAAAAAGTGGTTATTCAACACGAGGCACGATCCAATTGACATTTTGAATCATTTTTGGTACAGTCCAAAAAATAAATTTTCGGATGAAAAACGATGACTCCGGCCGGACCTGTCGAACGATCCCAAAATGGTCAATATGGATGAAATTTTAACATTTAATCTTTTGACTCTAAATGACTGTTGGATGTGAATTATGACTTTGTCAACTAAAATAAGTGTGTTTAAAGTTATTTCTGTGCCTGAAACGGGTCAAAATTGAAGCTTTTGAGTAAGCAAAACTCTGTAAAAATGGCAATTTTGGTCACTGTGAGGGTTTAAAAAGTGGTTATTCAACATGAGGCACGATCCAATTGACATTTTGAATCATTTTTGGTACAGTCCAAAAAATAAATTTTCGGATGAAAAACGATAACTCCGGACCTGTCGAACAATCCCAAAATGGTCAATATGGATGAAATTTTAACATTTAATCTTCTGACTCTAAATGACTGTTGGATGTGAATTATGAATTTGTCAACTAAAATAAGTGTGTTTAAAGTCATTTCTGTGCCTGAAACGGGTCAAAATTGAAGCTTTTGAGTAAGCAAAACTCTGTAAAAATGGCAATTTTGGTCACTGTGAGGGTTTAAAAAGTGGTTATTCAACATGAGGCACAATCCAATTGACATTTTGAATCATTTTTGGGACAGTCCAAAAAATCAATTTTCGGATGAAAAACGATGACTCCGGACCTGTCGAACGATCCCAAAATGGTCAATATGGATGAAATTTTAACATTTAATCTTTTGACTCTAAATGACTGTTGGATGTGAATTCTGACTTTGTCAACTAAAATAAGTGTGTTTAAAGTTATTTCTGTGCCTGAAACGGGTCAAAATTGAAGCTTTTGAGTAAGCAAAACTCTGTAAAAATAGCAATTTTGGTCACTGTGAGGGTTTAAAAAGTGGTTATTCAACACGAGGCACGATCCAATTGACATTTTGAATCATTTTTGGTACAGTCCAAAAAATCAATTTTCGGATGAAAAACGATGACTCCGGACATGTCGAACGATCCCAAAATGGTTAATATGGATGAAATTTTAACATTTGATCTTTTGACTCTAAATGACTGTTGGATGTGAATTATGACTTTGTCAACTAAAATAAGTGTGTTTAAAGTCATTTCTGTGCCTGAAACGGGTCAAAATTGAAGCTTTTGAGTAAGCAAAACTCTGTAAAAATGGCAATTTTGGTCACTGTGAGGGTTTAAAAAGTGGTTATTCAACATGAGGCACGATCCAATTGACATTTTGAATCATTTTTGGTACAGTCCAAAAAATCAATTTTCTGATGAAAAACGATGACTCCGGACCTGTCGAACGATCCCAAAATGGTCAATATGGATGAAATTTTAACATTTAATCTTTTGACTCTAAATGACTGTTGGATGTGAATTATGACTTTGTCAACTAAAATAAGTGTGTTTAAAGTCATTTCTGTGCCTGAAACGGGTCAAAATTGAAGCTTTTGAGTAAGCAAAACTCTGTAAAAATGGCAATTTTGGTCACTGTGAGGGTTTAAAAAGTGGTTATTCAACATGAGGCACGATCCAATTGACATTTTGAATCATTTTTGGTACAGTCCAAAAAATCAATTTTCGGATGAAAAACGATGACTCCGGACCTGTCGAACGATCCCAAAATGGTCAATATGGATGAAATTTTAACATTTAATCTTTTGACTAAATTACTGTTGGATGTGAATTATGACTTTGTCAACTAAAATAAGTATGTTTAAAGTCATTTCTGTGCCTGAAACAGGTCAAAATTGAAGCTTTTGAGTAAGCAAAACTCTGTAAAAATGGCAATTTTGGTCACTGTGAGGGTTTAAAAAGTGGTTATTCAACATGAGGCACGATCCAATTGACATTTTGAATCATTTTTGGTACAGTCCAAAAAATCAATTTTCGGATGAAAAACAATGACTCCGGACCTGTCGAACGATCCCAAAATGGTCAATATGGATGAAATTTTAACATTTAATCTTTTGACTCTAAATGACTGTTGGATGTGAATTATGACTTTGTCAACTAAAATAAGTGTGTTTAAAGTTATTTCTGTGCCTGAAACGGGTCAAAATTAAAGCTTTTGAGTAAGCAAAACTCTGTAAAAATGGCAATTTTGGTCACTGTGAGGGTTTAAAAAGTGGTTATTCAACACGAGGCACGATCCAATTGACATTTTGAATCATTTTTGGTACAGTCCAAAAAATCAATTTTCGGATGAAAAACGATGACTCCGGACCTGTCGAACGATCCCAAAATGGTCAATATGGATGAAATTTTAACATTTAATCTTTTGACTCTAAATGACTGTTGGATGTGAATTATGACTTTGTCAACTAAAATAAGTGTGTTTAAAGTCATTTCTGTGCCTGAAACAGGTCAAAATTGAAGCTTTTGAGTAAGCAAAACTCTGTAAAAATGGCAATTTTGGTCACTGTGAGGGTTTAAAAAGTGGTTATTCAACATGAGGCACGATCCAATTGACATTTTGAATCATTTTTGGTACAGTCCAAAAAATCAATTTTCTGATGAAAAACGATGACTCCGGACCTGTCGAACGATCCCAAAATGGTCAATATGGATGAAATTTTAACATTTAATCTTTTGACTCTAAATGACTGTTGGATGTGAATTATGACTTTGTCAACTAAAATAAGTGTGTTTAAAGTCATTTCTGTGCCTGAAACGGGTCAAAATTGAAGCTTTTGAGTAAGCAAAACTCTGTAAAAATGGCAATTTTGGTCACTGTGAGGGTTTAAAAAGTGGTTATTCAACATGAGGCACGATCCAATTGACATTTTGAATCATTTTTGGTACAGTCCAAAAAATCAATTTTCGGATGAAAAACGATGACTCCGGACCTGTCGAACGATCCCAAAATGGTCAATATGGATGAAATTTTAACATTTAATCTTTTGACTCTAAATGACTGTTGGATGTGAATTATGACTTTGTCAACTAAAATAAGTGTGTTTAAAGTTATTTCTGTGCCTGAAACGGGTCAAAATTGAAGCTTTTGAGTAAGCAAAACTCTGTAAAAATGGCAATTTTGGTCACTGTGAGGGTTTAAAAAGTGGTTATTCAACATGAGACACGATCCAATTGACATTTTGAATCATTTTTGGTACAGTCCAAAAAATAAATTTTCGGATGAAAAACGATAACTCCGGACCTGTCGAACGATCCCAAAATGGTTAATATGGATGAAATTTTAACATTTAATCTTTTGACTCTAAATGACTGTTGGATGTGAATTATGACTTTGTCAACTAAAATAAGTATGTTTAAAGTCATTTCTGTGCCTGAAACAGGTCAAAATTGAAGCTTTTGAGTAAGCAAAACTCTGTAAAAATGGCAATTTTGGTCACTGTGAGGGTTTAAAAAGTGGTTATTCAACATGAGGCACGATCCAATTGACATTTTGAATCATTTTTGGTACAGTCCAAAAAATCAATTTTCGGATGAAAAACGATGACTCCGGACCTGTCGAACGATCCAAAAATGGTTAATATGGATGAAATTTTAACATTTGATCTTTTGACTCTAAATGACTGTTGGATGTGAATTATGACTTCGACAACTAAAATAAGTGTGTTTGAAGTCATTTCTGTGCCTGAAACGGGTCAAAATTGAAGCTTTTGAGTAAGCAAAACTCTGTAAAAATGGCAA
This sequence comes from Lissotriton vulgaris, assembly GCF_964263255.1. Classification (NCBI taxonomy): domain Eukaryota; kingdom Metazoa; phylum Chordata; class Amphibia; order Caudata; family Salamandridae; genus Lissotriton; species Lissotriton vulgaris. The sequence goes on from NW_028241576.1 coordinate 710,763, forward strand.
TTTTGGTCATTGTGAGGGTTTAAAAAGTGGTTATTCAACATGAGGCACGATCCAATTGACATTTTGAATCATTTTTGGTACAGTCCAAAAAATCAATTTTCGGATGAAAAACGATGACTCCGGATCTGTCGAACAATCCCAAAATGGTCAATATGGATGAAATTTTAACATTTAATCTTTTGACTCTAAATGACTGTTGGATGTGAATTATGACTGTGTCAACTAAAATAAGTGTGTTTAAAGTCATTTCTGTGCCTGAAACGGGTCAAAATTGAAGCTTTTGAGTAAGCAAAACTATGTACAAAATGGCAATTTTGGTTACTGTGAGGGTTTAAAAAGTGGTTATTCAACATGAGGCACGATCCAATTGCCATTTTGAATCATTTTTGGTACAGTCCAAAAAATCAATTTTCGGATGAAAAACAATGACTCCGGACCTGTCGAACGATCCCAAAATGGTCAATATGGATGAAATTTTAACATTTAATCTTTTGACTCTAAATGACTGTTGGATGTGAATTATGACTTTGTCAACTAAAATAAGTGTGTTTGAAGTCATTTCTGTGCCTGAAACGGGTCAAAATTGAAGCTTTTGAGTAAGCAAAACTCTGTAAAAATGGCAATTTTGGTCACTGTGAGGGTTTAAAAAGTGGTTATTCAACATGAGGCACGATCCAATTGACATTTTGAATAATTTTTGGTACAGTCCAAAAAATCAATTTTCGGATGAAAAACGATGACTCCGGACCTGTCGAACAATCCCAAAATGGCCAATATGGATGAAATTTTAACATTTAATCTTTTGACTCTAAATGACTGTTGGATGTGAATTATGACTTTGTCAACTAAAATAAGTGTGTTTAAAGTCATTTCTGTGCCTGAAACGGGTCAAAATTGAAGCTTTTGAGTAAGCAAAACTCTGTAAAAATGGCAATTTTGGTCACTGTGAGGGTTTAAAAAGTGGCTATTCAACATGAGGCACGATCCAATTGACATTTTGAATCATTTTTGGTACAGTCCAAAAAATCAATTTTCGGATGAAAAACGATGACTCCGGACCTGTCGAACGATCCCAAAATGGTCAATATGGATGAAATTTTAACATTTAATCTTTTGACTCTAAATGACTGTTGGATGTGAATTCTGACTTTGTCAACTAAAATAAGTGTGTTTAAAGTTATTTCTGTGCCTGAAACGGGTCAAAATTGAAGCTTTTGAGTAAGCAAAACTCTGTAAAAATAGCAATTTTGGTCACTGTGAGGGTTTAAAAAGTGGTTATTCAACATGAGGCACGATCCAATTGACATTTTGAATCATTTTTGGTACAGTCCAAAAAATCAATTTTCGGATGAAAAACGATGACTCCGGACCTGTCGAACGATCCCAAAATGGTTAATATGGATGAAATTTTAACATTTGATCTTTTGACTCTAAATGACTGTTGGATGTGAATTATGACTTTGTCAACTAAAATAAGTGTGTTTAAAGTCATTTCTGTGCCTGAAACGGGTCAAAATTTAAGCTTTTGAGTAAGCAAAACTCTGTAAAAATGGCAATTTTGGTCACTGTGAGGGTTTAAAAAGTGGTTATTCAACATGAGGCACAATCCAATTGACATTTTGAATCATTTTTGGTACAGTCCAAAAAATCAATTTTCGGATGAAAAACGATGACTCCGGACCTGTCGAACGATCCCAAAATGGTCAATATGGATCAAATTTTAAAATTTAATCTTTTGACTCTAAATGACTGTTGGATGTGAATTATGACTTTGTCAACTAAAATAAGTGTGTTTAAAGTCATTTCTGTGCCTGAAACGGGTCAAAATTGAAGCTTTTGAGTAAGCAAAACTCTGTAAAAATAGCAATTTTGGTCACTGTGAGGGTTTAAAAAGTGGTTATTCAACATGAGGCACGATCCAATTGACATTTTGAATCATTTTTCGTACAGTCCAAAAAATTCAATTTTCGGATGAAAAACGATGACTCCGGACCTGTCGAACGATCCCAAAATGGTTAATATGGATGAAATTTTAACATTTGATCTTTTGACTCTAAATGACTGTTGGATGTGAATTATGACTTTATCAACTAAAATAAGTGTGTTTAAAGTCATATCTGTGCCTGAAACAGGTCAAAATTGAAGCTTTAGAGTTAGCAAAACTCTGTAAAAATGGCAGTTTTGGTCACTGTGAGGGTTTAAAAAGTGGTTATTCAACATGAGGCACGATCCAATTGCTATTTTGAATCATTTTTGGTACAGTCCAAAAAATCAATTTTCGGATGAAAAACGATGACTCCGGACCTGTCGAACGATCCCAAAATGGTCAATATGGATGACATTTTAACATTTAATCTTTTGACTCTAAATGACTGTTGGATGTGAATTATGACTTTGTCAACTAAAATAAGTGTGTTTAAAAATATTTCTGTGCCTGAAACGGGTCAAAATTGAAGCTTTTGAGTAAGCAAAACTCTGTAAAAATGGCAATTTTGGTCACTGTGAGGGTTTAAAAAGTGGTTATTCAACATGAGGCACGATCCAATTGACATTTTGAATCATTTTTGGTACAGTCCAAAAAATCAATTTTCGGATGAAAAACGATGACTCCGGACCTGTCAAACGATCCCAAAATGGTCAATATGGATGAAATTTTAACATTTAATCTTTTGACTCTAAATGACTGTTGGATGTGAATTATGACTCTGTCAACTAAAATAAGTGTGTTTAAAGTCATTTCTGTGCCTGAAACGGGTCAAAATTGAAGCTTTTGAGTAAGCAAAACTCTGTAAAAATGGCAATTTTGGTCACTGTGAGGGTTTAAAAAGAGGTTATTCAACATGAGGCACGATCCAATTGACATTTTGAATCATTTTTGGTACAGTCCAAAAAATCAATTTTCGGATGAAAACGATGACTCCGGACCTGTCGAACGATCCCAAAATGGTCAATATGGATGAAATTTTAACATTTAATCTTTTGACTCTAAATTACTGTTGGATGTGAATTATGACTTTGTCAACTAAAATAAGTGTGTTTAAAGTCATTTCTGTGCCTGAAACGGGTCAAAATTGAAGCTTTTGAGTAAGCAAAACTCTGTAAAAATGGCAATTTTGGTCACTGTGAGGGTTTAAAAAGTGGTTATTCAACATGAGGCACAATCCAATTGACATTTTGAATCATTTTTGGGACAGTCCAAAAAATCAATTTTCGGATGAAAAACGATGACTCCGGACCAGTCGAACGATCCCAAAATGGTCAATATGGATGAAATTTTAACATTTAATCTTTTGACTCTAAATGACTGTTGGATGTGAATTCTGACTTTGTCAACTAAAATAAGTGTGTTTAAAGTTATTTCTGTGCCTGAAACGGGTCAAAATTGAAGCTTTTGAGTAAGCAAAACTCTGAAAAAATAGCAATTTTGGTCACTGTGAGGGTTTAAAAAGTGGTTATTCAACACGAGGCACGATCCAATTGACATTTTGAATCATTTTTGGTACAGTCCAAAAAATCAATTTTCGGATGAAAAACGATGACTCCGGACCTGTCGAACGATCCCAAAATGGTTAATATGGATGAAATTTTAACATTTAATCTTTTGACTCTAAATGACTGTTGGATGTGAATTATGACTTTGTCAACTAAAATAAGTGTGTTTAAAGTCATTTCTGTGCCTGAAACGGGTCAAAATTGAAGCTTTTGAGTAAGCAAAACTCTGTAAAAATGGCAATTTTGGTCACTGTGAGGGTTTAAAAAGTGGGTATTCAACATGAGGCACGATCCAATTGACATTTTGAATCATTTTTGGTACAGTCCAAAAAATCAGTTTTCTGATGAAAAACGATGACTCCGGACCTGTCGAACGATCCCAAAATGGTCAATATGGATGAAATTTTAACATTTAATCTTTTGACTCTAAATTACTGTTGGATGTGAATTATGACTTTGTCAACTAAAATAAGTATGTTTAAAGTCATTTCTGTGCCTGAAACAGGTCAAAATTGAAGCTTTTGAGTAAGCAAAACTCTGTAAAAATGGCAATTTTGGTCACTGTGAGGGTTTAAAAAGTGGTTATTCAACATGAGGCACGATCCAATTGACATTTTGAATCATTTTTGGTACAGTCCAAAAAATCAATTTTCGGATGAAAAACGATGACTCCGGACCTGTCGAACGATCCCAAAATGGTCAATATGGATGAAATTTTAACATTTAATCTTTTGACTCTAAATGACTGTTGGATGTGAATTATGACTTTGTCAACTAAAATAAGTGTGTTTAAAGTTATTTCTGTGCCTGAAACGGGTCAAAATTGAAGCTTTTGAGTAAGCAAAACTCTGTAAAAATGGCAATTTTGGTCACTGTGAGGGTTTAAAAAGTGGTTATTCAACATGAGGCACGATCCAATTGACATTTTGAATCATTTTTGGTACAGTCCAAAAAATACATTTTCGGATGAAAAGCGATAACTCCGGACCTGTCGAACAATCCCAAAATGGTCAATATGGATGAAATTTTAACATTTAATCTTTTGACTCTAAATGACTGTTGGATGTGAATTATGACTTTGTCAACTAAAATAAGTGTGTTTAAAGTTATTCCTGTGCCTGAAACGGGTCAAAATTGAAGCTTTTGAGTAAGCAAAACTCTGTAAAAATGGCAATTTTGGTCACTGTGAGGGTTTAAAAAGTGGTTATTCAACATGAGGCAAAATCCAATTGACATTTTGAATCATTTTTGGTACAGTCCAAAAAATAAATTTTCGGATGAAAAACGATAACTCCGGACCTGTCGACCAATCCCAAAATGGTCAATATGGATGAAATTTTAACATTTAATCTTCTGACTCTAAATGACTGTTGGATGTGAATTATGACTTTGTCAACTAAAATAAGTGTGCTTAAAGTGATTTCTGTGCCTGAAACGGGTCAAAATTGAAGCTTTTGAGTAAGCAAAACTCTGTAAAAATGGCAATTTTGGTCACTGTGAGGGTTTAAAAAGTGGTTATTCAACATGAGGCACAATCCAATTGACATTTTGAATCATTTTTGGTACAGTCCAAAAAATCAATTTTCGGATGAAAAACGATGACTCCGGACCTGTCGAACGATCCCAAAATGGTCAATATGGATGAAATTTTAACATTTAATCTTTTGACTCTAAATGACTGTTGGATGTGAATTCTGACTTTGTCAACTAAAATAAGTGTGTTTAAAGTCATATCTGTGCCTGAAACGGGTCAAAATTGAAGCTTTAGAGTTAGCAAAACTCTGTAAAAATGGCAGTTTTGGTCACTGTGAGGGTTTAAAAAGTGGTTATTCAACATGAGGCACGATCCAATTGCTATTTTGAATCATTTTTGGTACAGTCCAAAAAATCAATTTTCGGATGAAAAACGATGACTCCGGACCTGTCGAACGATCCCAAAATGGTCAATATGGATGACATTTTAACATTTAATCTTTTGACTCTAAATGACTGTTGGATGTGAATTATGACTTTGTCAACTAAAATAAGTGTGTTTAAAAATATTTCTGTGCCTGAAACGGGTCAAAATTGAAGCTTTTGAGTAAGCAAAACTCTGTAAAAATGGCAATTTTGGTCACTGTGAGGGTTTAAAAAGTGGTTATTCAACATGAGGCACGATCCAATTGACATTTTGAATCATTTTTGGTACAGTCCAAAAAATCAATTTTCGGATGAAAAACGATGACTCCGGACCTGTCAAACGATCCCAAAATGGTCAATATGGATGAAATTTTAACATTTAATCTTTTGACTCTAAATGACTGTTGGATGTGAATTATGACTCTGTCAACTAAAATAAGTGTGTTTAAAGTCATTTCTGTGCCTGAAACGGGTCAAAATTGAAGCTTTTGAGTAAGCAAAACTCTGTAAAAATGGCAATTTTGGTCACTGTGAGGGTTTAAAAAGAGGTTATTCAACATGAGGCACGATCCAATTGACATTTTGAATCATTTTTGGTACAGTCCAAAAAATCAATTTTCGGATGAAAACGATGACTCCGGACCTGTCGAACGATCCCAAAATGGTCAATATGGATGAAATTTTAACATTTAATCTTTTGACTCTAAATTACTGTTGGATGTGAATTATGACTTTGTCAACTAAAATAAGTGTGTTTAAAGTCATTTCTGTGCCTGAAACGGGTCAAAATTGAAGCTTTTGAGTAAGCAAAACTCTGTAAAAATGGCAATTTTGGTCACTGTGAGGGTTTAAAAAGTGGTTATTCAACATGAGGCACAATCCAATTGACATTTTGAATCATTTTTGGGACAGTCCAAAAAATCAATTTTCGGATGAAAAACGATGACTCCGGACCAGTCGAACGATCCCAAAATGGTCAATATGGATGAAATTTTAACATTTAATCTTTTGACTCTAAATGACTGTTGGATGTGAATTCTGACTTTGTCAACTAAAATAAGTGTGTTTAAAGTTATTTCTGTGCCTGAAACGGGTCAAAATTGAAGCTTTTGAGTAAGCAAAACTCTGAAAAAATAGCAATTTTGGTCACTGTGAGGGTTTAAAAAGTGGTTATTCAACACGAGGCACGATCCAATTGACATTTTGAATCATTTTTGGTACAGTCCAAAAAATCAATTTTCGGATGAAAAACGATGACTCCGGACCTGTCGAACGATCCCAAAATGGTTAATATGGATGAAATTTTAACATTTAATCTTTTGACTCTAAATGACTGTTGGATGTGAATTATGACTTTGTCAACTAAAATAAGTGTGTTTAAAGTCATTTCTGTGCCTGAAACGGGTCAAAATTGAAGCTTTTGAGTAAGCAAAACTCTGTAAAAATGGCAATTTTGGTCACTGTGAGGGTTTAAAAAGTGGGTATTCAACATGAGGCACGATCCAATTGACATTTTGAATCATTTTTGGTACAGTCCAAAAAATCAGTTTTCTGATGAAAAACGATGACTCCGGACCTGTCGAACGATCCCAAAATGGTCAATATGGATGAAATTTTAACATTTAATCTTTTGACTCTAAATTACTGTTGGATGTGAATTATGACTTTGTCAACTAAAATAAGTATGTTTAAAGTCATTTCTGTGCCTGAAACAGGTCAAAATTGAAGCTTTTGAGTAAGCAAAACTCTGTAAAAATGGCAATTTTGGTCACTGTGAGGGTTTAAAAAGTGGTTATTCAACATGAGGCACGATCCAATTGACATTTTGAATCATTTTTGGTACAGTCCAAAAAATCAATTTTCGGATGAAAAACGATGACTCCGGACCTGTCGAACGATCCCAAAATGGTCAATATGGATGAAATTTTAACATTTAATCTTTTGACTCTAAATGACTGTTGGATGTGAATTATGACTTTGTCAACTAAAATAAGTGTGTTTAAAGTTATTTCTGTGCCTGAAACGGGTCAAAATTGAAGCTTTTGAGTAAGCAAAACTCTGTAAAAATGGCAATTTTGGTCACTGTGAGGGTTTAAAAAGTGGTTATTCAACATGAGGCACGATCCAATTGACATTTTGAATCATTTTTGGTACAGTCCAAAAAATACATTTTCGGATGAAAAACGATAACTCCGGACCTGTCGAACAATCCCAAAATGGTCAATATGGATGAAATTTTAACATTTAATCTTTTGACTCTAAATGACTGTTGGATGTGAATTATGACTTTGTCAACTAAAATAAGTGTGTTTAAAGTTATTCCTGTGCCTGAAACGGGTCAAAATTGAAGCTTTTGAGTAAGCAAAACTCTGTAAAAATGGCAATTTTGGTCACTGTGAGGGTTTAAAAAGTGGTTATTCAACATGAGGCAAAATCCAATTGACATTTTGAATCATTTTTGGTACAGTCCAAAAAATAAATTTTCGGATGAAAAACGATAACTCCGGACCTGTCGACCAATCCCAAAATGGTCAATATGGATGAAATTTTAACATTTAATCTTCTGACTCTAAATGACTGTTGGATGTGAATTATGACTTTGTCAACTAAAATAAGTGTGCTTAAAGTGATTTCTGTGCCTGAAACGGGTCAAAATTGAAGCTTTTGAGTAAGCAAAACTCTGTAAAAATGGCAATTTTGGTCACTGTGAGGGTTTAAAAAGTGGTTATTCAACATGAGGCACAATCCAATTGACATTTTGAATCATTTTTGGTACAGTCCAAAAAATCAATTTTCGGATGAAAAACGATGACTCCGGACCTGTCGAACGATCCCAAAATGGTCAATATGGATGAAATTTTAACATTTAATCTTTTGACTCTAAATGACTGTTGGATGTGAATTCTGACTTTGTCAACTAAAATAAGTGTGTTTAAAGTTATTTCTGTGCCTGAAACGGGTCAAAATTGAAGCTTTTGAGTAAGCAAAACTCTGTAAAAATAGCAATTTTGGTCACTGTGAGGGTTTAAAAAGTGGTTATTCAACACGAGGCACGATCCAATTGACATTTTGAATCATTTTTTGTACAGTCCAAAAAATCAATTTTCGGATGAAAAACGATGACTCCGGACCTGTCGAACGATCCCAAAATGGTTAATATGGATGAAATTTTAACATTTGATCTTTTGACTCTAAATGACTGTTGGATGTGAATTATGACTTTGTCAACTAAAATAAGTGTGTTTAAAGTCATTTCTGTGCCTGAAACGGGTCAAAATTGAAGCTTTTGAGTAAGCAAAACTCTGTAAAAATGGCAATTTTGGTCACTGTGAGGGTTTAAAAAGTGGGTATTCAACATGAGGCACGATCCAATTGACATTTTGAATCATTTTTGGTACAGTCCAAAAAATCAATTTTCTGATGAAAAACGATGACTCCGGACCTGTCGAACGATCCCAAAATGGTCAATATGGATGAAATTTTAACATTTAATCTTGTGACTCTAAATGACTGTTGGATGTGAATTATGACTTTGTCAACTAAAATAAGTGTGTTTAAAGTCATTTCTGTGCCTGAAACGGGTCAAAATTGAAGCTTTTGAGTAAGCAAAACTCTGTAAAAATGGCAATTTTGGTCACTGTGAGGGTTTAAAAAGTGGGTATTCAACATGAGGCACGATCCAATTGACATTTTGAATCATTTTTGGTACAGTCCAAAAAATATATTTTCGGATGAAAAACGATAACTCCGGACCTGTCGACCAATCCCAAAATGGTCAATATGGATGAAATTTTAACATTTAATCTTTTGACTCTAAATTACTGTTGGATGTGAATTATGACTTTGTCAACTAAAATAAGTGTGTTTAAAGTCATTTCTGTGCCTGAAACGGGTCAAAATTGAAGCTTTTGAGTAAGCAAAACTCTGTAAAAATGGCAATTTTGGTCACTGTGAGGGTTTAAAAAGAGGTTATTCAACATGAGGCACAATCCAATTGACATTTTGAATCATTTTTGGGACAGTCCAAAAAATCAATTTTCGGATGAAAAACGATGACTCCGGACCTGTCGAACGATCCCAAAATGGTCAATATGGATGAAATTTTAACATTTAATCTTTTGACTCTAAATGACTGTTGGATGTGAATTCTGACTTTGTCAACTAAAATAAGTGTGTTTAAAGTTATTTCTGTGCCTGAAACGGGTCAAAATTGAAGCTTTTGAGTAAGCAAAACTCTGTAAAAATAGCAATTTTGGTCACTGTGAGGGTTTAAAAAGTGGTTATTCAACACGAGGCACGATCCAATTGACATTTTGAATCATTTTTGGTACAGTCCAAAAAATCCATTTTCGGATGAAAAACGATGACTCCGGACCTGTCGAACGATCCCAAAATGGTCAATATGGATGAAATTTTAACATTTAATCTTTTGACTCTAAATTACTGTTGGATGTGAATTATGACTTTGTCAACTGAAATAAGTATGTTTAAAGTCATTTCTGTGCCTGAAACAGGTCAAAATTGAAGCTTTTGAGTAAGCAAAACTCTGTAAAAATGGCAATTTTGGTCACTGTGAGGGTTTAAAAAGTGGTTATTCAACAGGAGGCACGATCCAATTGACATTTTGAATCATTTTTGGTACAGTCCAAAAAATCAATTTTCGGATGAAAAACGATGACTCCGGACCTGTCGAACGATCCCAAAATGGTCAATATGGATGAAATTTTAACATTTAATCTTTTGACTCTAAATGACTGTTGGATGTGAATTATGACTTTGTCAACTAAAATAAGTGTGTTTAAAGTTATTTCTGTGCCTGAAACGGGTCAAAATTGAAGCTTTTGAGTAAGCAAAACTCTGTAAAAATGGCAATTTTGGTCACTGTGAGGGTTTAAAAAGTGGTTATTCAACATGAGGCACGATCCAATTGACATTTTGAATCATTTTTGGTACAGTCCAAAAAATACATTTTCGGATGAAAAACGATAACTCCGGACCTGTCGAACAATCCCAAAATGGTCAATATGGATGAAATTTTAACATTTAATCTTTTGACTCTAAATGACTGTTGGATGTGAATTATGACTTTGTCAACTAAAATAAGTGTGTTTAAAGTTATTCCTGTGCCTGAAACGGGTCAAAATTGAAGCTTTTGAGTAAGCAAAACTCTGTAAAAATGGCAATTTTGGTCACTGTGAGGGTTTAAAAAGTGGTTATTCAACATGAGGCACGATCCAATTGACATTTTGAATCATTTTTGGTACAGTCCAAAAAATACATTTTCGGATGAAAAACGATAACTCCGGACCTGTCGACCAATCCCAAAATGGTCAATATGGATGAAATTTTAACATTTAATCTTCTGACTCTAAATGACTGTTGGATGTGAATTATGACTTTGTCAACTAAAATAAGTGTGCTTAAAGTGATTTCTGTGCCTGAAACGGGTCAAAATTGAAGCTTTTGAGTAAGCAAAACTCTGTAAAAATGGCAATTTTGGTCACTGTGAGGGTTTAAAAAGTGGTTATTCAACATGAGGCACAATCCAATTGACATTTTGAATCATTTTTGGTACAGTCCAAAAAATCAATTTTCGGATGAAAAACGATGACTCCGGACCTGTCGAACGATCCCAAAATGGTCAATATGGATGAAATTTTAACATTTAATCTTTTGACTCTAAATGACTGTTGGATGTGAATTCTGACTTTGTCAACTAAAATAAGTGTGTTTAAAGTTATTTCTGTGCCTGAAACGGGTCAAAATTGAAGCTTTTGAGTAAGCAAAACTCTGTAAAAATAGCAATTTTGGTCACTGTGAGGGTTTAAAAAGTGGTTATTCAACACGAGGCACGATCCAATTGACATTTTGAATCATTTTTTGTACAGTCCAAAAAATCAATTTTCGGATGAAAAACGATGACTCCGGACCTGTCGAACGATCCCAAAATGGTTAATATGGATGAAATTTTAGCATTTGATCTTTTGACTCTAAATGACTGTTGGATGTGAATTATGACTTTGTCAACTAAAATAAGTGTGTTTAAAGTCATTTCTGTGCCTGAAACGGGTCAAAATTGAAGCTTTTGAGTAAGCAAAACTCTGTAAAAATGGCAATTTTGGTCACTGTGAGGGTTTAAAAAGTGGTTATTCAACATGAGGCACGATCCAATTGACATTTTGAATAATTTTTGGTACAGTCCAAAAAATCAATTTTCTGATGAAAAACGATGACTCCGGACCTGTCGAACGATCCCAAAATGGTCAATATGAATGAAATTTTAACATTTAATCTTTTGACTCTAAATGACTGTTGGATGTGAATTCTGACTTTGTCAACTAAAATAAGTGTGTTTAAAGTCATTTCTGTGCCTGAAACGGGTCAAAATTGAAGCTTTTGAGTAAGCAAAACTCTGTAAAAATAGCAATTTTGGTCACTGTGAGGGTTTAAAAAGTGGTTATTCAACACGAGGCACGATCCAATTGACATTTTGAATCATTTTTGGTACAGTCCAAAAAATCTATTTTCGGATGAAAAACGATGACTCCGGACCTGTCGAACGATCCCAAAATGGTCAATATGGATGAAATTTTAACATTTAATCTTTTGACTCTAAATGACTGTTGGATGTGAATTATGACTTTGTCAACTAAAATAAGTGTGTTTAAAGTCATTTCTGTGCCTGAAACAGGTCAAAATTGAAGCTTTTGAGTAAGCAAAACTCTGTAAAAATGGCAATTTTGGTCACTGTGAGGGTTTAAAAAGTGGTTATTCAACATGAGGCACGATCCAATTGACATTTTGAATCATTTTTGGTACAGTCCAAAAAATCAATTTTCTGATGAAAAACGATGACTCCGGACCTGTCGAACGATCCCAAAATGGTCAATATGGATGAAATTTTAACATTTAATCTTTTGACTCTAAATGACTGTTGGATGTGAATTATGGCTTTGTCAACTAAAATAAGTGTGTTTAAAGTCATTTCTGTGCCTGAAACGGGTCAAAATTGAAGCTTTTGAGTAAGCAAAACTCTGTAAAAATGGCAATTTTGGTCACTGTGAGGGTTTAAAAAGTGGTTATTCAACATGAGGCACGATCCAATTGACATTTTGAATCATTTTTGGTACAGTCCAAAAAATCAATTTTCGGATGAAAAACGATGACTCCGGACCTGTCGAACGATCCCAAAATGGTCAATATGGATGAAATTTTAACATTTAATCTTTTGACTCTAAATTACTGTTGGATGTGAATTATGACTTTGTCAAATAAAATAAGTATGTTTAAAGTCATTTCTGTGCCTGAAACAGGTCAAAATTGAAGCTTTTGAGTAAGCAAAACTCTGTAAAAATGGCAATTTTGGTCACTGTGAGGGTTTAAAAAGTGGTTATTCAACATGAGGCACGATCCAATTGACATTTTGAATCATTTTTGGTACAGTCCAAAAAATCAATTTTCGGATGAAAAACGATGACTCCGGACCTGTCGAACGATCCCAAAATGGTCAATATGGATGAAATTTTAACATTTAATCTTTTGACTCTAAATGACTGTTGGATGTGAATTATGACTTTGTCAACTAAAATAAGTGTGTTTAAAGGCATTTCTGTGCCTGAAACGGGTCAAAATTGAAGCTTTTGAGTAAGCAAAACTCTGTAAAAATAGCAATTTTGGTCACTGTGAGGGTTTAAAAAGTGGTTATTCAACATGAGGCACGATCCAATTGACATTTTGAATCATTTTTGGTACAGTCCAAAAAATAAATTTTCGGATGAAAAACGATAACTCCGGACCTGTCGACCAATCCCAAAATGGTCAATATGGATGAAATTTTAACATTTAATCTTCTGACTCTAAATGACTGTTGGATGTGAATTATGACTTTGTCAACTAAAATAAGTGTGTTTAAAGTCATTTCTGTGCCTGAAACGGGTCAAAATTGAAGCTTTTGAGTAAGCAAAACTCTGTAAAAATGGCAATTTTGGTCACTGTGAGGGTTTAAAAAGTGGTTATTCAACATGAGGCACAATCCAATTGACATTTTGAATCATTTTTGGTACAGTCCAAAAAATCAATTTTCGGATGAAAAACGATGACTCCGGACCTGTCGAACGATCCCAAAATGGTCAATATGGATGAAATTTTAACATTTAATCTTTTGACTCTAAATGACTGTTGGATGTGAATTCTGACTTTGTCAACTAAAATAAGTGTGTTTAAAGTTATTTCTGTGCCTGAAACGGGTCAAAATTGAAGTTTTGAGTAAGCAAAACTCTGTAAAAATAGCAATTTTGGTCACTGTGAGGGTTTAAAAAGTGGTTATTCAACACGAGGCACGATCCAATTGACATTTTGAATCATTTTTGGTACAGTCCAAAAAATAAATTTTCGGATGAAAAACGATGACTCCGGACCTGTCGAACGATCCCAAAATGATCAATATGAATGAAATTTTAACATTTAATCTTTTGACTCTAAATGACTGTTGGATGTGAATTCTGACTTTGTCAACTAAAATAAGTGTGTTTAAAGTCATTTCTGTGCCTGAAACGGGTCAAAATTGAAGCTTTTGAGTAAGAAAAACTCTGTAAAAATGGCAATTTTGGTCACTGTGAGGGTTTAAAAAGTGGTTATTCAACATGAGGCACGATCCAATTGACATTTTGAATCATTTTTGGTACAGTCCAAAAAATAAATTTTCGGATGAAAAACGATGACTCCGGACCTGTTGAACGATCCCAAAATGGTCAATATGGATGAAATTTTAACATTTAATCTTTTGACTCTAAATGACTGTTGGATGTGAATTATGACTTTGTCAACTAAAATAAGTGTGTTTAAAGTTATTTCTGTGCCTGAAACGGGTCAAAATTGAAGCTTTTGAGTAAGCAAAACTCTGTAAAAATGGCAATTTTGGTCACTGTGAGGGTTTAAAAAGTGGTTATTCAACATGAGGCACGATCCAATTGACATTTTGAATCATTTTCGGATGAAAAACGATGAATCCGGACCTGTCGAACAATCCCAAAATGGTCAATATGGATGAAATTTTAACATTTAATCTTTTGACTCTAAATGACTGTTGGATGTAAATTATGACTTTGTCAACTAAAATAAGTGTGTTTAAAGTCATTTCTGTGCCTGAAACAGGTCAAAATTGAAGCTTTTGAGTAAGCAAAACTCTGTAAAAATTGGCAATTTTGGTCACTGTGAGGGTTTAAAAAATGGTTATTCAACATGAGGCACAATCCAATTGACATTTTGAATCATTTTTGGTACAGTCCAAAAAATCAATTTTCGGATGAAAAACGATGACTCCGGACCTGTCGAACGATCCCAAAATGGTCAATATGGATGAAATTTTAACATTTAATCTTTTGACTCTAAATGACTGTTGGATGTGAATTATGACTTTATCAACTAAAATAAGTGTGTTTAAAGTCATATCTGTGCCTGAAACAGGTCAAAATTGAAGCTTTTGAGTAGCAAAACTCTGTAAAAATGGCAATTTTGGTCACTGTGAGGGTTTAAAAAGTGGTTATTCAACATGAGGCACGATCCAATTGACATTTTGAATCATTTTTGGTACAGTCCAAAAAATCAATTTTCGGATGAAAAACGATGACTCCGGACCAGTCGAACGATCCCAAAATGGTCAATATGGACGAAATTTTAACATTTAATCTTTTGACTCTAAATGACTGTTGGATGTGAATTATGACTTTGTCAACTAAAATAAGTGTGTTTAAAGTCATTTCTGTGCCTGAAACGCGTCAAAATTGAAGCTTTTGAGTAAGCAAAACTCTGTAAAAATGGCAATTTTGGTCACTGTGAGGGTTTAAAAAGTGGTTATTCAACATGAGGCACGATCCAATTGACATTTTGAATCATTTTTGGTACAGTCCAAAAAATCAATTTTCGGATGAAAAACGATGACTCCGGACCTGTCGAACGATCCCAAAATGGTCAATATAGATGAAATTTTAACATTTAATCTTTTGACTCTAAATGACTGTTGGATGTGAATTATGACTTTGTCAACTAAAATAAGTGTGTTTAAAGTCATTTCTGTGCCTGAAACGGGTCAAAATTGAAGCTTTTGAGTAAGCAAAACTCTGTAAAAATGGCAATTTTGGTCACTGTGAGGGTTTAAAAAGTGGTTATTCAACATGAGGCACGATCCAATTGACATTTTGAATCATTTTTGGTACAGTCCAAAAAATCAATTTTCGGATGAAAAACGATGACTCCGGACCTGTCGAACGATCCCAAAATGGTCAATATGGATGAAATTTTAACAATAAATCTTTTGACTCTAAATTACTGTTGGATGTGAATTATGACTTTGTCAACTAAAATAAGTGTGTTTAAAGTTATTTCTGTGCCTGAAACGGGTCAAAATTGAAGATTTTGAGTAAGCAAAACTCTGTAAAAATAGCAATTTTGGTCACTGTGAGGGTTTAAAAAGTGGTTATTCAACATGAGGCACGATCCAATTGACATTTTGAATCATTTTTGGTACAGTCCAAAAAATCAATTTTCGGATGAAAAACGATGACTCCGGACCTGTCGAACGATCCCAAAATGGTCAATATGGATGAAATTTTAACATTTAATCTTTTGACTCTAAATGACTGTTGGATGTGAATTATGACTTTGTCAACTAAAATAAGTGTGTTTGAAGTCATTTCTGTGCCTGAAACGGGTCAAAATTGAAGCGTTTGAGTAAGAAAAACTCTGTAAAAATGGCAATTTTGGTCACTGTGAGGGTTTAAAAAGTGGTTATTCAACATGAGGCACAATCCAATTGACATTTTGAATCATTTTTGGTACAGTCCAAAAAATCAATTTTCGGATGAAAAACGATGACTCCGGACCTGTCGAACGATCCCAAAATGGTCAATATGGATGAAATTTTAACATTTAATCTTTTGACTCTAAATGACTGTTGGATGTGAATTATGACTTTGTCAACTAAAATAAGTGTGTTTAAAGTCATTTCTGTGCCTGAAACGGGTCAAAATTGAAGCTTTTGAGTAAGCAAAACTCTGTAAAAATGGCAATTTTGGTCACTGTGAGGGTTTAAAAAGTGGTTATTCAACATGAGGCACAATCCAATTGACATTTTGAATCATTTTTGGTACAGTCCAAAAAATCAATTTTCGGATGAAAAACGATGACTCCGGACCTGTCGAACGATCCCAAAATGGTCAATATGGATGAAATTTTAACATTTAATCTTTTGACTCTGAATGACTGTTGGATGTGAATTCTGACTTTGTCAACTAAAATAAGTGTGTTTAAAGTTATTTCTGTGCCTGAAACGGGTCAAAATTGAAGCTTTTGAGTAAGCAAAACTCTGTAAAAATAGCAATTTTGGTCACTGTGAGGGTTTAAAAAGTGGTTATTCAACATGAGGCACGATCCAATTGACATTTTGAATCATTTTTGGTACAAGTCAAAAAATCAATTTTCGGATGAAAAATGATGACTCCGGACCTGTCGAACGATCCCAAAATGGTTAATATGGATGAAATTTTAACATTTGATCTTTTGACTCTAAATGACTGTTGGATGTGAATTATGACTTTATCAACTAAAATAAGTGTGTTTAAAGTCATTTCTGTGCCTGAAACAGGTCAAAATTGAAGCTTTTGAGTTAGCAAAACTCTGTAAAAATGGCAATTTTGGTCACTGTGAGGGTTTGAAAAGTGGTTATTCAACATGAGGCACGATCCAATTGACATTTTGAATCATTTTTGGTACAGTCCAAAAAATCAATTTTCGGATGAAAAACGATGACTCCGGACCTGTCGAACGATCCCAAAATGGTCAATATAGATGAAATTTTAACATTTAATCTTTTGACTCTAAATGACTGTTGGATGTGAATTATGACTTTGTCAACTAAAATAAGTGTGTTTAAAGTCATTTCTGTGCCTGAAACGGGTCAAAATTGAAGCTTTTGAGTAAGCAAAACTCTGTAAAAATGGCAATTTTGGTCACTGTGAGGGTTTAAAAAGTGGTTATTCAACATGAGGCACGATCCAATTGACATTTTGAATCATTTTTGGTACAGTCCAAAAAATCAATTTTCGGATGAAAAACGATGACTCCGGACCAGTCGAACGATCCCAAAATGGTCAATATGGACGAAATTTTAACATTTAATCTTTTGACTCTAAATGACTGTTGGATGTGAATTATGACTTTGTCAACTAAAATAAGTGTGTTTAAAGTCATTTCTGTGCCTGAAACGCGTCAAAATTGAAGCTTTTGAGTAAGCAAAACTCTGTAAAAATGGCAATTTTGGTCACTGTGAGGGTTTAAAAAGTGGTTATTCAACATGAGGCACGATCCAATTGACATTTTGAATCATTTTTGGTACAGTCCAAAAAATCAATTTTCGGATGAAAAACGATGACTCCGGACCTGTCGAACGATCCCAAAATGGTCAATATAGATGAAATTTTAACATTTAATCTTTTGACTCTAAATGACTGTTGGATGTGAATTATGACTTTGTCAACTAAAATAAGTGTGTTTAAAGTCATTTCTGTGCCTGAAACGGGTCAAAATTGAAGCTTTTGAGTAAGCAAAACTCTGTAAAAATGGCAATTTTGGTCACTGTGAGGGTTTAAAAAGTGGTTATTCAACATGAGGCACGATCCAATTGACATTTTGAATCATTTTTGGTACAGTCCAAAAAATCAATTTTCGGATGAAAAACGATGACTCCGGACCTGTCGAACGATCCCAAAATGGTCAATATGGATGAAATTTTAACAATAAATCTTTTGACTCTAAATTACTGTTGGATGTGAATTATGACTTTGTCAACTAAAATAAGTGTGTTTAAAGTTATTTCTGTGCCTGAAACGGGTCAAAATTGAAGATTTTGAGTAAGCAAAACTCTGTAAAAATAGCAATTTTGGTCACTGTGAGGGTTTAAAAAGTGGTTATTCAACATGAGGCACGATCCAATTGACATTTTGAATCATTTTTGGTACAGTCCAAAAAATCAATTTTCGGATGAAAAACGATGACTCCGGACCTGTCGAACGATCCCAAAATGGTCAATATGGATGAAATTTTAACATTTAATCTTTTGACTCTAAATGACTGTTGGATGTGAATTATGACTTTGTCAACTAAAATAAGTGTGTTTGAAGTCATTTCTGTGCCTGAAACGGGTCAAAATTGAAGCGTTTGAGTAAGAAAAACTCTGTAAAAATGGCAATTTTGGTCACTGTGAGGGTTTAAAAAGTGGTTATTCAACATGAGGCACAATCCAATTGACATTTTGAATCATTTTTGGTACAGTCCAAAAAATCAATTTTCGGATGAAAAACGATGACTCCGGACCTGTCGAACGATCCCAAAATGGTCAATATGGATGAAATTTTAACATTTAATCTTTTGACTCTAAATGACTGTTGGATGTGAATTATGACTTTGTCAACTAAAATAAGTGTGTTTAAAGTCATTTCTGTGCCTGAAACGGGTCAAAATTGAAGCTTTTGAGTAAGCAAAACTCTGTAAAAATGGCAATTTTGGTCACTGTGAGGGTTTAAAAAGTGGTTATTCAACATGAGGCACAATCCAATTGACATTTTGAATCATTTTTGGTACAGTCCAAAAAATCAATTTTCGGATGAAAAACGATGACTCCGGACCTGTCGAACGATCCCAAAATGGTCAATATGGATGAAATTTTAACATTTAATCTTTTGACTCTGAATGACTGTTGGATGTGAATTCTGACTTTGTCAACTAAAATAAGTGTGTTTAAAGTTATTTCTGTGCCTGAAACGGGTCAAAATTGAAGCTTTTGAGTAAGCAAAACTCTGTAAAAATAGCAATTTTGGTCACTGTGAGGGTTTAAAAAGTGGTTATTCAACATGAGGCACGATCCAATTGACATTTTGAATCATTTTTGGTACAAGTCAAAAAATCAATTTTCGGATGAAAAATGATGACTCCGGACCTGTCGAACGATCCCAAAATGGTTAATATGGATGAAATTTTAACATTTGATCTTTTGACTCTAAATGACTGTTGGATGTGAATTATGACTTTATCAACTAAAATAAGTGTGTTTAAAGTCATTTCTGTGCCTGAAACAGGTCAAAATTGAAGCTTTTGAGTTAGCAAAACTCTGTAAAAATGGCAATTTTGGTCACTGTGAGGGTTTGAAAAGTGGTTATTCAACATGAGGCACGATCCAATTGACATTTTGAATCATTTTTGGTACAGTCCAAAAAATCAATTTTCGGATGAAAAACGATGACTCCGGACCTGTCGAACGATCCCAAAATGGTCAATATAGATGAAATTTTAACATTTAATCTTTTGACTCTAAATGACTGTTGGATGTGAATTATGACTTTGTCAACTAAAATAAGTGTGTTTAAAGTCATTTCTGTGCCTGAAACGGGTCAAAATTGAAGCTTTTGAGTAAGCAAAACTCTGTAAAAATGGCAATTTTGGTCACTGTGAGGGTTTAAAAAGTGGTTATTCAACATGAGGCACGATCCAATTGACATTTTGAATCATTTTTGGTACAGTCCAAAAAATCAATTTTCGGATGAAAAACGATGACTCCGGACCTGTCGAACGATCCCAAAATGGTCAATATGGATGAAATTTTAACAATAAATCTTTTGACTCTAAATTACTGTTGGATGTGAATTATGACTTTGTCAACTAAAATAAGTGTGTTTAAAGTTATTTCTGTGCCTGAAACGGGTCAAAATTGAAGATTTTGAGTAAGCAAAACTCTGTAAAAATAGCAATTTTGGTCACTGTGAGGGTTTAAAAAGTGGTTATTCAACATGAGGCACGATCCAATTGACATTTTGAATCATTTTTGGTACAGTCCAAAAAATCAATTTTCGGATGAAAAACGATGACTCCGGACCTGTCGAACGATCCCAAAATGGTCAATATGGATGAAATTTTAACATTTAATCTTTTGACTCTAAATGACTGTTGGATGTGAATTATGACTTTGTCAACTAAAATAAGTGTGTTTGAAGTCATTTCTGTGCCTGAAACGGGTCAAAATTGAAGCATTTGAGTAAGAAAAACTCTGTAAAAATGGCAATTTTGGTCACTGTGAGGGTTTAAAAAGTGGTTATTCAACATGAGGCACAATCCAATTGACATTTTGAATCATTTTTGGTACAGTCCAAAAAATCAATTTTCGGATGAAAAACGATGACTCCGGACCTGTCGAACGATCCCAAAATGGTCAATATGGATGAAATTTTAACATTTAATCTTTTGACTCTAAATGACTGTTGGATGTGAATTATGACTTTGTCAACTAAAATAAGTGTGTTTAAAGTCATTTCTGTGCCTGAAACGGGTCAAAATTGAAGCTTTTGAGTAAGCAAAACTCTGTAAAAATGGCAATTTTGGTCACTGTGAGGGTTTAAAAAGTGGTTATTCAACATGAGGCACAATCCAATTGACATTTTGAATCATTTTTGGTACAGTCCAAAAAATCAATTTTCGGATGAAAAACGATGACTCCGGACCTGTCGAACGATCCCAAAATGGTCAATATGGATGAAATTTTAACATTTAATCTTTTGACTCTGAATGACTGTTGGATGTGAATTCTGACTTTGTCAACTAAAATAAGTGTGTTTAAAGTTATTTCTGTGCCTGAAACGGGTCAAAATTGAAGCTTTTGAGTAAGCAAAACTCTGTAAAAATAGCAATTTTGGTCACTGTGAGGGTTTAAAAAGTGGTTATTCAACATGAGGCACGATCCAATTGACATTTTGAATCATTTTTGGTACAAGTCAAAAAATCAATTTTCGGATGAAAAATTATGACTCCGGACCTATCGAACGATCCCAAAATGGTTAATATGGATGAAATTTTAACATTTGATCTTTTGACTCTAAATGACTGTTGGATGTGAATTATGACTTTGTCAACTAAAATAAGTGTGTTTGAAGTCATTTCTGTGCCTGAAACGGGTCAAAATTGAAGCGTTTGAGTAAGAAAAACTCTGTAAAAATGGCAATTTTGGTCACTGTGAGGGTTTAAAAAGTGGTTATTCAACATGAGGCACGATCCAATTGACATTTTGAATCATTTTTGGTACAGTCCAAAAAATAAATTTTCGGATGAAAAACGATGAATCCGGACCTGTCGAACAATCCCAAAATGGTCAATATGGATGAAATTTTAACATTTAATCTTTTGACTCTAAATGACTGTTGGATGTAAATTATGACTTTGTCAACTAAAATAAGTGTGTTTAAAGTCATTTCTGTGCCTGAAACAGGTCAAAATTGAAGCTTTTGAGTAAGCAAAACTCTGTAAAAATTGGCAATTTTGGTCACTGTGAGGGTTTAAAAAATGGTTATTCAACATGAGGCACAATCCAATTGACATTTTGAATCATTTTTGGTACAGTCCAAAAAATCAATTTTCGGATGAAAAACGATGACTCCGGACCTGTCGAACGATCCCAAAATGGTCAATATGGATGAAATTTTAACATTTAATCTTTTGACTCTAAATGACTGTTGGATGTGAATTATGACTTTATCAACTAAAATAAGTGTGTTTAAAGTCATATCTGTGCCTGAAACAGGTCAAAATTGAAGCTTTTGAGTAGCAAAACTCTGTAAAAATGGCAATTTTGGTCACTGTGAGGGTTTAAAAAGTGGTTATTCAACATGAGGCACGATCCAATTGACATTTTGAATCATTTTTGGTACAGTCCAAAAAATCAATTTTCGGATGAAAAACGATGACTCCGGACCAGTCGAACGATCCCAAAATGGTCAATATGGACGAAATTTTAACATTTAATCTTTTGACTCTAAATGACTGTTGGATGTGAATTATGACTTTGTCAACTAAAATAAGTGTGTTTAAAGTCATTTCTGTGCCTGAAACGCGTCAAAATTGAAGCTTTTGAGTAAGCAAAACTCTGTAAAAATGGCAATTTTGGTCACTGTGAGGGTTTAAA
Source organism: Lissotriton vulgaris (assembly GCF_964263255.1). Classification (NCBI taxonomy): domain Eukaryota; kingdom Metazoa; phylum Chordata; class Amphibia; order Caudata; family Salamandridae; genus Lissotriton; species Lissotriton vulgaris. The sequence goes on from NW_028241576.1 coordinate 733,153, forward strand.
AAGTGGTTATTCAACATGAGGCACGATCCAATTGACATTTTGAATCATTTTTGGTACAGTCCAAAAAATCAATTTTCGGATGAAAAACGATGACTCCGGACCTGTCGAACGATCCCAAAATGGTCAATATAGATGAAATTTTAACATTTAATCTTTTGACTCTAAATGACTGTTGGATGTGAATTATGACTTTGTCAACTAAAATAAGTGTGTTTAAAGTCATTTCTGTGCCTGAAACGGGTCAAAATTGAAGCTTTTGAGTAAGCAAAACTCTGTAAAAATGGCAATTTTGGTCACTGTGAGGGTTTAAAAAGTGGTTATTCAACATGAGGCACGATCCAATTGACATTTTGAATCATTTTTGGTACAGTCCAAAAAATAAATTTTCGGATGAAAAACGATGACTCCGGACCAGTCGAACGATCCCAAAATGGTCAATATGGACGAAATTTTAACATTTAATCTTTTGACTCTAAATGACTGTTGGATGTGAATTATGACTTTGTCAACTAAAATAAGTGTGTTTAAAGTCATTTCTGTGCCTGAAACGGGTCAAAATTGAAGCTTTTGAGTAAGCAAAACTCAGTAAAAATGGCAATTTTGGTCACTGTGAGGGTTTAAAAAGTGGTTATTCAACATGAGGCACGATCCAATTGACATTTTGAATCATTTTTGGTACAGTCCAAAAAATCAATTTTCGGATGAAAAACGATGACTCCGGACCTGTCGAACGATCCCAAAATGGTCAATATGGATGAAATTTTAACATTTAATCTTTTGACTCTAAATGACTGTTGGATGTGAATTATGACTTTGTCAACTAAAATAAGTGTGTTTAAAGTCATTTCTGTGCCTGAAACGGGTCAAAATTGAAGCTTTTGAGTAAGCAAAACTCTGTAAAAATGGCAATTTTGGTCACTGTGAGTGTTTAAAAAGTGGTTATTCAACATGAGGCACGATCCAATTGACATTTTGAATCATTTTTGGTACAGTCCAAAAAATCAATTTTCGGATGAAAAACGATGACTCCGGACCTGTCGAACGATCCCAAAATGGTCAATATGGATGAAATTTTAACATTTAATCTTTTGACTCTAAATGACTGTTGGATGTGAATTATGACTTTGTCAACTAAAATAAGTGTGTTTGAAGTCATTTCTGTGCCTGAAACGGGTCAAAATTGAAGCGTTTGAGTAAGAAAAACTCTGTAAAAATGGCAATTTTGGTCACTGTGAGGGTTTAAAAAGTGGTTATTCAACATGAGGCACGATCCAATTGACATTTTGAATCATTTTTGGTACAGTCCAAAAAATAAATTTTCGGATGAAAAACGATGAATCCGGACCTGTCGAACAATCCCAAAATGGTCAATATGGATGAAATTTTAACATTTAATCTTTTGACTCTAAATGACTGTTGGATGTGAATTATGACTTTGTCAACTAAAATAAGTGTGTTTAAAGTTATTTCTGTGCCTGAAACGGGTCAAAATTGAAGCTTTTGAGTAAGCAAAACTCTGTAAAAATGGCAATTTTGGTCACTGTGAGGGTTTAAAAAGTGGTTATTCAACATGAGGCACGATCCAATTGACATTTTGAATCATTTTTGGTACAGTCCAAAAAATCAATTTTCGGATAAAAAACGATGACTCCGGACCAGTCGAACGATCCCAAAATGGTCAATATGGACAAAATTTTAACATTTAATCTTTTGACTCTAAATGACTGTTGGATGTGAATTATGACTTTGTCAACTAAAATAAGTGTGTTTAAACTCATTTCTGTGCCTGAAACGGGTCAAAATTGAAGCTTTTGAGTAAGCAAAACTCTGTAAAAATGGCAATTTTGGTCACTGTGAGGGTTTAAAAAGTGGCTATTCAACATGAGGCACGATCCAATTGACATTTTGAATCATTTTTGGTACAGTCCAAAAAAATCAATTTTCGGATGAAAAACGATGACTCCGGACTTGTCGAACGATCCCAAAATGGTCAATATGGATGAAATTTTAACATTTAATCTTTTGACTCTAAATGACTGTTGGATGTAAATTATGACTTTGTCAACTAAAATAAGTGTGTTTAAAGTCATTACTGTGCCTGAAACGGGTCAAAATTGAAGCTTTTGAGTAAGAAAAACTCTGTAAAAATGGCAATTTTGGTCACTGTGAGGGTTTAAAAAGTGGTTATTCAACATGAGGCACGATCCAATTGACATTTTGAATCATTTTTGGTACAGTCCAAAAAATAAATTTTCGGATGAAAAACGATGAATCCGGACCTGTCGAACAATCCCAAAATGGTCAATATGGATGAAATTTTAACATTTAATCTTTTGACTCTAAATGACTGTTGGATGTGAATTATGACTTTGTCAACTAAAATAAGTGTGTTTAAAGTCATTTCTGTGCCTGAAACGGGTCAAAATTGAAGCTTTTGAGTAAGAAAAACTCTGTAAAAATGGCAATTTTGGTCACTGTGAGGGTTTAAAAAGTGGTTATTCAACATGAGGCACGATCCAATTGACATTTTGAATCATTTTTGGTACAGTCCAAAAAATAAATTTTCGGATGAAAAACGATGAATCCGGACCTGTCGAACAATCCCAAAATGGTCAATATGGATGAAATTTTAACATTTAATCTTTTGACTCTAAATGACTGTTGGATGTGAATTATGACTTTGTCAACTAAAATAAGTGTGTTTAAAGTCATTTCTGTGCCTGAAACGGGTCAAAATTGAAGCTTTTGAGTAAGCAAAACTCTGTAAAAATGGCAATTTTGGTCACTGTGAGGGTTTAAAAAGTGGCTATTCAACATGAGGCACGATCCAATTGACATTTTGAATCATTTTTGGTACAGTCCAAAAAAATTAATTTTCGGATGAAAAACGATGACTCCGGACTTGTCGAACGATCCCAAAATGGTCAATATGGATGAAATTTTAACATTTAATCTTTTGACTCTAAATGACTGTTTGATGTAAATTATGACTTTGTCAACTAAAATAAGTGTGTTTAAAGTCATTACTGTGCCTGAAACGGGTCAAAATTGAAGCTTTTGAGTAAGAAAAACTCTGTAAAAATGGCAATTTTGGTCACTGTGAGGGTTTAAAAAGTGGTTATTCAACATGAGGCACGATCCAATTGACATTTTGAATCATTTTTGGTACAGTCCAAAAAATAAATTTTCGGATGAAAAACGATGAATCCGGACCTGTCGAACAATCCCAAAATGGTCAATATGGATGAAATTTTAACATTTAATCTTTTGACTCTAAATGACTGTTGGATGTGAATTATGACTTTGTCAACTAAAATAAGTGTGTTTAAAGTCATTTCTGTGCCTGAAACGGGTCAAAATTGAAGCTTTTGAGTAAGCAAAACTCTGTAAAAATTGGCAATTTTGGTCACTGTGAGGGTTTAAAAAATGGTTATTCAACATGAGGCACAATCCAATTGACATTTTGAATCATTTTTGGTACAGTCCAAAAAATCAATTTTCGGATGAAAAACGATGACTCCGGACCTGTCGAACGATCCCAAAATGGTCAATATGGATGAAATTTTAACATTTAATCTTTTGACTCTAAATGACTGTTGGATGTGAATTATGACTTTGTCAACTAAAATAAGTGTGTTTAAAGTCATATCTGTGCCTGAAACGGGTCAAAATTGAAGCTTTTGAGTAAGCAAAACTCTGTAAAAATTGGCAATTTTGGTCACTGTGAGGGTTTAAAAAGTGGTTATTCAACATGAGGCACGATCCAATTGACATTTTGAATCATTTTTGGTACAGTCCAAAAAATCAATTTTCGGATGAAAAATGATGACCGGACCTGTCGAACGATCCCAAAATGGTTAATATGGATGAAATTTTAACATTTGATCTTTTGACTCTAAATGACTGTTGGATGTGAATTATGACTTTATCAACTAAAATAAGTGTGTTTAAAGTCATTTCTGTGCCTGAAACAGGTCAAAATTGAAGCTTTTGAGTTAGCAAAACTCTGTAAAAATGGCAATTTTGGTCACTGTGAGGGTTTAAAAAGTGGTTATTCAACATGAGGCACGATCCAATTGACATTTTGAATCATTTTTGGTACAGTCCAAAAAATCAATTTTCGGATAAAAAACGATGACTCCGGACCAGTCGAACGATCCCAAAATGGTCAATATGGACAAAATTTTAACATTTAATCTTTTGACTCTAAATGACTGTTGGATGTGAATTATGACTTTGTCAACTAAAATAAGTGTGTTTAAAGTCATTTCTGTGCCTGAAACGGGTCAAAATTGAAGCTTTTGAGTAAGCAAAACTCTGTAAAAATGGCAATTTTGGTCACTGTGAGGGTTTAAAAAGTGGTTATTCAACACGAGGCACGATCCAATTGACATTTTGAATCATTTTTGGTACAGTCCAAAAAAATCAATTTTCGGATGAAAAACGATGACTCCGGACTTGTCGAACGATCCCAAAATGGTCAATATGGATGAAATTTTAACATTTAATCTTTTGACTCTAAATGACTGTTGGATGTAAATTATGACTTTGTCAACTAAAATAAGTGTGTTTAAAGTCATTACTGTGCCTGAAACGGGTCAAAATTGAAGCTTTTGAGTAAGAAAAACTCTGTAAAAATGGCAATTTTGGTCACTGTGAGGGTTTAAAAAGTGGTTATTCAACATGAGGCACGATCCAATTGACATTTTGAATCATTTTTGGTACAGTCCAAAAAATAAATTTTCGGATGAAAAACGATGACTCCGGACCAGTCGAACGATCCCAAAATGGTCAATATGGACGAAATTTTAACATTTAATCTTTTGACTCTAAATGACTGTTGGATGTGAATTATGACTTTGTCAACTAAAATAAGTGTGTTTAAAGTCATTTCTGTGCCTGAAACGGGTCAAAATTGAAGCTTTTGAGTAAGCAAAACTCAGTAAAAATGGCAATTTTGGTCACTGTGAGGGTTTAAAAAGTGGTTATTCAACATGAGGCACGATCCAATTGACATTTTGAATCATTTTTGGTACAGTCCAAAAAATCAATTTTCGGATGAAAAACGATGACTCTGGACCTGTCGAACGATCCCAAAATGGTCAATATGGATGAAATTTTAACATTTAATCTTTTGACTCTAAATGACTGTTGGATGTGAATTATGACTTTGTCAACTAAAATAAGTGTGTTTAAAGTCATTTCTGTGCCTGAAACGGGTCAAAATTGAAGCTTTTGAGTAAGCAAAACTCTGTAAAAATGGCAATTTTGGTCACTGTGAGTGTTTAAAAAGTGGTTATTCAACATGAGGCACGATCCAATTGACATTTTGAATCATTTTTGGTACAGTCCAAAAAATCAATTTTCGGATGAAAAACGATGACTCCGGACCTGTCGAACGATCCCAAAATGGTCAATATGGATGAAATTTTAACATTTAATCTTTTGACTCTAAATGACTGTTGGATGTGAATTATGACTTTGTCAACTAAAATAAGTGTGTTTGAAGTCATTTCTGTGCCTGAAACGGGTCAAAATTGAAGCGTTTGAGTAAGAAAAACTCTGTAAAAATGGCAATTTTGGTCACTGTGAGGGTTTAAAAAGTGGTTATTCAACATGAGGCACGATCCAATTGACATTTTGAATCATTTTTGGTACAGTCCAAAAAATAAATTTTCGGATGAAAAACGATGAATCCGGACCTGTCGAACAATCCCAAAATGGTCAATATGGATGAAATTTTAACATTTAATCTTTTGACTCTAAATGACTGTTGGATGTGAATTATGACTTTGTCAACTAAAATAAGTGTGTTTAAAGTTATTTCTGTGCCTGAAACGGGTCAAAATTGAAGCTTTTGAGTAAGCAAAACTCTGTAAAAATGGCAATTTTGGTCACTGTGAGGGTTTAAAAAGTGGTTATTCAACATGAGGCACAATCCAATTGACATTTTGAATCATTTTTGGTACAGTCCAAAAAATCAATTTTCGGATAAAAAACGATGACTCCGGACCAGTCGAACGATCCCAAAATGGTCAATATGGACAAAATTTTAACATTTAATCTTTTGACTCTAAATGACTGTTGGATGTGAATTATGACTTTGTCAACTAAAATAAGTGTGTTTAAACTCATTTCTGTGCCTGAAACGGGTCAAAATTGAAGCTTTTGAGTAAGCAAAACTCTGTAAAAATGGCAATTTTGGTCACTGTGAGGGTTTAAAAAGTGGCTATTCAACATGAGGCACGATCCAATTGACATTTTGAATCATTTTTGGTACAGTCCAAAAAAATCAATTTTCGGATGAAAAACGATGACTCCGGACTTGTCGAACGATCCCAAAATGGTCAATATGGATGAAATTTTAACATTTAATCTTTTGACTCTAAATGACTGTTGGATGTAAATTATGACTTTGTCAACTAAAATAAGTGTGTTTAAAGTCATTACTGTGCCTGAAACGGGTCAAAATTGAAGCTTTTGAGTAAGAAAAACTCTGTAAAAATGGCAATTTTGGTCACTGTGAGGGTTTAAAAAGTGGTTATTCAACATGAGGCACGATCCAATTGACATTTTGAATCATTTTTGGTACAGTCCAAAAAATAAATTTTCGGATGAAAAACGATGAATCCGGACCTGTCGAACAATCCCAAAATGGTCAATATGGATGAAATTTTAACATTTAATCTTTTGACTCTAAATGACTGTTGGATGTGAATTATGACTTTGTCAACTAAAATAAGTGTGTTTAAAGTCATTTCTGTGCCTGAAACGGGTCAAAATTGAAGCTTTTGAGTAAGAAAAACTCTGTAAAAATGGCAATTTTGGTCACTGTGAGGGTTTAAAAAGTGGTTATTCAACATGAGGCACGATCCAATTGACATTTTGAATCATTTTTGGTACAGTCCAAAAAATAAATTTTCGGATGAAAAACGATGAATCCGGACCTGTCGAACAATCCCAAAATGGTCAATATGGATGAAATTTTAACATTTAATCTTTTGACTCTAAATGACTGTTGGATGTGAATTATGACTTTGTCAACTAAAATAAGTGTGTTTAAAGTCATTTCTGTGCCTGAAACGGGTCAAAATTGAAGCTTTTGAGTAAGCAAAACTCTGTAAAAATGGCAATTTTGGTCACTGTGAGGGTTTAAAAAGTGGCTATTCAACATGAGGCACGATCCAATTGACATTTTGAATCATTTTTGGTACAGTCCAAAAAAATTAATTTTCGGATGAAAAACGATGACTCCGGACTTGTCGAACGATCCCAAAATGGTCAATATGGATGAAATTTTAACATTTAATCTTTTGACTCTAAATGACTGTTTGATGTAAATTATGACTTTGTCAACTAAAATAAGTGTGTTTAAAGTCATTACTGTGCCTGAAACGGGTCAAAATTGAAGCTTTTGAGTAAGAAAAACTCTGTAAAAATGGCAATTTTGGTCACTGTGAGGGTTTAAAAAGTGGTTATTCAACATGAGGCACGATCCAATTGACATTTTGAATCATTTTTGGTACAGTCCAAAAAATAAATTTTCGGATGAAAAACGATGAATCCGGACCTGTCGAACAATCCCAAAATGGTCAATATGGATGAAATTTTAACATTTAATCTTTTGACTCTAAATGACTGTTGGATGTGAATTATGACTTTGTCAACTAAAATAAGTGTGTTTAAAGTCATTTCTGTGCCTGAAACGGGTCAAAATTGAAGCTTTTGAGTAAGCAAAACTCTGTAAAAATTGGCAATTTTGGTCACTGTGAGGGTTTAAAAAATGGTTATTCAACATGAGGCACAATCCAATTGACATTTTGAATCATTTTTGGTACAGTCCAAAAAATCAATTTTCGGATGAAAAACGATGACTCCGGACCTGTCGAACGATCCCAAAATGGTCAATATGGATGAAATTTTAACATTTAATCTTTTGACTCTAAATGACTGTTGGATGTGAATTATGACTTTGTCAACTAAAATAAGTGTGTTTAAAGTCATATCTGTGCCTGAAACGGGTCAAAATTGAAGCTTTTGAGTAAGCAAAACTCTGTAAAAATTGGCAATTTTGGTCACTGTGAGGGTTTAAAAAGTGGTTATTCAACATGAGGCACGATCCAATAGACATTTTGAATCATTTTTGGTACAGTCCAAAAAATCAATTTTCGGATGAAAAATGATGACTCCGGACCTGTCGAACGATCCCAAAATGGTTAATATGGATGAAATTTTAACATTTGATCTTTTGACTCTAAATGACTGTTGGATGTGAATTATGACTTTATCAACTAAAATAAGTGTGTTTAAAGTCATTTCTGTGCCTGAAACAGGTCAAAATTGAAGCTTTTGAGTTAGCAAAACTCTGTAAAAATGGCAATTTTGGTCACTGTGAGGGTTTAAAAAGTGGTTATTCAACATGAGGCACGATCCAATTGACATTTTGAATCATTTTTGGTACAGTCCAAAAAATCAATTTTCGGATAAAAAACGATGACTCCGGACCAGTCGAACGATCCCAAAATGGTCAATATGGACAAAATTTTAACATTTAATCTTTTGACTCTAAATGACTGTTGGATGTGAATTATGACTTTGTCAACTAAAATAAGTGTGTTTAAAGTCATTTCTGTGCCTGAAACGGGTCAAAATTGAAGCTTTTGAGTAAGCAAAACTCTGTAAAAATGGCAATTTTGGTCACTGTGAGGGTTTAAAAAGTGGTTATTCAACACGAGGCACGATCCAATTGACATTTTGAATCATTTTTGGTACAGTCCAAAAAAATCAATTTTCGGATGAAAAACGATGACTCCGGACTTGTCGAACGATCCCAAAATGGTCAATATGGATGAAATTTTAACATTTAATCTTTTGACTCTAAATGACTGTTGGATGTAAATTATGACTTTGTCAACTAAAATAAGTGTGTTTAAAGTCATTACTGTGCCTGAAACGGGTCAAAATTGAAGCTTTTGAGTAAGAAAAACTCTGTAAAAATGGCAATTTTGGTCACTGTGAGGGTTTAAAAAGTGGTTATTCAACATGAGGCACGATCCAATTGACATTTTGAATCATTTTTGGTACAGTCCAAAAAATAAATTTTCGGATGAAAAACGATGACTCCGGACCAGTCGAACGATCCCAAAATGGTCAATATGGACGAAATTTTAACATTTAATCTTTTGACTCTAAATGACTGTTGGATGTGAATTATGACTTTGTCAACTAAAATAAGTGTGTTTAAAGTCATTTCTGTGCCTGAAACGGGTCAAAATTGAAGCTTTTGAGTAAGCAAAACTCAGTAAAAATGGCAATTTTGGTCACTGTGAGGGTTTAAAAAGTGGTTATTCAACATGAGGCACGATCCAATTGACATTTTGAATCATTTTTGGTACAGTCCAAAAAATCAATTTTCGGATGAAAAACGATGACTCCGGACCTGTCGAACGATCCCAAAATGGTCAATATGGATGAAATTTTAACATTTAATCTTTTGACTCTAAATGACTGTTGGATGTGAATTATGACTTTGTCAACTAAAATAAGTGTGTTTAAAGTCATTTCTGTGCCTGAAACGGGTCAAAATTGAAGCTTTTGAGTAAGCAAAACTCTGTAAAAATGGCAATTTTGGTCACTGTGAGTGTTTAAAAAGTGGTTATTCAACATGAGGCACGATCCAATTGACATTTTGAATCATTTTTGGTACAGTCCAAAAAATCAATTTTCGGATGAAAAACGATGACTCCGGACCTGTCGAACGATCCCAAAATGGTCAATATGGATGAAATTTTAACATTTAATCTTTTGACTCTAAATGACTGTTGGATGTGAATTATGACTTTGTCAACTAAAATAAGTGTGTTTGAAGTCATTTCTGTGCCTGAAACGGGTCAAAATTGAAGCGTTTGAGTAAGAAAAACTCTGTAAAAATGGCAATTTTGGTCACTGTGAGGGTTTAAAAAGTGGTTATTCAACATGAGGCACGATCCAATTGACATTTTGAATCATTTTTGGTACAGTCCAAAAAATAAATTTTCGGATGAAAAACGATGAATCCGGACCTGTCGAACAATCCCAAAATGGTCAATATGGATGAAATTTTAACATTTAATCTTTTGACTCTAAATGACTGTTGGATGTGAATTATGACTTTGTCAACTAAAATAAGTGTGTTTAAAGTTATTTCTGTGCCTGAAACGGGTCAAAATTGAAGCTTTTGAGTAAGCAAAACTCTGTAAAAATGGCAATTTTGGTCACTGTGAGGGTTTAAAAAGTGGTTATTCAACATGAGGCACGATCCAATTGACATTTTGAATCATTTTTGGTACAGTCCAAAAAATCAATTTTCGGATAAAAAACGATGACTCCGGACCAGTCGAACGATCCCAAAATGGTCAATATGGACAAAATTTTAACATTTAATCTTTTGACTCTAAATGACTGTTGGATGTGAATTATGACTTTGTCAACTAAAATAAGTGTGTTTAAACTCATTTCTGTGCCTGAAACGGGTCAAAATTGAAGCTTTTGAGTAAGCAAAACTCTGTAAAAATGGCAATTTTGGTCACTGTGAGGGTTTAAAAAGTGGCTATTCAACATGAGGCACGATCCAATTGACATTTTGAATCATTTTTGGTACAGTCCAAAAAAATCAATTTTCGGATGAAAAACGATGACTCCGGACTTGTCGAACGATCCCAAAATGGTCAATATGGATGAAATTTTAACATTTAATCTTTTGACTCTAAATGACTGTTGGATGTAAATTATGACTTTGTCAACTAAAATAAGTGTGTTTAAAGTCATTACTGTGCCTGAAACGGGTCAAAATTGAAGCTTTTGAGTAAGAAAAACTCTGTAAAAATGGCAATTTTGGTCACTGTGAGGGTTTAAAAAGTGGTTATTCAACATGAGGCACGATCCAATTGACATTTTGAATCATTTTTGGTACAGTCCAAAAAATAAATTTTCGGATGAAAAACGATGAATCCGGACCTGTCGAACAATCCCAAAATGGTCAATATGGATGAAATTTTAACATTTAATCTTTTGACTCTAAATGACTGTTGGATGTGAATTATGACTTTGTCAACTAAAATAAGTGTGTTTAAAGTCATTTCTGTGCCTGAAACGGGTCAAAATTGAAGCTTTTGAGTAAGAAAAACTCTGTAAAAATGGCAATTTTGGTCACTGTGAGGGTTTAAAAAGTGGTTATTCAACATGAGGCACGATCCAATTGACATTTTGAATCATTTTTGGTACAGTCCAAAAAATAAATTTTCGGATGAAAAACGATGAATCCGGACCTGTCGAACAATCCCAAAATGGTCAATATGGATGAAATTTTAACATTTAATCTTTTGACTCTAAATGACTGTTGGATGTGAATTATGACTTTGTCAACTAAAATAAGTGTGTTTAAAGTCATTTCTGTGCCTGAAACGGGTCAAAATTGAAGCTTTTGAGTAAGCAAAACTCTGTAAAAATGGCAATTTTGGTCACTGTGAGGGTTTAAAAAGTGGCTATTCAACATGAGGCACGATCCAATTGACATTTTGAATCATTTTTGGTACAGTCCAAAAAAATTAATTTTCGGATGAAAAACGATGACTCCGGACTTGTCGAACGATCCCAAAATGGTCAATATGGATGAAATTTTAACATTTAATCTTTTGACTCTAAATGACTGTTTGATGTAAATTATGACTTTGTCAACTAAAATAAGTGTGTTTAAAGTCATTACTGTGCCTGAAACGGGTCAAAATTGAAGCTTTTGAGTAAGAAAAACTCTGTAAAAATGGCAATTTTGGTCACTGTGAGGGTTTAAAAAGTGGTTATTCAACATGAGGCACGATCCAATTGACATTTTGAATCATTTTTGGTACAGTCCAAAAAATAAATTTTCGGATGAAAAACGATGAATCCGGACCTGTCGAACAATCCCAAAATGGTCAATATGGATGAAATTTTAACATTTAATCTTTTGACTCTAAATGACTGTTGGATGTGAATTATGACTTTGTCAACTAAAATAAGTGTGTTTAAAGTCATTTCTGTGCCTGAAACGGGTCAAAATTGAAGCTTTTGAGTAAGCAAAACTCTGTAAAAATTGGCAATTTTGGTCACTGTGAGGGTTTAAAAAATGGTTATTCAACATGAGGCACAATCCAATTGACATTTTGAATCATTTTTGGTACAGTCCAAAAAATCAATTTTCGGATGAAAAACGATGACTCCGGACCTGTCGAACGATCCCAAAATGGTCAATATGGATGAAATTTTAACATTTAATCTTTTGACTCTAAATGACTGTTGGATGTGAATTATGACTTTGTCAACTAAAATAAGTGTGTTTAAAGTCATATCTGTGCCTGAAACGGGTCAAAATTGAAGCTTTTGAGTAAGCAAAACTCTGTAAAAATTGGCAATTTTGGTCACTGTGAGGGTTTAAAAAGTGGTTATTCAACATGAGGCACGATCCAATTGACATTTTGAATCATTTTTGGTACAGTCCAAAAAATCAATTTTCGGATGAAAAATGATGACTCCGGACCTGTCGAACGATCCCAAAATGGTTAATATGGATGAAATTTTAACATTTGATCTTTTGACTCTAAATGACTGTTGGGTGTGAATTATGACTTTATCAACTAAAATAAGTGTGTTTAAAGTCATTTCTGTGCCTGAAACAGGTCAAAATTGAAGCTTTTGAGTTAGCAAAACTCTGTAAAAATGGCAATTTTGGTCACTGTGAGGGTTTAAAAAGTGGTTATTCAACATGAGGCACGATCCAATTGACATTTTGAATCATTTTTGGTACAGTCCAAAAAATCAATTTTCGGATAAAAAACGATGACTCCGGACCAGTCGAACGATCCCAAAATGGTCAATATGGACAAAATTTTAACATTTAATCTTTTGACTCTAAATGACTGTTGGATGTGAATTATGACTTTGTCAACTAAAATAAGTGTGTTTAAAGTCATTTCTGTGCCTGAAACGGGTCAAAATTGAAGCTTTTGAGTAAGCAAAACTCTGTAAAAATGGCAATTTTGGTCACTGTGAGGGTTTAAAAAGTGGTTATTCAACACGAGGCACGATCCAATTGACATTTTGAATCATTTTTGGTACAGTCCAAAAAAATCAATTTTCGGATGAAAAACGATGACTCCGGACTTGTCGAACGATCCCAAAATGGTCAATATGGATGAAATTTTAACATTTAATCTTTTGACTCTAAATGACTGTTGGATGTAAATTATGACTTTGTCAACTAAAATAAGTGTGTTTAAAGTCATTACTGTGCCTGAAACGGGTCAAAATTGAAGCTTTTGAGTAAGAAAAACTCTGTAAAAATGGCAATTTTGGTCACTGTGAGGGTTTAAAAAGTGGTTATTCAACATGAGGCACGATCCAATTGACATTTTGAATCATTTTTGGTACAGTCCAAAAAATAAATTTTCGGATGAAAAACGATGACTCCGGACCAGTCGAACGATCCCAAAATGGTCAATATGGACGAAATTTTAACATTTAATCTTTTGACTCTAAATGACTGTTGGATGTGAATTATGACTTTGTCAACTAAAATAAGTGTGTTTAAAGTCATTTCTGTGCCTGAAACGGGTCAAAATTGAAGCTTTTGAGTAAGCAAAACTCAGTAAAAATGGCAATTTTGGTCACTGTGAGGGTTTAAAAAGTGGTTATTCAACATGAGGCACGATCCAATTGACATTTTGAATCATTTTTGGTACAGTCCAAAAAATCAATTTTCGGATGAAAAACGATGACTCCGGACCTGTCGAACGATCCCAAAATGGTCAATATGGATGAAATTTTAACATTTAATCTTTTGACTCTAAATGACTGTTGGATGTGAATTATGACTTTGTCAACTAAAATAAGTGTGTTTAAAGTCATTTCTGTGCCTGAAACGGGTCAAAATTGAAGCTTTTGAGTAAGCAAAACTCTGTAAAAATGGCAATTTTGGTCACTGTGAGTGTTTAAAAAGTGGTTATTCAACATGAGGCACGATCCAATTGACATTTTGAATCATTTTTGGTACAGTCCAAAAAATCAATTTTCGGATGAAAAACGATGACTCCGGACCTGTCGAACGATCCCAAAATGGTCAATATGGATGAAATTTTAACATTTAATCTTTTGACTCTAAATGACTGTTGGATGTGAATTATGACTTTGTCAACTAAAATAAGTGTGTTTGAAGTCATTTCTGTGCCTGAAACGGGTCAAAATTGAAGCGTTTGAGTAAGAAAAACTCTGTAAAAATGGCAATTTTGGTCACTGTGAGGGTTTAAAAAGTGGTTATTCAACATGAGGCACGATCCAATTGACATTTTGAATCATTTTTGGTACAGTCCAAAAAATAAATTTTCGGATGAAAAACGATGAATCCGGACCTGTCGAACAATCCCAAAATGGTCAATATGGATGAAATTTTAACATTTAATCTTTTGACTCTAAATGACTGTTGGATGTGAATTATGACTTTGTCAACTAAAATAAGTGTGTTTAAAGTTATTTCTGTGCCTGAAACGGGTCAAAATTGAAGCTTTTGAGTAAGCAAAACTCTGTAAAAATGGCAATTTTGGTCACTGTGAGGGTTTAAAAAGTGGTTATTCAACATGAGGCACGATCCAATTGACATTTTGAATCATTTTTGGTACAGTCCAAAAAATCAATTTTCGGATAAAAAACGATGACTCCGGACCAGTCGAACGATCCCAAAATGGTCAATATGGACAAAATTTTAACATTTAATCTTTTGACTCTAAATGACTGTTGGATGTGAATTATGACTTTGTCAACTAAAATAAGTGTGTTTAAACTCATTTCTGTGCCTGAAACGGGTCAAAATTGAAGCTTTTGAGTAAGCAAAACTCTGTAAAAATGGCAATTTTGGTCACTGTGAGGGTTTAAAAAGTGGCTATTCAACATGAGGCACGATCCAATTGACATTTTGAATCATTTTTGGTACAGTCCAAAAAAATCAATTTTCGGATGAAAAACGATGACTCCGGACTTGTCGAACGATCCCAAAATGGTCAATATGGACGAAATTTTAACATTTAATCTTTTGACTCTAAATGACTGTTGGATGTGAATTATGACTTTGTCAACTAAAATAAGTGTGTTTAAAGTCATTTCTGTGCCTGAAACGGGTCAAAATTGAAGCTTTTGAGTAAGAAAAACTCTGTAAAAATGGCAATTTTGGTCACTGTGAGGGTTTAAAAAGTGGTTATTCAACATGAGGCACGATCCAATTGACATTTTGAATCATTTTTGGTACAGTCCAAAAAATAAATTTTCGGATGAAAAACGATGAATCCGGACCTGTCGAACAATCCCAAAATGGTCAATATGGATGAAATTTTAACATTTAATCTTTTGACTCTAAATGACTGTTGGATGTGAATTATGACTTTGTCAACTAAAATAAGTGTGTTTAAAGTCATTTCTGTGCCTGAAACGGGTCAAAATTGAAGCTTTTGAGTAAGCAAAACTCTGTAAAAATGGCAATTTTGGTCACTGTGAGGGTTTAAAAAGTGGCTATTCAACATGAGGCACGATCCAATTGACATTTTGAATCATTTTTGGTACAGTCCCAAAAAATTAATTTTCGGATGAAAAACGATGACTCCGGACTTGTCGAACGATCCCAAAATGGTCAATATGGATGAAATTTTAACATTTAATCTTTTGACTCTAAATGACTGTTTGATGTAAATTATGACTTTGTCAACTAAAATAAGTGTGTTTAAAGTCATTACTGTGCCTGAAACGGGTCAAAATTGAAGCTTTTGAGTAAGAAAAACTCTGTAAAAATGGCAATTTTGGTCACTGTGAGGGTTTAAAAAGTGGTTATTCAACATGAGGCACGATCCAATTGACATTTTGAATCATTTTTGGTACAGTCCAAAAAATAAATTTTCGGATGAAAAACGATGAATCCGGACCTGTCGAACAATCCCAAAATGGTCAATATGGATGAAATTTTAACATTTAATCTTTTGACTCTAAATGACTGTTGGATGTGAATTATGACTTTGTCAACTAAAATAAGTGTGTTTAAAGTCATTTCTGTGCCTGAAACGGGTCAAAATTGAAGCTTTTGAGTAAGCAAAACTCTGTAAAAATTGGCAATTTTGGTCACTGTGAGGGTTTAAAAAATGGTTATTCAACATGAGGCACAATCCAATTGACATTTTGAATCATTTTTGGTACAGTCCAAAAAATCAATTTTCGGATGAAAAACGATGACTCCGGACCTGTCGAACGATCCCAAAATGGTCAATATGGATGAAATTTTAACATTTAATCTTTTGACTCTAAATGACTGTTGGATGTGAATTATGACTTTGTCAACTAAAATAAGTGTGTTTAAAGTCATATCTGTGCCTGAAACGGGTCAAAATTGAAGCTTTTGAGTAAGCAAAACTCTGTAAAAATTGGCAATTTTGGTCACTGTGAGGGTTTAAAAAGTGGTTATTCAACATGAGGCACGATCCAATTGACATTTTGAATCATTTTTGGTACAGTCCAAAAAATCAATTTTCGGATGAAAAATGATGACTCCGGACCTGTCGAACGATCCCAAAATGGTTAATATGGATGAAATTTTAACATTTGATCTTTTGACTCTAAATGACTGTTGGATGTGAATTATGACTTTATCAACTAAAATAAGTGTGTTTAAAGTCATTTCTGTGCCTGAAACAGGTCAAAATTGAAGCTTTTGAGTTAGCAAAACTCTGTAAAAATGGCAATTTTGGTCACTGTGAGGGTTTAAAAAGTGGTTATTCAACATGAGGCACGATCCAATTGACATTTTGAATCATTTTTGGTACAGTCCAAAAAATCAATTTTCGGATAAAAAACGATGACTCCGGACCAGTCGAACGATCCCAAAATGGTCAATATGGACAAAATTTTAACATTTAATCTTTTGACTCTAAATGACTGTTGGATGTGAATTATGACTTTGTCAACTAAAATAAGTGTGTTTAAAGTCATTTCTGTGCCTGAAACGGGTCAAAATTGAAGCTTTTGAGTAAGCAAAACTCTGTAAAAATGGCAATTTTGGTCACTGTGAGGGTTTAAAAAGTGGTTATTCAACACGAGGCACGATCCAATTGACATTTTGAATCATTTTTGGTACAGTCCAAAAAAATCAATTTTCGGATGAAAAACGATGACTCCGGACTTGTCGAACGATCCCAAAATGGTCAATATGGATGAAATTTTAACATTTAATCTTTTGACTCTAAATGACTGTTGGATGTAAATTATGACTTTGTCAACTAAAATAAGTGTGTTTAAAGTCATTACTGTGCCTGAAACGGGTCAAAATTGAAGCTTTTGAGTAAGAAAAACTCTGTAAAAATGGCAATTTTGGTCACTGTGAGGGTTTAAAAAGTGGTTATTCAACATGAGGCACGATCCAATTGACATTTTGAATCATTTTTGGTACAGTCCAAAAAATAAATTTTCGGATGAAAAACGATGACTCCGGACCAGTCGAACGATCCCAAAATGGTCAATATGGACGAAATTTTAACATTTAATCTTTTGACTCTAAATGACTGTTGGATGTGAATTATGACTTTGTCAACTAAAATAAGTGTGTTTAAAGTCATTTCTGTGCCTGAAACGGGTCAAAATTGAAGCTTTTGAGTAAGCAAAACTCAGTAAAAATGGCAATTTTGGTCACTGTGAGGGTTTAAAAAGTGGTTATTCAACATGAGGCACGATCCAATTGACATTTTGAATCATTTTTGGTACAGTCCAAAAAATCAATTTTCGGATGAAAAACGATGACTCCGGACCTGTCGAACGATCCCAAAATGGTCAATATGGATGAAATTTTAACATTTAATCTTTTGACTCTAAATGACTGTTGGATGTGAATTATGACTTTGTCAACTAAAATAAGTGTGTTTAAAGTCATTTCTGTGCCTGAAACGGGTCAAAATTGAAGCTTTTGAGTAAGCAAAACTCTGTAAAAATGGCAATTTTGGTCACTGTGAGTGTTTAAAAAGTGGTTATTCAACATGAGGCACGATCCAATTGACATTTTGAATCATTTTTGGTACAGTCCAAAAAATCAATTTTCGGATGAAAAACGATGACTCCGGACCTGTCGAACGATCCCAAAATGGTCAATATGGATGAAATTTTAACATTTAATCTTTTGACTCTAAATGACTGTTGGATGTGAATTATGACTTTGTCAACTAAAATAAGTGTGTTTGAAGTCATTTCTGTGCCTGAAACGGGTCAAAATTGAAGCGTTTGAGTAAGAAAAACTCTGTAAAAATGGCAATTTTGGTCACTGTGAGGGTTTAAAAAGTGGTTATTCAACATGAGGCACGATCCAATTGACATTTTGAATCATTTTTGGTACAGTCCAAAAAATAAATTTTCGGATGAAAAACGATGAATCCGGACCTGTCGAACAATCCCAAAATGGTCAATATGGATGAAATTTTAACATTTAATCTTTTGACTCTAAATGACTGTTGGATGTGAATTATGACTTTGTCAACTAAAATAAGTGTGTTTAAAGTTATTTCTGTGCCTGAAACGGGTCAAAATTGAAGCTTTTGAGTAAGCAAAACTCTGTAAAAATGGCAATTTTGGTCACTGTGAGGGTTTAAAAAGTGGTTATTCAACATGAGGCACGATCCAATTGACATTTTGAATCATTTTTGGTACAGTCCAAAAAATCAATTTTCGGATAAAAAACGATGACTCCGGACCAGTCGAACGATCCCAAAATGGTCAATATGGACAAAATTTTAACATTTAATCTTTTGACTCTAAATGACTGTTGGATGTGAATTATGACTTTGTCAACTAAAATAAGTGTGTTTAAACTCATTTCTGTGCCTGAAACGGGTCAAAATTGAAGCTTTTGAGTAAGCAAAACTCTGTAAAAATGGCAATTTTGGTCACTGTGAGGGTTTAAAAAGTGGCTATTCAACATGAGGCACGATCCAATTGACATTTTGAATCATTTTTGGTACAGTCCAAAAAAATCAATTTTCGGATGAAAAACGATGACTCCGGACTTGTCGAACGATCCCAAAATGGTCAATATGGACGAAATTTTAACATTTAATCTTTTGACTCTAAATGACTGTTGGATGTGAATTATGACTTTGTCAACTAAAATAAGTGTGTTTAAAGTCATTTCTGTGCCTGAAACGGGTCAAAATTGAAGCTTTTGAGTAAGAAAAACTCTGTAAAAATGGCAATTTTGGTCACTGTGAGGGTTTAAAAAGTGGTTATTCAACATGAGGCACGATCCAATTGACATTTTGAATCATTTTTGGTACAGTCCAAAAAATAAATTTTCGGATGAAAAACGATGAATCCGGACCTGTCGAACAATCCCAAAATGGTCAATATGGATGAAATTTTAACATTTAATCTTTTGACTCTAAATGACTGTTGGATGTGAATTATGACTTTGTCAACTAAAATAAGTGTGTTTAAAGTCATTTCTGTGCCTGAAACGGGTCAAAATTGAAGCTTTTGAGTAAGCAAAACTCTGTAAAAATGGCAATTTTGGTCACTGTGAGGGTTTAAAAAGTGTTGAATATTTAACAAGGACCCCCTGAGGATTCGGATACAACAAAGTTCCTAGGCCAGGGAAAAAGAACCAATTGACAAAAAACAACCTAGGCAACCTATAGAATATAATCACAGACAAATGGCTACAAGAGGTTAAGAAAATGTATATTGCTTTATTCTCAGATTATATATTAAAAAAATGCATAACATATAGTACAATCGACAATGGACATGAATTAAAATTTACTCTCACATAAGTAAAGGTTGAACAAATTTATACATTAGTGGCAAAAAAAATATATACACGAATTCTTGGATTAAAAGGGAAAACATAGAAAAGTGGCCGATAGGATCTCTACGCGCGTTTCGGCGAACCAGCGCCTTCTTCTGGAGTAGCCACACAAAGCTAAGTAATTTTCAAGTTTTACATCAATGATTATTGAGACGTATAGCCGATGTTTTTTTTGGATATTTTCCAACCAATAGGTCTTTTCTTGATGCTTATTTCGGATATCAAAAATTAAGTCCCGCCTGCCAGATAGGTGTTAAAGATGTATTTCTAGAATCTGGTTTGTTTCAAATATCAAGTTAGTTAAAAGATCTCCCTGCCCGAGGTAATACGGCAGAGCTCCTTAAAATTGTGGATATATTTGTGTTTGAGATGAAATTCTTCCTTATAAAGAGAATTCTTCCTGTATATTCTGGATTTTGATAAACACCTTGGATAATGGTTGTTTTTTTGGGTTAAAAGATCTCCCTGCCCGAATAATACGGCAAGGCTCTTTGCAGTATAACAGGTAGTATTCTCGCTTGCATGGATTTATAAAGACATCTAAGGTCTGGCGGCGGGATTCCTGGGTGTTCAGCCGTGACGGATGACGTCTGGGATAGACCGATCTATCCCAGACGTCATCCGTCACGGCTGAACACCCAGGAATCCCGCCGCCAGATTCACTGCTGCCCTGCTGCTAATCAAAGAAAGGGCGTTCCCCCCATTTTTTCTACCTTCAAAGAGCCTTGCCGATCTATTCGGGCAGGGAGATCTTTGTTCCAAAAAACCACTTGAGACCTTAGATGTCTTTATAAATCCATGCAAGCGAGAATACTACCTGTTATACTGCAAAGAGCCTTGCCGTATTATTCGGGCAGGGAGATCTTTTAACCCAAAAAAACAACCATTATCCAAGGTGTTTATCAAAATCCAGAATATACAGGAAGAATTCTCTTTATAAGGAAGAATTTCATCTCAAACACAAATATATCCACAATTTTAAGGAGCTCTGCCGTATTACCTCGGGCAGGGAGATCTTTTAACTAACTTGATATTTGAAACAAACCAGATTCTAGAAATACATCTTTAACACCTATCTGGCAGGCGGGACTTAATTTTTGATATCCGAAATAAGCATCAAGAAAAGACCTATTGGTTGGAAAATATCCAAAAAAAACATCGGCTATACGTCTCAATAATCATTGATGTAAAACTTGAAAATTACTTAGCTTTGTGTGGCTACTCCAGAAGAAGGCGCTGGTTCGCCGAAACGCGCGTAGAGATCCTATCGGCCACTTTTCTATGTTTTCCCTTTTAATCCAAGAATTCGTGTATATATTTTTTTTGCCACTAATGTATAAATTTGTTCAACCTTTACTTATGTGAGAGTAAATTTTAATTCATGTCCATTGTCGATTGTACTATATGTTATGCATTTTTTTAATATATAATCTGAGAATAAAGCAATATACATTTTCTTAACCTCTTGTAGCCATTTGTCTGTGATTATATTCTATAGGTTGCCTAGGTTGTTTTTTGTCAAAAGGGTTTAAAAAGTGGCTATTCAACATGAGGCACGATCCAATTGACATTTTGAATCATTTTTGGTACAGTCCAAAAAAATTAATTTTCGGATGAAAAACGATGACTCCGGACTTGTCGAACGATCCCAAAATGGTCAATATGGATGAAATTTTAACATTTAATCTTTTGACTCTAAATGACTGTTTGATGTAAATTATGACTTTGTCAACTAAAATAAGTGTGTTTAAAGTCATTACTGTGCCTGAAACGGGTCAAAATTGAAGCTTTTGAGTAAGAAAAACTCTGTAAAAATGGCAATTTTGGTCACTGTGAGGGTTTAAAAAGTGGTTATTCAACATGAGGCACGATCCAATTGACATTTTGAATCATTTTTGGTACAGTCCAAAAAATAAATTTTCGGATGAAAAACGATGAATCCGGACCTGTCGAACAATCCCAAAATGGTCAATATGGATGAAATTTTAACATTTAATCTTTTGACTCTAAATGACTGTTGGATGTGAATTATGACTTTGTCAACTAAAATAAGTGTGTTTAAAGTCATTTCTGTGCCTGAAACGGGTCAAAATTGAAGCTTTTGAGTAAGCAAAACTCTGTAAAAATTGGCAATTTTGGTCACTGTGAGGGTTTAAAAAATGGTTATTCAACATGAGGCACAATCCAATTGACATTTTGAATCATTTTTGGTACAGTCCAAAAAATCAATTTTCGGATGAAAAACGATGACTCCGGACCTGTCGAACGATCCCAAAATGGTCAATATGGATGAAATTTGAACATTTAATCTTTTGACTCTAAATGACTGTTGGATGTGAATTATGACTTTGTCAACTAAAATAAGTGTGTTTAAAGTCATATCTGTGCCTGAAACGGGTCAAAATTGAAGCTTTTGAGTAAGCAAAACTCTGTAAAAATTGGCAATTTTGGTCACTGTGAGGGTTTAAAAAGTGGTTATTCAACATGAGGCGGGATCCAATTGACATTTTGAATCATTTTTGGTACAGTCCAAAAAATCAATTTTCGGATGAAAAATGATGACTCCGGACCTGTCGAACGATCCCAAAATGGTTAATATGGATGAAATTTTAACATTTGATCTTTTGACTCTAAATGACTGTTGGATGTGAATTATGACTTTATCAACTAAAATAAGTGTGTTTAAAGTCATTTCTGTGCCTGAAACAGGTCAAAATTGAAGCTTTTGAGTTAGCAAAACTCTGTAAAAATGGCAATTTTGGTCACTGTGAGGGTTTAAAAAGTGGTTATTCAACATGAGGCACGATCCAATTGACATTTTGAATCATTTTTGGTACAGTCCAAAAAATCAATTTTCGGATAAAAAACGATGACTCCGGACCAGTCGAACGATCCCAAAATGGTCAATATGGACAAAATTTTAACATTTAATCTTTTGACTCTAAATGACTGTTGGATGTGAATTATGACTTTGTCAACTAAAATAAGTGTGTTTAAAGTCATTTCTGTGCCTGAAACGGGTCAAAATTGAAGCTTTTGAGTAAGCAAAACTCTGTAAAAATGGCAATTTTGGTCACTGTGAGGGTTTAAAAAGTGGTTATTCAACACGAGGCACGATCCAATTGACATTTTGAATCATTTTTGGTACAGTCCAAAAAAATCAATTTTCGGATGAAAAACGATGACTCCGGACTTGTCGAACGATCCCAAAATGGTCAATATGGATGAAATTTTAACATTTAATCTTTTGACTCTAAATGACTGTTGGATGTAAATTATGACTTTGTCAACTAAAATAAGTGTGTTTAAAGTCATTACTGTGCCTGAAACGGGTCAAAATTGAAGCTTTTGAGTAAGAAAAACTCTGTAAAAATGGCAATTTTGGTCACTGTGAGGGTTTAAAAAGTGGTTATTCAACATGAGGCACGATCCAATTGACATTTTGAATCATTTTTGGTACAGTCCAAAAAATAAATTTTCGGATGAAAAACGATGACTCCGGACCAGTCGAACGATCCCAAAATGGTCAATATGGACGAAATTTTAACATTTAATCTTTTGACTCTAAATGACTGTTGGATGTGAATTATGACTTTGTCAACTAAAATAAGTGTGTTTAAAGTCATTTCTGTGCCTGAAACGGGTCAAAATTGAAGCTTT
Source organism: Lissotriton vulgaris (assembly GCF_964263255.1). Classification (NCBI taxonomy): domain Eukaryota; kingdom Metazoa; phylum Chordata; class Amphibia; order Caudata; family Salamandridae; genus Lissotriton; species Lissotriton vulgaris. The sequence continues at coordinate 756,701 of NW_028241576.1, forward strand.
TGAGTAAGCAAAACTCAGTAAAAATGGCAATTTTGGTCACTGTGAGGGTTTAAAAAGTGGTTATTCAACATGAGGCACGATCCAATTGACATTTTGAATCATTTTTGGTACAGTCCAAAAAATCAATTTTCGGATGAAAAACGATGACTCCGGACCTGTCGAACGATCCCAAAATGGTCAATATGGATGAAATTTTAACATTTAATCTTTTGACTCTAAATGACTGTTGGATGTGAATTATGACTTTGTCAACTAAAATAAGTGTGTTTAAAGTCATTTCTGTGCCTGAAACGGGTCAAAATTGAAGCTTTTGAGTAAGCAAAACTCTGTAAAAATGGCAATTTTGGTCACTGTGAGTGTTTAAAAAGTGGTTATTCAACATGAAACACGATCCAATTGACATTTTGAATCATTTTTGGTACAGTCCAAAAAATCAATTTTCGGATGAAAAACGATGACTCCGGACCTGTCGAACGATCCCAAAATGGTCAATATGGATGAAATTTTAACATTTAATCTTTTGACTCTAAATGACTGTTGGATGTGAATTATGACTTTGTCAACTAAAATAAGTGTGTTTGAAGTCATTTCTGTGCCTGAAACGGGTCAAAATTGAAGCGTTTGAGTAAGAAAAACTCTGTAAAAATGGCAATTTTGGTCACTGTGAGGGTTTAAAAAGTGGTTATTCAACATGAGGCACGATCCAATTGACATTTTGAATCATTTTTGGTACAGTCCAAAAAATAAATTTTCGGATGAAAAACGATGAATCCGGACCTGTCGAACAATCCCAAAATGGTCAATATGGATGAAATTTTAACATTTAATCTTTTGACTCTAAATGACTGTTGGATGTGAATTATGACTTTGTCAACTAAAATAAGTGTGTTTAAAGTTATTTCTGTGCCTGAAACGGGTCAAAATTGAAGCTTTTGAGTAAGCAAAACTCTGTAAAAATGGCAATTTTGGTCACTGTGAGGGTTTAAAAAGTGGTTATTCAACATGAGGCACGATCCAATTGACATTTTGAATCATTTTTGGTACAGTCCAAAAAATCAATTTTCGGATAAAAAACGATGACTCCGGACCAGTCGAACGATCCCAAAATGGTCAATATGGACAAAATTTTAACATTTAATCTTTTGACTCTAAATGACTGTTGGATGTGAATTATGACTTTGTCAACTAAAATAAGTGTGTTTAAACTCATTTCTGTGCCTGAAACGGGTCAAAATTGAAGCTTTTGAGTAAGCAAAACTCTGTAAAAATGGCAATTTTGGTCACTGTGAGGGTTTAAAAAGTGGCTATTCAACATGAGGCACGATCCAATTGACATTTTGAATCATTTTTGGTACAGTCCAAAAAAATCAATTTTCGGATGAAAAACGATGACTCCGGACTTGTCGAACGATCCCAAAATGGTCAATATGGATGAAATTTTAACATTTAATCTTTTGACTCTAAATGACTGTTGGATGTAAATTATGACTTTGTCAACTAAAATAAGTGTGTTTAAAGTCATTACTGTGCCTGAAACGGGTCAAAATTGAAGCTTTTGAGTAAGAAAAACTCTGTAAAAATGGCAATTTTGGTCACTGTGAGGGTTTAAAAAGTGGTTATTCAACATGAGGCACGATCCAATTGACATTTTGAATCATTTTTGGTACAGTCCAAAAAATAAATTTTCGGATGAAAAACGATGAATCCGGACCTGTCGAACAATCCCAAAATGGTCAATATGGATGAAATTTTAACATTTAATCTTTTGACTCTAAATGACTGTTGGATGTGAATTATGACTTTGTCAACTAAAATAAGTGTGTTTAAAGTCATTTCTGTGCCTGAAACGGGTCAAAATTGAAGCTTTTGAGTAAGAAAAACTCTGTAAAAATGGCAATTTTGGTCACTGTGAGGGTTTAAAAAGTGGTTATTCAACATGAGGCACGATCCAATTGACATTTTGTGAATCATTTTTGGTACAGTCCAAAAAATAAATTTTCGGATGAAAAACGATGAATCCGGACCTGTCGAACAATCCCAAAATGGTCAATATGGATGAAATTTTAACATTTAATCTTTTGACTCTAAATGACTGTTGGATGTGAATTATGACTTTGTCAACTAAAATAAGTGTGTTTAAAGTCATTTCTGTGCCTGAAACGGGTCAAAATTGAAGCTTTTGAGTAAGCAAAACTCTGTAAAAATGGCAATTTTGGTCACTGTGAGGGTTTAAAAAGTGGCTATTCAACATGAGGCACGATCCAATTGACATTTTGAATCATTTTTGGTACAGTCCAAAAAAATTAATTTTCGGATGAAAACGATGACTCCGGACTTGTCGAACGATCCCAAAATGGGCAATATGGATGAAAATTTTAACATTTAATCTTTTGACTCTAAATGACTGTTTGATGTAAATTATGACTTTTGTCAACTAAAATAAGTGTGTTTAAAGTCATTACTGTGCCTGAAACGGGTCAAAATTGAAGCTTTTGAGTAAGAAAAACTCTGTAAAAATGGCAATTTTGGTCACTGTGAGGGTTTAAAAAGTGGTTATTCAACATGAGGCACGATCCAATTGACATTTTGAATCATTTTTGGTACAGTCCAAAAAATAAATTTTCGGATGAAAAACGATGAATCCGGACCTGTCGAACAATCCCAAAATGGTCAATATGGATGAAATTTTAACATTTAATCTTTTGACTCTAAATGACTGTTGGATGTGAATTATGACTTTGTCAACTAAAATAAGTGTGTTTAAAGTCATTTCTGTGCCTGAAACGGGTCAAAATTGAAGCTTTTGAGTAAGCAAAACTCTGTAAAAATGGCAATTTTGGTCACTGTGAGGGTTTAAAAAGTGGTTATTCAACACGAGGCACGATCCAATTGACATTTTGAATCATTTTTGGTACAGTCCAAAAAATCAATTTTCGGATGAAAAACGATGACTCCGGACCTGTCGAACGATCCCAAAATGGTCAATATGGATGAAATTTTAACATTTAATCTTTGACTCTAAATGACTGTTGGATGTGAATTATGACTTTGTCAACTAAAATAAGTGTGTTTAAAGTCATATCTGTGCCTGAAACGGGTCAAAATTGAAGCTTTTGAGTAAGCAAAACTCTGTAAAAATTGGCAATTTTGGTCACTGTGAGGGTTTAAAAAGTGGTTATTCAACATGAGGCACGATCCAATTGACATTTTGAATCATTTTTGGTACAGTCCAAAAAATCAATTTTTCGGATGAAAAATGATGACTCCGGACCTGTCGAACGATCCCAAAATGGTTAATATGGATGAAATTTTAACATTTGATCTTTTGACTCTAAATGACTGTTGGATGTGAATTATGACTTTATCAACTAAAATAAGTGTGTTTAAAGTCATTTCTGTGCCTGAAACAGGTCAAAATTGAAGCTTTTGAGTTAGCAAAACTCTGTAAAAATGGCAATTTTGGTCACTGTGAGGGTTTAAAAAGTGGTTATTCAACATGAGGCACGATCCAATTGACATTTTGAATCATTTTTGGTACAGTCCAAAAAATCAATTTTCGGATAAAAAACGATGACTCCGGACCAGTCGAACGATCCCAAATGGTCAATATGGACAAAATTTTAACATTTAATCTTTTGACTCTAAATGACTGTTGGATGTGAATTATGACTTTGTCAACTAAAATAAGTGTGTTTAAAGTCATTTCTGTGCCTGAAACGGGTCAAAATTGAAGCTTTTGAGTAAGCAAAACTCTGTAAAAATGGCAATTTTGGTCACTGTGAGGGTTTAAAAAGTGGTTATTCAACACGAGGCACGATCCAATTGACATTTTGAATCATTTTTGGTACAGTCCAAAAAATCAATTTTCGGATGAAAAACGATGACTCCGGACTTGTCGAACGATCCCAAAATGGTCAATATGGATGAAATTTTAACATTTAATCTTTTGACTCTAAATGACTGTTGGATGTAAATTATGACTTTGTCAACTAAAATAAGTGTGTTTAAAGTCATTACTGTGCCTGAAACGGGTCAAAATTGAAGCTTTTGAGTAAGAAAAACTCTGTAAAAATGGCAATTTTGGTCACTGTGAGGTTTAAAAAGTGGTTATTCAACATGAGGCACGATCCAATTGACATTTTGAATCATTTTTGGTACAGTCCAAAAAATAAATTTTCGGATGAAAAACGATGACTCCGGACCAGTCGAACGATCCCAAAATGGTCAATATGGACGAAATTTTAACATTTAATCTTTTGACTCTAAATGACTGTTGGATGTGAATTATGACTTTGTCAACTAAAATAAGTGTGTTTAAAGTCATTTCTGTGCCTGAAACGGGTCAAAATTGAAGCTTTTGAGTAAGCAAAACTCAGTAAAAATGGCAATTTTGGTCACTGTGAGGGTTTAAAAAGTGGTTATTCAACATGAGGCACGATCCAATTGACATTTTGAATCATTTTTGGTACAGTCCAAAAAATCAATTTTCGGATGAAAAACGATGACTCCGGACCTGTCGAACGATCCCAAAATGGTCAATATGGATGAAATTTTAACATTTAATCTTTTGACTCTAAATGACTGTTGGATGTGAATTATGACTTTGTCAACTAAAATAAGTGTGTTTAAAGTCATTTCTGTGCCTGAAACGGGTCAAAATTGAAGCTTTTGAGTAAGCAAAACTCTGTAAAAATGGCAATTTTGGTCACTGTGAGTGTTTAAAAAGTGGTTATTCAACATGAAACACGATCCAATTGACATTTTGAATCATTTTTGGTACAGTCCAAAAAATCAATTTTCGGATGAAAAACGATGACTCCGGACCTGTCGAACGATCCCAAAATGGTCAATATGGATGAAATTTTAACATTTAATCTTTTGACTCTAAATGACTGTTGGATGTGAATTATGACTTTGTCAACTAAAATAAGTGTGTTTAAAGTTATTTCTGTGCCTGAAACGGGTCAAAATTGAAGCTTTTGAGTAAGCAAAACTCTGTAAAAATTGGCAATTTTGGTCACTGTGAGGGTTTAAAAAATGGTTATTCAACATGAGGCACAATCCAATTGACATTTTGAATCATTTTTGGTACAGTCCAAAAAATCAATTTTCGGATGAAAAACGATGACTCCGGACCTGTCGAACGATCCCAAAATGGTCAATATGGATGAAATTTTAACATTTAATCTTTTGACTCTAAATGACTGTTGGATGTGAATTATGACTTTGTCAACTAAAATAAGTGTGTTTAAAGTCATATCTGTGCCTGAAACGGGTCAAAATTGAAGCTTTTGAGTAAGCAAAACTCTGTAAAAATTGGCAATTTTGGTCACTGTGAGGGTTTAAAAAGTGGTTATTCAACATGAGGCACGATCCAATTGACATTTTGAATCATTTTTGGTACAGTCCAAAAAATCAATTTTCGGATGAAAAATGATGACTCCGGACCTGTCGAACGATCCCAAAATGGTTAATATGGATGAAATTTTAACATTTGATCTTTTGACTCTAAATGACTGTTGGATGTGAATTATGACTTTATCAACTAAAATAAGTGTGTTTAAAGTCATTTCTGTGCCTGAAACAGGTCAAAATTGAAGCTTTTGAGTTAGCAAAACTCTGTAAAAATGGCAATTTTGGTCACTGTGAGGGTTTAAAAAGTGGTTATTCAACATGAGGCACGATCCAATTGACATTTTGAATCATTTTTGGTACAGTCCAAAAAATCAATTTTCGGATAAAAAACGATGACTCCGGACCAGTCGAACGATCCCAAAATGGTCAATATGGACAAAATTTTAACATTTAATCTTTTGACTCTAAATGACTGTTGGATGTGAATTATGACTTTGTCAACTAAAATAAGTGTGTTTAAAGTCATTTCTGTGCCTGAAACGGGTCAAAATTGAAGCTTTTGAGTAAGCAAAACTCTGTAAAAATGGCAATTTTGGTCACTGTGAGGGTTTAAAAAGTGGTTATTCAACACGAGGCACGATCCAATTGACATTTTGAATCATTTTTGGTACAGTCCAAAAAAATCAATTTTCGGATGAAAAACGATGACTCCGGACTTGTCGAACGATCCCAAAATGGTCAATATGGATGAAATTTTAACATTTAATCTTTTGACTCTAAATGACTGTTGGATGTAAATTATGACTTTGTCAACTAAAATAAGTGTGTTTAAAGTCATTACTGTGCCTGAAACGGGTCAAAATTGAAGCTTTTGAGTAAGAAAAACTCTGTAAAAATGGCAATTTTGGTCACTGTGAGGGTTTAAAAAGTGGTTATTCAACATGAGGCACGATCCAATTGACATTTTGAATCATTTTTGGTACAGTCCAAAAAATAAATTTTCGGATGAAAAACGATGACTCCGGACCAGTCGAACGATCCCAAAATGGTCAATATGGACGAAATTTTAACATTTAATCTTTTGACTCTAAATGACTGTTGGATGTGAATTATGACTTTGTCAACTAAAATAAGTGTGTTTAAAGTCATTTCTGTGCCTGAAACGGGTCAAAATTGAAGCTTTTGAGTAAGCAAAACTCAGTAAAAATGGCAATTTTGGTCACTGTGAGGGTTTAAAAAGTGGTTATTCAACATGAGGCACGATCCAATTGACATTTTGAATCATTTTTGGTACAGTCCAAAAAATCAATTTTCGGATGAAAAACGATGACTCCGGACCTGTCGAACGATCCCAAAATGGTCAATATGGATGAAATTTTAACATTTAATCTTTTGACTCTAAATGACTGTTGGATGTGAATTATGACTTTGTCAACTAAAATAAGTGTGTTTAAAGTCATTTCTGTGCCTGAAACGGGTCAAAATTGAAGCTTTTGAGTAAGCAAAACTCTGTAAAAATGGCAATTTTGGTCACTGTGAGTGTTTAAAAAGTGGTTATTCAACCTGAGGCACGATCCAATTGACATTTTGAATCATTTTTGGTACAGTCCAAAAAATCAATTTTCGGATGAAAAACGATGACTCCGGACCTGTCGAACGATCCCAAAATGGTCAATATGGATGAAATTTTAACATTTAATCTTTTGACTCTAAATGACTGTTGGATGTGAATTATGACTTTGTCAACTAAAATAAGTGTGTTTGAAGTCATTTCTGTGCCTGAAACGGGTCAAAATTGAAGCGTTTGAGTAAGAAAAACTCTGTAAAAATGGCAATTTTGGTCACTGTGAGGGTTTAAAAAGTGGTTATTCAACATGAGGCACGATCCAATTGACATTTTGAATCATTTTTGGTACAGTCCAAAAAATAAATTTTCGGATGAAAAACGATGAATCCGGACCTGTCGAACAATCCCAAAATGGTCAATATGGATGAAATTTTAACATTTAATCTTTTGACTCTAAATGACTGTTGGATGTGAATTATGACTTTGTCAACTAAAATAAGTGTGTTTAAAGTTATTTCTGTGCCTGAAACGGGTCAAAATTGAAGCTTTTGAGTAAGCAAAACTCTGTAAAAATGGCAATTTTGGTCACTGTGAGGGTTTAAAAAGTGGTTATTCAACATGAGGCACGATCCAATTGACATTTTGAATCATTTTTGGTACAGTCCAAAAAATCAATTTTCGGATAAAAAACGATGACTCCGGACCAGTCGAACGATCCCAAAATGGTCAATATGGACAAAATTTTAACATTTAATCTTTTGACTCTAAATGACTGTTGGATGTGAATTATGACTTTGTCAACTAAAATAAGTGTGTTTAAACTCATTTCTGTGCCTGAAACGGGTCAAAATTGAAGCTTTTGAGTAAGCAAAACTCTGTAAAAATGGCAATTTTGGTCACTGTGAGGGTTTAAAAAGTGGCTATTCAACATGAGGCACGATCCAATTGACATTTTGAATCATTTTTGGTACAGTCCAAAAAAATCAATTTTCGGATGAAAAACGATGACTCCGGACTTGTCGAACGATCCCAAAATGGTCAATATGGATGAAATTTTAACATTTAATCTTTTGACTCTAAATGACTGTTGGATGTAAATTATGACTTTGTCAACTAAAATAAGTGTGTTTAAAGTCATTACTGTGCCTGAAACGGGTCAAAATTGAAGCTTTTGAGTAAGCAAAACTCTGTAAAAATGGCAATTTTGGTCACTGTGAGGGTTTAAAAAGTGGCTATTCAACATGAGGCACGATCCAATTGACATTTTGAATCATTTTTGGTACAGTCCAAAAAAATTAATTTTCGGATGAAAAACGATGACTCCGGACTTGTCGAACGATCCCAAAATGGTCAATATGGATGAAATTTTAACATTTAATCTTTTGACTCTAAATGACTGTTTGATGTAAATTATGACTTTGTCAACTAAAATAAGTGTGTTTAAAGTCATTACTGTGCCTGAAACGGGTCAAAATTGAAGCTTTTGAGTAAGAAAAACTCTGTAAAAATGGCAATTTTGGTCACTGTGAGGGTTTAAAAAGTGGTTATTCAACATGAGGCACGATCCAATTGACATTTTGAATCATTTTTGGTACAGTCCAAAAAATAAATTTTCGGATGAAAAACGATGAATCCGGACCTGTCGAACAATCCCAAAATGGTCAATATGGATGAAATTTTAACATTTAATCTTTTGACTCTAAATGACTGTTGGATGTGAATTATGACTTTGTCAACTAAAATAAGTGTGTTTAAAGTCATTTCTGTGCCTGAAACGGGTCAAAATTGAAGCTTTTGAGTAAGCAAAACTCTGTAAAAATTGGCAATTTTGGTCACTGTGAGGGTTTAAAAAATGGTTATTCAACATGAGGCACAATCCAATTGACATTTTGAATCATTTTTGGTACAGTCCAAAAAATCAATTTTCGGATGAAAAACGATGACTCCGGACCTGTCGAACGATCCCAAAATGGTCAATATGGATGAAATTTTAACATTTAATCTTTTGACTCTAAATGACTGTTGGATGTGAATTATGACTTTGTCAACTAAAATAAGTGTGTTTAAAGTCATATCTGTGCCTGAAACGGGTCAAAATTGAAGCTTTTGAGTAAGCAAAACTCTGTAAAAATTGGCAATTTTGGTCACTGTGAGGGTTTAAAAAGTGGTTATTCAACATGAGGCACGATCCAATTGACATTTTGAATCATTTTTGGTACAGTCCAAAAAATCAATTTTCGGATGAAAAATGATGACTCCGGACCTGTCGAACGATCCCAAAATGGTTAATATGGATGAAATTTTAACATTTGATCTTTTGACTCTAAATGACTGTTGGATGTGAATTATGACTTTATCAACTAAAATAAGTGTGTTTAAAGTCATTTCTGTGCCTGAAACAGGTCAAAATTGAAGCTTTTGAGTTAGCAAAACTCTGTAAAAATGGCAATTTTGGTCACTGTGAGGGTTTAAAAAGTGGTTATTCAACATGAGGCACGATCCAATTGACATTTTGAATCATTTTTGGTACAGTCCAAAAAATCAATTTTCGGATAAAAAACGATGACTCCGGACCAGTCGAACGATCCCAAAATGGTCAATATGGACAAAATTTTAACATTTAATCTTTTGACTCTAAATGACTGTTGGATGTGAATTATGACTTTGTCAACTAAAATAAGTGTGTTTAAAGTCATTTCTGTGCCTGAAACGGGTCAAAATTGAAGCTTTTGAGTAAGCAAAACTCTGTAAAAATGGCAATTTTGGTCACTGTGAGGGTTTAAAAAGTGGTTATTCAACACGAGGCACGATCCAATTGACATTTTGAATCATTTTTGGTACAGTCCAAAAAAATCAATTTTCGGATGAAAAACGATGACTCCGGACTTGTCGAACGATCCCAAAATGGTCAATATGGATGAAATTTTAACATTTAATCTTTTGACTCTAAATGACTGTTGGATGTAAATTATGACTTTGTCAACTAAAATAAGTGTGTTTAAAGTCATTACTGTGCCTGAAACGGGTCAAAATTGAAGCTTTTGAGTAAGAAAAACTCTGTAAAAATGGCAATTTTGGTCACTGTGAGGGTTTAAAAAGTGGTTATTCAACATGAGGCACGATCCAATTGACATTTTGAATCATTTTTGGTACAGTCCAAAAAATAAATTTTCGGATGAAAAACGATGACTCCGGACCAGTCGAACGATCCCAAAATGGTCAATATGGACGAAATTTTAACATTTAATCTTTTGACTCTAAATGACTGTTGGATGTGAATTATGACTTTGTCAACTAAAATAAGTGTGTTTAAAGTCATTTCTGTGCCTGAAACGGGTCAAAATTGAAGCTTTTGAGTAAGCAAAACTCAGTAAAAATGGCAATTTTGGTCACTGTGAGGGTTTAAAAAGTGGTTATTCAACATGAGGCACGATCCAATTGACATTTTGAATCATTTTTGGTACAGTCCAAAAAATCAATTTTCGGATGAAAAACGATGACTCCGGACCTGTCGAACGATCCCAAAATGGTCAATATGGATGAAATTTTAACATTTAATCTTTTGACTCTAAATGACTGTTGGATGTGAATTATGACTTTGTCAACTAAAATAAGTGTGTTTAAAGTCATTTCTGTGCCTGAAACGGGTCAAAATTGAAGCTTTTGAGTAAGCAAAACTCTGTAAAAATGGCAATTTTGGTCACTGTGAGTGTTTAAAAAGTGGTTATTCAACATGAGGCACGATCCAATTGACATTTTGAATCATTTTTGGTACAGTCCAAAAAATCAATTTTCGGATGAAAAACGATGACTCCGGACCTGTCGAACGATCCCAAAATGGTCAATATGGATGAAATTTTAACATTTAATCTTTTGACTCTAAATGACTGTTGGATGTGAATTATGACTTTGTCAACTAAAATAAGTGTGTTTGAAGTCATTTCTGTGCCTGAAACGGGTCAAAATTGAAGCGTTTGAGTAAGAAAAACTCTGTAAAAATGGCAATTTTGGTCACTGTGAGGGTTTAAAAAGTGGTTATTCAACATGAGGCACGATCCAATTGACATTTTGAATCATTTTTGGTACAGTCCAAAAAATAAATTTTCGGATGAAAAACGATGAATCCGGACCTGTCGAACAATCCCAAAATGGTCAATATGGATGAAATTTTAACATTTAATCTTTTGACTCTAAATGACTGTTGGATGTGAATTATGACTTTGTCAACTAAAATAAGTGTGTTTAAAGTTATTTCTGTGCCTGAAACGGGTCAAAATTGAAGCTTTTGAGTAAGCAAAACTCTGTAAAAATGGCAATTTTGGTCACTGTGAGGGTTTAAAAAGTGGTTATTCAACATGAGGCACGATCCAATTGACATTTTGAATCATTTTTGGTACAGTCCAAAAAATCAATTTTCGGATAAAAAACGATGACTCCGGACCAGTCGAACGATCCCAAAATGGTCAATATGGACAAAATTTTAACATTTAATCTTTTGACTCTAAATGACTGTTGGATGTGAATTATGACTTTGTCAACTAAAATAAGTGTGTTTAAACTCATTTCTGTGCCTGAAACGGGTCAAAATTGAAGCTTTTGAGTAAGCAAAACTCTGTAAAAATGGCAATTTTGGTCACTGTGAGGGTTTAAAAAGTGGCTATTCAACATGAGGCACGATCCAATTGACATTTTGAATCATTTTTGGTACAGTCCAAAAAAATCAATTTTCGGATGAAAAACGATGACTCCGGACTTGTCGAACGATCCCAAAATGGTCAATATGGATGAAATTTTAACATTTAATCTTTTGACTCTAAATGACTGTTGGATGTAAATTATGACTTTGTCAACTAAAATAAGTGTGTTTAAAGTCATTACTGTGCCTGAAACTGGTCAAAATTGAAGCTTTTGAGTAAGAAAAACTCTGTAAAAATGGCAATTTTGGTCACTGTGAGGGTTTAAAAAGTGGTTATTCAACATGAGGCACGATCCAATTGACATTTTGAATCATTTTTGGTACAGTCCAAAAAATAAATTTTCGGATGAAAAACGATGAATCCGGACCTGTCGAACAATCCCAAAATGGTCAATATGGATGAAATTGTAACATTTAATCTTTTGACTCTAAATGACTGTTGGATGTGAATTATGACTTTGTCAACTAAAATAAGTGTGTTTAAAGTCATTTCTGTGCCTGAAACGGGTCAAAATTGAAGCTTTTGAGTAAGAAAAACTCTGTAAAAATGGCAATTTTGGTCACTGTGAGGGTTTAAAAAGTGGTTATTCAACATGAGGCACGATCCAATTGACATTTTGAATCATTTTTGGTACAGTCCAAAAAATAAATTTTCGGATGAAAAACGATGAATCCGGACCTGTCGAACAATCCCAAAATGGTCAATATGGATGAAATTTTAACATTTAATCTTTTGACTCTAAATGACTGTTGGATGTGAATTATGACTTTGTCAACTAAAATAAGTGTGTTTAAAGTCATTTCTGTGCCTGAAACGGGTCAAAATTGAAGCTTTTGAGTAAGCAAAACTCTGTAAAAATGGCAATTTTGGTCACTGTGAGGGTTTAAAAAGTGGCTATTCAACATGAGGCACGATCCAATTGACATTTTGAATCATTTTTGGTACAGTCCAAAAAAATTAATTTTCGGATGAAAAACGATGACTCCGGACTTGTCGAACGATCCCAAAATGGTCAATATGGATGAAATTTTAACATTTAATCTTTTGACTCTAAATGACTGTTTGATGTAAATTATGACTTTGTCAACTAAAATAAGTGTGTTTAAAGTCATTACTGTGCCTGAAACGGGTCAAAATTGAAGCTTTTGAGTAAGAAAAACTCTGTAAAAATGGCAATTTTGGTCACTGTGAGGGTTTAAAAAGTGGTTATTCAACATGAGGCACGATCCAATTGACATTTTGAATCATTTTTGGTACAGTCCAAAAAATAAATTTTCGGATGAAAAACGATGAATCCGGACCTGTCGAACAATCCCAAAATGGTCAATATGGATGAAATTTTAACATTTAATCTTTTGACTCTAAATGACTGTTGGATGTGAATTATGACTTTGTCAACTAAAATAAGTGTGTTTAAAGTCATTTCTGTGCCTGAAACGGGTCAAAATTGAAGCTTTTGAGTAAGCAAAACTCTGTAAAAATTGGCAATTTTGGTCACTGTGAGGGTTTAAAAAGTGGTTATTCAACATGAGGCACGATCCAATTGACATTTTGAATCATTTTTGGTACAGTCCAAAAAATCAATTTTCGGATGAAAAATGATGACTCCGGACCTGTCGAACGATCCCAAAATGGTTAATATGGATGAAATTTTAACATTTGATCTTTTGACTCTAAATGACTGTTGGATGTGAATTATGACTTTATCAACTAAAATAAGTGTGTTTAAAGTCATTTCTGTGCCTGAAACAGGTCAAAATTGAAGCTTTTGAGTTAGCAAAACTCTGTAAAAATGGCAATTTTGGTCACTGTGAGGGTTTAAAAAGTGGTTATTCAACATGAGGCACGATCCAATTGACATTTTGAATCATTTTTGGTACAGTCCAAAAAATCAATTTTCGGATAAAAAACGATGACTCCGGACCAGTCGAACGATCCCAAAATGGTCAATATGGACAAAATTTTAACATTTAATCTTTTGACTCTAAATGACTGTTGGATGTGAATTATGACTTTGTCAACTAAAATAAGTGTGTTTAAAGTCATTTCTGTGCCTGAAACGGGTCAAAATTGAAGCTTTTGAGTAAGCAAAACTCTGTAAAAATGGCAATTTTGGTCACTGTGAGGGTTTAAAAAGTGGTTATTCAACACGAGGCACGATCCAATTGACATTTTGAATCATTTTTGGTACAGTCCAAAAAAATCAATTTTCGGATGAAAAACGATGACTCCGGACTTGTCGAACGATCCCAAAATGGTCAATATGGATGAAATTTTAACATTTAATCTTTTGACTCTAAATGACTGTTGGATGTGAATTATGACTTTGTCAACTAAAATAAGTGTGTTTAAAGTCATTTCTGTGCCTGAAACGGGTCAAAATTGAAGCTTTTGAGTAAGCAAAACTCAGTAAAAATGGCAATTTTGGTCACTGTGAGGGTTTAAAAAGTGGTTATTCAACATGAGGCACGATCCAATTGACATTTTGAATCATTTTTGGTACAGTCCAAAAAATCAATTTTCGGATGAAAAACGATGACTCCGGACCTGTCGAACGATCCCAAAATGGTCAATATGGATGAAATTTTAACATTTAATCTTTTGACTCTAAATGACTGTTGGATGTGAATTATGACTTTGTCAACTAAAATAAGTGTGTTTAAAGTCATTTCTGTGCCTGAAACGGGTCAAAATTGAAGCTTTTGAGTAAGCAAAACTCTGTAAAAATGGCAATTTTGGTCACTGTGAGTGTTTAAAAAGTGGTTATTCAACATGAAACACGATCCAATTGACATTTTGAATCATTTTTGGTACAGTCCAAAAAATCAATTTTCGGATGAAAAACGATGACTCCGGACCTGTCGAACGATCCCAAAATGGTCAATATGGATGAAATTTTAACATTTAATCTTTTGACTCTAAATGACTGTTGGATGTGAATTATGACTTTGTCAACTAAAATAAGTGTGTTTGAAGTCATTTCTGTGCCTGAAACGGGTCAAAATTGAAGCGTTTGAGTAAGAAAAACTCTGTAAAAATGGCAATTTTGGTCACTGTGAGGGTTTAAAAAGTGGTTATTCAACATGAGGCACGATCCAATTGACATTTTGAATCATTTTTGGTACAGTCCAAAAAATAAATTTTCGGATGAAAAACGATGAATCCGGACCTGTCGAACAATCCCAAAATGGTCAATATGGATGAAATTTTAACATTTAATCTTTTGACTCTAAATGACTGTTGGATGTGAATTATGACTTTGTCAACTAAAATAAGTGTGTTTAAAGTTATTTCTGTGCCTGAAACGGGTCAAAATTGAAGCTTTTGAGTAAGCAAAACTCTGTAAAAATGGCAATTTTGGTCACTGTGAGGGTTTAAAAAGTGGTTATTCAACATGAGGCACGATCCAATTGACATTTTGAATCATTTTTGGTACAGTCCAAAAAATCAATTTTCGGATAAAAAACGATGACTCCGGACCAGTCGAACGATCCCAAAATGGTCAATATGGACAAAATTTTAACATTTAATCTTTTGACTCTAAATGACTGTTGGATGTGAATTATGACTTTGTCAACTAAAATAAGTGTGTTTAAACTCATTTCTGTGCCTGAAACGGGTCAAAATTGAAGCTTTTGAGTAAGCAAAACTCTGTAAAAATGGCAATTTTGGTCACTGTGAGGGTTTAAAAAGTGGCTATTCAACATGAGGCACGATCCAATTGACATTTTGAATCATTTTTGGTACAGTCCAAAAAAATCAATTTTCGGATGAAAAACGATGACTCCGGACTTGTCGAACGATCCCAAAATGGTCAATATGGATGAAATTTTAACATTTAATCTTTTGACTCTAAATGACTGTTGGATGTAAATTATGACTTTGTCAACTAAAATAAGTGTGTTTAAAGTCATTACTGTGCCTGAAACGGGTCAAAATTGAAGCTTTTGAGTAAGAAAAACTCTGTAAAAATGGCAATTTTGGTCACTGTGAGGGTTTAAAAAGTGGTTATTCAACATGAGGCACGATCCAATTGACATTTTGAATCATTTTTGGTACAGTCCAAAAAATAAATTTTCGGATGAAAAACGATGAATCCGGACCTGTCGAACAATCCCAAAATGGTCAATATGGATGAAATTTTAACATTTAATCTTTTGACTCTAAATGACTGTTGGATGTGAATTATGACTTTGTCAACTAAAATAAGTGTGTTTAAAGTCATTTCTGTGCCTGAAACGGGTCAAAATTGAAGCTTTTGAGTAAGAAAAACTCTGTAAAAATGGCAATTTTGGTCACTGTGAGGGTTTAAAAAGTGGTTATTCAACATGAGGCACGATCCAATTGACATTTTGAATCATTTTTGGTACAGTCCAAAAAATAAATTTTCGGATGAAAAACGATGAATCCGGACCTGTCGAACAATCCCAAAATGGTCAATATGGATGAAATTTTAACATTTAATCTTTTGACTCTAAATGACTGTTGGATGTGAATTATGACTTTGTCAACTAAAATAAGTGTGTTTAAAGTCATTTCTGTGCCTGAAACGGGTCAAAATTGAAGCTTTTGAGTAAGCAAAACTCTGTAAAAATGGCAATTTTGGTCACTGTGAGGGTTTAAAAAGTGGCTATTCAACATGAGGCACGATCCAATTGACATTTTGAATCATTTTTGGTACAGTCCAAAAAAATTAATTTTCGGATGAAAAACGATGACTCCGGACTTGTCGAACGATCCCAAAATGGTCAATATGGATGAAATTTTAACATTTAATCTTTTGACTCTAAATGACTGTTTGATGTAAATTATGACTTTGTCAACTAAAATAAGTGTGTTTAAAGTCATTACTGTGCCTGAAACGGGTCAAAATTGAAGCTTTTGAGTAAGAAAAACTCTGTAAAAATGGCAATTTTGGTCACTGTGAGGGTTTAAAAAGTGGTTATTCAACATGAGGCACGATCCAATTGACATTTTGAATCATTTTTGGTACAGTCCAAAAAATAAATTTTCGGATGAAAAACGATGAATCCGGACCTGTCGAACAATCCCAAAATGGTCAATATGGATGAAATTTTAACATTTAATCTTTTGACTCTAAATGACTGTTGGATGTGAATTATGACTTTGTCAACTAAAATAAGTGTGTTTAAAGTCATTTCTGTGCCTGAAACGGGTCAAAATTGAAGCTTTTGAGTAAGCAAAACTCTGTAAAAATTGGCAATTTTGGTCACTGTGAGGGTTTAAAAAATGGTTATTCAACATGAGGCACAATCCAATTGACATTTTGAATCATTTTTGGTACAGTCCAAAAAATAAATTTTCGGATGAAAAACGATGACTCCGGACCTGTCGAACGATCCCAAAATGGTCAATATGGATGAAATTTTAACATTTAATCTTTTGACTCTAAATGACTGTTGGATGTGAATTATGACTTTGTCAACTAAAATAAGTGTGTTTAAAGTCATATCTGTGCCTGAAACGGGTCAAAATTGAAGCTTTTGAGTAAGCAAAACTCTGTAAAAATTGGCAATTTTGGTCACTGTGAGGGTTTAAAAAGTGGTTATTCAACATGAGGCACGATCCAATTGACATTTTGAATCATTTTTGGTACAGTCCAAAAAATCAATTTTCGGATGAAAAATGATGACTCCGGACCTGTCGAACGATCCCAAAATGGTTAATATGGATGAAATTTTAACATTTGATCTTTTGACTCTAAATGACTGTTGGATGTGAATTATGACTTTATCAACTAAAATAAGTGTGTTTAAAGTCATTTCTGTGCCTGAAACAGGTCAAAATTGAAGCTTTTGAGTTAGCAAAACTCTGTAAAAATGGCAATTTTGGTCACTGTGAGGGTTTAAAAAGTGGTTATTCAACATGAGGCACGATCCAATTGACATTTTGAATCATTTTTGGTACAGTCCAAAAAATCAATTTTCGGATAAAAAACGATGACTCCGGACCAGTCGAACGATCCCAAAATGGTCAATATGGACAAAATTTTAACATTTAATCTTTTGACTCTAAATGACTGTTGGATGTGAATTATGACTTTGTCAACTAAAATAAGTGTGTTTAAAGTCATTTCTGTGCCTGAAACGGGTCAAAATTGAAGCTTTTGAGTAAGCAAAACTCTGTAAAAATGGCAATTTTGGTCACTGTGAGGGTTTAAAAAGTGGTTATTCAACACGAGGCACGATCCAATTGACATTTTGAATCATTTTTGGTACAGTCCAAAAAAATCAATTTTCGGATGAAAAACGATGACTCCGGACTTGTCGAACGATCCCAAAATGGTCAATATGGATGAAATTTTAACATTTAATCTTTTGACTCTAAATGACTGTTGGATGTGAATTATGACTTTGTCAACTAAAATAAGTGTGTTTAAAGTCATTACTGTGCCTGAAACGGGTCAAAATTGAAGCTTTTGAGTAAGAAAAACTCTGTAAAAATGGCAATTTTGGTCACTGTGAGGGTTTAAAAAGTGGTTATTCAACATGAGGCACGATCCAATTGACATTTTGAATCATTTTTGGTACAGTCCAAAAAATAAATTTTCGGATGAAAAACGATGACTCCGGACCAGTCGAACGATCCCAAAATGGTCAATATGGACGAAATTTTAACATTTAATCTTTTGACTCTAAATGACTGTTGGATGTGAATTATGACTTTGTCAACTAAAATAAGTGTGTTTAAAGTCATTTCTGTGCCTGAAACGGGTCAAAATTGAAGCTTTTGAGTAAGCAAAACTCAGTAAAAATGGCAATTTTGGTCACTGTGAGGGTTTAAAAAGTGGTTATTCAACATGAGGCACGATCCAATTGACATTTTGAATCATTTTTGGTACAGTCCAAAAAATCAATTTTCGGATGAAAAACGATGACTCCGGACCTGTCGAACGATCCCAAAATGGTCAATATGGATGAAATTTTAACATTTAATCTTTTGACTCTAAATGACTGTTGGATGTGAATTATGACTTTGTCAACTAAAATAAGTGTGTTTAAAGTCATTTCTGTGCCTGAAACGGGTCAAAATTGAAGCTTTTGAGTAAGCAAAACTCTGTAAAAATGGCAATTTTGGTCACTGTGAGTGTTTAAAAAGTGGTTATTCAACATGAAACACGATCCAATTGACATTTTGAATCATTTTTGGTACAGTCCAAAAAATCAATTTTCGGATGAAAAACGATGACTCCGGACCTGTCGAACGATCCCAAAATGGTCAATATGGATGAAATTTTAACATTTAATCTTTTGACTCTAAATGACTGTTGGATGTGAATTATGACTTTGTCAACTAAAATAAGTGTGTTTGAAGTCATTTCTGTGCCTGAAACGGGTCAAAATTGAAGCGTTTGAGTAAGAAAAACTCTGTAAAAATGGCAATTTTGGTCACTGTGAGGGTTTAAAAAGTGGTTATTCAACATGAGGCACGATCCAATTGACATTTTGAATCATTTTTGGTACAGTCCAAAAAATAAATTTTCGGATGAAAAACGATGAATCCGGACCTGTCGAACAATCCCAAAATGGTCAATATGGATGAAATTTTAACATTTAATCTTTTGACTCTAAATGACTGTTGGATGTGAATTATGACTTTGTCAACTAAAATAAGTGTGTTTAAAGTTATTTCTGTGCCTGAAACGGGTCAAAATTGAAGCTTTTGAGTAAGCAAAACTCTGTAAAAATGGCAATTTTGGTCACTGTGAGGGTTTAAAAAGTGGTTATTCAACATGAGGCACGATCCAATTGACATTTTGAATCATTTTTGGTACAGTCCAAAAAATCAATTTTCGGATAAAAAACGATGACTCCGGACCAGTCGAACGATCCCAAAATGGTCAATATGGACAAAATTTTAACATTTAATCTTTTGACTCTAAATGACTGTTGGATGTGAATTATGACTTTGTCAACTAAAATAAGTGTGTTTAAACTCATTTCTGTGCCTGAAACGGGTCAAAATTGAAGCTTTTGAGTAAGCAAAACTCTGTAAAAATGGCAATTTTGGTCACTGTGAGGGTTTAAAAAGTGGCTATATGAGGCACGATCCAATTGACATTTTTGAATCATTTTTTGGTACAGTCCAAAAAAAAATCAATTTTCGGATGAAAAACGATGACTCCGGACTTGTCGAACGATCCCAAAATGGTCAATATGGATGAAATTTTAACATTTAATCTTTTGACTCTAAATGACTGTTGGATGTAAATTATGACTTTGTCAACTAAAATAAGTGTGTTTAAAGTCATTACTGTGCCTGAAACGGGTCAAAATTGAAGCTTTTGAGTAAGAAAAACTCTGTAAAATGGCAATTTTTGGTCACTGTGAGGGTTTAAAAAGTGGTTATTCAACATGAGGCACGATCCAATTGACATTTTGAATCATTTTTGGTACAGTCCAAAAAATAAATTTTCGGATGAAAAACGATGAATCCGGACCTGTCGAACAATCCCAAAATGGTCAATATGGATGAAATTTTAACATTTAATCTTTTGACTCTAAATGACTGTTGGATGTGAATTATGACTTTGTCAACTAAAATAAGTGTGTTTAAAGTCATTTCTGTGCCTGAAACGGGTCAAAATTGAAGCTTTTGAGTAAGAAAAACTCTGTAAAAATGGCAATTTTGGTCACTGTGAGGGTTTAAAAAAGTGGTTATTCAACATGAGGCACGATCCAATTGACATTTTGAATCATTTTTGGTACAGTCCAAAAATAAATTTTCGGATGAAAAACGATGAATCCGGACCTGTCGAACAATCCCAAAATGGTCAATATGGATGAAATTTTAACATTTAATCTTTTGACTCTAAATGACTGTTGGATGTGAATTATGACTTTGTCAACTAAAATAAGTGTGTTTAAAGTCATTTCTGTGCCTGAAACGGGTCAAAATTGAAGCTTTTGAGTAAGCAAAACTCTGTAAAAATGGCAATTTTGGTCACTGTGAGGGTTTAAAAAGTGGCTATTCAACATGAGGCACGATCCAATTGACATTTTGAATCATTTTTGGTACAGTCCAAAAAAATTAATTTTCGGATGAAAAACGATGACTCCGGACTTGTCGAACGATCCCAAAATGGTCAATATGGATGAAATTTTAACATTTAATCTTTTGACTCTAAATGACTGTTTGATGTAAATTATGACTTTGTCAACTAAAATAAGTGTGTTTAAAGTCATTACTGTGCCTGAAACGGGTCAAAATTGAAGCTTTTGAGTAAGAAAAACTCTGTAAAAATGGCAATTTTGGTCACTGTGAGGGTTTAAAAAGTGGTTATTCAACATGAGGCACGATCCAATTGACATTTTGAATCATTTTTGGTACAGTCCAAAAAATAAATTTTCGGATGAAAAACGATGAATCCGGACCTGTCGAACAATCCCAAAATGGTCAATATGGATGAAAATTTTAACATTTAATCTTTTGACTCTAAATGACTGTTGGATGTGAATTATGACTTTGTCAACTAAAATAAGTGTGTTTAAAGTCATTTCTGTGCCTGAAACGGGTCAAAATTGAAGCTTTTGAGTAAGCAAAACTCTGTAAAAATTGGCAATTTTGGTCACTGTGAGGGTTTAAAAAATGGTTATTCAACATGAGGCACAATCCAATTGACATTTTGAATCATTTTTGGTACAGTCCAAAAAATAAATTTTCGGATGAAAAACGATGACTCCGGACCTGTCGAACGATCCCAAAATGGTCAATATGGATGAAATTTTAACATTTAATCTTTTGACTCTAAATGACTGTTGGATGTGAATTATGACTTTGTCAACTAAAATAAGTGTGTTTAAAGTCATATCTGTGCCTGAAACGGGTCAAAATTGAAGCTTTTGAGTAAGCAAAACTCTGTAAAAATTGGCAATTTTGGTCACTGTGAGGGTTTAAAAAGTGGTTATTCAACATGAGGCACGATCCAATTGACATTTTGAATCATTTTTGGTACAGTCCAAAAAATCAATTTTCGGATGAAAAATGATGACTCCGGACCTGTCGAACGATCCCAAAATGGTTAATATGGATGAAATTTTAACATTTGATCTTTTGACTCTAAATGACTGTTGGATGTGAATTATGACTTTATCAACTAAAATAAGTGTGTTTAAAGTCATTTCTGTGCCTGAAACAGGTCAAAATTGAAGCTTTTGAGTTAGCAAAACTCTGTAAAAATGGCAATTTTGGTCACTGTGAGGGTTTAAAAAGTGGTTATTCAACATGAGGCACGATCCAATTGACATTTTGAATCATTTTTGGTACAGTCCAAAAAATCAATTTTCGGATAAAAAACGATGACTCCGGACCAGTCGAACGATCCCAAAATGGTCAATATGGACAAAATTTTAACATTTAATCTTTTGACTCTAAATGACTGTTGGATGTGAATTATGACTTTGTCAACTAAAATAAGTGTGTTTAAAGTCATTTCTGTGCCTGAAACGGGTCAAAATTGAAGCTTTTGAGTAAGCAAAACTCTGTAAAAATGGCAATTTTGGTCACTGTGAGGGTTTAAAAAGTGGTTATTCAACACGAGGCACGATCCAATTGACATTTTGAATCATTTTTGGTACAGTCCAAAAAAATCAATTTTCGGATGAAAAACGATGACTCCGGACTTGTCGAACGATCCCAAAATGGTCAATATGGATGAAATTTTAACATTTAATCTTTTGACTCTAAATGACTGTTGGATGTGAATTATGACTTTGTCAACTAAAATAAGTGTGTTTAAAGTCATTACTGTGCCTGAAACGGGTCAAAATTGAAGCTTTTGAGTAAGAAAAACTCTGTAAAAATGGCAATTTTGGTCACTGTGAGGGTTTAAAAAGTGGTTATTCAACATGAGGCACGATCCAATTGACATTTTGAATCATTTTTGGTACAGTCCAAAAAATAAATTTTCGGATGAAAAACGATGACTCCGGACCAGTCGAACGATCCCAAAATGGTCAATATGGACGAAATTTTAACATTTAATCTTTTGACTCTAAATGACTGTTGGATGTGAATTATGACTTTGTCAACTAAAATAAGTGTGTTTAAAGTCATTTCTGTGCCTGAAACGGGTCAAAATTGAAGCTTTTGAGTAAGCAAAACTCAGTAAAAATGGCAATTTTGGTCACTGTGAGGGTTTAAAAAGTGGTTATTCAACATGAGGCACGATCCAATTGACATTTTGAATCATTTTTGGTACAGTCCAAAAAATCAATTTTCGGATGAAAAACGATGACTCCGGACCTGTCG
Organism: Lissotriton vulgaris; assembly: GCF_964263255.1. Lineage (NCBI taxonomy): Eukaryota > Metazoa > Chordata > Amphibia > Caudata > Salamandridae > Lissotriton > Lissotriton vulgaris. Next base: position 779,591 of record NW_028241576.1, read on the forward strand.
AACGATCCCAAAATGGTCAATATGGATGAAATTTTAACATTTAATCTTTTGACTCTAAATGACTGTTGGATGTGAATTATGACTTTGTCAACTAAAATAAGTGTGTTTAAAGTCATTTCTGTGCCTGAAACGGGTCAAAATTGAAGCTTTTGAGTAAGCAAAACTCTGTAAAAATGGCAATTTTGGTCACTGTGAGTGTTTAAAAAGTGGTTATTCAACATGAAACAAGATCCAATTGACATTTTGAATCATTTTTGGTACAGTCCAAAAAATCAATTTTCGGATGAAAAACGATGACTCCGGACCTGTCGAACGATCCCAAAATGGTCAATATGGATGAAATTTTAACATTTAATCTTTTGACTCTAAATGACTGTTGGATGTGAATTATGACTTTGTCAACTAAAATAAGTGTGTTTGAAGTCATTTCTGTGCCTGAAACGGGTCAAAATTGAAGCGTTTGAGTAAGAAAAACTCTGTAAAAATGGCAATTTTGGTCACTGTGAGGGTTTAAAAAGTGGTTATTCAACATGAGGCACGATCCAATTGACATTTTGAATCATTTTTGGTACAGTCCAAAAAATAAATTTTCGGATGAAAAACGATGAATCCGGACCTGTCGAACAATCCCAAAATGGTCAATATGGATGAAATTTTAACATTTAATCTTTTGACTCTAAATGACTGTTGGATGTGAATTATGACTTTGTCAACTAAAATAAGTGTGTTTAAAGTTATTTCTGTGCCTGAAACGGGTCAAAATTGAAGCTTTTGAGTAAGCAAAACTCTGTAAAAATGGCAATTTTGGTCACTGTGAGGGTTTAAAAAGTGGTTATTCAACATGAGGCACGATCCAATTGACATTTTGAATCATTTTTGGTACAGTCCAAAAAATCAATTTTCGGATAAAAAACGATGACTCCGGACCAGTCGAACGATCCCAAAATGGTCAATATGGACAAAATTTTAACATTTAATCTTTTGACTCTAAATGACTGTTGGATGTGAATTATGACTTTGTCAACTAAAATAAGTGTGTTTAAACTCATTTCTGTGCCTGAAACGGGTCAAAATTGAAGCTTTTGAGTAAGCAAAACTCTGTAAAAATGGCAATTTTGGTCACTGTGAGGGTTTAAAAAGTGGCTATTCAACATGAGGCACGATCCAATTGACATTTTGAATCATTTTTGGTACAGTCCAAAAAAATCAATTTTCGGATGAAAAACGATGACTCCGGACTTGTCGAACGATCCCAAAATGGTCAATATGGATGAAATTTTAACATTTAATCTTTTGACTCTAAATGACTGTTGGATGTAAATTATGACTTTGTCAACTAAAATAAGTGTGTTTAAAGTCATTACTGTGCCTGAAACGGGTCAAAATTGAAGCTTTTGAGTAAGAAAAACTCTGTAAAAATGGCAATTTTGGTCACTGTGAGGGTTTAAAAAGTGGTTATTCAACATGAGGCACGATCCAATTGACATTTTGAATCATTTTTGGTACAGTCCAAAAAATAAATTTTCGGATGAAAAACGATGAATCCGGACCTGTCGAACAATCCCAAAATGGTCAATATGGATGAAATTTTAACATTTAATCTTTTGACTCTAAATGACTGTTGGATGTGAATTATGACTTTGTCAACTAAAATAAGTGTGTTTAAAGTCATTTCTGTGCCTGAAACGGGTCAAAATTGAAGCTTTTGAGTAAGAAAAACTCTGTAAAAATGGCAATTTTGGTCACTGTGAGGGTTTAAAAAGTGGTTATTCAACATGAGGCACGATCCAATTGACATTTTGAATCATTTTTGGTACAGTCCAAAAAATAAATTTTCGGATGAAAAACGATGAATCCGGACCTGTCGAACAATCCCAAAATGGTCAATATGGATGAAATTTTAACATTTAATCTTTTGACTCTAAATGACTGTTGGATGTGAATTATGACTTTGTCAACTAAAATAAGTGTGTTTAAAGTCATTTCTGTGCCTGAAACGGGTCAAAATTGAAGCTTTTGAGTAAGCAAAACTCTGTAAAAATGGCAATTTTGGTCACTGTGAGGGTTTAAAAAGTGGCTATTCAACATGAGGCACGATCCAATTGACATTTTGAATCATTTTTGGTACAGTCCAAAAAAATTAATTTTCGGATGAAAAACGATGACTCCGGACTTGTCGAACGATCCCAAAATGGTCAATATGGATGAAATTTTAACATTTAATCTTTTGACTCTAAATGACTGTTTGATGTAAATTATGACTTTGTCAACTAAAATAAGTGTGTTTAAAGTCATTACTGTGCCTGAAACGGGTCAAAATTGAAGCTTTTGAGTAAGAAAAACTCTGTAAAAATGGCAATTTTGGTCACTGTGAGGGTTTAAAAAGTGGTTATTCAACATGAGGCACGATCCAATTGACATTTTGAATCATTTTTGGTACAGTCCAAAAAATAAATTTTCGGATGAAAAACGATGAATCCGGACCTGTCGAACAATCCCAAAATGGTCAATATGGATGAAATTTTAACATTTAATCTTTTGACTCTAAATGACTGTTGGATGTGAATTATGACTTTGTCAACTAAAATAAGTGTGTTTAAAGTCATTTCTGTGCCTGAAACGGGTCAAAATTGAAGCTTTTGAGTAAGCAAAACTCTGTAAAAATTGGCAATTTTGGTCACTGTGAGGGTTTAAAAAATGGTTATTCAACATGAGGCACAATCCAATTGACATTTTGAATCATTTTTGGTACAGTCCAAAAAATAAATTTTCGGATGAAAAACGATGACTCCGGACCTGTCGAACGATCCCAAAATGGTCAATATGGATGAAATTTTAACATTTAATCTTTTGACTCTAAATGACTGTTGGATGTGAATTATGACTTTGTCAACTAAAATAAGTGTGTTTAAAGTCATATCTGTGCCTGAAACGGGTCAAAATTGAAGCTTTTGAGTAAGCAAAACTCTGTAAAAATTGGCAATTTTGGTCACTGTGAGGGTTTAAAAAGTGGTTATTCAACATGAGGCACGATCCAATTGACATTTTGAATCATTTTTGGTACAGTCCAAAAAATCAATTTTCGGATGAAAAATGATGACTCCGGACCTGTCGAACGATCCCAAAATGGTTAATATGGATGAAATTTTAACATTTGATCTTTTGACTCTAAATGACTGTTGGATGTGAATTATGACTTTATCAACTAAAATAAGTGTGTTTAAAGTCATTTCTGTGCCTGAAACAGGTCAAAATTGAAGCTTTTGAGTTAGCAAAACTCTGTAAAAATGGCAATTTTGGTCACTGTGAGGGTTTAAAAAGTGGTTATTCAACATGAGGCACGATCCAATTGACATTTTGAATCATTTTTGGTACAGTCCAAAAAATCAATTTTCGGATAAAAAACGATGACTCCGGACCAGTCGAACGATCCCAAAATGGTCAATATGGACAAAATTTTAACATTTAATCTTTTGACTCTAAATGACTGTTGGATGTGAATTATGACTTTGTCAACTAAAATAAGTGTGTTTAAAGTCATTTCTGTGCCTGAAACGGGTCAAAATTGAAGCTTTTGAGTAAGCAAAACTCTGTAAAAATGGCAATTTTGGTCACTGTGAGGGTTTAAAAAGTGGTTATTCAACACGAGGCACGATCCAATTGACATTTTGAATCATTTTTGGTACAGTCCAAAAAAATCAATTTTCGGATGAAAAACGATGACTCCGGACTTGTCGAACGATCCCAAAATGGTCAATATGGATGAAATTTTAACATTTAATCTTTTGACTCTAAATGACTGTTGGATGTAAATTATGACTTTGTCAACTAAAATAAGTGTGTTTAAAGTCATTACTGTGCCTGAAACGGGTCAAAATTGAAGCTTTTGAGTAAGAAAAACTCTGTAAAAATGGCAATTTTGGTCACTGTGAGGGTTTAAAAAGTGGTTATTCAACATGAGGCACGATCCAATTGACATTTTGAATCATTTTTGGTACAGTCCAAAAAATAAATTTTCGGATGAAAAACGATGACTCCGGACCAGTCGAACGATCCCAAAATGGTCAATATGGACGAAATTTTAACATTTAATCTTTTGACTCTAAATGACTGTTGGATGTGAATTATGACTTTGTCAACTAAAATAAGTGTGTTTAAAGTCATTTCTGTGCCTGAAACGGGTCAAAATTGAAGCTTTTGAGTAAGCAAAACTCAGTAAAAATGGCAATTTTGGTCACTGTGAGGGTTTAAAAAGTGGTTATTCAACATGAGGCACGATCCAATTGACATTTTGAATCATTTTTGGTACAGTCCAAAAAATCAATTTTCGGATGAAAAACGATGACTCCGGACCTGTCGAACGATCCCAAAATGGTCAATATGGATGAAATTTTAACATTTAATCTTTTGACTCTAAATGACTGTTGGATGTGAATTATGACTTTGTCAACTAAAATAAGTGTGTTTAAAGTCATTTCTGTGCCTGAAACGGGTCAAAATTGAAGCTTTTGAGTAAGCAAAACTCTGTAAAAATGGCAATTTTGGTCACTGTGAGTGTTTAAAAAGTGGTTATTCAACATGAGGCACGATCCAATTGACATTTTGAATCATTTTTGGTACAGTCCAAAAAATCAATTTTCGGATGAAAAACGATGACTCCGGACCTGTCGAACGATCCCAAAATGGTCAATATGGATGAAATTTTAACATTTAATCTTTTGACTCTAAATGACTGTTGGATGTGAATTATGACTTTGTCAACTAAAATAAGTGTGTTTGAAGTCATTTCTGTGCCTGAAACGGGTCAAAATTGAAGCGTTTGAGTAAGAAAAACTCTGTAAAAATGGCAATTTTGGTCACTGTGAGGGTTTAAAAAGTGGTTATTCAACATGAGGCACGATCCAATTGACATTTTGAATCATTTTTGGTACAGTCCAAAAAATAAATTTTCGGATGAAAAACGATGAATCCGGACCTGTCGAACAATCCCAAAATGGTCAATATGGATGAAATTTTAACATTTAATCTTTTGACTCTAAATGACTGTTGGATGTAAATTATGACTTTGTCAACTAAAATAAGTGTGTTTAAAGTCATTTCTGTGCCTGAAACGGGTCAAAATTGAAGCTTTTGAGTAAGCAAAACTCTGTAAAAATGGCAATTTTGGTCACTGTGAGGGTTTAAAAAGTCGTTATTCAACATGAGGCACGATCCAATTGACATTTTGAATCATTTTTGGTACAGTCCAAAAAATTAATTTTCGGATGAAAAACGATGACTCCGGACCTGTCGAACGATCCCAAAATGGTCAATATGGATGAAATTTTAACATTTAATCTTTTGACTCTAAATGACTGTTGGATGTGAATTATGACTTTGTCAACTAAAATAAGTGTGTTTAAAGTTATTTCTGTGCCTGAAACGGGTCAAAATTGAAGCTTTTGAGTAAGCAAAACTCTGTAAAAATGGCAATTTTGGTCACTGTGAGGGTTTAAAAAGTGGTTATTCAACATGAGGCACGATCCAATTGACATTTTGAATCATTTTTGGTACAGTCCAAAAAATCAATTTTCGGATAAAAAACGATGACTCCGGACCAGTCGAACGATCCCAAAATGGTCAATATGGACAAAATTTTAACATTTAATCTTTTGACTCTAAATGACTGTTGGATGTGAATTATGACTTTGTCAACTAAAATAAGTGTGTTTAAACTCATTTCTGTGCCTGAAACGGGTCAAAATTGAAGCTTTTGAGTAAGCAAAACTCTGTAAAAATGGCAATTTTGGTCACTGTGAGGGTTTAAAAAGTGGCTATTCAACATGAGGCACGATCCAATTGACATTTTGAATCATTTTTGGTACAGTCCAAAAAAATCAATTTTCGGATGAAAAACGATGACTCCGGACTTGTCGAACGATCCCAAAATGGTCAATATGGATGAAATTTTAACATTTAATCTTTTGACTCTAAATGACTGTTGGATGTGAATTATGACTTTGTCAACTAAAATAAGTGTGTTTAAAGTCATTTCTGTGCCTGAAACGGGTCAAAATTGAAGCTTTTGAGTAAGCAAAACTCTGTAAAAATGGCAATTTTGGTCACTGTGAGGGTTTAAAAAGTGGCTATTCAACATGAGGCACGATCCAATTGACATTTTGAATCATTTTTGGTACAGTCCAAAAAAATTAATTTTCGGATGAAAAACGATGACTCCGGACTTGTCGAACGATCCCAAAATGGTCAATATGGATGAAATTTTAACATTTAATCTTTTGACTCTAAATGACTGTTTGATGTAAATTATGACTTTGTCAACTAAAATAAGTGTGTTTAAAGTCATTACTGTGCCTGAAACGGGTCAAAATTGAAGCTTTTGAGTAAGAAAAACTCTGTAAAAATGGCAATTTTGGTCACTGTGAGGGTTTAAAAAGTGGTTATTCAACATGAGGCACGATCCAATTGACATTTTGAATCATTTTTGGTACAGTCCAAAAAATAAATTTTCGGATGAAAAACGATGAATCCGGACCTGTCGAACAATCCCAAAATGGTCAATATGGATGAAATTTTAACATTTAATCTTTTGACTCTAAATGACTGTTGGATGTGAATTATGACTTTGTCAACTAAAATAAGTGTGTTTAAAGTCATTTCTGTGCCTGAAACGGGTCAAAATTGAAGCTTTTGAGTAAGCAAAACTCTGTAAAAATTGGCAATTTTGGTCACTGTGAGGGTTTAAAAAATGGTTATTCAACATGAGGCACAATCCAATTGACATTTTGAATCATTTTTGGTACAGTCCAAAAAATCAATTTTCGGATGAAAAACGATGACTCCGGACCTGTCGAACGATCCCAAAATGGTCAATATGGATGAAATTTTAACATTTAATCTTTTGACTCTAAATGACTGTTGGATGTGAATTATGACTTTGTCAACTAAAATAAGTGTGTTTAAAGTCATATCTGTGCCTGAAACGGGTCAAAATTGAAGCTTTTGAGTAAGCAAAACTCTGTAAAAATTGGCAATTTTGGTCACTGTGAGGGTTTAAAAAGTGGTTATTCAACATGAGGCACGATCCAATTGACATTTTGAATCATTTTTGGTACAGTCCAAAAAATCAATTTTCGGATGAAAAATGATGACTCCGGACCTGTCGAACGATCCCAAAATGGTTAATATGGATGAAATTTTAACATTTGATCTTTTGACTCTAAATGACTGTTGGATGTGAATTATGACTTTATCAACTAAAATAAGTGTGTTTAAAGTCATTTCTGTGCCTGAAACAGGTCAAAATTGAAGCTTTTGAGTTAGCAAAACTCTGTAAAAATGGCAATTTTGGTCACTGTGAGGGTTTAAAAAGTGGTTATTCAACATGAGGCACGATCCAATTGACATTTTGAATCATTTTTGGTACAGTCCAAAAAATCAATTTTCGGATAAAAAACGATGACTCCGGACCAGTCGAACGATCCCAAAATGGTCAATATGGACAAAATTTTAACATTTAATCTTTTGACTCTAAATGACTGTTGGATGTGAATTATGACTTTGTCAACTAAAATAAGTGTGTTTAAAGTCATTTCTGTGCCTGAAACGGGTCAAAATTGAAGCTTTTGAGTAAGCAAAACTCTGTAAAAATGGCAATTTTGGTCACTGTGAGGGTTTAAAAAGTGGTTATTCAACATGAGGCACGATCCAATTGACATTTTGAATCATTTTTGGTACAGTCCAAAAAATCAATTTTCGGATGAAAAACGATGACTCCGGACCTGTCGAACGATCCCAAAATGGTCAATATGGATGGATTTTTAACATTTAATCTTTTGACTCTAAATGACTGTTGGATGTGAATTATGACTTTGTCAACTAAAATAAGTGTGTTTGAAGTCATTTCTGTGCCTGAAACGGGTCAAAATTGAAGCTTTTGAGTAAGCAAAACTCTGTAAAAATGGCAATTTTGGTCACTGTGAGGGTTTAAAAAGTGGTTATTCAACATGAGGCACGATCCAATTGACATTTTGAATCATTTTTGGTACAGTCCAAAAAATCAATTTTCGGATGAAAAACGATGACTCCGGATCTGTCGAACAATCCCAAAATGGTCAATATGGATGAAATTTTAACATTTAATTTTTTGACTCTAAATGACTGTTGGATGTGAATTATGACTTTGTCAACTAAAATAAGTGTGTTTAAAGTCATTTCTGTGCCTGAAACGGGTCAAAATTGAAGCTTTTGAGTAAGCAAAACTCTGTAAAAATGGCAATTTTGGTCACTGTGAGGGTTTAAAAAGTGGCTATTCAACATGAGGCACGATCCAATTGACATTTTGAATCATTTTTGGTACAGTCCAAAAAAATCAATTTTCGGATGAAAAACGATGACTCCGGACTTGTCGAACGATCCCAAAATGGTCAATATGGATGAAATTTTAACATTTAATCTTTTGACTCTAAATGACTGTTGGATGTAAATTATGACTTTGTCAACTAAAATAAGTGTGTTTAAAGTCATTACTGTGCCTGAAACGGGTCAAAATTGAAGCTTTTGAGTAAGAAAAACTCTGTAAAAATGGCAATTTTGGTCACTGTGAGGGTTTAAAAAGTGGTTATTCAACATGAGGCACGATCCAATTGACATTTTGAATCATTTTTGGTACAGTCCAAAAAATAAATTTTCGGATGAAAAACGATGACTCCGGACCAGTCGAACGATCCCAAAATGGTCAATATGGACGAAATTTTAACATTTAATCTTTTGACTCTAAATGACTGTTGGATGTGAATTATGACTTTGTCAACTAAAATAAGTGTGTTTAAAGTCATTTCTGTGCCTGAAACGGGTCAAAATTGAAGCTTTTGAGTAAGCAAAACTCAGTAAAAATGGCAATTTTGGTCACTGTGAGGGTTTAAAAAGTGGTTATTCAACATGAGGCACGATCCAATTGACATTTTGAATCATTTTTGGTACAGTCCAAAAAATCAATTTTCGGATGAAAAACGATGACTCCGGACCTGTCGAACGATCCCAAAATGGTCAATATGGATGAAATTTTAACATTTAATCTTTTGACTCTAAATGACTGTTGGATGTGAATTATGACTTTGTCAACTAAAATAAGTGTGTTTAAAGTCATTTCTGTGCCTGAAACGGGTCAAAATTGAAGCTTTTGAGTAAGCAAAACTCTGTAAAAATGGCAATTTTGGTCACTGCGAGGGTTTAAAAAGTGGTTATTCAACATGAGGCACGATCCAATTGACATTTTGAATCATTTTTGGTACAGTCCAAAAAATCAATTTTCGGATGAAAAACAATGACTCCGGACCTGTCGAACGATCCCAAAATGGTCAATATGGATGAAATTTGAACATTTAATCTTTTGACTCTAAATGACTGTTGGATGTGAATTCTGACTTTGTCAACTAAAATAAGTGTGTTTAAAGTTATTTCTGTGCCTGAAACGCGTCAAAATTGAAGCTTTTGAGTAGCAAAACTCTGTAAAAATGGCAATTTTGGTCACTGTGAGGGTTTAAAAAGTGGTTATTCAACATGAGGCACGATCCAATTGACATTTTGAATCATTTTTGGTACAGTCCAAAAAATCAATTTTCGGATGAAAAACGATGACTCCGGACCAGTCGAACGATCCCAAAATGGTCAATATGGACGAAATTTTAACATTTAATCTTTTGACTCTAAATGACTGTTGGATGTGAATTATGACTTTGTCAACTAAAATAAGTGTGTTTAAAGTCATTTCTGTGCCTGAAACGGGTCAAAATTGAAGCTTTTGAGTAAGCAAAACTCTGTAAAAATGGCAATTTTGGTCACTGTGAGGGTTTAAAAAGTGGTTATTCAACATGAGGCACGATCCAATTGACATTTTGAATCATTTTTGGTACAGTCCAAAAAATCAATTTTCAGATGAAAAACGATGACTCCAGACCTTTCGAACGATCCCAAAATGGTCAATATGGATGAAATTTTAACATTTAATCTTTTGACTCTAAATGACTGTTGGATGTGAATTATGACTTTGTCAACTAAAATAAGTGTGTTTAAAGTCATTTCTGTGCCTGAAACGGGTCAAAATTGAAGCTTTTGAGTAAGCAAAACTCTGTAAAAATGGCAATTTTGGTCACTGTGAGGGTTTAAAAAGTCGTTATTCAACATGAGGCACGATCCAATTGACATTTTGAATCATTTTTGGTACAGTCCAAAAAATTAATTTTCGGATGAAAAACGATGACTCCGGACCTGTCGAACGATCCCAAAATGGTCAATATGGATGAAATTTTAACATTTAATCTTTTGACTCTAAATGACTGTTGGATGTGAATTATGACTTTGTCAACTAAAATAAGTGTGTTTAAAGTTATTTCTGTGCCTGAAACGGGTCAAAATTGAAGCTTTTGAGTAAGCAAAACTCTGTAAAAATGGCAATTTTGGTCACTGTGAGGGTTTAAAAAGTGGTTATTCAACATGAGGCACGATCCAATTGACATTTTGAATCATTTTTGGTACAGTCCAAAAAATCAATTTTCGGATGAAAAACGATGACTCCGGACCTGTCAAACGATCCCAAAATGGTCAATATGGATGAAATTTTAACATTTAATCTTTTGACTCTAAATGACTGTTGGATGTGAATTATGACTTTGTCAACTAAAATAAGTGTGTTTAAAGTCATATCTGTGCCTGAAACGGGTCAAAATTGAAGCTTTTGAGTAAGCAAAACTCTGTAAAAATGGCAATTTTGGTCACTGTGAGGGTTTAAAAAGTGGTTATTCAACATGAGGCACGATCCAATTGACATTTTGAATCATTTTTGGTACAGTCCAAAAAATCAATTTTCGGATAAAAAACGATGACTCCGGACCAGTCGAACGATCCCAAAATGGTCAATATGGACAAAATTTTAACATTTAATCTTTTGACTCTAAATGACTGTTGGATGTGAATTATGACTTTGTCAACTAAAATAAGTGTGTTTAAAGTCATTTCTGTGCCTGAAACGGGTCAAAATTGAAGCTTTTGAGTAAGCAAAACTCTGTAAAAATGGCAATTTTGGTCACTGTGAGGGTTTAAAAAGTGGTTATTCAACATGAGGCACGATCCAATTGACATTTTGAATCATTTTTGGTACAGTCCAAAAAATCAATTTTCGGATGAAAAACGATGACTCCGGACCTGTCGAACGATCCCAAAATGGTCAATATGGATGGATTTTTAACATTTAATCTTTTGACTCTAAATGACTGTTGGATGTGAATTATGACTTTGTCAACTAAAATAAGTGTGTTTGAAGTCATTTCTGTGCCTGAAACGGGTCAAAATTGAAGCTTTTGAGTAAGCAAAACTCTGTAAAAATGGCAATTTTGGTCACTGTGAGGGTTTAAAAAGTGGTTATTCAACATGAGGCACGATCCAATTGACATTTTGAATCATTTTTGGTACAGTCCAAAAAATCAATTTTCGGATGAAAAACGATGACTCCGGATCTGTCGAACAATCCCAAAATGGTCAATATGGATGAAATTTTAACATTTAATTTTTTGACTCTAAATGACTGTTGGATGTGAATTATGACTTTGTCAACTAAAATAAGTGTGTTTAAAGTCATTTCTGTGCCTGAAACGGGTCAAAATTGAAGCTTTTGAGTAAGCAAAACTCTGTAAAAATGGCAATTTTGGTCACTGTGAGGGTTTAAAAAGTGGCTATTCAACATGAGGCACGATCCAATTGACATTTTGAATCATTTTTGGTACAGTCCAAAAAAATCAATTTTCGGATGAAAAACGATGACTCCGGACTTGTCGAACGATCCCAAAATGGTCAATATGGATGAAATTTTAACATTTAATCTTTTGACTCTAAATGACTGTTGGATGTAAATTATGACTTTGTCAACTAAAATAAGTGTGTTTAAAGTCATTACTGTGCCTGAAACGGGTCAAAATTGAAGCTTTTGAGTAAGAAAAACTCTGTAAAAATGGCAATTTTGGTCACTGTGAGGGTTTAAAAAGTGGTTATTCAACATGAGGCACGATCCAATTGACATTTTGAATCATTTTTGGTACAGTCCAAAAAATAAATTTTCGGATGAAAAACGATGACTCCGGACCAGTCGAACGATCCCAAAATGGTCAATATGGACGAAATTTTAACATTTAATCTTTTGACTCTAAATGACTGTTGGATGTGAATTATGACTTTGTCAACTAAAATAAGTGTGTTTAAAGTCATTTCTGTGCCTGAAACGGGTCAAAATTGAAGCTTTTGAGTAAGCAAAACTCAGTAAAAATGGCAATTTTGGTCACTGTGAGGGTTTAAAAAGTGGTTATTCAACATGAGGCACGATCCAATTGACATTTTGAATCATTTTTGGTACAGTCCAAAAAATCAATTTTCGGATGAAAAACGATGACTCCGGACCTGTCGAACGATCCCAAAATGGTCAATATGGATGAAATTTTAACATTTAATCTTTTGACTCTAAATGACTGTTGGATGTGAATTATGACTTTGTCAACTAAAATAAGTGTGTTTAAAGTCATTTCTGTGCCTGAAACGGGTCAAAATTGAAGCTTTTGAGTAAGCAAAACTCTGTAAAAATGGCAATTTTGGTCACTGCGAGGGTTTAAAAAGTGGTTATTCAACATGAGGCACGATCCAATTGACATTTTGAATCATTTTTGGTACAGTCCAAAAAATCAATTTTCGGATGAAAAACAATGACTCCGGACCTGTCGAACGATCCCAAAATGGTCAATATGGATGAAATTTGAACATTTAATCTTTTGACTCTAAATGACTGTTGGATGTGAATTCTGACTTTGTCAACTAAAATAAGTGTGTTTAAAGTTATTTCTGTGCCTGAAACGCGTCAAAATTGAAGCTTTTGAGTAGCAAAACTCTGTAAAAATGGCAATTTTGGTCACTGTGAGGGTTTAAAAAGTGGTTATTCAACATGAGGCACGATCCAATTGACATTTTGAATCATTTTTGGTACAGTCCAAAAAATCAATTTTCGGATGAAAAACGATGACTCCGGACCAGTCGAACGATCCCAAAATGGTCAATATGGACGAAATTTTAACATTTAATCTTTTGACTCTAAATGACTGTTGGATGTGAATTATGACTTTGTCAACTAAAATAAGTGTGTTTAAAGTCATTTCTGTGCCTGAAACGGGTCAAAATTGAAGCTTTTGAGTAAGCAAAACTCTGTAAAAATGGCAATTTTGGTCACTGTGAGGGTTTAAAAAGTGGTTATTCAACATGAGGCACGATCCAATTGACATTTTGAATCATTTTTGGTACAGTCCAAAAAATCAATTTTCAGATGAAAAACGATGACTCCAGACCTTTCGAACGATCCCAAAATGGTCAATATGGATGAAATTTTAACATTTAATCTTTTGACTCTAAATGACTGTTGGATGTGAATTATGACTTTGTCAACTAAAATAAGTGTGTTTAAAGTCATTTCTGTGCCTGAAACGGGTCAAAATTGAAGCTTTTGAGTAAGCAAAACTCTGTAAAAATGGCAATTTTGGTCACTGTGAGGGTTTAAAAAGTCGTTATTCAACATGAGGCACGATCCAATTGACATTTTGAATCATTTTTGGTACAGTCCAAAAAATTAATTTTTGGATGAAAAACGATGACTCCGGACCTGTCGAACGATCCCAAAATGGTCAATATGGATGAAATTTTAACATTTAATCTTTTGACTCTAAATGACTGTTGGATGTGAATTATGACTTTGTCAACTAAAATAAGTGTGTTTAAAGTTATTTCTGTGCCTGAAACGGGTCAAAATTGAAGCTTTTGAGTAAGCAAAACTCTGTAAAAATGGCAATTTTGGTCACTGTGAGGGTTTAAAAAGTGGTTATTCAACATGAGGCACGATCCAATTGACATTTTGAATCATTTTTGGTACAGTCCAAAAAATCAATTTTCGGATGAAAAACGATGACTCCGGACCTGTCAAACGATCCCAAAATGGTCAATATGGATGAAATTTTAACATTTAATCTTTTGACTCTAAATGACTGTTGGATGTGAATTATGACTTTGTCAACTAAAATAAGTGTGTTTAAAGTCATATCTGTGCCTGAAACGGGTCAAAATTGAAGCTTTTGAGTAAGCAAAACTCTGTAAAAATGGCAATTTTGGTCACTGTGAGGGTTTAAAAAGTGGTTATTCAACATGAGGCACGATCCAATTGACATTTTGAATCATTTTTGGTACAGTCCAAAAAATCAATTTTCGGATGAAAAACGATGACTCCGGACCTGTCGAACGATCCCAAAATGGTCAATATAGATGAAATTTTAACATTTAATCTTTTGACTCTAAATGACTGTTGGATGTGAATTATGACTTTGTCAACTAAAATAAGTGTGTTTAAAGTCATTTCTGTGCCTGAAACGGGTCAAAATTGAAGCTTTTGAGTAAGCAAAACTCTGTAAAAATGGCAATTTTGGTCACTGTGAGGGTTTAAAAAGTGGTTATTCAACATGAGGCACAATCCAATTGACATTTTGAATCATTTTTGGTACAGTCCAAAAAATCAATTTTCGGATGAAAAACGATGACTCCGGACCTGTCGAACGATCCCAAAATGGTCAATATGGATGAAATTTTAACATTTAATCTTTTGACTCTGAATGACTGTTGGATGTGAATTCTGACTTTGTCAACTAAAATAAGTGTGTTTAAAGTTATTTCTGTGCCTGAAACGGGTCAAAATTGAAGCTTTTGAGTAAGCAAAACTCTGTAAAAATGGCAATTTTGGTCACTGTGAGGGTTTAAAAAGTGGTTATTCAACATGAGGCACAATCCAATTGACATTTTGAATCATTTTTGGTACAGTCCAAAAAATCAATTTTCGGATGAAAAACGATGACTCCGGACCTGTCGAACGATCCCAAAATGGTCAATATGGATGAAATTTTAACATTTAATCTTTTGACTCTGAATGACTGTTGGATGTGAATTCTGACTTTGTCAACTAAAATAAGTGTGTTTAAAGTTATTTCTGTGCCTGAAACGGGTCAAAATTGAAGCTTTTGAGTAAGCAAAACTCTGTAAAAATAGCAATTTTGGTCACTGTGAGGGTTTAAAAAGTGGTTATTCAACATGAGGCACGATCCAATTGACATTTTGAATCATTTTTGGTACAAGTCAAAAAATCAATTTTCGGATGAAAAATGATGACTCCGGACCTGTCGAACGATCCCAAAATGGTTAATATGGATGAAATTTTAACATTTGATCTTTTGACTCTAAATGACTGTTGGATGTGAATTATGACTTTATCAACTAAAATAAGTGTGTTTAAAGTCATTTCTGTGCCTGAAACAGGTCAAAATTGAAGCTTTTGAGTTAGCAAAACTCTGTAAAAATGGCAATTTTGGTCACTGTGAGGGTTTGAAAAGTGGTTATTCAACATGAGGCACGATCCAATTGACATTTTGAATCATTTTTGGTACAGTCCAAAAAATCAATTTTCGGATGAAAAACGATGACTCCGGACCTGTCGAACGATCCCAAAATGGTCAATATGGATGAAATTTTAACATTTAATCTTTTGACTCTGAATGACTGTTGGATGTGAATTCTGACTTTGTCAACTAAAATAAGTGTGTTTAAAGTTATTTCTGTGCCTGAAACGGGTCAAAATTGAAGCTTTTGAGTAAGCAAAACTCTGTAAAAATAGCAATTTTGGTCACTGTGAGGGTTTAAAAAGTGGTTATTCAACATGAGGCACGATCCAATTGACATTTTGAATCATTTTTGGTACAGTCCAAAAAATCAATTTTCGGATGAAAAATGATGACTCCGGACCTGTCGAACGATCCCAAAATGGTTAATATGGATGAAATTTTAACATTTGATCTTTTGACTCTAAATGACTGTTGGATGTGAATTATGACTTTATCAACTAAAATAAGTGTGTTTAAAGTCATTTCTGTGCCTGAAACAGGTCAAAATTGAAGCTTTTGAGTTAGCAAAACTCTGTAAAAATGGCAATTTTGGTCACTGTGAGGGTTTAAAAAGTGGTTATTCAACATGAGGCACGATCCAATTGACATTTTGAATCATTTTTGGTACAGTCCAAAAAATCAATTTTCGGATGAAAAACGATGACTCCGGACCAGTCGAACGATCCCAAAATGGTCAATATGGACAAAATTTTAACATTTAATCTTTTGACTCTGAATGACTGTTGGATGTGAATTCTGACTTTGTCAACTAAAATAAGTGTGTTTAAAGTTATTTCTGTGCCTGAAACGGGTCAAAATTGAAGCTTTTGAGTAAGCAAAACTCTGTAAAAATAGCAATTTTGGTCACTGTGAGGGTTTAAAAAGTGGTTATTCAACATGAGGCACGATCCAATTGACATTTTGAATAATTTTTGGTACAGTCCAAAAAATCATTTTTCGGATGAAAAATGATGACTCCGGACCTGTCGAACGATCCCAAAATGGTTAATATGGATGAAATTTTAACATTTGATCTTTTGACTCTAAATGACTGTTGGATGTGAATTATGACTTTATCAACTAAAATAAGTGTGTTTAAAGTCATTTCTGTGCCTGAAACAGGTCAAAATTGAAGCTTTTGAGTTAGCAAAACTCTGTAAAAATGGCAATTTTGGTCACTGTGAGGGTTTAAAAAGTGGTTATTCAACATGAGGCACGATCCAATTGACATTTTGAATCATTTTTGGTACAGTCCAAAAAATCAATTTTCGGATGAAAAACGATGACTCCGGACCAGTCGAACGATCCCAAAATGGTCAATATGGACAAAATTTTAACATTTAATCTTTTGACTCTAAATGACTGTTGGATGTGAATTATGACTTTGTCAACTAAAATAAGTGTGTTTAAAGTCATTTCTGTGCCTGAAACGGGTCAAAATTGAAGCTTTTGAGTAAGCAAAACTCTGTAAAAATGGCAATTTTGGTCACTGTGAGTGTTTAAAAAGTGGTTATTCAACATGAGGCACGATCCAATTGACATTTTGAATCATTTTTGGTACAGTCCAAAAAATCAATTTTCGGATGAAAAACGATGACTCCGGACCTGTCGAACGATCCCAAAATGGTCAATATGGATGAAATTTTAACATTTAATCTTTTGACTCTAAATGACTGTTGGATGTGAATTATGACTTTGTCAACTAAAATAAGTGTGTTTGAAGTCATTTCTGTGCCTGAAAAGGGTCAAAATTGAAGCGTTTGAGTAAGAAAAACTCTGTAAAAATGGCAATTTTGGTCACTGTGAGGGTTTAAAAAGTGGTTATTCAACATGAGGCACGATCCAATTGACATTTTGAATCATTTTTGGTACAGTCCAAAAAATAAATTTTCGGATGAAAAACGATGAATCCGGACCTGTCGAACAATCCCAAAATGGTCAATATGGATGAAATTTTAACATTTAATCTTTTGACTCTAAATGACTGTTGGATGTAAATTATGACTTTGTCAACTAAAATAAGTGTGTTTAAAGTCATTTCTGTGCCTGAAACAGGTCAAAATTGAAGCTTTTGAGTAAGCAAAACTCTGTAAAAATTGGCAATTTTGGTCACTGTGAGGGTTTAAAAAATGGTTATTCAACATGAGGCACAATCCAATTGACATTTTGAATCATTTTTGGTACAGTCCAAAAAATCAATTTTCGGATGAAAAACGATGACTCCGGACCTGTCGAACGATCCCAAAATGGTCAATATGGATGAAATTTTAACATTTAATCTTTTGACTCTAAATGACTGTTGGATGTGAATTATGACTTTATCAACTAAAATAAGTGTGTTTAAAGTCATATCTGTGCCTGAAACAGGTCAAAATTGAAGCTTTTGAGTAGCAAAACTCTGTAAAAATGGCAATTTTGGTCACTGTGAGGGTTTAAAAAGTGGTTATTCAACATGAGGCACGATCCAATTGACATTTTGAATCATTTTTGGTACAGTCCAAAAAATCAATTTTCGGATGAAAAACGATGACTCCGGACCAGTCGAACGATCCCAAAATGGTCAATATGGACGAAATTTTAACATTTAATCTTTTGACTCTAAATGACTGTTGGATGTGAATTATGACTTTGTCAACTAAAATAAGTGTGTTTAAAGTCATTTCTGTGCCTGAAACGCGTCAAAATTGAAGCTTTTGAGTAAGCAAAACTCTGTAAAAATGGCAATTTTGGTCACTGTGAGGGTTTAAAAAGTGGTTATTCAACATGAGGCACGATCCAATTGACATTTTGAATCATTTTTGGTACAGTCCAAAAAATCAATTTTCGGATGAAAAACGATGACTCCGGACCTGTCGAACGATCCCAAAATGGTCAATATAGATGAAATTTTAACATTTAATCTTTTGACTCTAAATGACTGTTGGATGTGAATTATGACTTTGTCAACTAAAATAAGTGTGTTTAAAGTCATTTCTGTGCCTGAAACGGGTCAAAATTGAAGCTTTTGAGTAAGCAAAACTCTGTAAAAATGGCAATTTTGGTCACTGTGAGGGTTTAAAAAGTGGTTATTCAACATGAGGCACGATCCAATTGACATTTTGAATCATTTTTGGTACAGTCCAAAAAATCAATTTTCGGATGAAAAACGATGACTCCGGACCTGTCGAACGATCCCAAAATGGTCAATATGGATGAAATTTTAACAATAAATCTTTTGACTCTAAATTACTGTTGGATGTGAATTATGACTTTGTCAACTAAAATAAGTGTGTTTAAAGTTATTTCTGTGCCTGAAACGGGTCAAAATTGAAGATTTTGAGTAAGCAAAACTCTGTAAAAATAGCAATTTTGGTCACTGTGAGGGTTTAAAAAGTGGTTATTCAACATGAGGCACGATCCAATTGACATTTTGAATCATTTTTGGTACAGTCCAAAAAATCAATTTTCGGATGAAAAACGATGACTCCGGACCTGTCGAACGATCCCAAAATGGTCAATATGGATGAAATTTTAACATTTAATCTTTTGACTCTAAATGACTGTTGGATGTGAATTATGACTTTGTCAACTAAAATAAGTGTGTTTGAAGTCATTTCTGTGCCTGAAACGGGTCAAAATTGAAGCGTTTGAGTAAGAAAAACTCTGTAAAAATGGCAATTTTGGTCACTGTGAGGGTTTAAAAAGTGGTTATTCAACATGAGGCACAATCCAATTGACATTTTGAATCATTTTTGGTACAGTCCAAAAAATCAATTTTCGGATGAAAAACGATGACTCCGGACCTGTCGAACGATCCCAAAATGGTCAATATGGATGAAATTTTAACATTTAATCTTTTGACTCTAAATGACTGTTGGATGTGAATTATGACTTTGTCAACTAAAATAAGTGTGTTTAAAGTCATTTCTGTGCCTGAAACGGGTCAAAATTGAAGCTTTTGAGTAAGCAAAACTCTGTAAAAATGGCAATTTTGGTCACTGTGAGGGTTTAAAAAGTGGTTATTCAACATGAGGCACAATCCAATTGACATTTTGAATCATTTTTGGTACAGTCCAAAAAATCAATTTTCGGATGAAAAACGATGACTCCGGACCTGTCGAACGATCCCAAAATGGTCAATATGGATGAAATTTTAACATTTAATCTTTTGACTCTGAATGACTGTTGGATGTGAATTCTGACTTTGTCAACTAAAATAAGTGTGTTTAAAGTTATTTCTGTGCCTGAAACGGGTCAAAATTGAAGCTTTTGAGTAAGCAAAACTCTGTAAAAATAGCAATTTTGGTCACTGTGAGGGTTTAAAAAGTGGTTATTCAACATGAGGCACGATCCAATTGACATTTTGAATCATTTTTGGTACAAGTCAAAAAATCAATTTTCGGATGAAAAATGATGACTCCGGACCTGTCGAACGATCCCAAAATGGTTAATATGGATGAAATTTTAACATTTGATCTTTTGACTCTAAATGACTGTTGGATGTGAATTATGACTTTATCAACTAAAATAAGTGTGTTTAAAGTCATTTCTGTGCCTGAAACAGGTCAAAATTGAAGCTTTTGAGTTAGCAAAACTCTGTAAAAATGGCAATTTTGGTCACTGTGAGGGTTTGAAAAGTGGTTATTCAACATGAGGCACGATCCAATTGACATTTTGAATCATTTTTGGTACAGTCCAAAAAATCAATTTTCGGATGAAAAACGATGACTCCGGACCTGTCGAACGATCCCAAAATGGTCAATATAGATGAAATTTTAACATTTAATCTTTTGACTCTAAATGACTGTTGGATGTGAATTATGACTTTGTCAACTAAAATAAGTGTGTTTAAAGTCATTTCTGTGCCTGAAACGGGTCAAAATTGAAGCTTTTGAGTAAGCAAAACTCTGTAAAAATGGCAATTTTGGTCACTGTGAGGGTTTAAAAAGTGGTTATTCAACATGAGGCACGATCCAATTGACATTTTGAATCATTTTTGGTACAGTCCAAAAAATCAATTTTCGGATGAAAAACGATGACTCCGGACCTGTCGAACGATCCCAAAATGGTCAATATGGATGAAATTTTAACAATAAATCTTTTGACTCTAAATTACTGTTGGATGTGAATTATGACTTTGTCAACTAAAATAAGTGTGTTTAAAGTTATTTCTGTGCCTGAAACGGGTCAAAATTGAAGATTTTGAGTAAGCAAAACTCTGTAAAAATAGCAATTTTGGTCACTGTGAGGGTTTAAAAAGTGGTTATTCAACATGAGGCACGATCCAATTGACATTTTGAATCATTTTTGGTACAGTCCAAAAAATCAATTTTCGGATGAAAAACGATGACTCCGGACCTGTCGAACGATCCCAAAATGGTCAATATGGATGAAATTTTAACATTTAATCTTTTGACTCTAAATGACTGTTGGATGTGAATTATGACTTTGTCAACTAAAATAAGTGTGTTTGAAGTCATTTCTGTGCCTGAAACGGGTCAAAATTGAAGCGTTTGAGTAAGAAAAACTCTGTAAAAATGGCAATTTTGGTCACTGTGAGGGTTTAAAAAGTGGTTATTCAACATGAGGCACAATCCAATTGACATTTTGAATCATTTTTGGTACAGTCCAAAAAATCAATTTTCGGATGAAAAACGATGACTCCGGACCTGTCGAACGATCCCAAAATGGTCAATATGGATGAAATTTTAACATTTAATCTTTTGACTCTAAATGACTGTTGGATGTGAATTATGACTTTGTCAACTAAAATAAGTGTGTTTAAAGTCATTTCTGTGCCTGAAACGGGTCAAAATTGAAGCTTTTGAGTAAGCAAAACTCTGTAAAAATGGCAATTTTGGTCACTGTGAGGGTTTAAAAAGTGGTTATTCAACATGAGGCACAATCCAATTGACATTTTGAATCATTTTTGGTACAGTCCAAAAAATCAATTTTCGGATGAAAAACGATGACTCCGGACCTGTCGAACGATCCCAAAATGGTCAATATGGATGAAATTTTAACATTTAATCTTTTGACTCTGAATGACTGTTGGATGTGAATTCTGACTTTGTCAACTAAAATAAGTGTGTTTAAAGTTATTTCTGTGCCTGAAACGGGTCAAAATTGAAGCTTTTGAGTAAGCAAAACTCTGTAAAAATAGCAATTTTGGTCACTGTGAGGGTTTAAAAAGTGGTTATTCAACATGAGGCACGATCCAATTGACATTTTGAATCATTTTTGGTACAAGTCAAAAAATCAATTTTCGGATGAAAAATGATGACTCCGGACCTGTCGAACAATCTCAAAATGGTCAATATGGATGAAATTTTAACATTTAATCTTTTGACTCTAAATGACTGTTGGATGTAAATTATGACTTTGTCAACTAAAATAAGTGTGTTTAAAGTCATTACTGTGCCTGAAACAGGTCAAAATTGAAGCTTTTGAGTAAGCAAAACTCTGTAAAAATTGGCAATTTTGGTCACTGTGAGGGTTTAAAAAATGGTTATTCAACATGAGGCACAATCCAATTGACATTTTGAATCATTTTTGGTACAGTCCAAAAAATCAATTTTCGGATGAAAAACGATGACTCCGGACCTGTCGAACGATCCCAAAATGGTCAATATGGATGAAATTTTAACATTTAATCTTTTGACTCTAAATGACTGTTGGATGTGAATTATGACTTTATCAACTAAAATAAGTGTGTTTAAAGTCATATCTGTGCCTGAAACAGGTCAAAATTGAAGCTTTTGAGTAGCAAAACTCTGTAAAAATGGCAATTTTGGTCACTGTGAGGGTTTAAAAAGTGGTTATTCAACATGAGGCACGATCCAATTGACATTTTGAATCATTTTTGGTACAGTCCAAAAAATCAATTTTCGGATGAAAAACGATGACTCCGGACCAGTCGAACGATCCCAAAATGGTCAATATGGACGAAATTTTAACATTTAATCTTTTGACTCTAAATGACTGTTGGATGTGAATTATGACTTTGTCAACTAAAATAAGTGTGTTTAAAGTCATTTCTGTGCCTGAAACGCGTCAAAATTGAAGCTTTTGAGTAAGCAAAACTCTGTAAAAATGGCAATTTTGGTCACTGTGAGGGTTTAAAAAGTGGTTATTCAACATGAGGCACGATCCAATTGACATTTTGAATCATTTTTGGTACAGTCCAAAAAATCAATTTTCGGATGAAAAACGATGACTCCGGACCTGTCGAACGATCCCAAAATGGTCAATATAGATGAAATTTTAACATTTAATCTTTTGACTCTAAATGACTGTTGGATGTGAATTATGACTTTGTGAACTAAAATAAGTGTGTTTAAAGTCATTTCTGTGCCTGAAACGGGTCAAAATTGAAGCTTTTGAGTAAGCAAAACTCTGTAAAAATGGCAATTTTGGTCACTGTGAGGGTTTAAAAAGTGGTTATTCAACATGAGGCACGATCCAATTGACATTTTGAATCATTTTTGGTACAGTCCAAAAAATCAATTTTCGGATGAAAAACGATGACTCCGGACCTGTCGAACGATCCCAAAATGGTCAATATGGATGAAATTTTAACAATAAATCTTTTGACTCTAAATTACTGTTGGATGTGAATTATGACTTTGTCAACTAAAATAAGTGTGTTTAAAGTTATTTCTGTGCCTGAAACGGGTCAAAATTGAAGATTTTGAGTAAGCAAAACTCTGTAAAAATAGCAATTTTGGTCACTGTGAGGGTTTAAAAAGTGGTTATTCAACATGAGGCACGATCCAATTGACATTTTGAATCATTTTTGGTACAGTCCAAAAAATCAATTTTCGGATGAAAAACGATGACTCCGGACCTGTCGAACGATCCCAAAATGGTCAATATGGATGAAATTTTAACATTTAATCTTTTGACTCTAAATGACTGTTGGATGTGAATTATGACTTTGTCAACTAAAATAAGTGTGTTTAAAGTCATTTCTGTGCCTGAAACGGGTCAAAATTGAAGCTTTTGAGTAAGCAAAACTCTGTAAAAATGGCAATTTTGGTCACTGTGAGGGTTTAAAAAGTGGTTATTCAACATGAGGCACAATCCAATTGACATTTTGAATCATTTTTGGTACAGTCCAAAAAATCAATTTTCGGATGAAAAACGATGACTCCGGACCTGTCGAACGATCCCAAAATGGTCAATATGGATGAAATTTTAACATTTAATCTTTTGACTCTGAATGACTGTTGGATGTGAATTCTGACTTTGTCAACTAAAATAAGTGTGTTTAAAGTTATTTCTGTGCCTGAAACGGGTCAAAATTGAAGCTTTTGAGTAAGCAAAACTCTGTAAAAATGGCAATTTTGGTCACTGTGAGGGTTTAAAAAGTGGTTATTCAACATGAGGCACAATCCAATTGACATTTTGAATCATTTTTGGTACAGTCCAAAAAATCAATTTTCGGATGAAAAACGATGACTCCGGACCTGTCGAACGATCCCAAAATGGTCAATATGGATGAAATTTTAACATTTAATCTTTTGACTCTGAATGACTGTTGGATGTGAATTCTGACTTTGTCAACTAAAATAAGTGTGTTTAAAGTTATTTCTGTGCCTGAAACGGGTCAAAATTGAAGCTTTTGAGTAAGCAAAACTCTGTAAAAATAGCAATTTTGGTCACTGTGAGGGTTTAAAAAGTGGTTATTCAACATGAGGCACGATCCAATTGACATTTTGAATCATTTTTGGTACAAGTCAAAAAATCAATTTTCGGATGAAAAATGATGACTCCGGACCTGTCGAACGATCCCAAAATGGTTAATATGGATGAAATTTTAACATTTGATCTTTTGACTCTAAATGACTGTTGGATGTGAATTATGACTTTATCAACTAAAATAAGTGTGTTTAAAGTCATTTCTGTGCCTGAAACAGGTCAAAATTGAAGCTTTTGAGTTAGCAAAACTCTGTAAAAATGGCAATTTTGGTCACTGTGAGGGTTTGAAAAGTGGTTATTCAACATGAGGCACGATCCAATTGACATTTTGAATCATTTTTGGTACAGTCCAAAAAATCAATTTTCGGATGAAAAACGATGACTCCGGACCTGTCGAACGATCCCAAAATGGTCAATATGGATGAAATTTTAACATTTAATCTTTTGACTCTGAATGACTGTTGGATGTGAATTCTGACTTTGTCAACTAAAATAAGTGTGTTTAAAGTTATTTCTGTGCCTGAAACGGGTCAAAATTGAAGCTTTTGAGTAAGCAAAACTCTGTAAAAATAGCAATTTTGGTCACTGTGAGGGTTTAAAAAGTGGTTATTCAACATGAGGCACGATCCAATTGACATTTTGAATCATTTTTGGTACAGTCCAAAAAATCAATTTTCGGATGAAAAATGATGACTCCGGACCTGTCGAACGATCCCAAAATGGTTAATATGGATGAAATTTTAACATTTGATCTTTTGACTCTAAATGACTGTTGGATGTGAATTATGACTTTATCAACTAAAATAAGTGTGTTTAAAGTCATTTCTGTGCCTGAAACAGGTCAAAATTGAAGCTTTTGAGTTAGCAAAACTCTGTAAAAATGGCAATTTTGGTCACTGTGAGGGTTTAAAAAGTGGTTATTCAACATGAGGCACGATCCAATTGACATTTTGAATCATTTTTGGTACAGTCCAAAAAATCAATTTTCGGATGAAAAACGATGACTCCGGACCAGTCGAACGATCCCAAAATGGTCAATATGGACAAAATTTTAACATTTAATCTTTTGACTCTGAATGACTGTTGGATGTGAATTCTGACTTTGTCAACTAAAATAAGTGTGTTTAAAGTTATTTCTGTGCCTGAAACGGGTCAAAATTGAAGCTTTTGAGTAAGCAAAACTCTGTAAAAATAGCAATTTTGGTCACTGTGAGGGTTTAAAAAGTGGTTATTCAACATGAGGCACGATCCAATTGACATTTTGAATAATTTTTGGTACAGTCCAAAAAATCAATTTTCGGATGAAAAATGATGACTCGGGACCTGTCGAACGATCCCAAAATGGTTAATATGGATGAAATTTTAACATTTGATCTTTTGACTCTAAATGACTGTTGGATGTGAATTATGACTTTATCAACTAAAATAAGTGTGTTTAAAGTCATTTCTGTGCCTGAAACAGGTCAAAATTGAAGCTTTTGAGTTAGCAAAACTCTGTAAAAATGGCAATTTTGGTCACTGTGAGGGTTTAAAAAGTGGTTATTCAACATGAGGCACGATCCAATTGACATTTTGAATCATTTTTGGTACAGTCCAAAAAATCAATTTTCGGATGAAAAACGATGACTCCGGACCAGTCGAACGATCCCAAAATGGTCAATATGGACAAAATTTTAACATTTAATCTTTTGACTCTAAATGACTGTTGGATGTGAATTATGACTTTGTCAACTAAAATAAGTGTGTTTAAAGTCATTTCTGTGCCTGAAACGGGTCAAAATTGAAGCTTTTGAGTAAGCAAAACTCTGTAAAAATGGCAATTTTGGTCACTGTGAGTGTTTAAAAAGTGGTTATTCAACATGAGGCACGATCCAATTGACATTTTGAATCATTTTTGGTACAGTCCAAAAAATCAATTTTCGGATGAAAAACGATGACTCCGGACCTGTCGAACGATCCCAAAATGGTCAATATGGATGAAATTTTAACATTTAATCTTTTGACTCTAAATGACTGTTGGATGTGAATTATGACTTTGTCAACTAAAATAAGTGTGTTTGAAGTCATTTCTGTGCCTGAAACGGGTCAAAATTGAAGCGTTTGAGTAAGAAAAACTCTGTAAAAATGGCAATTTTGGTCACTGTGAGGGTTTAAAAAGTGGTTATTCAACATGAGGCACGATCCAATTGACATTTTGAATCATTTTTGGTACAGTCCAAAAAATAAATTTTCGGATGAAAAACGATGAATCCGGACCTGTCGAACAATCCCAAAATGGTCAATATGGATGAAATTTTAACATTTAATCTTTTGACTCTAAATGACTGTTGGATGTAAATTATGACTTTGTCAACTAAAATAAGTGTGTTTAAAGTCATTTCTGTGCCTGAAACAGGTCAAAATTGAAGCTTTTGAGTAAGCAAAACTCTGTAAAAATTGGCAATTTTGGTCACTGTGAGGGTTTAAAAAATGGTTATTCAACATGAGGCACAATCCAATTGACATTTTGAATCATTTTTGGTACAGTCCAAAAAATCAATTTTCGGATGAAAAACGATGACTCCGGACCTGTCGAACGATCCCAAAATGGTCAATATGGATGAAATTTTAACATTTAATCTTTTGACTCTAAATGACTGTTGGATGTGAATTATGACTTTATCAACTAAAATAAGTGTGTTTAAAGTCATATCTGTGCCTGAAACAGGTCAAAATTGAAGCTTTTGAGTAGCAAAACTCTGTAAAAATGGCAATTTTGGTCACTGTGAGGGTTTAAAAAGTGGTTATTCAACATGAGGCACGATCCAATTGACATTTTGAATCATTTTTGGTACAGTCCAAAAAATCAATTTTCGGATGAAAAACGATGACTCCGGACCAGTCGAACGATCCCAAAATGGTCAATATGGACGAAATTTTAACATTTAATCTTTTGACTCTAAATGACTGTTGGATGTGAATTATGACTTTGTCAACTAAAATAAGTGTGTTTAAAGTCATTTCTGTGCCTGAAACGCGTCAAAATTGAAGCTTTTGAGTAAGCAAAACTCTGTAAAAATGGCAATTTTGGTCACTGTGAGGGTTTAAAAAGTGGTTATTCAACATGAGGCACGATCCAATTGACATTTTGAATCATTTTTGGTACAGTCCAAAAAATCAATTTTCGGATGAAAAACGATGACTCCGGACCTGTCGAACGATCCCAAAATGGTCAATATAGATGAAATTTTAACATTTAATCTTTTGACTCTAAATGACTGTTGGATGTGAATTATGACTTTGTCAACTAAAATAAGTGTGTTTAAAGTCATTTCTGTGCCTGAAACGGGTCAAAATTGAAGCTTTTGAGTAAGCAAAACTCTGTAAAAATGGCAATTTTGGTCACTGTGAGGGTTTAAAAAGTGGTTATTCAACATGAGGCACGATCCAATTGACATTTTGAATCATTTTTGGTACAGTCCAAAAAATCAATTTTCGGGAGAAAAACGATGACTCCGGACCTGTCGAACGATCCCAAAATGGTCAATATGGATGAAATTTTAACAATAAATCTTTTGACTCTAAATTACTGTTGGATGTGAATTATGACTTTGTCAACTAAAATAAGTGTGTTTAAAGTTATTTCTGTGCCTGAAACGGGTCAAAATTGAAGATTTTGAGTAAGCAAAACTCTGTAAAAATAGCAATTTTGGTCACTGTGAGGGTTTAAAAAGTGGTTATTCAACATGAGGCACGATCCAATTGACATTTTGAATCATTTTTGGTACAGTCCAAAAAATCAATTTTCGGATGAAAAACGATGACTCCGGACCTGTCGAACGATCCCAAAATGGTCAATATGGATGAAATTTTAACATTTAATCTTTTGACTCTAAATGACTGTTGGATGTGAATTATGACTTTGTCAACTAAAATAAGTGTGTTTGAAGTCATTTCTGTGCCTGAAACGGGTCAAAATTGAAGCGTTTGAGTAAGAAAAACTCTGTAAAAATGGCAATTTTGGTCACTGTGAGGGTTTAAAAAGTGGTTATTCAACATGAGGCACAATCCAATTGACATTTTGAATCATTTTTGGTACAGTCCAAAAAATCAATTTTCGGATGAAAAACGATGACTCCGGACCTGTCGAACGATCCCAAAATGGTCAATATGGATGAAATTTTAACATTTAATCTTTTGACTCTAAATGACTGTTGGATGTGAATTATGACTTTGTCAACTAAAATAAGTGTGTTTAAAGTCATTTCTGTGCCTGAAACGGGTCAAAATTGAAGCTTTTGAGTAAGCAAAACTCTGTAAAAATGGCAATTTTGGTCACTGTGAGGGTTTAAAAAGTGGTTATTCAACATGAGGCACAATCCAATTGACATTTTGAATCATTTTTGGTACAGTCCAAAAAATCAATTTTCGGATGAAAAACGATGACTCCGGACCTGTCGAACGATCCCAAAATGGTCAATATGGATGAAATTTTAACATTTAATCTTTTGACTCTGAATGACTGTTGGATGTGAATTCTGACTTTGTCAACTAAAATAAGTGTGTTTAAAGTTATTTCTGTGCCTGAAACGGGTCAAAATTGAAGCTTTTGAGTAAGCAAAACTCTGTAAAAATAGCAATTTTGGTCACTGTGAGGGTTTAAAAAGTGGTTATTCAACATGAGGCACGATCCAATTGACATTTTGAATCATTTTTGGTACAAGTCAAAAAATCAATTTTCGGATGAAAAATGATGACTCCGGACCTGTCGAACAATCTCAAAATGGTCAATATGGATGAAATTTTAACATTTAATCTTTTGACTCTAAATGACTGTTGGATGTAAATTATGACTTTGTCAACTAAAATAAGTGTGTTTAAAGTCATTACTGTGCCTGAAACAGGTCAAAATTGAAGCTTTTGAGTAAGCAAAACTCTGTAAAAATTGGCAATTTTGGTCACTGTGAGGGTTTAAAAAATGGTTATTCAACATGAGGCACAATCCAATTGACATTTTGAATCATTTTTGGTACAGTCCAAAAAATCAATTTTCGGATGAAAAACGATGACTCCGGACCTGTCGAACGATCCCAAAATGGTCAATATGGATGAAATTTTAACATTTAATCTTTTGACTCTAAATGACTGTTGGATGTGAATTATGACTTTATCAACTAAAATAAGTGTGTTTAAAGTCATATCTGTGCCTGAAACAGGTCAAAATTGAAGCTTTTGAGTAGCAAAACTCTGTAAAAATGGCAATTTTGGTCACTGTGAGGGTTTAAAAAGTGGTTATTCAACATGAGGCACGATCCAATTGACATTTTGAATCATTTTTGGTACAGTCCAAAAAATCAATTTTCGGATGAAAAACGATGACTCCGGACCAGTCGAACGATCCCAAAATGGTCAATATGGACGAAATTTTAACATTTAATCTTTTGACTCTAAATGACTGTTGGATGTGAATTATGACTTTGTCAACTAAAATAAGTGTGTTTAAAGTCATTTCTGTGCCTGAAACGCGTCAAAATTGAAGCTTTTGAGTAAGCAAAACTCTGTAAAAATGGCAATTTTGGTCACTGTGAGGGTTTAAAAAGTGGTTATTCAACATGAGGCACGATCCAATTGACATTTTGAATCATTTTTGGTACAGTCCAAAAAATCAATTTTCGGATGAAAAACGATGACTCCGGACCTGTCGAACGATCCCAAAATGGTCAATATAGATGAAATTTTAACATTTAATCTTTTGACTCTAAATGACTGTTGGATGTGAATTATGACTTTGTGAACTAAAATAAGTGTGTTTAAAGTCATTTCTGTGCCTGAAACGGGTCAAAATTGAAGCTTTTGAGTAAGCAAAACTCTGTAAAAATGGCAATTTTGGTCACTGTGAGGGTTTAAAAAGTGGTTATTCAACATGAGGCACGATCCAATTGACATTTTGAATCATTTTTGGTACAGTCCAAAAAATCAATTTTCGGATGAAAAACGATGACTCCGGACCTGTCGAACGATCCCAAAATGGTCAATATGGATGAAATTTTAACAATAAATCTTTTGACTCTAAATTACTGTTGGATGTGAATTATGACTTTGTCAACTAAAATAAGTGTGTTTAAAGTTATTTCTGTGCCTGAAACGGGTCAAAATTGAAGATTTTGAGTAAGCAAAACTCTGTAAAAATAGCAATTTTGGTCACTGTGAGGGTTTAAAAAGTGGTTATTCAACATGAGGCACGATCCAATTGACATTTTGAATCATTTTTGGTACAGTCCAAAAAATCAATTTTCGGATGAAAAACGATGACTCCGGACCTGTCGAACGATCCCAAAATGGTCAATATGGATGAAATTTTAACATTTAATCTTTTGACTCTAAATGACTGTTGGATGTGAATTATGACTTTGTCAACTAAAATAAGTGTGTTTAAAGTCATTTCTGTGCCTGAAACGGGTCAAAATTGAAGCTTTTGAGTAAGCAAAACTCTGTAAAAATGGCAATTTTGGTCACTGTGAGGGTTTAAAAAGTGGTTATTCAACATGAGGCACAATCCAATTGACATTTTGAATCATTTTTGGTACAGTCCAAAAAATCAATTTTCGGATGAAAAACGATGACTCCGGACCTGTCGAACGATCCCAAAATGGTCAATATGGATGAAATTTTAACATTTAATCTTTTGACTCTGAATGACTGTTGGATGTGAATTCTGACTTTGTCAACTAAAATAAGTGTGTTTAAAGTTATTTCTGTGCCTGAAACGGGTCAAAATTGAAGCTTTTGAGTAAGCAAAACTCTGTAAAAATGGCAATTTTGGTCACTGTGAGGGTTTAAAAAGTGGTTATTCAACATGAGGCACAATCCAATTGACATTTTGAATCATTTTTGGTACAGTCCAAAAAATCAATTTTCGGATGAAAAACGATGACTCCGGACCTGTCGAACGATCCCAAAATGGTCAATATGGATGAAATTTTAACATTTAATCTTTTGACTCTGAATGACTGTTGGATGTGAATTCTGACTTTGTCAACTAAAATAAGTGTGTTTAAAGTTATTTCTGTGCCTGAAACGGGTCA
Source organism: Lissotriton vulgaris (assembly GCF_964263255.1). Classification (NCBI taxonomy): domain Eukaryota; kingdom Metazoa; phylum Chordata; class Amphibia; order Caudata; family Salamandridae; genus Lissotriton; species Lissotriton vulgaris. The sequence continues at coordinate 810,837 of NW_028241576.1, forward strand.
AAATTGAAGCTTTTGAGTAAGCAAAACTCTGTAAAAATAGCAATTTTGGTCACTGTGAGGGTTTAAAAAGTGGTTATTCAACATGAGGCACGATCCAATTGACATTTTGAATCATTTTTGGTACAAGTCAAAAAATCAATTTTCGGATGAAAAATGATGACTCCGGACCTGTCGAACGATCCCAAAATGGTTAATATGGATGAAATTTTAACATTTGATCTTTTGACTCTAAATGACTGTTGGATGTGAATTATGACTTTATCAACTAAAATAAGTGTGTTTAAAGTCATTTCTGTGCCTGAAACAGGTCAAAATTGAAGCTTTTGAGTTAGCAAAACTCTGTAAAAATGGCAATTTTGGTCACTGTGAGGGTTTGAAAAGTGGTTATTCAACATGAGGCACGATCCAATTGACATTTTGAATCATTTTTGGTACAGTCCAAAAAATCAATTTTCGGATGAAAAACGATGACTCCGGACCTGTCGAACGATCCCAAAATGGTCAATATGGATGAAATTTTAACATTTAATCTTTTGACTCTGAATGACTGTTGGATGTGAATTCTGACTTTGTCAACTAAAATAAGTGTGTTTAAAGTTATTTCTGTGCCTGAAACGGGTCAAAATTGAAGCTTTTGAGTAAGCAAAACTCTGTAAAAATAGCAATTTTGGTCACTGTGAGGGTTTAAAAAGTGGTTATTCAACATGAGGCACGATCCAATTGACATTTTGAATCATTTTTGGTACAGTCCAAAAAATCAATTTTCGGATGAAAAATGATGACTCCGGACCTGTCGAACGATCCCAAAATGGTTAATATGGATGAAATTTTAACATTTGATCTTTTGACTCTAAATGACTGTTGGATGTGAATTATGACTTTATCAACTAAAATAAGTGTGTTTAAAGTCATTTCTGTGCCTGAAACAGGTCAAAATTGAAGCTTTTGAGTTAGCAAAACTCTGTAAAAATGGCAATTTTGGTCACTGTGAGGGTTTAAAAAGTGGTTATTCAACATGAGGCACGATCCAATTGACATTTTGAATCATTTTTGGTACAGTCCAAAAAATCAATTTTCGGATGAAAAACGATGACTCCGGACCAGTCGAACGATCCCAAAATGGTCAATATGGACAAAATTTTAACATTTAATCTTTTGACTCTGAATGACTGTTGGATGTGAATTCTGACTTTGTCAACTAAAATAAGTGTGTTTAAAGTTATTTCTGTGCCTGAAACGGGTCAAAATTGAAGCTTTTGAGTAAGCAAAACTCTGTAAAAATAGCAATTTTGGTCACTGTGAGGGTTTAAAAAGTGGTTATTCAACATGAGGCACGATCCAATTGACATTTTGAATAATTTTTGGTACAGTCCAAAAAATCAATTTTCGGATGAAAAATGATGACTCGGGACCTGTCGAACGATCCCAAAATGGTTAATATGGATGAAATTTTAACATTTGATCTTTTGACTCTAAATGACTGTTGGATGTGAATTATGACTTTATCAACTAAAATAAGTGTGTTTAAAGTCATTTCTGTGCCTGAAACAGGTCAAAATTGAAGCTTTTGAGTTAGCAAAACTCTGTAAAAATGGCAATTTTGGTCACTGTGAGGGTTTAAAAAGTGGTTATTCAACATGAGGCACGATCCAATTGACATTTTGAATCATTTTTGGTACAGTCCAAAAAATCAATTTTCGGATGAAAAACGATGACTCCGGACCAGTCGAACGATCCCAAAATGGTCAATATGGACAAAATTTTAACATTTAATCTTTTGACTCTAAATGACTGTTGGATGTGAATTATGACTTTGTCAACTAAAATAAGTGTGTTTAAAGTCATTTCTGTGCCTGAAACGGGTCAAAATTGAAGCTTTTGAGTAAGCAAAACTCTGTAAAAATGGCAATTTTGGTCACTGTGAGTGTTTAAAAAGTGGTTATTCAACATGAGGCACGATCCAATTGACATTTTGAATCATTTTTGGTACAGTCCAAAAAATCAATTTTCGGATGAAAAACGATGACTCCGGACCTGTCGAACGATCCCAAAATGGTCAATATGGATGAAATTTTAACATTTAATCTTTTGACTCTAAATGACTGTTGGATGTGAATTATGACTTTGTCAACTAAAATAAGTGTGTTTGAAGTCATTTCTGTGCCTGAAACGGGTCAAAATTGAAGCGTTTGAGTAAGAAAAACTCTGTAAAAATGGCAATTTTGGTCACTGTGAGGGTTTAAAAAGTGGTTATTCAACATGAGGCACGATCCAATTGACATTTTGAATCATTTTTGGTACAGTCCAAAAAATAAATTTTCGGATGAAAAACGATGAATCCGGACCTGTCGAACAATCCCAAAATGGTCAATATGGATGAAATTTTAACATTTAATCTTTTGACTCTAAATGACTGTTGGATGTAAATTATGACTTTGTCAACTAAAATAAGTGTGTTTAAAGTCATTTCTGTGCCTGAAACAGGTCAAAATTGAAGCTTTTGAGTAAGCAAAACTCTGTAAAAATTGGCAATTTTGGTCACTGTGAGGGTTTAAAAAATGGTTATTCAACATGAGGCACAATCCAATTGACATTTTGAATCATTTTTGGTACAGTCCAAAAAATCAATTTTCGGATGAAAAACGATGACTCCGGACCTGTCGAACGATCCCAAAATGGTCAATATGGATGAAATTTTAACATTTAATCTTTTGACTCTAAATGACTGTTGGATGTGAATTATGACTTTATCAACTAAAATAAGTGTGTTTAAAGTCATATCTGTGCCTGAAACAGGTCAAAATTGAAGCTTTTGAGTAGCAAAACTCTGTAAAAATGGCAATTTTGGTCACTGTGAGGGTTTAAAAAGTGGTTATTCAACATGAGGCACGATCCAATTGACATTTTGAATCATTTTTGGTACAGTCCAAAAAATCAATTTTCGGATGAAAAACGATGACTCCGGACCAGTCGAACGATCCCAAAATGGTCAATATGGACGAAATTTTAACATTTAATCTTTTGACTCTAAATGACTGTTGGATGTGAATTATGACTTTGTCAACTAAAATAAGTGTGTTTAAAGTCATTTCTGTGCCTGAAACGCGTCAAAATTGAAGCTTTTGAGTAAGCAAAACTCTGTAAAAATGGCAATTTTGGTCACTGTGAGGGTTTAAAAAGTGGTTATTCAACATGAGGCACGATCCAATTGACATTTTGAATCATTTTTGGTACAGTCCAAAAAATCAATTTTCGGATGAAAAACGATGACTCCGGACCTGTCGAACGATCCCAAAATGGTCAATATAGATGAAATTTTAACATTTAATCTTTTGACTCTAAATGACTGTTGGATGTGAATTATGACTTTGTCAACTAAAATAAGTGTGTTTAAAGTCATTTCTGTGCCTGAAACGGGTCAAAATTGAAGCTTTTGAGTAAGCAAAACTCTGTAAAAATGGCAATTTTGGTCACTGTGAGGGTTTAAAAAGTGGTTATTCAACATGAGGCACGATCCAATTGACATTTTGAATCATTTTTGGTACAGTCCAAAAAATCAATTTTCGGGAGAAAAACGATGACTCCGGACCTGTCGAACGATCCCAAAATGGTCAATATGGATGAAATTTTAACAATAAATCTTTTGACTCTAAATTACTGTTGGATGTGAATTATGACTTTGTCAACTAAAATAAGTGTGTTTAAAGTTATTTCTGTGCCTGAAACGGGTCAAAATTGAAGATTTTGAGTAAGCAAAACTCTGTAAAAATAGCAATTTTGGTCACTGTGAGGGTTTAAAAAGTGGTTATTCAACATGAGGCACGATCCAATTGACATTTTGAATCATTTTTGGTACAGTCCAAAAAATCAATTTTCGGATGAAAAACGATGACTCCGGACCTGTCGAACGATCCCAAAATGGTCAATATGGATGAAATTTTAACAATAAATCTTTTGACTCTAAATTACTGTTGGATGTGAATTATGACTTTGTCAACTAAAATAAGTGTGTTTAAAGTTATTTCTGTGCCTGAAACGGGTCAAAATTGAAGATTTTGAGTAAGCAAAACTCTGTAAAAATAGCAATTTTGGTCACTGTGAGGGTTTAAAAAGTGGTTATTCAACATGAGGCACGATCCAATTGACATTTTGAATCATTTTTGGTACAGTCCAAAAAATCAATTTTCGGATGAAAAACGATGACTCCGGACCTGTCGAACGATCCCAAAATGGTCAATATGGATGAAATTTTAACATTTAATCTTTTGACTCTAAATGACTGTTGGATGTGAATTATGACTTTGTCAACTAAAATAAGTGTGTTTAAAGTCATTTCTGTGCCTGAAACGGGTCAAAATTGAAGCTTTTGAGTAAGCAAAACTCTGTAAAAATGGCAATTTTGGTCACTGTGAGGGTTTAAAAAGTGGTTATTCAACATGAGGCACAATCCAATTGACATTTTGAATCATTTTTGGTACAGTCCAAAAAATCAATTTTCGGATGAAAAACGATGACTCCGGACCTGTCGAACGATCCCAAAATGGTCAATATGGATGAAATTTTAACATTTAATCTTTTGACTCTGAATGACTGTTGGATGTGAATTCTGACTTTGTCAACTAAAATAAGTGTGTTTAAAGTTATTTCTGTGCCTGAAACGGGTCAAAATTGAAGCTTTTGAGTAAGCAAAACTCTGTAAAAATGGCAATTTTGGTCACTGTGAGGGTTTAAAAAGTGGTTATTCAACATGAGGCACAATCCAATTGACATTTTGAATCATTTTTGGTACAGTCCAAAAAATCAATTTTCGGATGAAAAACGATGACTCCGGACCTGTCGAACGATCCCAAAATGGTCAATATGGATGAAATTTTAACATTTAATCTTTTGACTCTGAATGACTGTTGGATGTGAATTCTGACTTTGTCAACTAAAATAAGTGTGTTTAAAGTTATTTCTGTGCCTGAAACGGGTCAAAATTGAAGCTTTTGAGTAAGCAAAACTCTGTAAAAATAGCAATTTTGGTCACTGTGAGGGTTTAAAAAGTGGTTATTCAACATGAGGCACGATCCAATTGACATTTTGAATCATTTTTGGTACAAGTCAAAAAATCAATTTTCGGATGAAAAATGATGACTCCGGACCTGTCGAACGATCCCAAAATGGTTAATATGGATGAAATTTTAACATTTGATCTTTTGACTCTAAATGACTGTTGGATGTGAATTATGACTTTATCAACTAAAATAAGTGTGTTTAAAGTCATTTCTGTGCCTGAAACAGGTCAAAATTGAAGCTTTTGAGTTAGCAAAACTCTGTAAAAATGGCAATTTTGGTCACTGTGAGGGTTTGAAAAGTGGTTATTCAACATGAGGCACGATCCAATTGACATTTTGAATCATTTTTGGTACAGTCCAAAAAATCAATTTTCGGATGAAAAACGATGACTCCGGACCTGTCGAACGATCCCAAAATGGTCAATATGGATGAAATTTTAACATTTAATCTTTTGACTCTGAATGACTGTTGGATGTGAATTCTGACTTTGTCACCTAAAATAAGTGTGTTTAAAGTTATTTCTGTGCCTGAAACGGGTCAAAATTGAAGCTTTTGAGTAAGCAAAACTCTGTAAAAATAGCAATTTTGGTCACTGTGAGGGTTTAAAAAGTGGTTATTCAACATGAGGCACGATCCAATTGACATTTTGAATCATTTTTGGTACAGTCCAAAAAATCAATTTTCGGATGAAAAATGATGACTCCGGACCTGTCGAACGATCCCAAAATGGTTAATATGGATGAAATTTTAACATTTGATCTTTTGACTCTAAATGACTGTTGGATGTGAATTATGACTTTATCAACTAAAATAAGTGTGTTTAAAGTCATTTCTGTGCCTGAAACAGGTCAAAATTGAAGCTTTTGAGTTAGCAAAACTCTGTAAAAATGGCAATTTTGGTCACTGTGAGGGTTTAAAAAGTGGTTATTCAACATGAGGCACGATCCAATTGACATTTTGAATCATTTTTGGTACAGTCCAAAAAATCAATTTTCGGATGAAAAACGATGACTCCGGACCAGTCGAACGATCCCAAAATGGTCAATATGGACAAAATTTTAACATTTAATCTTTTGACTCTGAATGACTGTTGGATGTGAATTCTGACTTTGTCAACTAAAATAAGTGTGTTTAAAGTTATTTCTGTGCCTGAAACGGGTCAAAATTGAAGCTTTTGAGTAAGCAAAACTCTGTAAAAATAGCAATTTTGGTCACTGTGAGGGTTTAAAAAGTGGTTATTCAACATGAGGCACGATCCAATTGACATTTTGAATAATTTTTGGTACAGTCCAAAAAATCAATTTTCGGATGAAAAATGATGACTCGGGACCTGTCGAACGATCCCAAAATGGTTAATATGGATGAAATTTTAACATTTGATCTTTTGACTCTAAATGACTGTTGGATGTGAATTATGACTTTATCAACTAAAATAAGTGTGTTTAAAGTCATTTCTGTGCCTGAAACAGGTCAAAATTGAAGCTTTTGAGTTAGCAAAACTCTGTAAAAATGGCAATTTTGGTCACTGTGAGGGTTTAAAAAGTGGTTATTCAACATGAGGCACGATCCAATTGACATTTTGAATCATTTTTGGTACAGTCCAAAAAATCAATTTTCGGATGAAAAACGATGACTCCGGACCAGTCGAACGATCCCAAAATGGTCAATATGGACAAAATTTTAACATTTAATCTTTTGACTCTAAATGACTGTTGGATGTGAATTATGACTTTGTCAACTAAAATAAGTGTGTTTAAAGTCATTTCTGTGCCTGAAACGGGTCAAAATTGAAGCTTTTGAGTAAGCAAAACTCTGTAAAAATGGCAATTTTGGTCACTGTGAGTGTTTAAAAAGTGGTTATTCAACATGAGGCACGATCCAATTGACATTTTGAATCATTTTTGGTACAGTCCAAAAAATCAATTTTCGGATGAAAAACGATGACTCCGGACCTGTCGAACGATCCCAAAATGGTCAATATGGATGAAATTTTAACATTTAATCTTTTGACTCTAAATGACTGTTGGATGTGAATTATGACTTTGTCAACTAAAATAAGTGTGTTTGAAGTCATTTCTGTGCCTGAAACGGGTCAAAATTGAAGCGTTTGAGTAAGAAAAACTCTGTAAAAATGGCAATTTTGGTCACTGTGAGGGTTTAAAAAGTGGTTATTCAACATGAGGCACGATCCAATTGACATTTTGAATCATTTTTGGTACAGTCCAAAAAATAAATTTTCGGATGAAAAACGATGAATCCGGACCTGTCGAACAATCCCAAAATGGTCAATATGGATGAAATTTTAACATTTAATCTTTTGACTCTAAATGACTGTTGGATGTAAATTATGACTTTGTCAACTAAAATAAGTGTGTTTAAAGTCATTTCTGTGCCTGAAACAGGTCAAAATTGAAGCTTTTGAGTAAGCAAAACTCTGTAAAAATTGGCAATTTTGGTCACTGTGAGGGTTTAAAAAATGGTTATTCAACATGAGGCACAATCCAATTGACATTTTGAATCATTTTTGGTACAGTCCAAAAAATCAATTTTCGGATGAAAAACGATGACTCCGGACCTGTCGAACGATCCCAAAATGGTCAATATGGATGAAATTTTAACATTTAATCTTTTGACTCTAAATGACTGTTGGATGTGAATTATGACTTTATCAACTAAAATAAGTGTGTTTAAAGTCATATCTGTGCCTGAAACAGGTCAAAATTGAAGCTTTTGAGTAGCAAAACTCTGTAAAAATGGCAATTTTGGTCACTGTGAGGGTTTAAAAAGTGGTTATTCAACATGAGGCACGATCCAATTGACATTTTGAATCATTTTTGGTACAGTCCAAAAAATCAATTTTCGGATGAAAAACGATGACTCCGGACCAGTCGAACGATCCCAAAATGGTCAATATGGACGAAATTTTAACATTTAATCTTTTGACTCTAAATGACTGTTGGATGTGAATTATGACTTTGTCAACTAAAATAAGTGTGTTTAAAGTCATTTCTGTGCCTGAAACGCGTCAAAATTGAAGCTTTTGAGTAAGCAAAACTCTGTAAAAATGGCAATTTTGGTCACTGTGAGGGTTTAAAAAGTGGTTATTCAACATGAGGCACGATCCAATTGACATTTTGAATCATTTTTGGTACAGTCCAAAAAATCAATTTTCGGATGAAAAACGATGACTCCGGACCTGTCGAACGATCCCAAAATGGTCAATATAGATGAAATTTTAACATTTAATCTTTTGACTCTAAATGACTGTTGGATGTGAATTATGACTTTGTCAACTAAAATAAGTGTGTTTAAAGTCATTTCTGTGCCTGAAACGGGTCAAAATTGAAGCTTTTGAGTAAGCAAAACTCTGTAAAAATGGCAATTTTGGTCACTGTGAGGGTTTAAAAAGTGGTTATTCAACATGAGGCACGATCCAATTGACATTTTGAATCATTTTTGGTACAGTCCAAAAAATCAATTTTCGGGAGAAAAACGATGACTCCGGACCTGTCGAACGATCCCAAAATGGTCAATATGGATGAAATTTTAACAATAAATCTTTTGACTCTAAATTACTGTTGGATGTGAATTATGACTTTGTCAACTAAAATAAGTGTGTTTAAAGTTATTTCTGTGCCTGAAACGGGTCAAAATTGAAGATTTTGAGTAAGCAAAACTCTGTAAAAATAGCAATTTTGGTCACTGTGAGGGTTTAAAAAGTGGTTATTCAACATGAGGCACGATCCAATTGACATTTTGAATCATTTTTGGTACAGTCCAAAAAATCAATTTTCGGATGAAAAACGATGACTCCGGACCTGTCGAACGATCCCAAAATGGTCAATATGGATGAAATTTTAACATTTAATCTTTTGACTCTAAATGACTGTTGGATGTGAATTATGACTTTGTCAACTAAAATAAGTGTGTTTGAAGTCATTTCTGTGCCTGAAACGGGTCAAAATTGAAGCGTTTGAGTAAGAAAAACTCTGTAAAAATGGCAATTTTGGTCACTGTGAGGGTTTAAAAAGTGGTTATTCAACATGAGGCACAATCCAATTGACATTTTGAATCATTTTTGGTACAGTCCAAAAAATCAATTTTCGGATGAAAAACGATGACTCCGGACCTGTCGAACGATCCCAAAATGGTCAATATGGATGAAATTTTAACATTTAATCTTTTGACTCTAAATGACTGTTGGATGTGAATTATGACTTTGTCAACTAAAATAAGTGTGTTTAAAGTCATTTCTGTGCCTGAAACGGGTCAAAATTGAAGCTTTTGAGTAAGCAAAACTCTGTAAAAATGGCAATTTTGGTCACTGTGAGGGTTTAAAAAGTGGTTATTCAACATGAGGCACAATCCAATTGACATTTTGAATCATTTTTGGTACAGTCCAAAAAATCAATTTTCGGATGAAAAACGATGACTCCGGACCTGTCGAACGATCCCAAAATGGTCAATATGGATGAAATTTTAACATTTAATCTTTTGACTCTGAATGACTGTTGGATGTGAATTCTGACTTTGTCAACTAAAATAAGTGTGTTTAAAGTTATTTCTGTGCCTGAAACGGGTCAAAATTGAAGCTTTTGAGTAAGCAAAACTCTGTAAAAATAGCAATTTTGGTCACTGTGAGGGTTTAAAAAGTGGTTATTCAACATGAGGCACGATCCAATTGACATTTTGAATCATTTTTGGTACAAGTCAAAAAATCAATTTTCGGATGAAAAATGATGACTCCGGACCTGTCGAACGATCCCAAAATGGTTAATATGGATGAAATTTTAACATTTGATCTTTTGACTCTAAATGACTGTTGGATGTGAATTATGACTTTATCAACTAAAATAAGTGTGTTTAAAGTCATTTCTGTGCCTGAAACAGGTCAAAATTGAAGCTTTTGAGTTAGCAAAACTCGTAAAAATGGCAATTTTGGTCACTGTGAGGGTTTGAAAAGTGGTTAGTCAACATGAGGCACGATCCAATTGACATTTTGAATCATTTTTGGTACAGTCCAAAAAATCAATTTTCGGATGAAAAACGATGACTCCGGACCTGTCGAACGATCCCAAAATGGTCAATATGGATGAAATTTTAACATTTAATCTTTTGACTCTGAATGACTGTTGGATGTGAATTCTGACTTTGTCAACTAAAATAAGTGTGTTTAAAGTTATTTCTGTGCCTGAAACGGGTCAAAATTGAAGCTTTTGAGTAAGCAAAACTCTGTAAAAATAGCAATTTTGGTCACTGTGAGGGTTTAAAAAGTGGTTATTCAACATGAGGCACGATCCAATTGACATTTTGAATCATTTTTGGTACAGTCCAAAAAATCAATTTTCGGATGAAAAATGATGACTCCGGACCTGTCGAACGATCCCAAAATGGTTAATATGGATGAAATTTTAACATTTGATCTTTTGACTCTAAATGACTGTTGGATGTGAATTATGACTTTATCAACTAAAATAAGTGAGTTTAAAGTCATTTCTGTGCCTGAAACAGGTCGAAATTGAAGCTTTTGAGTTAGCAAAACTCTGTAAAAATGGCAATTTTGGTCACTGTGAGGGTTTAAAAAGTGGTTATTCAACATGAGGCACGATCCAATTGACATTTTGAATCATTTTTGGTACAGTCCAAAAAATCAATTTTCGGATGAAAAACGATGACTCCGGACCAGTCGAACGATCCCAAAATGGTCAATATGGACAAAATTTTAACATTTAATCTTTTGACTCTGAATGACTGTTGGATGTGAATTCTGACTTTGTCAACTAAAATAAGTGTGTTTAAAGTTATTTCTGTGCCTGAAACGGGTCAAAATTGAAGCTTTTGAGTAAGCAAAACTCTGTAAAAATAGCAATTTTGGTCACTGTGAGGGTTTAAAAAGTGGTTATTCAACATGAGGCACGATCCAATTGACATTTTGAATAATTTTTGGTACAGTCCAAAAAATCAATTTTCGGATGAAAAATGATGACTCCGGACCTGTCGAACGATCCCAAAATGGTTAATATGGATGAAATTTTAACATTTGATCTTTTGACTCTAAATGACTGTTGGATGTGAATTATGACTTTATCAACTAAAATAAGTGTGTTTAAAGTCATTTCTGTGCCTGAAACAGGTCAAAATTGAAGCTTTTGAGTTAGCAAAACTCTGTAAAAATGGCAATTTTGGTCACTGTGAGGGTTTAAAAAGTGGTTATTCAACATGAGGCACGATCCAATTGACATTTTGAATCATTTTTGGTACAGTCCAAAAAATCAATTTTCGGATGAAAAACGATGACTCCGGACCAGTCGAACGATCCCAAAATGGTCAATATGGACAAAATTTTAACATTTAATCTTTTGACTCTAAATGACTGTTGGATGTGAATTATGACTTTGTCAACTAAAATAAGTGTGTTTAAAGTCATTTCTGTGCCTGAAACGGGTCAAAATTGAAGCTTTTGAGTAAGCAAAACTCTGTAAAAATGGCAATTTTGGTCACTGTGAGTGTTTAAAAAGTGGTTATTCAACATGAGGCACGATCCAATTGACATTTTGAATCATTTTTGGTACAGTCCAAAAAATCAATTTTCGGATGAAAAACGATGACTCCGGACCTGTCGAACGATCCCAAAATGGTCAATATGGATGAAATTTTAACATTTAATCTTTTGACTCTAAATGACTGTTGGATGTGAATTATGACTTTGTCAACTAAAATAAGTGTGTTTGAAGTCATTTCTGTGCCTGAAACGGGTCAAAATTGAAGCGTTTGAGTAAGAAAAACTCTGTAAAAATGGCAATTTTGGTCACTGTGAGGGTTTAAAAAGTGGTTATTCAACATGAGGCACGATCCAATTGACATTTTGAATCATTTTTGGTACAGTCCAAAAAATAAATTTTCGGATGAAAAACGATGAATCCGGACCTGTCGAACAATCCCAAAATGGTCAATATGGATGAAATTTTAACATTTAATCTTTTGACTCTAAATGACTGTTGGATGTAAATTATGACTTTGTCAACTAAAATAAGTGTGTTTAAAGTCATTTCTGTGCCTGAAACAGGTCAAAATTGAAGCTTTTGAGTAAGCAAAACTCTGTAAAAATTGGCAATTTTGGTCACTGTGAGGGTTTAAAAAATGGTTATTCAACATGAGGCACAATCCAATTGACATTTTGAATCATTTTTGGTACAGTCCAAAAAATCAATTTTCGGATGAAAAACGATGACTCCGGACCTGTCGAACGATCCCAAAATGGTCAATATGGATGAAATTTTAACATTTAATCTTTTGACTCTAAATGACTGTTGGATGTGAATTATGACTTTATCAACTAAAATAAGTGTGTTTAAAGTCATATCTGTGCCTGAAACAGGTCAAAATTGAAGCTTTTGAGTAGCAAAACTCTGTAAAAATGGCAATTTTGGTCACTGTGAGGGTTTAAAAAGTGGTTATTCAACATGAGGCACGATCCAATTGACATTTTGAATCATTTTTGGTACAGTCCAAAAAATCAATTTTCGGATGAAAAACGATGACTCCGGACCAGTCGAACGATCCCAAAATGGTCAATATGGACGAAATTTTAACATTTAATCTTTTGACTCTAAATGACTGTTGGATGTGAATTATGACTTTGTCAACTAAAATAAGTGTGTTTAAAGTCATTTCTGTGCCTGAAACGCGTCAAAATTGAAGCTTTTGAGTAAGCAAAACTCTGTAAAAATGGCAATTTTGGTCACTGTGAGGGTTTAAAAAGTGGTTATTCAACATGAGGCACGATCCAATTGACATTTTGAATCATTTTTGGTACAGTCCAAAAAATCAATTTTCGGATGAAAAACGATGACTCCGGACCTGTCGAACGATCCCAAAATGGTCAATATAGATGAAATTTTAACATTTAATCTTTTGACTCTAAATGACTGTTGGATGTGAATTATGACTTTGTCAACTAAAATAAGTGTGTTTAAAGTCATTTCTGTGCCTGAAACGGGTCAAAATTGAAGCTTTTGAGTAAGCAAAACTCTGTAAAAATGGCAATTTTGGTCACTGCGAGGGTTTAAAAAGTGGTTATTCAACATGAGGCACGATCCAATTGACATTTTGAATCATTTTTGGTACAGTCCAAAAAATCAATTTTCGGATGAAAAACAATGACTCCGGACCTGTCGAACGATCCCAAAATGGTCAATATGGAAGAAATTTTAACATTTAATCTTTTGACTCTAAATGACTGTTGGATGTGAATTATGACTTTGTCAACTAAAATAAGTGTGTTTAAAGTCATTTCTGTGCCTGAAACGGGTCAAAATTGAAGCTTTTGAGTAAGCAAAACTCTGTAAAAATGGCAATTTTGGTCACTGTGAGGGTTTAAAAAGTGGTTATTCAACATGAGGCACGATCCAATTGACATTTTGAATCATTTTTGGTACAGTCCAAAAAATCAATTTTCGGATGAAAAACGATGACTCCGGACCTGTCGAACGATCCCAAAATGGTCAATATGGATGAAATTTTAACATTTAATCTTTTGACTCTAAATGACTGTTGGATGTGAATTATGACTTTGTCAACTAAAATAAGTGTGTTTGAAGTCATTTCTGTGCCTGAAACGGGTCAAAATTGAAGCTTTTGAGTAAGCAAAACTCTGTAAAAATTGCAATTTTGGTCACTGTGAGGGTTTAAAAAGTGGTTATTCAACATGAGGCACGATCCAATTGACATTTTGAATCATTTTTGGTACAGTCCAAAAAATCAATTTTCGGATGAAAAACGATGACTCCGGACCAGTCGAACGATCCCAAAATGGTCAATATGGACGAAATTTTAACATTTAATCTTTTGACTCTAAATGACTGTTGGATGTGAATTATGACTTTGTCAACTAAAATAAGTGTGTTTAAAGTCATTTCTGTGCCTGAAACGGGTCAAAATTGAAGCTTTTGAGTAAGCAAAACTCTGTAAAAATGGCAATTTTGGTCACTGTGAGGGTTTAAAAAGTGGTTATTCAACATGAGGCACGATCCAATTGCCATTTTGAATCATTTTTGGTACAGTCCAAAAAATCAATTTTCGGATGAAAAACAATGACTCCGGACCTGTCGAACGATCCCAAAATGGTCAATATGGAAGAAATTTTAACATTTAATCTTTTGACTCTAAATGACTGTTGGATGTGATTTATGACTTTGTCAACTAAAATAAGTGTGTTTGAAGTCATTTCTGTGCCTGAAACGGGTCAAAATTGAAGCTTTTGAGTAAGCAAAACTCTGTAAAAATTGCAATTTTGGTCACTGTGAGGGTTTAAAAAGTGGTTATTCAACATGAGGCACGATCCAATTGACATTTTGAATCATTTTCGGTACAGTCCAAAAAATCAATTTTCAGGTGAAAAACGATGACTCCGGATCTGTCGAACAATCCCAAAATGGTCAATATGGACGAAATGTTAACATTTAATCTTTTGACTCTAAATGACTGTTGGATGTGAATTATGACTTTGTCAACTAAAATAAGTGTGTTTAAAGTTATTTCTGTGCCTGAAACGCGTCAAAATTGAAGCTTTTGAGTGAGCAAAACTATGTACAAAATGGCAATTTTGGTCACTGTGAGGGTTTAAAAAGTGGTTATTCAACATGAGGCACAATCCAATTGACATTTTGAATCATTTTTGGTACAGTCGAAAAAATCAATTTTCGGATGAAAAACGATGACTCCGGACCTGTCGAACGATCCCAAAATGGTCAATATGGATGAAATTTTAACATTTAATCTTTTGACTCTAAATGACTGTTGGATGTGAATTATGACTTTGTCAACTAAAATAAGTGTGTTTAAAGTCATATCTGTGCCTGAAACAGGTCAAAATTGAAGCTTTTGAGTAGCAAAACTCTGTAAAAATGGCAATTTTGGTCACTGTGAGGGTTTAAAAAGTGGTTATTCAACATGAGGCACGATCCAATTGACATTTTGAATCATTTTTGGTACAGTCCAAAAAATCAATTTTCGGATGAAAAACGATGACTCCGGACCAGTCGAACGATCCCAAAATGGCCAATATGGACGAAATTTTAACATTTAATCTTTTGACTCTAAATGACTGTTGGATGTGAATTATGACTTTGTCAACTAAAATAAGTATGTTTAAAGTCATTTCTGTGCCTGAAACGCGTCAAAATTGAAGCTTTTGAGTAAGCAAAACTCTGTAAAAATGGCAATTTTGGTCACTGTGAGGGTTTAAAAAGTGGTTATTCAACATGAGGCACGATCGATTGACATTTTGAATCATTTTTGGTACAGTCCAAAAAATCAATTTTCGGATGAAAAACGATGACTCCGGACCTGTCGAACGATCCCAAAATGGTCAATATGGATGAAATTTTAACATTTAATCTTTTGACTCTAAATGACTGTTGGATGTGAATTATGACTTTGTCAACTAAAATAAGTGTGTTTAAAGTCATTTCTGTGCCTGAAACGGGTCAAAATTGAAGCTTTTGAGTAAGCAAAACTCTGTAAAAATGGCAATTTTGGTCACTGCGAGGGTTTAAAAAGTGGTTATTCAACATGAGGCACGATCCAATTGACATTTTGAATCATTTTTGGTACAGTCCAAAAAATCAATTTTCGGATGAAAAACAATGACTCCGGACCTGTCGAACGATCCCAAAATGGTCAATATGGATGAAATTTGAACATTTAATCTTTTGACTCTAAATGACTGTTGGATGTGAATTCTGACTTTGTCAACTAAAATAAGTGTGTTTAAAGTTATTTCTGTGCCTGAAACGCGTCAAAATTGAAGCTTTTGAGTAAGCAAAACTCTGTAAAAATAGCAATTTTGGTCACTGTGAGGGTTTAAAAAGTGGTTATTCAACATGAGGCACGATCCAATTGACATTTTGAATCATTTTTGGTACAGTCGAAAAAATCAATTTTCGGATGAAAAACGATGACTCCGGACCTGTCGAACGATCCCAAAATGGTTAATATGGATGAAATTTTAACATTTGATCTTTTGACTCTAAATGACTGTTGGATGTGAATTATGACTTTGTCAACTAAAATAAGTGTGTTTAAAGTCATTTCTGTGCCTGAAACGGGTCAAAATTGAAGCTTTTGAGTAAGCAAAACTCTGTAAAAATGGCAATTTTGGTCACTGTGAGGGTTTAAAAAGTGGTTATTCAACATGAGGCACGATCCAATTGACATTTTGAATCATTTTTGGTACAGTCCAAAAAATCAATTTTCGGATGAAAAACGATGACTCCGGACCTGTCGAACAATCCCAAAATGGTCAATATGGATGAAATTTTAACATTTAATCTTTTGACTCTAAATGACTGTTGGATGTGAATTATGACTTTGTCAACTAAAATAAGTGTGTTTAAAGTCATTTCTGTGCCTGAAACGGGTCAAAATTGAAGCTTTTGAGTAAGCAAAACTCTGTAAAAATGGCAATTTTGGTCACTGTGAGGGTTTAAAAAGTGGTTATTCAACATGAGGCACGATCCAATTGACATTTTGAATCATTTTTGGTACAGTCCAAAAAATCAATTTTCAGATGAAAAACGATGACTCCAGACCTGTCGAACGATCCCAAAATGGTCAATATGGATGAAATTTTAACATTTAATCTTTTGACTCTAAATGACTGTTGGATGTGAATTATGACTTTGTCAACTAAAATAAGTGTGTTTAAAGTCATTTCTGTGCCTGAAACGGGTCAAAATTGAAGCTTTTGAGTAAGCAAAACTCTGTAAAAATGGCAATTTTGGTCACTGTGAGGGTTTAAAAAGTCGTTATTCAACATGAGGCACGATCCAATTGACATTTTGAATCATTTTTGGTACAGTCCAAAAAATTAATTTTCGGATGAAAAACGATGACTCCGGACCTGTCGAACGATCCCAAAATGGTCAATATGGATGAAATTTTAACATTTAATCTTTTGACTCTAAATGACTGTTGGATGTGAATTATGACTTTGTCAACTAAAATAAGTGTGTTTAAAGTTATTTCTGTGCCTGAAACGGGTCAAAATTGAAGCTTTTGAGTAAGCAAAACTCTGTAAAAATGGCAATTTTGGTCACTGTGAGGGTTTAAAAAGTGGTTATTCAACATGAGGCACGATCCAATTGACATTTTGAATCATTTTTGGTACAGTCCAAAAAATCAATTTTCGGATGAAAAACGATGACTCCGGACCTGTCGAACGATCCCAAAATGGTCAATATGGATGAAATTTTAACAATAAATCTTTTGACTCTAAATTACTGTTGGATGTGAATTATGACTTTGTCAACTAAAATAAGTGTGTTTAAAGTTATTTCTGTGCCTGAAACGGGTCAAAATTGAAGATTTTGAGTAAGCAAAACTCTGTAAAAATAGCAATTTTGGTCACTGTGAGGGTTTAAAAAGTGGTTATTCAACATGAGGCACGATCCAATTGACATTTTGAATCATTTTTGGTACAGTCCAAAAAATCAATTTTCGGATGAAAAACGATGACTCCGGACCTGTCGAACGATCCCAAAATGGTCAATATGGATGAAATTTTAACATTTAATCTTTTGACTCTAAATGACTGTTGGATGTGAATTATGACTTTGTCAACTAAAAAAGTGTGTTTGAAGTCATTTCTGTGCCTGAAACGGGTCAAAATTGAAGCGTTTGAGTAAGAAAAACTCTGTAAAAATGGCAATTTTGGTCACTGTGAGGGTTTAAAAAGTGGTTATTCAACATGAGGCACGATCCAATTGACATTTTGAATCATTTTTGGTACAGTCCAAAAAATAAATTTTCGGATGAAAAACGATGAATCCGGACCTGTCGAACAATCCCAAAATGGTCAATATGGATGAAATTTTAACATTTAATCTTTTGACTCTAAATGACTGTTGGATGTAAATTATGACTTTGTCAACTAAAATAAGTGTGTTTAAAGTCATTTCTGTGCCTGAAACAGGTCAAAATTGAAGCTTTTGAGTAAGCAAAACTCTGTAAAAATTGGCAATTTTGGTCACTGTGAGGGTTTAAAAAATGGTTATTCAACATGAGGCACAATCCAATTGACATTTTGAATCATTTTTGGTACAGTCCAAAAAATCAATTTTCGGATGAAAAACGATGACTCCGGACCTGTCGAACGATCCCAAAATGGTCAATATGGATGAAATTTTAACATTTAATCTTTTGACTCTAAATGACTGTTGGATGTGAATTATGACTTTATCAACTAAAATAAGTGTGTTTAAAGTCATATCTGTGCCTGAAACAGGTCAAAATTGAAGCTTTTGAGTAGCAAAACTCTGTAAAAATGGCAATTTTGGTCACTGTGAGGGTTTAAAAAGTGGTTATTCAACATGAGGCACGATCCAATTGACATTTTGAATCATTTTTGGTACAGTCCAAAAAATCAATTTTCGGATGAAAAACGATGACTCCGGACCAGTCGAACGATCCCAAAATGGTCAATATGGACGAAATTTTAACATTTAATCTTTTGACTCTAAATGACTGTTGGATGTGAATTATGACTTTGTCAACTAAAATAAGTGTGTTTAAAGTCATTTCTGTGCCTGAAACGCGTCAAAATTGAAGCTTTTGAGTAAGCAAAACTCTGTAAAAATGGCAATTTTGGTCACTGTGAGGGTTTAAAAAGTGGTTATTCAACATGAGGCACGATCAATTGACATTTTGAATCATTTTTGGTACAGTCCAAAAAATCAATTTTCGGATGAAAAACGATGACTCCGGACCTGTCGAACGATCCCAAAATGGTCAATATGGATGAAATTTTAACATTTAATCTTTTGACTCTAAATGACTGTTGGATGTGAATTATGACTTTGTCAACTAAAATAAGTGTGTTTAAAGTCATTTCTGTGCCTGAAACGGGTCAAAATTGAAGCTTTTGAGTAAGCAAAACTCTGTAAAAATGGCAATTTTGGTCACTGCGAGGGTTTAAAAAGTGGTTATTCAACATGAGGCACGATCCAATTGACATTTTGAATCATTTTTGGTACAGTCCAAAAAATCAATTTTCGGATGAAAAACAATGACTCCGGACCTGTCGAACGATCCCAAAATGGTCAATATGGATGAAATTTGAACATTTAATCTTTTGACTCTAAATGACTGTTGGATGTGAATTCTGACTTTGTCAACTAAAATAAGTGTGTTTAAAGTTATTTCTGTGCCTGAAACGCGTCAAAATTGAAGCTTTTGAGTAAGCAAAACTCTGTAAAAATAGCAATTTTGGTCACTGTGAGGGTTTAAAAAGTGGTTATTCAACATGAGGCACGATCCAATTGACATTTTGAATCATTTTTGGTACAGTCGAAAAAATCAATTTTCGGATGAAAAACGATGACTCCGGACCTGTCGAACGATCCCAAAATGGTTAATATGGATGAAATTTTAACATTTGATCTTTTGACTCTAAATGACTGTTGGATGTGAATTATGACTTTGTCAACTAAAATAAATGTGTTTAAAGTCATTTCTGTGCCTGAAACGGGTCAAAATTGAAGCTTTTGAGTAAGCAAAACTCTGTAAAAATGGCAATTTTGGTCACTGTGAGGGTTTAAAAAGTGGTTATTCAACATGAGGCACGATCCAATTGACATTTTGAATCATTTTTGGTACAGTCCAAAAAATCAATTTTCGGATGAAAAACGATGACTCCGGACCTGTCGAACAATCCCAAAATGGTCAATATGGATGAAATTTTAACATTTAATCTTTTGACTCTAAATGACTGTTGGATGTGAATTATGACTTTGTCAACTAAAATAAGTGTGTTTAAAGTCATTTCTGTGCCTGAAACGGGTCAAAATTGAAGCTTTTGAGTAAGCAAAACTCTGTAAAAATGGCAATTTTGGTCACTGTGAGGGTTTAAAAAGTGGTTATTCAACATGAGGCACGATCCAATTGACATTTTGAATCATTTTTGGTACAGTCCAAAAAATCAATTTTCAGATGAAAAACGATGACTCCAGACCTGTCGAACGATCCCAAAATGGTCAATATGGATGAAATTTTAACATTTAATCTTTTGACTCTAAATGACTGTTGGATGTGAATTATGACTTTGTCAACTAAAATAAGTGTGTTTAAAGTCATTTCTGTGCCTGAAACGTGTCAAAATTGAAGCTTTTGAGTAAGCAAAACTCTGTAAAAATGGCAATTTTGGTCACTGTGAGGGTTTAAAAAGTCGTTATTCAACATGAGGCACGATCCAATTGACATTTTGAATCATTTTTGGTACAGTCCAAAAAATTAATTTTCGGATGAAAAACGATGACTCCGGACCTGTCGAACGATCCCAAAATGGTCAATATGGATGAAATTTTAACATTTAATCTTTTGACTCTAAATGACTGTTGGATGTGAATTATGACTTTGTCAACTAAAATAAGTGTGTTTAAAGTTATTTCTGTGCCTGAAACGGGTCAAAATTGAAGCTTTTGAGTAAGCAAAACTCTGTAAAAATGGCAATTTTGGTCACTGTGAGGGTTTAAAAAGTGGTTATTCAACATGAGGCACGATCCAATTGACATTTTGAATCATTTTTGGTACAGTCCAAAAAATCAATTTTCGGATGAAAAACGATGACTCCGGACCTGTCAAACGATCCCAAAATGGTCAATATGGATGAAATTTTAACATGTAATCTTTTGACTCTAAATGACTGTTGGATGTGAATTATGACTTTGTCAACTAAAATAAGTGTGTTTAAAGTCATATCTGTGCCTGAAACGGGTCAAAATTGAAGCTTTTGAGTAAGCAAAACTCTGTAAAAATGGCAATTTTGGTCACTGTGAGGGTTTAAAAAGTGGTTATTCAACATGAGGCACGATCCAATTGACATTTTGAATCATTTTTGGTACAGTCCAAAAAATCAATTTTCGGATGAAAAACGATGACTCCGGACCTGTCGAACGATCCCAAAATGGTCAATATGGATGAAATTTTAACAATAAATCTTTTGACTCTAAATTACTGTTGGATGTGAATTATGACTTTGTCAACTAAAATAAGTGTGTTTAAAGTTATTTCTGTGCTTGAAACGGGTCAAAATTGAAGATTTTGAGTAAGCAAAACTCTGTAAAAATAGCAATTTTGGTCACTGTGAGGGTTTAAAAAGTGGTTATTCAACATGAGGCACGATCCAATTGACATTTTGAATCATTTTTGGTACAGTCCAAAAAATCAATTTTCGGATGAAAAACGATGACTCCGGACCAGTCGAACGATCCCAAAATGGTCAATATGGACAAAATTTTAACATTTAATCTTTTGACTCTAAATGACTGTTGGATGTGAATTATGACTTTGTCAACTAAAATAAGTGTGTTTAAAGTCATTTCTGTGCCTGAAACGGGTCAAAATTGAAGCTTTTGAGTAAGCAAAACTCTGTAAAAATGGCAATTTTGGTCACTGTGAGGGTTTAATAAGTGGTTATTCAACATGAGGCACGATCCAATTGACATTTTGAATCATTTTTGGTACAGTCCAAAAAATCAATTTTCGGATGAAAAACGATGACTCCGGACCAGTCGAACGATCCCAAAATGGTCAATATGGACAAAATTTTAACATTTAATCTTTTGACTCTAAATGACTGTTGGATGTGAATTATGACTTTGTCAACTAAAATAAGTGTGTTTAAAGTCATTTCTGTGCCTGAAACGGGTCAAAATTGAAGCTTTTGAGTAAGCAAAACTCTGTAAAAATGGCAATTTTGGTCACTGTGAGGGTTTAAAAAGTGGTTATTCAACATGAGGCACGATCCAATTGACATTTTGAATCATTTTTGGTACAGTCCAAAAAATCAATTTTCGGATGAAAAACGATGACTCCGGACCTGTCGAACGATCCCAAAATGGTCAATATGGATGAAATTTTAACATTTAATCTTTTGACTCTAAATGACTGTTGGATGTGAATTATGACTTTGTCAACTAAAATAAGTGTGTTTGAAGTCATTTCTGTGCCTGAAACGGGTCAAAATTGAAGCTTTTGAGTAAGCAAAACTCTGTAAAAATGGCAATTTTGGTCACTGTGAGGGTTTAAAAAGTGGTTATTCAACATGAGGCACGATCCAATTGACATTTTGAATCATTTTTGGTACAGTCCAAAAAATCAATTTTCGGATGAAAAACGATGACTCCGGATCTGTCGAACAATCCCAAAATGGTCAATATGGATGAAATTTTAACATTTAATCTTTTGACTCTAAATGACGGTTGGATGTGAATTATGACGTTGTCAACTAAAATAAGTGTGTTTAAAGTCATTTCTGTGCCTGAAACGGGTCAAAATTGAAGCTTTTGAGTAAGCAAAACTATGTACAAAATGGCAATTTTGGTTACTGTGAGGGTTTAAAAAGTGGTTATTCAACATGAGGCACGATCCAATTGCCATTTTGAATCATTTTTGGTACAGTCCAAAAAATCAATTTTCGGATGAAAAACGATGACTCCGGACCTGTCGAACGATCCCAAAATGGTCAATATGGATGAAATTTTAACATTTAATCTTTTGACTCTGAATGACTGTTGGATGTGAATTCTGACTTTGTCAACTAAAATAAGTGTGTTTAAAGTTATTTCTGTGCCTGAAACGGGTCAAAATTGAAGCTTTTGAGTAAGCAAAACTCTGTAAAAATAGCAATTTTGGTCACTGTGAGGGTTTAAAAAGTGGTTATTCAACATGAGGCACGATCCAATTGACATTTTGAATCATTTTTGGTACAGTCCAAAAAATCAATTTTCGGATGAAAAATGATGACTCCGGACCTGTCGAACGATCCCAAAATGGTTAATATGGATGAAATTTTAACATTTGATCTTTTGACTCTAAATGACTGTTGGATGTGAATTATGACTTTATCAACTAAAATAAGTGTGTTTAAAGTCATTTCTGTGCCTGAAACAGGTCAAAATTGAAGCTTTTGAGTTAGCAAAACTCTGTAAAAATGGCAATTTTGGTCACTGTGAGGGTTTAAAAAGTGGTTATTCAACATGAGGCACGATCCAATTGACATTTTGAATCATTTTTGGTACAGTCCAAAAAATCAATTTTCGGATGAAAAACGATGACTCCGGACCAGTCGAACGATCCCAAAATGGTCAATATGGACAAAATTTTAACATTTAATCTTTTGACTCTAAATGACTGTTGGATGTGAATTATGACTTTGTCAACTAAAATAAGTGTGTTTAAAGTCATTTCTGTGCCTGAAACGGGTCAAAATTGAAGCTTTTGAGTAAGCAAAACTCTGTAAAAATGGCAATTTTGGTCACTGTGAGGGTTTAAAAAGTGGTTATTCAACATGAGGCACGATCCAATTGACATTTTGAATCATTTTTGGTACAGTCCAAAAAATCAATTTTCGGATGAAAAACGATGACTCCGGACCTGTCGAACGATCCCAAAATGGTCAATATGGATGAAATTTTAACATTTAATCTTTTGACTCTAAATGACTGTTGGATGTGAATTATGACTTTGTCAACTAAAATAAGTGTGTTTGAAGTCATTTCTGTGCCTGAAACGGGTCAAAATTGAAGCGTTTGAGTAAGAAAAACTCTGTAAAAATTGGCAATTTTGGTCACTGTGAGGGTTTAAAAAATGGTTATTCAACATGAGGCACAATCCAATTGACATTTTGAATCATTTTTGGTACAGTCCAAAAAATCAATTTTCGGATGAAAAACGATGACTCCGGACCTGTCGAACGATCCCAAAATGGTCAATATGGATGAAATTTTAACATTTAATCTTTTGACTCTAAATGACTGTTGGATGTGAATTATGACTTTATCAACTAAAATAAGTGTGTTTAAAGTCATATCTGTGCCTGAAACAGGTCAAAATTGAAGCTTTTGAGTAGCAAAACTCTGTAAAAATGGCAATTTTGGTCACTGTGAGGGTTTAAAAAGTGGTTATTCAACATGAGGCACGATCCAATTGACATTTTGAATCATTTTTGGTACAGTCCAAAAAATCAATTTTCGGATGAAAAACGATGACTCCGGACCTGTCGAACGATCCCAAAATGGTCAATATAGATGAAATTTTAACATTTAATCTTTTGACTCTAAATGACTGTTGGATGTGAATTATGACTTTGTCAACTAAAATAAGTGTGTTTAAAGTCATTTCTGTGCCTGAAACGGGTCAAAATTGAAGCTTTTGAGTAAGCAAAACTCTGTAAAAATGGCAATTTTGGTCACTGCGAGGGTTTAAAAAGTGGTTATTCAACATGAGGCACGATCCAATTGACATTTTGAATCATTTTTGGTACAGTCCAAAAAATCAATTTTCGGATGAAAAACGATGACTCCGGACCTGTCGAACGATCCCAAAATGGTCAATATGGATGAAATTTTAACATTTAATCTTTTGACTCTAAATGACTGTTGGATGTGAATTATGACTTTGTCAACTAAAATAAGTGTGTTTGAAGTCATTTCTGTGCCTGAAACGGGTCAAAATTGAAGCTTTTGAGTAAGCAAAACTCTGTAAAAATGGCAATTTTGGTCACTGTGAGGGTTTAAAAAGTGGTTATTCAACATGAGGCACGATCCAATTGACATTTTGAATCATTTTTGGTACAGTCCAAAAAATCAATTTTCGGATGAAAAACGATGACTCCGGATCTGTCGAACAATCCCAAAATGGTCAATATGGATGAAATTTTAACATTTAATCTTTTGACTCTAAATGACGGTTGGATGTGAATTATGACGTTGTCAACTAAAATAAGTGTGTTTAAAGTCATTTCTGTGCCTGAAACGGGTCAAAATTGAAGCTTTTGAGTAAGCAAAACTATGTACAAAATGGCAATTTTGGTTACTGTGAGGGTTTAAAAAGTGGTTATTCAACATGAGGCACGATCCAATTGCCATTTTGAATCATTTTTGGTACAGTCCAAAAAATCAATTTTCGGATGAAAAACCATGACTCCGGACCTGTCGAACGATCCCAAAATGGTCAATATGGATGAAATTTTAACATTTAATCTTTTGACTCTGAATGACTGTTGGATGTGAATTCTGACTTTGTCAACTAAAATAAGTGTGTTTAAAGTCATTTCTGTGCCTGAAACGGGTCAAAATTGAAGCTTTTGAGTAAGCAAAACTCTGTAAAAATAGCAATTTTGGTCACTGTGAGGGTTTAAAAAGTGGTTATTCAACATGAGGCACGATCCAATTGACATTTTGAATCATTTTTGGTACAGTCCAAAAAATCAATTTTCGGATGAAAAATGATGACTCCGGACCTGTCGAACGATCCCAAAATGGTTAATATGGATGAAATTTTAACATTTGATCTTTTGACTCTAAATGACTGTTGGATGTGAATTATGACTTTATCAACTAAAATAAGTGTGTTTAAAGTCATTTCTGTGCCTGAAACAGGTCAAAATTGAAGCTTTTGAGTTAGCAAAACTCTGTAAAAATGGCAATTTTGGTCACTGTGAGGGTTTAAAAAGTGGTTATTCAACATGAGGCACGATCCAATTGACATTTTGAATCATTTTTGGTACAGTCCAAAAAATCAATTTTCGGATGAAAAACGATGACTCCGGACCAGTCGAACGATCCCAAAATGGTCAATATGGACAAAATTTTAACATTTAATCTTTTGACTCTAAATGACTGTTGGATGTGAATTATGACTTTGTCAACTAAAATAAGTGTGTTTAAAGTCATTTCTGTGCCTGAAACGGGTCAAAATTGAAGCTTTTGAGTAAGCAAAACTCTGTAAAAATGGCAATTTTGGTCACTGTGAGGGTTTAAAAAGTGGTTATTCAACATGAGGCACGATCCAATTGACATTTTGAATCATTTTTGGTACAGTCCAAAAAATCAATTTTCGGATGAAAAACGATGACTCCGGACCTGTCGAACGATCCCAAAATGGTCAATATGGATGAAATTTTAACATTTAATCTTTTGACTCTAAATGACTGTTGGATGTGAATTATGACTTTGTCAACTAAAATAAGTGTGTTTGAAGTCATTTCTGTGCCTGAAACGGGTCAAAATTGAAGCGTTTGAGTAAGAAAAACTCTGTAAAAATTGGCAATTTTGGTCACTGTGAGGGTTTAAAAAATGGTTATTCAACATGAGGCACAATCCAATTGACATTTTGAATCATTTTTGGTACAGTCCAAAAAATCAATTTTCGGATGAAAAACGATGACTCCGGACCTGTCGAACGATCCCAAAATGGTCAATATGGATGAAATTTTAACATTTAATCTTTTGACTCTAAATGACTGTTGGATGTGAATTATGACTTTATCAACTAAAATAAGTGTGTTTAAAGTCATATCTGTGCCTGAAACAGGTCAAAATTGAAGCTTTTGAGTAGCAAAACTCTGTAAAAATGGCAATTTTGGTCACTGTGAGGGTTTAAAAAGTGGTTATTCAACATGAGGCACGATCCAATTGACATTTTGAATCATTTTTGGTACAGTCCAAAAAATCAATTTTCGGATGAAAAACGATGACTCCGGACCAGTCGAACGATCCCAAAATGGTCAATATGGACGAAATTTTAACATTTAATCTTTTGACTCTAAATGACTGTTGGATGTGAATTATGACTTTGTCAACTAAAATAAGTGTGTTTAAAGTCATTTCTGTGCCTGAAACGCGTCAAAATTGAAGCTTTTGAGTAAGCAAAACTCTGTAAAAATGGCAATTTTGGTCACTGTGAGGGTTTAAAAAGTGGTTATTCAACATGAGGCACGATCCAATTGACATTTTGAATCATTTTTGGTACAGTCCAAAAAATCAATTTTCGGATGAAAAACGATGACTCCGGACCTGTCGAACGATCCCAAAATGGTCAATATAGATGAAATTTTAACATTTAATCTTTTGACTCTAAATGACTGTTGGATGTGAATTATGACTTTGTCAACTAAAATAAGTGTGTTTAAAGTCATTTCTGTGCCTGAAACGGGTCAAAATTGAAGCTTTTGAGTAAGCAAAACTCTGTAAAAATGGCAATTTTGGTCACTGCGAGGGTTTAAAAAGTGGTTATTCAACATGAGGCACGATCCAATTGACATTTTGAATCATTTTTGGTACAGTCCAAAAAATCAATTTTCGGATGAAAAACAATGACTCCGGACCTGTCGAACGATCCCAAAATGGTCAATATGGAAGAAATTTTAACATTTAATCTTTTGACTCTAAATGACTGTTGGATGTGAATTATGACTTTGTCAACTAAAATAAGTGTGTTTAAAGTCATTTCTGTGCCTGAAACGGGTCAAAATTGAAGCTTTTGAGTAAGCAAAACTCTGTAAAAATGGCAATTTTGGTCACTGTGAGGGTTTAAAAAGTGGTTATTCAACATGAGGCACGATCCAATTGACATTTTGAATCATTTTTGGTACAGTCCAAAAAATCAATTTTCGGATGAAAAACGATGACTCCGGACCTGTCGAACGATCCCAAAATGGTCAATATGGATGAAATTTTAACATTTAATCTTTTGACTCTAAATGACTGTTGGATGTGAATTATGACTTTGTCAACTAAAATAAGTGTGTTTGAAGTCATTTCTGTGCCTGAAACGGGTCAAAATTGAAGCTTTTGAGTAAGCAAAACTCTGTAAAAATTGCAATTTTGGTCACTGTGAGGGTTTAAAAAGTGGTTATTCAACATGAGGCACGATCCAATTGACATTTTGAATCATTTTTGGTACAGTCCAAAAAATCAATTTTCAGATGAAAAACGATGACTCCGGACCAGTCGAACGATCCCAAAATGGTCAATATGGACGAAATTTTAACATTTAATCTTTTGACTCTAAATGACTGTTGGATGTGAATTATGACTTTGTCAACTAAAATAAGTGTGTTTAAAGTCATTTCTGTGCCTGAAACGGGTCAAAATTGAAGCTTTTGAGTAAGCAAAACTCTGTCAAAATGGCAATTTTGGTCACTGTGAGGGTTTAAAAAGTGGTTATTCAACATGAGGCACGATCCAATTGCCATTTTGAATCATTTTTGGTACAGTCCAAAAAATCAATTTTCGGATGAAAAACGATGACTCCGGACCTGTCGAACGATCCCAAAATGGTCAATATGGATGAAATTTTAACATTTAATCTTTTGACTCTAAATGACTGTTGGATGTGATTTATGACTTTGTCAACTAAAATAAGTGTGTTTGAAGTCATTTCTGTGCCTGAAACGGGTCAAAATTGAAGCTTTTGAGTAAGCAAAACTCTGTAAAAATTGCAATTTTGGTCACTGTGAGGGTTTAAAAAGTGGTTATTCAACATGAGGCACGATCCAATTGACATTTTGAATCATTTTCGGTACAGTCCAAAAAATCAATTTTCAGGTGAAAAACGATGACTCCGGATCTGTCGAACAATCCCAAAATGGTCAATATGGACGAAATTTTAACATTTAATCTTTTGACTCTAAATGACTGTTGGATGTGAATTATGACTTTGTCAACTAAAATAAGTGTGTTTAAAGTCATTTCTGTGCCTGAAACGGGTCAAAATTGAAGCTTTTGAGTAAGCAAAACTCTGTAAAAATGGCAATTTTGGTCACTGCGAGGGTTTAAAAAGTGGTTATTCAACATGAGGCACGATCCAATTGACATTTTGAATCATTTTTGGTACAGTCCAAAAAATCAATTTTCGGATGAAAAACAATGACTCCGGACCTGTCGAACGATCCCAAAATGGTCAATATGGATGAAATTTGAACATTTAATCTTTTGACTCTAAATGACTGTTGGATGTGAATTCTGACTTTGTCAACTAAAATAAGTGTGTTTAAAGTTATTTCTGTGCCTGAAACGCGTCAAAATTGAAGCTTTTGAGTAAGCAAAACTCTGTAAAAATAGCAATTTTGGTCACTGTGAGGGTTTAAAAAGTGGTTATTCAACATGAGGCACGATCCAATTGACATTTTGAATCATTTTTGGTACAGTCGAAAAAATCAATTTTCGGATGAAAAACGATGACTCCGGACCTGTCGAACGATCCCAAAATGGTTAATATGGATGAAATTTTAACATTTGATCTTTTGACTCTAAATGACTGTTGGATGTGAATTATGACTTTGTCAACTAAAATAAGTGTGTTTAAAGTCATTTCTGTGCCTGAAACGGGTCAAAATTGAAGCTTTTGAGTAAGCAAAACTCTGTAAAAATGGCAATTTTGGTCACTGTGAGGGTTTAAAAAGTGGTTATTCAACATGAGGCACGATCCAATTGACATTTTGAATCATTTTTGGTACAGTCCAAAAAATCAATTTTCGGATGAAAAACGATGACTCCGGACCTGTCGAACAATCCCAAAATGGTCAATATGGATGAAATTTTAACATTTAATCTTTTGACTCTAAATGACTGTTGGATGTGAATTATGACTTTGTCAACTAAAATAAGTGTGTTTAAAGTCATTTCTGTGCCTGAAACGGGTCAAAATTGAAGCTTTTGAGTAAGCAAAACTCTGTAAAAATGGCAATTTTGGTCACTGTGAGGGTTTAAAAAGTGGTTATTCAACATGAGGCACGATCCAATTGACATTTTGAATCATTTTTGGTACAGTCCAAAAAATCAATTTTCAGATGAAAAACGATGACTCCAGACCTGTCGAACGATCCCAAAATGGTCAATATGGATGAAATTTTAACATTTAATCTTTTGACTCTAAATGACTGTTGGATGTGAATTATGACTTTGTCAACTAAAATAAGTGTGTTTAAAGTCATTTCTGTGCCTGAAACGGGTCAAAATTGAAGCTTTTGAGTAAGCAAAACTCTGTAAAAATGGCAATTTTGGTCACTGTGAGGGTTTAAAAAGTCGTTATTCAACATGAGGCACGATCCAATTGACATTTTGAATCATTTTTGGTACAGTCCAAAAAATTAATTTTCGGATGAAAAACGATGACTCCGGACCTGTCGAACGATCCCAAAATGGTCAATATGGATGAAATTTTAACATTTAATCTTTTGACTCTAAATGACTGTTGGATGTGAATTATGACTTTGTCAACTAAAATAAGTGTGTTTAAAGTTATTTCTGTGCCTGAAACGGGTCAAAATTGAAGCTTTTGAGTAAGCAAAACTCTGTAAAAATGGCAATTTTGGTCACTGTGAGGGTTTAAAAAGTGGTTATTCAACATGAGGCACGATCCAATTGACATTTTGAATCATTTTTGGTACAGTCCAAAAAATCAATTTTCGGATGAAAAACGATGACTCCGGACCTGTCGAACGATCCCAAAATGGTCAATATGGATGAAATTTTAACAATAAATCTTTTGACTCTAAATTACTGTTGGATGTGAATTATGACTTTGTCAACTAAAATAAGTGTGTTTAAAGTTATTTCTGTGCCTGAAACGGGTCAAAATTGAAGATTTTGAGTAAGCAAAACTCTGTAAAAATAGCAATTTTGGTCACTGTGAGGGTTTAAAAAGTGGTTATTCAACATGAGGCACGATCCAATTGACATTTTGAATCATTTTTGGTACAGTCCAAAAAATCAATTTTCGGATGAAAAACGATGACTCCGGACCTGTCGAACGATCCCAAAATGGTCAATATGGATGAAATTTTAACATTTAATCTTTTGACTCTAAATGACTGTTGGATGTGAATTATGACTTTGTCAACTAAAAAAGTGTGTTTGAAGTCATTTCTGTGCCTGAAACGGGTCAAAATTGAAGCGTTTGAGTAAGAAAAACTCTGTAAAAATGGCAATTTTGGTCACTGTGAGGGTTTAAAAAGTGGTTATTCAACATGAGGCACGATCCAATTGACATTTTGAATCATTTTTGGTACAGTCCAAAAAATAAATTTTCGGATGAAAAACGATGAATCCGGACCTGTCGAACAATCCCAAAATGGTCAATATGGATGAAATTTTAACATTTAATCTTTTGACTCTAAATGACTGTTGGATGTAAATTATGACTTTGTCAACTAAAATAAGTGTGTTTAAAGTCATTTCTGTGCCTGAAACAGGTCAAAATTGAAGCTTTTGAGTAAGCAAAACTCTGTAAAAATTGGCAATTTTGGTCACTGTGAGGGTTTAAAAAATGGTTATTCAACATGAGGCACAATCCAATTGACATTTTGAATCATTTTTGGTACAGTCCAAAAAATCAATTTTCGGATGAAAAACGATGACTCCGGACCTGTCGAACGATCCCAAAATGGTCAATATGGATGAAATTTTAACATTTAATCTTTTGACTCTAAATGACTGTTGGATGTGAATTATGACTTTATCAACTAAAATAAGTGTGTTTAAAGTCATATCTGTGCCTGAAACAGGTCAAAATTGAAGCTTTTGAGTAGCAAAACTCTGTAAAAATGGCAATTTTGGTCACTGTGAGGGTTTAAAAAGTGGTTATTCAACATGAGGCACGATCCAATTGACATTTTGAATCATTTTTGGTACAGTCCAAAAAATCAATTTTCGGATGAAAAACGATGACTCCGGACCAGTCGAACGATCCCAAAATGGTCAATATGGACGAAATTTTAACATTTAATCTTTTGACTCTAAATGACTGTTGGATGTGAATTATGACTTTGTCAACTAAAATAAGTGTGTTTAAAGTCATTTCTGTGCCTGAAACGCGTCAAAATTGAAGCTTTTGAGTAAGCAAAACTCTGTAAAAATGGCAATTTTGGTCACTGTGAGGGTTTAAAAAGTGGTTATTCAACATGAGGCACGATCAATTGACATTTTGAATCATTTTTGGTACAGTCCAAAAAATCAATTTTCGGATGAAAAACGATGACTCCGGACCTGTCGAACGATCCCAAAATGGTCAATATGGATGAAATTTTAACATTTAATCTTTTGACTCTAAATGACTGTTGGATGTGAATTATGACTTTGTCAACTAAAATAAGTGTGTTTAAAGTCATTTCTGTGCCTGAAACGGGTCAAAATTGAAGCTTTTGAGTAAGCAAAACTCTGTAAAAATGGCAATTTTGGTCACTGCGAGGGTTTAAAAAGTGGTTATTCAACATGAGGCACGATCCAATTGACATTTTGAATCATTTTTGGTACAGTCCAAAAAATCAATTTTCGGATGAAAAACAATGACTCCGGACCTGTCGAACGATCCCAAAATGGTCAATATGGATGAAATTTGAACATTTAATCTTTTGACTCTAAATGACTGTTGGATGTGAATTCTGACTTTGTCAACTAAAATAAGTGTGTTTAAAGTTATTTCTGTGCCTGAAACGCGTCAAAATTGAAGCTTTTGAGTAAGCAAAACTCTGTAAAAATAGCAATTTTGGTCACTGTGAGGGTTTAAAAAGTGGTTATTCAACATGAGGCACGATCCAATTGACATTTTGAATCATTTTTGGTACAGTCGAAAAAATCAATTTTCGGATGAAAAACGATGACTCCGGACCTGTCGAACGATCCCAAAATGGTTAATATGGATGAAATTTTAACATTTGATCTTTTGACTCTAAATGACTGTTGGATGTGAATTATGACTTTGTCAACTAAAATAAATGTGTTTAAAGTCATTTCTGTGCCTGAAACGGGTCAAAATTGAAGCTTTTGAGTAAGCAAAACTCTGTAAAAATGGCAATTTTGGTCACTGTGAGGGTTTAAAAAGTGGTTATTCAACATGAGGCACGATCCAATTGACATTTTGAATCATTTTTGGTACAGTCCAAAAAATCAATTTTCGGATGAAAAACGATGACTCCGGACCTGTCGAACAATCCCAAAATGGTCAATATGGATGAAATTTTAACATTTAATCTTTTGACTCTAAATGACTGTTGGATGTGAATTATGACTTTGTCAACTAAAATAAGTGTGTTTAAAGTCATTTCTGTGCCTGAAACGGGTCAAAATTGAAGCTTTTGAGTAAGCAAAACTCTGTAAAAATGGCAATTTTGGTCACTGTGAGGGTTTAAAAAGTGGTTATTCAACATGAGGCACGATCCAATTGACATTTTGAATCATTTTTGGTACAGTCCAAAAAATCAATTTTCAGATGAAAAACGATGACTCCAGACCTGTCGAACGATCCCAAAATGGTCAATATGGATGAAATTTTAACATTTAATCTTTTGACTCTAAATGACTGTTGGATGTGAATTATGACTTTGTCAACTAAAATAAGTGTGTTTAAAGTCATTTCTGTGCCTGAAACGTGTCAAAATTGAAGCTTTTGAGTAAGCAAAACTCTGTAAAAATGGCAATTTTGGTCACTGTGAGGGTTTAAAAAGTCGTTATTCAACATGAGGCACGATCCAATTGACATTTTGAATCATTTTTGGTACAGTCCAAAAAATTAATTTTCGGATGAAAAACGATGACTCCGGACCTGTCGAACGATCCCAAAATGGTCAATATGGATGAAATTTTAACATTTAATCTTTTGACTCTAAATGACTGTTGGATGTGAATTATGACTTTGTCAACTAAAATAAGTGTGTTTAAAGTTATTTCTGTGCCTGAAACGGGTCAAAATTGAAGCTTTTGAGTAAGCAAAACTCTGTAAAAATGGCAATTTTGGTCACTGTGAGGGTTTAAAAAGTGGTTATTCAACATGAGGCACGATCCAATTGACATTTTGAATCATTTTTGGTACAGTCCAAAAAATCAATTTTCGGATGAAAAACGATGACTCCGGACCTGTCAAACGATCCCAAAATGGTCAATATGGATGAAATTTTAACATGTAATCTTTTGACTCTAAATGACTGTTGGATGTGAATTATGACTTTGTCAACTAAAATAAGTGTGTTTAAAGTCATATCTGTGCCTGAAACGGGTCAAAATTGAAGCTTTTGAGTAAGCAAAACTCTGTAAAAATGGCAATTTTGGTCACTGTGAGGGTTTAAAAAGTGGTTATTCAACATGAGGCACGATCCAATTGACATTTTGAATCATTTTTGGTACAGTCCAAAAAATCAATTTTCGGATGAAAAACGATGACTCCGGACCTGTCGAACGATCCCAAAATGGTCAATATGGATGAAATTTTAACAATAAATCTTTTGACTCTAAATTACTGTTGGATGTGAATTATGACTTTGTCAACTAAAATAAGTGTGTTTAAAGTTATTTCTGTGCTTGAAACGGGTCAAAATTGAAGATTTTGAGTAAGCAAAACTCTGTAAAAATAGCAATTTTGGTCACTGTGAGGGTTTAAAAAGTGGTTATTCAACATGAGGCACGATCCAATTGACATTTTGAATCATTTTTGGTACAGTCCAAAAAATCAATTTTCGGATGAAAAACGATGACTCCGGACCAGTCGAACGATCCCAAAATGGTCAATATGGACAAAATTTTAACATTTAATCTTTTGACTCTAAATGACTGTTGGATGTGAATTATGACTTTGTCAACTAAAATAAGTGTGTTTAAAGTCATTTCTGTGCCTGAAACGGGTCAAAATTGAAGCTTTTGAGTAAGCAAAACTCTGTAAAAATGGCAATTTTGGTCACTGTGAGGGTTTAATAAGTGGTTATTCAACATGAGGCACGATCCAATTGACATTTTGAATCATTTTTGGTACAGTCCAAAAAATCAATTTTCGGATGAAAAACGATGACTCCGGACCAGTCGAACGATCCCAAAATGGTCAATATGGACAAAATTTTAACATTTAATCTTTTGACTCTAAATGACTGTTGGATGTGAATTATGACTTTGTCAACTAAAATAAGTGTGTTTAAAGTCATTTC
Source organism: Lissotriton vulgaris (assembly GCF_964263255.1). Taxonomy (NCBI): domain Eukaryota; kingdom Metazoa; phylum Chordata; class Amphibia; order Caudata; family Salamandridae; genus Lissotriton; species Lissotriton vulgaris. The sequence continues at coordinate 845,647 of NW_028241576.1, forward strand.
TGTGCCTGAAACGGGTCAAAATTGAAGCTTTTGAGTAAGCAAAACTCTGTAAAAATGGCAATTTTGGTCACTGTGAGGGTTTAAAAAGTGGTTATTCAACATGAGGCACGATCCAATTGACATTTTGAATCATTTTTGGTACAGTCCAAAAAATCAATTTTCGGATGAAAAACGATGACTCCGGACCTGTCGAACGATCCCAAAATGGTCAATATGGATGAAATTTTAACATTTAATCTTTTGACTCTAAATGACTGTTGGATGTGAATTATGACTTTGTCAACTAAAATAAGTGTGTTTGAAGTCATTTCTGTGCCTGAAACGGGTCAAAATTGAAGCTTTTGAGTAAGCAAAACTCTGTAAAAATGGCAATTTTGGTCACTGTGAGGGTTTAAAAAGTGGTTATTCAACATGAGGCACGATCCAATTGACATTTTGAATCATTTTTGGTACAGTCCAAAAAATCAATTTTCGGATGAAAAACGATGACTCCGGATCTGTCGAACAATCCCAAAATGGTCAATATGGATGAAATTTTAACATTTAATCTTTTGACTCTAAATGACGGTTGGATGTGAATTATGACGTTGTCAACTAAAATAAGTGTGTTTAAAGTCATTTCTGTGCCTGAAACGGGTCAAAATTGAAGCTTTTGAGTAAGCAAAACTATGTACAAAATGGCAATTTTGGTTACTGTGAGGGTTTAAAAAGTGGTTATTCAACATGAGGCACGATCCAATTGCCATTTTGAATCATTTTTGGTACAGTCCAAAAAATCAATTTTCGGATGAAAAACGATGACTCCGGACCTGTCGAACGATCCCAAAATGGTCAATATGGATGAAATTTTAACATTTAATCTTTTGACTCTGAATGACTGTTGGATGTGAATTCTGACTTTGTCAACTAAAATAAGTGTGTTTAAAGTTATTTCTGTGCCTGAAACGGGTCAAAATTGAAGCTTTTGAGTAAGCAAAACTCTGTAAAAATAGCAATTTTGGTCACTGTGAGGGTTTAAAAAGTGGTTATTCAACATGAGGCACGATCCAATTGACATTTTGAATCATTTTTGGTACAGTCCAAAAAATCAATTTTCGGATGAAAAATGATGACTCCGGACCTGTCGAACGATCCCAAAATGGTTAATATGGATGAAATTTTAACATTTGATCTTTTGACTCTAAATGACTGTTGGATGTGAATTATGACTTTATCAACTAAAATAAGTGTGTTTAAAGTCATTTCTGTGCCTGAAACAGGTCAAAATTGAAGCTTTTGAGTTAGCAAAACTCTGTAAAAATGGCAATTTTGGTCACTGTGAGGGTTTAAAAAGTGGTTATTCAACATGAGGCACGATCCAATTGACATTTTGAATCATTTTTGGTACAGTCCAAAAAATCAATTTTCGGATGAAAAACGATGACTCCGGACCAGTCGAACGATCCCAAAATGGTCAATATGGACAAAATTTTAACATTTAATCTTTTGACTCTAAATGACTGTTGGATGTGAATTATGACTTTGTCAACTAAAATAAGTGTGTTTAAAGTCATTTCTGTGCCTGAAACGGGTCAAAATTGAAGCTTTTGAGTAAGCAAAACTCTGTAAAAATGGCAATTTTGGTCACTGTGAGGGTTTAAAAAGTGGTTATTCAACATGAGGCACGATCCAATTGACATTTTGAATCATTTTTGGTACAGTCCAAAAAATCAATTTTCGGATGAAAAACGATGACTCCGGACCTGTCGAACGATCCCAAAATGGTCAATATGGATGAAATTTTAACATTTAATCTTTTGACTCTAAATGACTGTTGGATGTGAATTATGACTTTGTCAACTAAAATAAGTGTGTTTGAAGTCATTTCTGTGCCTGAAACGGGTCAAAATTGAAGCGTTTGAGTAAGAAAAACTCTGTAAAAATTGGCAATTTTGGTCACTGTGAGGGTTTAAAAAATGGTTATTCAACATGAGGCACAATCCAATTGACATTTTGAATCATTTTTGGTACAGTCCAAAAAATCAATTTTCGGATGAAAAACGATGACTCCGGACCTGTCGAACGATCCCAAAATGGTCAATATGGATGAAATTTTAACATTTAATCTTTTGACTCTAAATGACTGTTGGATGTGAATTATGACTTTATCAACTAAAATAAGTGTGTTTAAAGTCATATCTGTGCCTGAAACAGGTCAAAATTGAAGCTTTTGAGTAGCAAAACTCTGTAAAAATGGCAATTTTGGTCACTGTGAGGGTTTAAAAAGTGGTTATTCAACATGAGGCACGATCCAATTGACATTTTGAATCATTTTTGGTACAGTCCAAAAAATCAATTTTCGGATGAAAAACGATGACTCCGGACCTGTCGAACGATCCCAAAATGGTCAATATAGATGAAATTTTAACATTTAATCTTTTGACTCTAAATGACTGTTGGATGTGAATTATGACTTTGTCAACTAAAATAAGTGTGTTTAAAGTCATTTCTGTGCCTGAAACGGGTCAAAATTGAAGCTTTTGAGTAAGCAAAACTCTGTAAAAATGGCAATTTTGGTCACTGCGAGGGTTTAAAAAGTGGTTATTCAACATGAGGCACGATCCAATTGACATTTTGAATCATTTTTGGTACAGTCCAAAAAATCAATTTTCGGATGAAAAACGATGACTCCGGACCTGTCGAACGATCCCAAAATGGTCAATATGGATGAAATTTTAACATTTAATCTTTTGACTCTAAATGACTGTTGGATGTGAATTATGACTTTGTCAACTAAAATAAGTGTGTTTGAAGTCATTTCTGTGCCTGAAACGGGTCAAAATTGAAGCTTTTGAGTAAGCAAAACTCTGTAAAAATGGCAATTTTGGTCACTGTGAGGGTTTAAAAAGTGGTTATTCAACATGAGGCACGATCCAATTGACATTTTGAATCATTTTTGGTACAGTCCAAAAAATCAATTTTCGGATGAAAAACGATGACTCCGGATCTGTCGAACAATCCCAAAATGGTCAATATGGATGAAATTTTAACATTTAATCTTTTGACTCTAAATGACGGTTGGATGTGAATTATGACGTTGTCAACTAAAATAAGTGTGTTTAAAGTCATTTCTGTGCCTGAAACGGGTCAAAATTGAAGCTTTTGAGTAAGCAAAACTATGTACAAAATGGCAATTTTGGTTACTGTGAGGGTTTAAAAAGTGGTTATTCAACATGAGGCACGATCCAATTGCCATTTTGAATCATTTTTGGTACAGTCCAAAAAATCAATTTTCGGATGAAAAACCATGACTCCGGACCTGTCGAACGATCCCAAAATGGTCAATATGGATGAAATTTTAACATTTAATCTTTTGACTCTGAATGACTGTTGGATGTGAATTCTGACTTTGTCAACTAAAATAAGTGTGTTTAAAGTCATTTCTGTGCCTGAAACGGGTCAAAATTGAAGCTTTTGAGTAAGCAAAACTCTGTAAAAATAGCAATTTTGGTCACTGTGAGGGTTTAAAAAGTGGTTATTCAACATGAGGCACGATCCAATTGACATTTTGAATCATTTTTGGTACAGTCCAAAAAATCAATTTTCGGATGAAAAATGATGACTCCGGACCTGTCGAACGATCCCAAAATGGTTAATATGGATGAAATTTTAACATTTGATCTTTTGACTCTAAATGACTGTTGGATGTGAATTATGACTTTATCAACTAAAATAAGTGTGTTTAAAGTCATTTCTGTGCCTGAAACAGGTCAAAATTGAAGCTTTTGAGTTAGCAAAACTCTGTAAAAATGGCAATTTTGGTCACTGTGAGGGTTTAAAAAGTGGTTATTCAACATGAGGCACGATCCAATTGACATTTTGAATCATTTTTGGTACAGTCCAAAAAATCAATTTTCGGATGAAAAACGATGACTCCGGACCAGTCGAACGATCCCAAAATGGTCAATATGGACAAAATTTTAACATTTAATCTTTTGACTCTAAATGACTGTTGGATGTGAATTATGACTTTGTTAACTAAAATAAGTGTGTTTAAAGTCATTTCTGTGCCTGAAACGGGTCAAAATTGAAGCTTTTGAGTAAGCAAAACTCTGTAAAAATGGCAATTTTGGTCACTGTGAGGGTTTAAAAAGTGGTTATTCAACATGAGGCACGATCCAATTGACATTTTGAATCATTTTTGGTACAGTCCAAAAAATCAATTTTCGGATGAAAAACGATGACTCCGGACCTGTCGAACGATCCCAAAATGGTCAATATGGATGAAATTTTAACATTTAATCTTTTGACTCTAAATGACTGTTGGATGTGAATTATGACTTTGTCAACTAAAATAAGTGTGTTTGAAGTCATTTCTGTGCCTGAAACGGGTCAAAATTGAAGCGTTTGAGTAAGAAAAACTCTGTAAAAATTGGCAATTTTGGTCACTGTGAGGGTTTAAAAAATGGTTATTCAACATGAGGCACAATCCAATTGACATTTTGAATCATTTTTGGTACAGTCCAAAAAATCAATTTTCGGATGAAAAACGATGACTCCGGACCTGTCGAACGATCCCAAAATGGTCAATATGGATGAAATTTTAACATTTAATCTTTTGACTCTAAATGACTGTTGGATGTGAATTATGACTTTATCAACTAAAATAAGTGTGTTTAAAGTCATATCTGTGCCTGAAACAGGTCAAAATTGAAGCTTTTGAGTAGCAAAACTCTGTAAAAATGGCAATTTTGGTCACTGTGAGGGTTTAAAAAGTGGTTATTCAACATGAGGCACGATCCAATTGACATTTTGAATCATTTTTGGTACAGTCCAAAAAATCAATTTTCGGATGAAAAACGATGACTCCGGACCAGTCGAACGATCCCAAAATGGTCAATATGGACGAAATTTTAACATTTAATCTTTTGACTCTAAATGACTGTTGGATGTGAATTATGACTTTGTCAACTAAAATAAGTGTGTTTAAAGTCATTTCTGTGCCTGAAACGCGTCAAAATTGAAGCTTTTGAGTAAGCAAAACTCTGTAAAAATGGCAATTTTGGTCACTGTGAGGGTTTAAAAAGTGGTTATTCAACATGAGGCACGATCCAATTGACATTTTGAATCATTTTTGGTACAGTCCAAAAAATCAATTTTCGGATGAAAAACGATGACTCCGGACCTGTCGAACGATCCCAAAATGGTCAATATAGATGAAATTTTAACATTTAATCTTTTGACTCTAAATGACTGTTGGATGTGAATTATGACTTTGTCAACTAAAATAAGTGTGTTTAAAGTCATTTCTGTGCCTGAAACGGGTCAAAATTGAAGCTTTTGAGTAAGCAAAACTCTGTAAAAATGGCAATTTTGGTCACTGCGAGGGTTTAAAAAGTGGTTATTCAACATGAGGCACGATCCAATTGACATTTTGAATCATTTTTGGTACAGTCCAAAAAATCAATTTTCGGATGAAAAACAATGACTCCGGACCTGTCGAACGATCCCAAAATGGTCAATATGGAAGAAATTTTAACATTTAATCTTTTGACTCTAAATGACTGTTGGATGTGAATTATGACTTTGTCAACTAAAATAAGTGTGTTTAAAGTCATTTCTGTGCCTGAAACGGGTCAAAATTGAAGCTTTTGAGTAAGCAAAACTCTGTAAAAATGGCAATTTTGGTCACTGTGAGGGTTTAAAAAGTGGTTATTCAACATGAGGCACGATCCAATTGACATTTTGAATCATTTTTGGTACAGTCCAAAAAATCAATTTTCGGATGAAAAACGATGACTCCGGACCTGTCGAACGATCCCAAAATGGTCAATATGGATGAAATTTTAACATTTAATCTTTTGACTCTAAATGACTGTTGGATGTGAATTATGACTTTGTCAACTAAAATAAGTGTGTTTGAAGTCATTTCTGTGCCTGAAACGGGTCAAAATTGAAGCTTTTGAGTAAGCAAAACTCTGTAAAAATTGCAATTTTGGTCACTGTGAGGGTTTAAAAAGTGGTTATTCAACATGAGGCACGATCCAATTGACATTTTGAATCATTTTTGGTACAGTCCAAAAAATCAATTTTCAGATGAAAAACGATGACTCCGGACCAGTCGAACGATCCCAAAATGGTCAATATGGACGAAATTTTAACATTTAATCTTTTGACTCTAAATGACTGTTGGATGTGAATTATGACTTTGTCAACTAAAATAAGTGTGTTTAAAGTCATTTCTGTGCCTGAAACGGGTCAAAATTGAAGCTTTTGAGTAAGCAAAACTCTGTCAAAATGGCAATTTTGGTCACTGTGAGGGTTTAAAAAGTGGTTATTCAACATGAGGCACGATCCAATTGCCATTTTGAATCATTTTTGGTACAGTCCAAAAAATCAATTTTCGGATGAAAAACGATGACTCCGGACCTGTCGAACGATCCCAAAATGGTCAATATGGATGAAATTTTAACATTTAATCTTTTGACTCTAAATGACTGTTGGATGTGATTTATGACTTTGTCAACTAAAATAAGTGTGTTTGAAGTCATTTCTGTGCCTGAAACGGGTCAAAATTGAAGCTTTTGAGTAAGCAAAACTCTGTAAAAATTGCAATTTTGGTCACTGTGAGGGTTTAAAAAGTGGTTATTCAACATGAGGCACGATCCAATTGACATTTTGAATCATTTTCGGTACAGTCCAAAAAATCAATTTTCAGGTGAAAAACGATGACTCCGGATCTGTCGAACAATCCCAAAATGGTCAATATGGACGAAATTTTAACATTTAATCTTTTGACTCTAAATGACTGTTGGATGTGAATTATGAGTTTGTCAACTAAAATAAGTGTGTTTAAAGTTATTTCTGTGCCTGAAACGCGTCAAAATTGAAGCTTTTGAGTGAGCAAAACTATGTACAAAATGGCAATTTTGGTCACTGTGAGGGTTTAAAAAGTGGTTATTCAACATGAGGCACGATCCAATTGACATTTTGAATCATTTTTGGTACAGTCCAAAAAATCAATTTTCGGATGAAAAACGATGACTCCGGACCTGTCGAACGATCCCAAAATGGTCAATATGGATGAAATTTTAACATTTAATCTTTTGACTCTGAATGACTGTTGGATGTGAATTCTGACTTTGTCAACTAAAATAAGTGTGTTTAAAGTCATTTCTGTGCCTGAAACGGGTCAAAATTGAAGCTTTTGAGTAAGCAAAACTCTGTAAAAATAGCAATTTTGGTCACTGTGAGGGTTTAAAAAGTGGTTATTCAACATGAGGCACGATCCAATTGACATTTTGAATCATTTTTGGTACAGTCCAAAAAATCAATTTTCGGATGAAAAATGATGACTCCGGACCTGTCGAACGATCCCAAAATGGTTAATATGGATGAAATTTTAACATTTGATCTTTTGACTCTAAATGACTGTTGGATGTGAATTATGACTTTATCAACTAAAATAAGTGTGTTTAAAGTCATTTCTGTGCCTGAAACAGGTCAAAATTGAAGCTTTTGAGTTAGCAAAACTCTGTAAAAATGGCAATTTTGGTCACTGTGAGGGTTTAAAAAGTGGTTATTCAACATGAGGCACGATCCAATTGACATTTTGAATCATTTTTGGTACAGTCCAAAAAATCAATTTTCGGATGAAAAACGATGACTCCGGACCAGTCGAACGATCCCAAAATGGTCAATATGGACAAAATTTTAACATTTAATCTTTTGACTCTAAATGACTGTTGGATGTGAATTATGACTTTGTCAACTAAAATAAGTGTGTTTAAAGTCATTTCTGTGCCTGAAACGGGTCAAAATTGAAGCTTTTGAGTAAGCAAAACTCTGTAAAAATGGCAATTTTGGTCACTGTGAGGGTTTAAAAAGTGGTTATTCAACATGAGGCACGATCCAATTGACATTTTGAATCATTTTTGGTACAGTCCAAAAAATCAATTTTCGGATGAAAAACGATGACTCCGGACCTGTCGAACGATCCCAAAATGGTCAATATGGATGAAATTTTAACATTTAATCTTTTGACTCTAAATGACTGTTGGATGTGAATTATGACTTTGTCAACTAAAATAAGTGTGTTTGAAGTCATTTCTGTGCCTGAAACGGGTCAAAATTGAAGCGTTTGAGTAAGAAAAACTCTGTAAAAATTGGCAATTTTGGTCACTGTGAGGGTTTAAAAAATGGTTATTCAACATGAGGCACAATCCAATTGACATTTTGAATCATTTTTGGTACAGTCCAAAAAATCAATTTTCGGATGAAAAACGATGACTCCGGACCTGTCGAACGATCCCAAAATGGTCAATATGGATGAAATTTTAACATTTAATCTTTTGACTCTAAATGACTGTTGGATGTGAATTATGACTTTATCAACTAAAATAAGTGTGTTTAAAGTCATATCTGTGCCTGAAACAGGTCAAAATTGAAGCTTTTGAGTAGCAAAACTCTGTAAAAATGGCAATTTTGGTCACTGTGAGGGTTTAAAAAGTGGTTATTCAACATGAGGCACGATCCAATTGACATTTTGAATCATTTTTGGTACAGTCCAAAAAATCAATTTTCGGATGAAAAACGATGACTCCGGACCAGTCGAACGATCCCAAAATGGTCAATATGGACGAAATTTTAACATTTAATCTTTTGACTCTAAATGACTGTTGGATGTGAATTATGACTTTGTCAACTAAAATAAGTGTGTTTAAAGTCATTTCTGTGCCTGAAACGCGTCAAAATTGAAGCTTTTGAGTAAGCAAAACTCTGTAAAAATGGCAATTTTGGTCACTGTGAGGGTTTAAAAAGTGGTTATTCAACATGAGGCACGATCCAATTGACATTTTGAATCATTTTTGGTACAGTCCAAAAAATCAATTTTCGGATGAAAAACGATGACTCCGGACCTGTCGAACGATCCCAAAATGGTCAATATAGATGAAATTTTAACATTTAATCTTTTGACTCTAAATGACTGTTGGATGTGAATTATGACTTTGTCAACTAAAATAAGTGTGTTTAAAGTCATTTCTGTGCCTGAAACGGGTCAAAATTGAAGCTTTTGAGTAAGCAAAACTCTGTAAAAATGGCAATTTTGGTCACTGCGAGGGTTTAAAAAGTGGTTATTCAACATGAGGCACGATCCAATTGACATTTTGAATCATTTTTGGTACAGTCCAAAAAATCAATTTTCGGATGAAAAACAATGACTCCGGACCTGTCGAACGATCCCAAAATGGTCAATATGGAAGAAATTTTAACATTTAATCTTTTGACTCTAAATGACTGTTGGATGTGAATTATGACTTTGTCAACTAAAATAAGTGTGTTTAAAGTCATTTCTGTGCCTGAAACGGGTCAAAATTGAAGCTTTTGAGTAAGCAAAACTCTGTAAAAATGGCAATTTTGGTCACTGTGAGGGTTTAAAAAGTGGTTATTCAACATGAGGCACGATCCAATTGACATTTTGAATCATTTTTGGTACAGTCCAAAAAATCAATTTTCGGATGAAAAACGATGACTCCGGACCTGTCGAACGATCCCAAAATGGTCAATATGGATGAAATTTTAACATTTAATCTTTTGACTCTAAATGACTGTTGGATGTGAATTATGACTTTGTCAACTAAAATAAGTGTGTTTGAAGTCATTTCTGTGCCTGAAACGGGTCAAAATTGAAGCTTTTGAGTAAGCAAAACTCTGTAAAAATTGCAATTTTGGTCACTGTGAGGGTTTAAAAAGTGGTTATTCAACATGAGGCACGATCCAATTGACATTTTGAATCATTTTTGGTACAGTCCAAAAAATCAATTTTCAGATGAAAAACGATGACTCCGGACCAGTCGAACGATCCCAAAATGGTCAATATGGACGAAATTTTAACATTTAATCTTTTGACTCTAAATGACTGTTGGATGTGAATTATGACTTTGTCAACTAAAATAAGTGTGTTTAAAGTCATTTCTGTGCCTGAAACGGGTCAAAATTGAAGCTTTTGAGTAAGCAAAACTCTGTAAAAATGGCAATTTTGGTCACTGTGAGGGTTTAAAAAGTGGTTATTCAACATGAGGCACGATCCAATTGCCATTTTGAATCATTTTTGGTACAGTCCAAAAAATCAATTTTCGGATGAAAAACGATGACTCCGGACCTGTCGAACGATCCCAAAATGGTCAATATGGATGAAATTTTAACATTTAATCTTTTGACTCTAAATGACTGTTGGATGTGATTTATGACTTTGTCAACTAAAATAAGTGTGTTTGAAGTCATTTCTGTGCCTGAAACGGGTCAAAATTGAAGCTTTTGAGTAAGCAAAACTCTGTAAAAATTGCAATTTTGGTCACTGTGAGGGTTTAAAAAGTGGTTATTCAACATGAGGCACGATCCAATTGACATTTTGAATCATTTTCGGTACAGTCCAAAAAATCAATTTTCAGGTGAAAAACGATGACTCCGGATCTGTCGAACAATCCCAAAATGGTCAATATGGACGAAATTTTAACATTTAATCTTTTGACTCTAAATGACTGTTGGATGTGAATTATGAGTTTGTCAACTAAAATAAGTGTGTTTAAAGTTATTTCTGTGCCTGAAACGCGTCAAAATTGAAGCTTTTGAGTGAGCAAAACTATGTACAAAATGGCAATTTTGGTCACTGTGAGGGTTTAAAAAGTGGTTATTCAACATGAGGCACGATCCAATTGACATTTTGAATCATTTTTGGTACAGTCGAAAAAATCAATTTTCGGATGAAAAACGATGACTCCGGACCTGTCGAACGATCCCAAAATGGTCAATATGGATGAAATTTTAACATTTAATCTTTTGACTCTAAATGACTGTTGGATGTGAATTCTGACTTTGTCAACTAAAATAAGTGTGTTTAAAGTTATTTCTGTGCCTGAAACGGGTCAAAATTGAAGCTTTTGAGTAAGCAAAACTCTGTAAAAATGGCAATTTTGGTCACTGTGAGGGTTTAAAAAGTGGTTATTCAACATGAGGCACGATCCAATTGACATTTTGAATCATTTTTGGTACAGTCCAAAAAATCAATTTTCGGATGAAAAACAATGACTCCGGACCTGTTGAACAATCCCAAAATGGTCAATATGGATGAAATTTTAACATTTAATCTTTTGATTCTAAATGACTGTTGGATGTGAATTATGACTTTGTCAACTACAATAAGTGTGTTTGAAGTCATTTCTGTGCCTAAAACGGGTCAAAATTGAAGCTTTTGAGTAAGCAAAACTCTGTAAAAATGGCAATTTTGGTCACTGTGAGGGTTTAAAAAGTGGTTATTCAACATGAGGCACGATCCAATTGACATTTTGAATCATTTTTGGTACAGTCCAAAAAATCAATTTTCGGATGAAAAACGATGACTCCGGATCTGTCGAACAATCCCAAAATGGTCAATATGGATGAAATTTTAACATTTAATCTTTTGACTCTAAATGACTGTTGGATGTGAATTATGACTTTGTCAACTAAAATAAGTGTGTTTAAAGTCATTTCTGTGCCTGAAACGGGTCAAAATTGAAGCTTTTGAGTAAGCAAATCTATGTACAAAATGGCAATTTTGGTTACTGTGAGGCTTTAAAAAGTGGTTATTCAACATGAGGCACGATCCAATTGCCATTTTGAATCATTTTTGGTACAGTCCAAAAAATCAATTTTCGGATGAAAAACGATGACTCCGCACCTGTCGAACGATCCCAAAATGGTCAATATGGATGAAATTTTAACATTTAATCTTTTGACTCTAAATGACTGTTGGGTGTGAATTATGACTTTGTCAACTAAAATAAGTGTGTTTGAAGTCATTTCTGTGCCTGAAACGGGTCAAAATTGAAGCTTTTGAGTAAGCAAAACTCTGTAAAAATGGCAATTTTGGTCACTGTGAGGGTTTAAAAAGTGGTTATTCAACATGAGGCACGATCCAATTGACATTTTGAATCATTTTTGGTACAGTCCAAAAAATCAATTTTCGGATGAAAAACGATGACTCTGGACCTGTCAAACAATCCCAAAATGGCCAATATGGATGAAATTTTAACATTTAATCTTTTGACTCTAAATGACTGTTGGACGTGAATTATGACTTTGTCAACTAAAATAAGTGTGTTTAAAGTCATTTCTGTGCCTGAAACAGGTAAAAATTGAAGCTTTTGAGTAAGCAAAACTCTGTAAAAATGGCAATTTTGGTCACTGTGAGGGTTTAAAAAGTGGTTATTCAACATGAGGCACGATCCAATTGACATTTTGAATCATTTTTGGTACAGTCCAAAAAATCAATTTTCGGATGAAAAACGATGACTCCGGACCTGTCGAACGATCCCAAAATGGTCAATATGGATGAAATTTTAACAATAAATCTTTTGACTCTAAATTACTGTTGGATGTGAATTATGACTTTGTCAACTAAAATAAGTGTGTTTAAAGTTATTTCTGTGCCTGAAACGGGTCAAAATTGAAGATTTTGAGTAAGCAAAACTCTGTAAAAATAGCAATTTTGGTCACTGTGAGGGTTTAAAAAGTGGTTATTCAACATGAGGCACGATCCAATTGTCATTTTGAATCATTTTTGGTACAGTCCAAAAAATCAATTTTCGGATGAAAAACGATGACTCCGGACCAGTCGAACGATCCCAAAATGGTCAATATGGACAAAATTTTAACATTTAATCTTTTGACTCTAAATGACTGTTGGATGTGAATTATGACTTTGTCAACTAAAATAAGTGTGTTTAAAGTCATTTCTGTGCCTGAAACGGGTCAAAATTGAAGCTTTTGAGTAAGCAAAACTCTGTAAAAATGGCAATTTTGGTCACTGTGAGGGTTTAATAAGTGGTTATTCAACATGAGGCACGATCCAATTGACATTTTGAATCATTTTTGGTACAGTCCAAAAAATCAATTTTCGGATGAAAAACGATGACTCCGGACCAGTCGAACGATCCCAAAATGGTCAATATGGACAAAATTTTAACATTTAATCTTTTGACTCTAAATGACTGTTGGATGTGAATTATGACTTTGTCAACTAAAATAAGTGTGTTTAAAGTCATTTCTGTGCCTGAAACGGGTCAAAATTGAAGCTTTTGAGTAAGCAAAACTCTGTAAATATGGCAATTTTGGTCACTGTGAGGGTTTAAAAAGTGGTTATTCAACATGAGGCACGATCCAATTGCCATTTTGAATCATTTTTGGTACAGTCCAAAAAATCAATTTTCGGATGAAAAACGATGACTCCGGACCTGTCGAACGATCCCAAAATGGTCAATATGGATGAAATTTTAACATTTAATCTTTTGACTCTAAATGACTGTTGGATGTGATTTATGACTTTGTCAACTAAAATAAGTGTGTTTGAAGTCATTTCTGTGCCTGAAACGGGTCAAAATTGAAGCTTTTGAGTAAGCAAAACTCTGTAAAAATTGCAATTTTGGTCACTGTGAGGGTTTAAAAAGTGGTTATTCAACATGAGGCACGATCCAATTGACATTTTGAATCATTTTCGGTACAGTCCAAAAAATCAATTTTCAGGTGAAAAACGATGACTCCGGATCTGTCGAACAATCCCAAAATGGTCAATATGGACGAAATTTTAACATTTAATCTTTTGACTCTAAATGACTGTTGGATGTGAATTATGAGTTTGTCAACTAAAATAAGTGTGTTTAAAGTTATTTCTGTGCCTGAAACGCGTCAAAATTGAAGCTTTTGAGTGAGCAAAACTATGTACAAAATGGCAATTTTGGTCACTGTGAGGGTTTAAAAAGTGGTTATTCAACATGAGGCACGATCCAATTGACATTTTGAATCATTTTTGGTACAGTCGAAAAAATCAATTTTCGGATGAAAAACGATGACTCCGGACCTGTCGAACGATCCCAAAATGGTCAATATGGATGAAATTTTAACATTTAATCTTTTGACTCTAAATGACTGTTGGATGTGAATTCTGACTTTGTCAACTAAAATAAGTGTGTTTAAAGTTATTTCTGTGCCTGAAACGGGTCAAAATTGAAGCTTTTGAGTAAGCAAAACTCTGTAAAAATGGCAATTTTGGTCACTGTGAGGGTTTAAAAAGTGGTTATTCAACATGAGGCACGATCCAATTGACATTTTGAATCATTTTTGGTACAGTCCAAAAAATCAATTTTCGGATGAAAAACAATGACTCCGGACCTGTTGAACAATCCCAAAATGGTCAATATGGATGAAATTTTAACATTTAATCTTTTGATTCTAAATGACTGTTGGATGTGAATTATGACTTTGTCAACTACAATAAGTGTGTTTGAAGTCATTTCTGTGCCTAAAACGGGTCAAAATTGAAGCTTTTGAGTAAGCAAAACTCTGTAAAAATGGCAATTTTGGTCACTGTGAGGGTTTAAAAAGTGGTTATTCAACATGAGGCACGATCCAATTGACATTTTGAATCATTTTTGGTACAGTCCAAAAAATCAATTTTCGGATGAAAAACGATGACTCCGGATCTGTCGAACAATCCCAAAATGGTCAATATGGATGAAATTTTAACATTTAATCTTTTGACTCTAAATGACTGTTGGATGTGAATTATGACTTTGTCAACTAAAATAAGTGTGTTTAAAGTCATTTCTGTGCCTGAAACGGGTCAAAATTGAAGCTTTTGAGTAAGCAAATCTATGTACAAAATGGCAATTTTGGTTACTGTGAGGCTTTAAAAAGTGGTTATTCAACATGAGGCACGATCCAATTGCCATTTTGAATCATTTTTGGTACAGTCCAAAAAATCAATTTTCGGATGAAAAACGATGACTCCGCACCTGTCGAACGATCCCAAAATGGTCAATATGGATGAAATTTTAACATTTAATCTTTTGACTCTAAATGACTGTTGGGTGTGAATTATGACTTTGTCAACTAAAATAAGTGTGTTTGAAGTCATTTCTGTGCCTGAAACGGGTCAAAATTGAAGCTTTTGAGTAAGCAAAACTCTGTAAAAATGGCAATTTTGGTCACTGTGAGGGTTTAAAAAGTGGTTATTCAACATGAGGCACGATCCAATTGACATTTTGAATCATTTTTGGTACAGTCCAAAAAATCAATTTTCGGATGAAAAACGATGACTCTGGACCTGTCAAACAATCCCAAAATGGCCAATATGGATGAAATTTTAACATTTAATCTTTTGACTCTAAATGACTGTTGGACGTGAATTATGACTTTGTCAACTAAAATAAGTGTGTTTAAAGTCATTTCTGTGCCTGAAACAGGTAAAAATTGAAGCTTTTGAGTAAGCAAAACTCTGTAAAAATGGCAATTTTGGTCACTGTGAGGGTTTAAAAAGTGGTTATTCAACATGAGGCACGATCCAATTGACATTTTGAATCATTTTTGGTACAGTCCAAAAAATCAATTTTCGGATGAAAAACGATGACTCCGGACCTGTCGAACGATCCCAAAATGGTCAATATGGATGAAATTTTAACAATAAATCTTTTGACTCTAAATTACTGTTGGATGTGAATTATGACTTTGTCAACTAAAATAAGTGTGTTTAAAGTTATTTCTGTGCCTGAAACGGGTCAAAATTGAAGATTTTGAGTAAGCAAAACTCTGTAAAAATAGCAATTTTGGTCACTGTGAGGGTTTAAAAAGTGGTTATTCAACATGAGGCACGATCCAATTGTCATTTTGAATCATTTTTGGTACAGTCCAAAAAATCAATTTTCGGATGAAAAACGATGACTCCGGACCAGTCGAACGATCCCAAAATGGTCAATATGGACAAAATTTTAACATTTAATCTTTTGACTCTAAATGACTGTTGGATGTGAATTATGACTTTGTCAACTAAAATAAGTGTGTTTAAAGTCATTTCTGTGCCTGAAACGGGTCAAAATTGAAGCTTTTGAGTAAGCAAAACTCTGTAAAAATGGCAATTTTGGTCACTGTGAGGGTTTAATAAGTGGTTATTCAACATGAGGCACGATCCAATTGACATTTTGAATCATTTTTGGTACAGTCCAAAAAATCAATTTTCGGATGAAAAACGATGACTCCGGACCAGTCGAACGATCCCAAAATGGTCAATATGGACAAAATTTTAACATTTAATCTTTTGACTCTAAATGACTGTTGGATGTGAATTATGACTTTGTCAACTAAAATAAGTGTGTTTAAAGTCATTTCTGTGCCTGAAACGGGTCAAAATTGAAGCTTTTGAGTAAGCAAAACTCTGTAAATATGGCAATTTTGGTCACTGTGAGGGTTTAAAAAGTGGTTATTCAACATGAGGCACGATCCAATTGACATTTTGAATCATTTTTGGTACAGTCCAAAAAATCAATTTTCGGATGAAAAACGATGACTCCGGACCTGTCGAACGATCCCAAAATGGTCAATATGGATGAAATTTTAACATTTAATCTTTTGACTCTAAATGACTGTTGGATGTGAATTATGACTTTGTCAACTAAAATAAGTGTGTTTGAAGTCATTTCTGTGCCTGAAACGGGTCAAAATTGAAGCTTTTGAGTAAGCAAAACTCTGTAAAAATGGCAATTTTGGTCACTGTGAGGGTTTAAAAAGTGGTTATTCAACATGAGGCACGATCCAATTGACATTTTGAATCATTTTTGGTACAGTCCAAAAAATCAATTTTCGGATGAAAAACGATGACTCCGGATCTGTCGAACAATCCCAAAATGGTCAATATGGATGAAATTTTAACATTTAATCTTTTGACTCTAAATGACGGTTGGATGTGAATTATGACGTTGTCAACTAAAATAAGTGTGTTTAAAGTCATTTCTGTGCCTGAAACGGGTCAAAATTGAAGCTTTTGAGTAAGCAAAACTATGTACAAAATGGCAATTTTGGTTACTGTGAGGGTTTAAAAAGTGGTTATTCAACATGAGGCACGATCCAATTGCCATTTTGAATCATTTTTGGTACAGTCCAAAAAATCAATTTTCGGATGAAAAACGATGACTCCGGACCTGTCGAACGATCCCAAAATGGTCAATATGGATGAAATTTTAACATTTAATCTTTTGACTCTGAATGACTGTTGGATGTGAATTCTGACTTTGTCAACTAAAATAAGTGTGTTTAAAGTTATTTCTGTGCCTGAAACGGGTCAAAATTGAAGCTTTTGAGTAAGCAAAACTCTGTAAAAATAGCAATTTTGGTCACTGTGAGGGTTTAAAAAGTGGTTATTCAACATGAGGCACGATCCAATTGACATTTTGAATCATTTTTGGTACAGTCCAAAAAATCAATTTTCGGATGAAAAATGATGACTCCGGACCTGTCGAACGATCCCAAAATGGTTAATATGGATGAAATTTTAACATTTGATCTTTTGACTCTAAATGACTGTTGGATGTGAATTATGACTTTATCAACTAAAATAAGTGTGTTTAAAGTCATTTCTGTGCCTGAAACAGGTCAAAATTGAAGCTTTTGAGTTAGCAAAACTCTGTAAAAATGGCAATTTTGGTCACTGTGAGGGTTTAAAAAGTGGTTATTCAACATGAGGCACGATCCAATTGACATTTTGAATCATTTTTGGTACAGTCCAAAAAATCAATTTTCGGATGAAAAACGATGACTCCGGACCAGTCGAACGATCCCAAAATGGTCAATATGGACAAAATTTTAACATTTAATCTTTTGACTCTAAATGACTGTTGGATGTGAATTATGACTTTGTCAACTAAAATAAGTGTGTTTAAAGTCATTTCTGTGCCTGAAACGGGTCAAAATTGAAGCTTTTGAGTAAGCAAAACTCTGTAAAAATGGCAATTTTGGTCACTGTGAGGGTTTAAAAAGTGGTTATTCAACATGAGGCACGATCCAATTGACATTTTGAATCATTTTTGGTACAGTCCAAAAAATCAATTTTCGGATGAAAAACGATGACTCCGGACCTGTCGAACGATCCCAAAATGGTCAATATGGATGAAATTTTAACATTTAATCTTTTGACTCTAAATGACTGTTGGATGTGAATTATGACTTTGTCAACTAAAATAAGTGTGTTTGAAGTCATTTCTGTGCCTGAAACGGGTCAAAATTGAAGCGTTTGAGTAAGAAAAACTCTGTAAAAATTGGCAATTTTGGTCACTGTGAGGGTTTAAAAAATGGTTATTCAACATGAGGCACAATCCAATTGACATTTTGAATCATTTTTGGTACAGTCCAAAAAATCAATTTTCGGATGAAAAACGATGACTCCGGACCTGTCGAACGATCCCAAAATGGTCAATATGGATGAAATTTTAACATTTAATCTTTTGACTCTAAATGACTGTTGGATGTGAATTATGACTTTATCAACTAAAATAAGTGTGTTTAAAGTCATATCTGTGCCTGAAACAGGTCAAAATTGAAGCTTTTGAGTAGCAAAACTCTGTAAAAATGGCAATTTTGGTCACTGTGAGGGTTTAAAAAGTGGTTATTCAACATGAGGCACGATCCAATTGACATTTTGAATCATTTTTGGTACAGTCCAAAAAATCAATTTTCGGATGAAAAACGATGACTCCGGACCTGTCGAACGATCCCAAAATGGTCAATATAGATGAAATTTTAACATTTAATCTTTTGACTCTAAATGACTGTTGGATGTGAATTATGACTTTGTCAACTAAAATAAGTGTGTTTAAAGTCATTTCTGTGCCTGAAACGGGTCAAAATTGAAGCTTTTGAGTAAGCAAAACTCTGTAAAAATGGCAATTTTGGTCACTGCGAGGGTTTAAAAAGTGGTTATTCAACATGAGGCACGATCCAATTGACATTTTGAATCATTTTTGGTACAGTCCAAAAAATCAATTTTCGGATGAAAAACGATGACTCCGGACCTGTCGAACGATCCCAAAATGGTCAATATAGATGAAATTTTAACATTTAATCTTTTGACTCTAAATGACTGTTGGATGTGAATTATGACTTTGTCAACTAAAATAAGTGTGTTTAAAGTCATTTCTGTGCCTGAAACGGGTCAAAATTGAAGCTTTTGAGTAAGCAAAACTCTGTAAAAATGGCAATTTTGGTCACTGCGAGGGTTTAAAAAGTGGTTATTCAACATGAGGCACGATCCAATTGACATTTTGAATCATTTTTGGTACAGTCCAAAAAATCAATTTTCGGATGAAAAACGATGACTCCGGACCTGTCGAACGATCCCAAAATGGTCAATATGGATGAAATTTTAACATTTAATCTTTTGACTCTAAATGACTGTTGGATGTGAATTATGACTTTGTCAACTAAAATAAGTGTGTTTGAAGTCATTTCTGTGCCTGAAACGGGTCAAAATTGAAGCTTTTGAGTAAGCAAAACTCTGTAAAAATGGCAATTTTGGTCACTGTGAGGGTTTAAAAAGTGGTTATTCAACATGAGGCACGATCCAATTGACATTTTGAATCATTTTTGGTACAGTCCAAAAAATCAATTTTCGGATGAAAAACGATGACTCCGGATCTGTCGAACAATCCCAAAATGGTCAATATGGATGAAATTTTAACATTTAATCTTTTGACTCTAAATGACGGTTGGATGTGAATTATGACGTTGTCAACTAAAATAAGTGTGTTTAAAGTCATTTCTGTGCCTGAAACGGGTCAAAATTGAAGCTTTTGAGTAAGCAAAACTATGTACAAAATGGCAATTTTGGTTACTGTGAGGGTTTAAAAAGTGGTTATTCAACATGAGGCACGATCCAATTGCCATTTTGAATCATTTTTGGTACAGTCCAAAAAATCAATTTTCGGATGAAAAACGATGACTCCGGACCTGTCGAACGATCCCAAAATGGTCAATATGGATGAAATTTTAACATTTAATCTTTTGACTCTGAATGACTGTTGGATGTGAATTCTGACTTTGTCAACTAAAATAAGTGTGTTTAAAGTCATTTCTGTGCCTGAAACGGGTCAAAATTGAAGCTTTTGAGTAAGCAAAACTCTGTAAAAATAGCAATTTTGGTCACTGTGAGGGTTTAAAAAGTGGTTATTCAACATGAGGCACGATCCAATTGACATTTTGAATCATTTTTGGTACAGTCCAAAAAATCAATTTTCGGATGAAAAATGATGACTCCGGACCTGTCGAACGATCCCAAAATGGTTAATATGGATGAAATTTTAACATTTGATCTTTTGACTCTAAATGACTGTTGGATGTGAATTATGACTTTATCAACTAAAATAAGTGTGTTTAAAGTCATTTCTGTGCCTGAAACAGGTCAAAATTGAAGCTTTTGAGTTAGCAAAACTCTGTAAAAATGGCAATTTTGGTCACTGTGAGGGTTTAAAAAGTGGTTATTCAACATGAGGCACGATCCAATTGACATTTTGAATCATTTTTGGTACAGTCCAAAAAATCAATTTTCGGATGAAAAACGATGACTCCGGACCAGTCGAACGATCCCAAAATGGTCAATATGGACAAAATTTTAACATTTAATCTTTTGACTCTAAATGACTGTTGGATGTGAATTATGACTTTGTCAACTAAAATAAGTGTGTTTAAAGTCATTTCTGTGCCTGAAACGGGTCAAAATTGAAGCTTTTGAGTAGCAAAACTCTGTAAAAATGGCAATTTTGGTCACTGTGAGGGTTTAAAAAGTGGTTATTCAACATGAGGCACGATCCAATTGACATTTTGAATCATTTTTGGTACAGTCCAAAAAATCAATTTTCGGATGAAAAACAATGACTCCGGACCTGTCGAACGATCCCAAAATGGTCAATATGGAAGAAATTTTAACATTTAATCTTTTGACTCTAAATGACTGTTGGATGTGAATTATGACTTTGTCAACTAAAATAAGTGTGTTTAAAGTCATTTCTGTGCCTGAAACGGGTCAAAATTGAAGCTTTTGAGTAAGCAAAACTCTGTAAAAATGGCAATTTTGGTCACTGTGAGGGTTTAAAAAGTGGTTATTCAACATGAGGCACGATCCAATTGACATTTTGAATCATTTTTGGTACAGTCCAAAAAATCAATTTTCGGATGAAAAACGATGACTCCGGACCTGTCGAACGATCCCAAAATGGTCAATATGGATGAAATTTTAACATTTAATCTTTTGACTCTAAATGACTGTTGGATGTGAATTATGACTTTGTCAACTAAAATAAGTGTGTTTGAAGTCATTTCTGTGCCTGAAACGGGTCAAAATTGAAGCTTTTGAGTAAGCAAAACTCTGTAAAAATTGCAATTTTGGTCACTGTGAGGGTTTAAAAAGTGGTTATTCAACATGAGGCACGATCCAATTGACATTTTGAATCATTTTTGGTACAGTCCAAAAAATCAATTTTCGGATGAAAAACGATGACTCCGGACCAGTCGAACGATCCCAAAATGGTCAATATGGACGAAATTTTAACATTTAATCTTTTGACTCTAAATGACTGTTGGATGTGAATTATGACTTTGTCAACTAAAATAAGTGTGTTTAAAGTCATTTCTGTGCCTGAAACGGGTCAAAATTGAAGCTTTTGAGTAAGCAAAACTCTGTAAAAATGGCAATTTTGGTCACTGTGAGGGTTTAAAAAGTGGTTATTCAACATGAGGCACGATCCAATTGCCATTTTGAATCATTTTTGGTACAGTCCAAAAAATCAATTTTCGGATGAAAAACGATGACTCCGGACCTGTCGAACGATCCCAAAATGGTCAATATGGATGAAATTTTAACATTTAATCTTTTGACTCTAAATGACTGTTGGATGTGATTTATGACTTTGTCAACTAAAATAAGTGTGTTTGAAGTCATTTCTGTGCCTGAAACGGGTCAAAATTGAAGCTTTTGAGTAAGCAAAACTCTGTAAAAATTGCAATTTTGGTCACTGTGAGGGTTTAAAAAGTGGTTATTCAACATGAGGCACGATCCAATTGACATTTTGAATCATTTTCGGTACAGTCCAAAAAATCAATTTTCAGGTGAAAAACGATGACTCCGGATCTGTCGAACAATCCCAAAATGGTCAATATGGACGAAATTTTAACATTTAATCTTTTGACTCTAAATGACTGTTGGATGTGAATTATGAGTTTGTCAACTAAAATAAGTGTGTTTAAAGTTATTTCTGTGCCTGAAACGCGTCAAAATTGAAGCTTTTGAGTGAGCAAAACTATGTACAAAATGGCAATTTTGGTCACTGTGAGGGTTTAAAAAGTGGTTATTCAACATGAGGCACGATCCAATTGACATTTTGAATCATTTTTGGTACAGTCGAAAAAATCAATTTTCGGATGAAAAACGATGACTCCGGACCTGTCGAACGATCCCAAAATGGTCAATATGGATGAAATTTTAACATTTAATCTTTTGACTCTAAATGACTGTTGGATGTGAATTCTGACTTTGTCAACTAAAATAAGTGTGTTTAAAGTTATTTCTGTGCCTGAAACGGGTCAAAATTGAAGCTTTTGAGTAAGCAAAACTCTGTAAAAATGGCAATTTTGGTCACTGTGAGGGTTTAAAAAGTGGTTATTCAACATGAGGCACGATCCAATTGACATTTTGAATCATTTTTGGTACAGTCCAAAAAATCAATTTTCGGATGAAAAACAATGACTCCGGACCTGTTGAACAATCCCAAAATGGTCAATATGGATGAAATTTTAACATTTAATCTTTTGATTCTAAATGACTGTTGGATGTGAATTATGACTTTGTCAACTACAATAAGTGTGTTTGAAGTCATTTCTGTGCCTAAAACGGGTCAAAATTGAAGCTTTTGAGTAAGCAAAACTCTGTAAAAATGGCAATTTTGGTCACTGTGAGGGTTTAAAAAGTGGTTATTCAACATGAGGCACGATCCAATTGACATTTTGAATCATTTTTGGTACAGTCCAAAAAATCAATTTTCGGATGAAAAACGATGACTCCGGATCTGTCGAACAATCCCAAAATGGTCAATATGGATGAAATTTTAACATTTAATCTTTTGACTCTAAATGACTGTTGGATGTGAATTATGACTTTGTCAACTAAAATAAGTGTGTTTAAAGTCATTTCTGTGCCTGAAACGGGTCAAAATTGAAGCTTTTGAGTAAGCAAAACTATGTACAAAATGGCAATTTTGGTTACTGTGAGGGTTTAAAAAGTGGTTATTCAACATGAGGCACGATCCAATTGCCATTTTGAATCATTTTTGGTACAGTCCAAAAAATCAATTTTCGGATGAAAAACGATGACTCCGCACCTGTCGAACAATCCCAAAATGGTCAATATGGATGAAATTTTAACATTTAATCTTTTGACTCTAAATGACTGTTGGGTGTGAATTATGACTTTGTCAACTAAAATAAGTGTGTTTGAAGTCATTTCTGTGCCTGAAACGGGTCAAAATTGAAGCTTTTGAGTAAGCAAAACTCTGTAAAAATGGCAATTTTGGTCACTGTGAGGGTTTAAAAAGTGGTTATTCAACATGAGGCACGATCCAATTGACATTTTGAATCATTTTTGGTACAGTCCAAAAAATCAATTTTCGGATGAAAAACGATGACTCCGGACCTGTCAAACAATCCCAAAATGGCCAATATGGATGAAATTTTAACATTTAATCTTTTGACTCTAAATGACTGTTGGACGTGAATTATGACTTTGTCAACTAAAATAAGTGTGTTTAAAGTCATTTCTGTGCCTGAAACAGGTAAAAATTGAAGCTTTTGAGTAAGCAAAACTCTGTAAAAATGGCAATTTTGGTCACTGTGAGGGTTTAAAAAGTGGCTATTCAACATGAGGCACGATCCAATTGACATTTTGAATCATTTTTGGTACAGTCCAAAAAATCAATTTTCGGATGAAAAACGATGACTCCGGACCTGTCGAACGATCCCAAAATGGTCAATATGGATGAAATTTTAACATTTAATCTTTTGACTCTAAATGACTGTTGGATGTGAATTATGACTTTGTCAACTAAAATAAGTGTGTTTAAAGTCATTTCTGTGCCTGAAACGGGTCAAAATTGAAGCTTTTGAGTAAGAAAAACTCTGTAAAAATGGCAATTTTGGTCACTGTGAGGGTTTAAAAAGTGGTTATTCAACATGAGGCACGATCCAATTGACATTTTGAATCATTTTTGGTACAGTCCAAAAAATCAATTTTCGGATGAAAAACGATGACTCCGGACCTGTCGAACGATCCCAAAATGGTCAATATGGATGAAATTTTAACATTTAATCTTTTGACTCTAAATGACTGTTGGATGTGAATTATGACTTTGTCAACTAAAATAAGTGTGTTTAAAGTCATTTCTGTGCCTGAAACGGGTCAAAATTGAAGCTTTTGAGTAAGCAAAACTCTGTAAAAATGGCAATTTTGGTCACTGCGAGGGTTTAAAAAGTGGTTATTCAACATGAGGCACGATCCAATTGACATTTTGAATCATTTTTGGTACAGTCCAAAAAATCAATTTTCGGATGAAAAACGATGACTCCGGACCTGTCGAACGATCCCAAAATGGTCAATATGGATGAAATTTTAACATTTAATCTTTTGACTCTAAATGACTGTTGGATGTGAATTATGACTTTGTCAACTAAAATAAGTGTGTTTAAAGTCATTTCTGTGCCTGAAACGGGTCAAAATTGAAGCTTTTGAGTAAGAAAAACTCTGTAAAAATGGCAATTTTGGTCACTGTGAGGGTTTAAAAAGTGGTTATTCAACATGAGGCACGATCCAATTGACATTTTGAATCATTTTTGGTACAGTCCAAAAAATCAATTTTCGGATGAAAAACGATGACTCCGGACCTGTCGAACGATCCCAAAATGGTCAATATGGATGAAATTTTAACATTTAATCTTTTGACTCTAAATGACTGTTGGATGTGAATTATGACTTTGTCAACTAAAATAAGTGTGTTTAAAGTCATTTCTGTGCCTGAAACGGGTCAAAATTGAAGCTTTTGAGTAAGCAAAACTCTGTAAAAATGGCAATTTTGGTCACTGCGAGGGTTTAAAAAGTGGTTATTCAACATGAGGCACGATCCAATTGACATTTTGAATCATTTTTGGTACAGTCCAAAAAATCAATTTTCGGATAAAAAAACAATGACTCCGGACCTGTCGAACGATCCCAAAATGGTCAATATGGACGAAATTTTAACATTTAATCTTTTGACTCTAAATGACTGTTGGATGTGAATTATGACTTTGTCAACTAAAATAAGTGTGTTTAAAGTCATTTCTGTGCCTGAAACGGGTCAAAATTGAAGCTTTTGAGTAAGCAAAACTCTGTAAAAATGGCAATTTTGGTCACTGTGAGGGTTTAAAAAGTGGTTATTCAACATGAGGCACGATCCAATTGACATTTTGAATCATTTTTGGTACAGTCCAAAAAATCAATTTTCGGATGAAAAACGATGACTCCGGACCTGTCGAACGATCCCAAAATGGTCAATATGGATGAAATTTTAACATTTAATCTTTTGACTCTAAATGACTGTTGGATGTGAATTATGACTTTGTCAACTAAAATAAGTGTGTTTGAAGTCATTTCTGTGCCTGAAACGGGTCAAAATTGAAGCTTTTGAGTAAGCAAAACTCTGTAAAAATTGCAATTTTGGTCACTGTGAGGGTTTAAAAAGTGGTTATTCAACATGAGGCACGATCCAATTGACATTTTGAATCATTTTTGGTACAGTCCAAAAAATCAATTTTCGGATGAAAAACGATGACTCCGGACCAGTCGAACGATCCCAAAATGGTCAATATGGACGAAATTTTAACATTTAATCTTTTGACTCTAAATGACTGTTGGATGTGAATTATGACTTTGTCAACTAAAATAAGTGTGTTTAAAGTCATTTCTGTGCCTGAAACGGGTCAAAATTGAAGCTTTTGAGTAAGCAAAACTCTGTAAAAATGGCAATTTTGGTCACTGTGAGGGTTTAAAAAGTGGTTATTCAACATGAGGCACGATCCAATTGCCATTTTGAATCATTTTTGGTACAGTCCAAAAAATCAATTTTCGGATGAAAAACGATGACTCCGGACCTGTCGAACGATCCCAAAATGGTCAATATGGATGAAATTTTAACATTTAATCTTTTGACTCTAAATGACTGTTGGATGTGAATTATGACTTTGTCAACTAAAATAAGTGTGTTTAAAGTCATTTCTGTGCCTGAAACGGGTCAAAATTGAAGCTTTTGAGTAAGCAAAACTCTGTAAAAATGGCAATTTTGGTCACTGCGAGGGTTTAAAAAGTGGTTATTCAACATGAGGCACGATCCAATTGACATTTTGAATCATTTTTGGTACAGTCCAAAAAATCAATTTTCGGATGAAAAACGATGACTCCGGACCTGTCGAACGATCCCAAAATGGTCAATATGGATGAAATTTTAACATTTAATCTTTTGACTCTAAATGACTGTTGGATGTGAATTATGACTTTGTCAACTAAAATAAGTGTGTTTAAAGTCATTTCTGTGCCTGAAACGGGTCAAAATTGAAGCTTTTGAGTAAGAAAAACTCTGTAAAAATGGCAATTTTGGTCACTGTGAGGGTTTAAAAAGTGGTTATTCAACATGAGGCACGATCCAATTGACATTTTGAATCATTTTTGGTACAGTCCAAAAAATCAATTTTCGGATGAAAAACGATGACTCCGGACCTGTCGAACGATCCCAAAATGGTCAATATGGATGAAATTTTAACATTTAATCTTTTGACTCTAAATGACTGTTGGATGTGAATTATGACTTTGTCAACTAAAATAAGTGTGTTTAAAGTCATTTCTGTGCCTGAAACGGGTCAAAATTGAAGCTTTTGAGTAAGCAAAACTCTGTAAAAATGGCAATTTTGGTCACTGCGAGGGTTTAAAAAGTGGTTATTCAACATGAGGCACGATCCAATTGACATTTTGAATCATTTTTGGTACAGTCCAAAAAATCAATTTTCGGATAAAAAAACAATGACTCCGGACCTGTCGAACGATCCCAAAATGGTCAATATGGACGAAATTTTAACATTTAATCTTTTGACTCTAAATGACTGTTGGATGTGAATTATGACTTTGTCAACTAAAATAAGTGTGTTTAAAGTCATTTCTGTGCCTGAAACGGGTCAAAATTGAAGCTTTTGAGTAAGCAAAACTCTGTAAAAATGGCAATTTTGGTCACTGTGAGGGTTTAAAAAGTGGTTATTCAACATGAGGCACGATCCAATTGACATTTTGAATCATTTTTGGTACAGTCCAAAAAATCAATTTTCGGATGAAAAACGATGACTCCGGACCTGTCGAACGATCCCAAAATGGTCAATATGGATAAAATTTTAACATTTAATCTTTTGACTCTAAATGACTGTTGGATGTGAATTATGACTTTGTCAACTAAAATAAGTGTGTTTGAAGTCATTTCTGTGCCTGAAACGGGTCAAAATTGAAGCTTTTGAGTAAGCAAAACTCTGTAAAAATTGCAATTTTGGTCACTGTGAGGGTTTAAAAAGTGGTTATTCAACATGAGGCACGATCCAATTGACATTTTGAATCATTTTTGGTACAGTCCAAAAAATCAATTTTCGGATGAAAAACGATGACTCCGGACCAGTCGAACGATCCCAAAATGGTCAATATGGACGAAATTTTAACATTTAATCTTTTGACTCTAAATGACTGTTGGATGTGAATTATGACTTTGTCAACTAAAATAAGTGTGTTTAAAGTCATTTCTGTGCCTGAAACGGGTCAAAATTGAAGCTTTTGAGTAAGCAAAACTCTGTAAAAATGGCAATTTTGGTCACTGTGAGGGTTTAAAAAGTGGTTATTCAACATGAGGCACGATCCAATTGCCATTTTGAATCATTTTTGGTACAGTCCAAAAAATCAATTTTCGGATGAAAAACGATGACTCCGGACCTGTCGAACGATCCCAAAATGGTCAATATGGATGAAATTTTAACATTTAATCTTTTGACTCTAAATGACTGTTGGATGTGATTTATGACTTTGTCAACTAAAATAAGTGTGTTTGAAGTCATTTCTGTGCCTGAAACGGGTCAAAATTGAAGCTTTTGAGTAAGCAAAACTCTGTAAAAATTGCAATTTTGGTCACTGTGAGGGTTTAAAAAGTGGTTATTCAACATGAGGCACGATCCAATTGACATTTTGAATCATTTTCGGTACAGTCCAAAAAATCAATTTTCGGATGAAAAACGATGACTCCGGATCTGTCGAACAATCCCAAAATGGTCAATATGGACGAAATTTTAACATTTAATCTTTTGACTCTAAATGACTGTTGGATGTGAATTATGACTTTGTCAACTAAAATAAGTGTGTTTAAAGTTATTTCTGTGCCTGAAACGCGTCAAAATTGAAGCTTTTGAGTGAGCAAAACTATGTACAAAATGGCAATTTTGGTCACTGTGAGGGTTTAAAAAGTGGTTATTCAACATGAGGCACGATCCAATTGACATTTTGAATCATTTTTGGTACAGTCGAAAAAATCAATTTTCGGATGAAAAACGATGACTCCGGACCTGTCGAACGATCCCAAAATGGTCAATATGGATGAAATTTTAACATTTAATCTTTTGACTCTAAATGACTGTTGGATGTGAATTATGACTTTGTCAACTAAAATAAGTGTGTTTAAAGTCATATCTGTGCCTGAAACAGGTCAAAATTGAAGCTTTTGAGTAGCAAAACTCTGTAAAAATGGCAATTTTGGTCACTGTGAGGGTTTAAAAAGTGGTTATTCAACATGAGGCACGATCCAATTGACATTTTGAATCATTTTCGGTACAGTCCAAAAAATCAATTTTCGGATGAAAAACGATGACTCCGGACCTGTCGAACGATCCCAAAATGGTTAATATGGATGACATTTTAACATTTAATCTTTTGACTCTAAATGACTGTTGGATGTGAATTATGACTTTGTCAACTAAAATAAGTGTGTTTAAAGTCATTTGTGTGCCTGAAACGGGTCAAAATTGAAGCTTTTGAGTAAGCAAAACTCTGTAAAAATGGCAATTTTGGTCACTGCGATGGTTTAAAAAGTGGTTATTTAACATGAGGCACGATCCAATTGACATTTTGAATCATTTTTGGTACAGTCCAAAAAATCAATTTTCGGATGAAAAACGATGACTCCGGACCTGTCAAACGATCCCAAAATGGTCAATATGGATGAAATTTTAACATTTAATCTTTTGACTCTAAATGACTGTTGGATGTGAATTCTGACTTTGTCAACTAAAATAAGTGTGTTTAAAGTTATTTCTGTGCCTGAAACGGGTCAAAATTGAAGCTTTTGAGTAAGCAAAACTCTGTAAAAATGGCAATTTTGTTCACTGTTAGGGTTTAAAAAGTGGTTATTCAACATGAGGCACGATCCAATTGACATTTTGAATCATTTTTGGTACAGTCCAAAAAATCAATTTTCGGATGAAAAACAATGACTCCGGACCTGTTGACCAATCCCAAAATGGTCAATATGGATGAAATTTTAACATTTAATCTTTTGACTCTAAATGACTGTTGGATGTGAATTATGACTTTGTCAACTACAATAAGTGTGTTTGAAGTCATTTCTGTGCCTAAAACGGGTCAAAATTGAAGCTTTTGAGTAAGCAAAACTCTGTAAAAATGGCAATTTTGGTCACTGTGAGGGTTTAAAAAGTGGTTATTCAACATGAGGCACGATCCAATTGACATTTTGAATCATTTTTGGTACAGTCCAAAAAATCAATTTTCGGATGAAAAACGATGACTCCGGATCTGTCGAACAATCCCAAAATGGTCAATATGGATGAAATTTTAACATTTAATCTTTTGACTCTAAATGACTGTTGGATGTGAATTATGACTTTGTCAACTAAAATAAGTGTGTTTAAAGTCATTTCTGTGCCTGTAACGGGTCAAAATTGAAGCTTTTGAGTAAGCAAAACTATGTACAAAATGGCAATTTTGGTTACTGTGAGGGTTTAAAAAGTGGTTATTCAACATGAGGCACGATCCAATTGCCATTTTGAATCATTTTTGGTACAGTCCAAAAAATCAATTTTCGGATGAAAAACGATGACTCCGGACCTGTCGAACGATCCCAAAATGGTCAATATGGATGAAATTTTAACATTTAATCTTTTGACTCTAAATGACTGTTGGATGTGAATTATGACTTTGTCAACTAAAATAAGTGTGTTTGAAGTCATTTCTGTGCCTGAAACGGGTCAAAATTGAAGCTTTTGAGTAAGCAAAACTCTGTAAAAATGGCAATTTTGGTCACTGTGGGGGTTTAAAAAGTGGTTATTCAACATGAGGCACGATCCAATTGACATTTTGAATCATTTTTGGTACAGTCCAAAAAATCAATTTTCGGATGAAAAACGATGACTCCGGACCTGTCAAACAATCCCAAAATGGCCAATATGGATGAAATTTTAACATTTAATCTTTTGACTCTAAATGACTGTTGGACGTGAATTATGACTTTGTCAACTAAAATACGTGTGTTTAAAGTCATTTCTGTGCCTGAAACAGGTCAAAATTGAAGCTTTTGAGTAAGCAAAACTCTGTAAAAATGGCAATTTTGGTCACTGTGAGGGTTTAAAAAGTGGCTATTCAACATGAGGCACGATCCAATTGACATTTTGAATCATTTTTGGTACAGTCCAAAAAATCAATTTTCGGATGAAAAACGATGACTCCGGACCTGTCGAACGATCCCAAAATGGTCAATATGGATGAAATTTTAACATTTAATCTTTTGACTCTAAATGACTGTTGGATGTGAATTATGACTTTGTCAACTAAAATAAGTGTGTTTAAAGTCATTTCTGTGCCTGAAACGGGTCAAAATTGAAGCTTTTGAGTAAGAAAAACTCTGTAAAAATGGCAATTTTGGTCACTGTGAGGGTTTAAAAAGTGGTTATTCAACATGAGGCACGATCCAATTGACATTTTGAATCATTTTTGGTACAGTCCAAAAAATAAATTTTCGGATGAAAAACGATGAATCCGGACCTGTCGAACAATCCCAAAATGGTCAATATGGATGAAATTTTAACATTTAATCTTTTGACTCTAAATGACTGTTGGATGTGAATTATGACTTTGTCAACTAAAATAAGTCTGTTTAAAGTCATTTCTGTGCCTGAAACGGGTCAAAATTGAAGCTTTTGAGTAAGCAAAACTCTGTAAAAATGGCAATTTTGGTCACTGTGAGGGTTTAAAAAGTGGTTATTCAACATGAGGCACAATCCAATTGACATTTTGAATCATTTTTGGTACAGTCCAAAAAATCAATTTTCGGATGAAAAACGATGACTCCGGACCTGTCGAACGATCCCAAAATGGTCAATATGGATGAAATTTTAACATTTAATCTTTTGACTCTAAATGACTGTTGGATGTGAATTATGACTTTGTCAACTAAAATAAGTGTGTTTGAAGTCATTTCTGTGCCTGAAACGGGTCAAAATTCAAGCTTTTGAGTAAGCAAAACTCTGTAAAAATGGCAATTTTGGTCACTGTGAGGGTTTAAAAAGTGGGTATTCAACATGAGGCACGATCCAATTGACATTTTGAATCATTTTTGGTACAGTCCAAAAAATCAATTTTCGGATGAAAAACGATGACTCGGGATCTGTCGAACAATCCCAAAATGGTCAATATGGATGACATTTTAACATTTAATCTTTTGACTCTAAATGACTGTTGGATGTGAATTATGACTTTGTCAACTAAAATAAGTGTGTTTAAAGTCATTTCTGTGCCTGAAACGGGTCAAAATTGAAGCTTTTGAGTAAGAAAAACTCTGTAAAAATGGCAATTTTGGTCACTGTGAGGGTTTAAAAAGTGGTTATTCAACATGAGGCACGATCCAATTGACATTTTGAATCATTTTCGGTACAGTCCAAAAAATCAATTTTCGGATGAAAAACGATGACTCCGGACCTGTCGAACGATCCCAAAATGGTTAATATGGATGACATTTTAACATTTAATCTTTTGACTCTAAATGACTGTTGGATGTGAATTATGACTTTGTCAACTAAAATAAGTGTGTTTAAAGTCATTTCTGTGCCTGAAACGGGTCAAAATTGAAGTTTTGAGTAAGCAAAACTATGTATAAAATGGCAATTTGGTTACTGTGAGGGTTTAAAAAGTGGTTATTCAACATGAGGCATGATCCAATTGCCATTTTGAATCATTTTTGGTACAGTCCAAAAAATCAATTTTCGGATGAAAAACGATGACTCCGGACCTGTCGAACGATCCCAAAATGGTCAATATGGATGAAATTTTAACATTTAATCTTTTGACTCTAAATGACTGTTGGATGTGAATTATGACTTTGTCAACTAAAATAAGTGTGTTTTAAGTCATTTCTGTGCCTGAAACGGGTCAAAATTGAAGCTTTTGAGTAAGCAAAACTCTGTAAAAATGGCAATTTTGGTCACTGTGAGGGTTTAAAAAGTGGTTATTCAACATGAGGCACGATCCAATTGACATTTTGAATCATTTTCGGTACAGTCCAAAAAATCAATTTTCGGATGAAAAACGATGACTCCGGACCTGTCGAACGATCCCAAAATGGTTAATATGGATGACATTTTAACATTTAATCTTTTGACTCTAAATGACTGTTGGATGTGAATTATGACTTTGTCAACTAAAATAAGTGTGTTTAAAGTCATTTCTGTTCCTGAAACGGGTCAAAATTGAAGCTTTTGAGTAAGCAAAACTCTGTAAAAATGGCAATTTTGGTCACTGTGAGGGTTTAAAAAGTGGGTATTCAACATGAGGCTTGATCCAATTGACATTTTGAATCATTTTTGGTACAGTCCAAAAAATCAATTTTCGGATGAAAAACGATGACTCGGGATCTGTCGAACAATCCCAAAATGGTCAATATGGATGACATTTTAACATTTAATCTTTTGACTCTAAATGACTGTTGGATGTGAATTATGACTTTGTCAACTAAAATAAGTGTGTTTAAAGTCATTTCTGTGCCTGAAACGGGTCAAAATTGAAGTTTTGAGTAAGCAAAACTATGTATAAAATGGCAATTTTGGTTACTGTGAGGGTTTAAAAAGTGGTTATTCAACATGAGGCATGATCCAATTGCCATTTTGAATCATTTTTGGTACAGTCCAAAAAATCAATTTTCGGATAAAAAACGATGACTCCGGACCTGTCGAACGATCCCAAAATGGTTAATATGGATGACATTTTAACATTTAATCTTTTGACTCTAAATGACTGTTGGATGTGAATTATGACTTTGTCAACTAAAATAAGTGTGTTTAAAGTCATTTCTGTTCCTGAAACGGGTCAAAATTGAAGCTTTTGAGTAAGCAAAACACTGTAAAAATGGCAATTTTGGTCACTGTGAGGGTTTAAAAAGTGGTTATTCAACATGAGGCACGATCCAATTGACATTTTGAATCATTTTTGGTACAGTCCAAAAAATAAATTTTCGGATGAAAAACGATGAATCCGGACCTGTCGAACAATCCCAAAATGGTCAATATGGATGAAATTTTAACATTTAATCTTTTGACTCTAAATGACTGTTGGATGTGAATTATGACTTTGTCAACTAAAATAAGTCTGTTTAAAGTCATTTCTGTGCCTGAAACGGGTCAAAATTGAAGCTTTTGAGTAAGCAAAACTCTGTAAAAATGGCAATTTTGGTCACTGTGAGGGTTTAAAAAGTGGGTATTCAACATGAGGCACGATCCAATTGACATTTTGAATCATTTTTGGTACAGTCCAAAAAATCAATTTTCGGATGAAAAACGATGACTCGGGATCTGTCGAACAATCCCAAAATGGTCAATATGGATGACATTTTAACATTTAATCTTTTGACTCTAAATGACTGTTGGATGTGAATTATGACTTTGTCAACTAAAATAAGTGTGTTTAAAGTCATTTCTGTGCCTGAAACGGGTCAAAATTGAAGCTTTTGAGTAAGAAAAACTCTGTAAAAATGGCAATTTTGGTCACTGTGAGGGTTTAAAAAGTGGTTATTCAACATGAGGCACGATCCAATTGACATTTTGAATCATTTTCGGTACAGTCCAAAAAATCAATTTTCGGATGAAAAACGATGACTCCGGACCTGTCGAACGATCCCAAAATGGTTAATATGGATGACATTTTAACATTTAATCTTTTGACTCTAAATGACTGTTGGATGTGAATTATGACTTTGTCAACTAAAATAAGTGTGTTTGAAGTCATTTCTGTGCCTGAAACGGGTCAAAATTCAAGCTTTTGAGTAAGCAAAACTCTGTAAAAATGGCAATTTTGGTCACTGTGAGGGTTTAAAAAGTGGTTATTCAACATGAGGCACGATCCAATTGACATTTTGAATCATTTTTGGTACAGTCCAAAAAATAAATTTTCGGATGAAAAACGATGAATCCGGACCTGTCGAACAATCCCAAAATGGTCAATATGGATGAAATTTTAACATTTAATCTTTTGACTCTAAATGACTGTTGGATGTGAATTATGACTTTGTCAACTAAAATAAGTCTGTTTAAAGTCATTTCTGTGCCTGAAACGGGTCAAAATTGAAGCTTTTGAGTAAGCAAAACTCTGTAAAAATGGCAATTTTGGTCACTGTGAGGGTTTAAAAAGTGGTTATTCAACATGAGGCACGATCCAATTGACATTTTGAATCATTTTTGGTACAGTCCAAAAAATCAATTTTCGGATGAAAAACGATGACTCCGGACCTGTCAAACAATCCCAAAATGGCCAATATGGATGAAATTTTAACATTTAATCTTTTGACTCTAAATGACTGTTGGACGTGAATTATGACTTTGTCAACTAAAATACGTGTGTTTAAAGTCATTTCTGTGCCTGAAACAGGTCAAAATTGAAGCTTTTGAGTAAGCAAAACTCTGTAAAAATGGCAATTTTGGTCACTGTGAGGGTTTAAAAAGTGGCTATTCAACATGAGGCACGATCCAATTGACATTTTGAATCATTTTTGGTACAGTCCAAAAAATC
Source organism: Lissotriton vulgaris (assembly GCF_964263255.1). Taxonomy (NCBI): domain Eukaryota; kingdom Metazoa; phylum Chordata; class Amphibia; order Caudata; family Salamandridae; genus Lissotriton; species Lissotriton vulgaris. Next base: position 880,646 of record NW_028241576.1, read on the forward strand.
AATTTTCGGATGAAAAACGATGACTCCGGACCTGTCGAACGATCCCAAAATGGTCAATATGGATGAAATTTTAACATTTAATCTTTTGACTCTAAATGACTGTTGGATGTGAATTATGACTTTGTCAACTAAAATAAGTGTGTTTAAAGTCATTTCTGTGCCTGAAACGGGTCAAAATTGAAGCTTTTGAGTAAGAAAAACTCTGTAAAAATGGCAATTTTGGTCACTGTGAGGGTTTAAAAAGTGGTTATTCAACATGAGGCACGATCCAATTGACATTTTGAATCATTTTTGGTACAGTCCAAAAAATAAATTTTCGGATGAAAAACGATGAATCCGGACCTGTCGAACAATCCCAAAATGGTCAATATGGATGAAATTTTAACATTTAATCTTTTGACTCTAAATGACTGTTGGATGTGAATTATGACTTTGTCAACTAAAATAAGTCTGTTTAAAGTCATTTCTGTGCCTGAAACGGGTCAAAATTGAAGCTTTTGAGTAAGCAAAACTCTGTAAAAATGGCAATTTTGGTCACTGTGAGGGTTTAAAAAGTGGTTATTCAACATGAGGCACAATCCAATTGACATTTTGAATCATTTTTGGTACAGTCCAAAAAATCAATTTTCGGATGAAAAACGATGACTCCGGACCTGTCGAACGATCCCAAAATGGTCAATATGGATGAAATTTTAACATTTAATCTTTTGACTCTAAATGACTGTTGGATGTGAATTATGACTTTGTCAACTAAAATAAGTGTGTTTGAAGTCATTTCTGTGCCTGAAACGGGTCAAAATTCAAGCTTTTGAGTAAGCAAAACTCTGTAAAAATGGCAATTTTGGTCACTGTGAGGGTTTAAAAAGTGGGTATTCAACATGAGGCACGATCCAATTGACATTTTGAATCATTTTTGGTACAGTCCAAAAAATCAATTTTCGGATGAAAAACGATGACTCGGGATCTGTCGAACAATCCCAAAATGGTCAATATGGATGACATTTTAACATTTAATCTTTTGACTCTAAATGACTGTTGGATGTGAATTATGACTTTGTCAACTAAAATAAGTGTGTTTAAAGTCATTTCTGTGCCTGAAACGGGTCAAAATTGAAGCTTTTGAGTAAGAAAAACTCTGTAAAAATGGCAATTTTGGTCACTGTGAGGGTTTAAAAAGTGGTTATTCAACATGAGGCACGATCCAATTGACATTTTGAATCATTTTCGGTACAGTCCAAAAAATCAATTTTCGGATGAAAAACGATGACTCCGGACCTGTCGAACGATCCCAAAATGGTTAATATGGATGACATTTTAACATTTAATCTTTTGACTCTAAATGACTGTTGGATGTGAATTATGACTTTGTCAACTAAAATAAGTGTGTTTAAAGTCATTTCTGTTCCTGAAACGGGTCAAAATTGAAGCTTTTGAGTAAGCAAAACTCTGTAAAAATGGCAATTTTGGTCACTGTGAGGGTTTAAAAAGTGGTTATTCAACATGAGGCACAATCCAATTGACATTTTGAATCATTTTTGGTACAGTCCAAAAAATCAATTTTCGGATGAAAAACGATGACTCCGGACCTGTCGAACGATCCCAAAATGGTCAATATGGATGAAATTTTAACATTTAATCTTTTGACTCTAAATGACTGTTGGATGTGAATTATGACTTTGTCAACTAAAATAAGTGTGTTTGAAGTCATTTCTGTGCCTGAAACGGGTCAAAATTCAAGCTTTTGAGTAAGCAAAACTCTGTAAAAATGGCAATTTTGGTCACTGTGAGGGTTTAAAAAGTGGGTATTCAACATGAGGCACGATCCAATTGACATTTTGAATCATTTTTGGTACAGTCCAAAAAATCAATTTTCGGATGAAAAACGATGACTCGGGATCTGTCGAACAATCCCAAAATGGTCAATATGGATGACATTTTAACATTTAATCTTTTGACTCTAAATGACTGTTGGATGTGAATTATGACTTTGTCAACTAAAATAAGTGTGTTTAAAGTCATTTCTGTGCCTGAAACGGGTCAAAATTGAAGTTTTGAGTAAGCAAAACTATGTATAAAATGGCAATTTGGTTACTGTGAGGGTTTAAAAAGTGGTTATTCAACATGAGGCATGATCCAATTGCCATTTTGAATCATTTTTGGTACAGTCCAAAAAATCAATTTTCGGATGAAAAACGATGACTCCGGACCTGTCGAACGATCCCAAAATGGTCAATATGGATGAAATTTTAACATTTAATCTTTTGACTCTAAATGACTGTTGGATGTGAATTATGACTTTGTCAACTAAAATAAGTGTGTTTTAAGTCATTTCTGTGCCTGAAACGGGTCAAAATTGAAGCTTTTGAGTAAGCAAAACTCTGTAAAAATGGCAATTTTGGTCACTGTGAGGGTTTAAAAAGTGGTTATTCAACATGAGGCACGATCCAATTGACATTTTGAATCATTTTCGGTACAGTCCAAAAAATCAATTTTCGGATGAAAAACGATGACTCCGGACCTGTCGAACGATCCCAAAATGGTTAATATGGATGACATTTTAACATTTAATCTTTTGACTCTAAATGACTGTTGGATGTGAATTATGACTTTGTCAACTAAAATAAGTGTGTTTAAAGTCATTTCTGTTCCTGAAACGGGTCAAAATTGAAGCTTTTGAGTAAGCAAAACTCTGTAAAAATGGCAATTTTGGTCACTGTGAGGGTTTAAAAAGTGGGTATTCAACATGAGGCTTGATCCAATTGACATTTTGAATCATTTTTGGTACAGTCCAAAAAATCAATTTTCGGATGAAAAACGATGACTCGGGATCTGTCGAACAATCCCAAAATGGTCAATATGGATGACATTTTAACATTTAATCTTTTGACTCTAAATGACTGTTGGATGTGAATTATGACTTTGTCAACTAAAATAAGTGTGTTTAAAGTCATTTCTGTGCCTGAAACGGGTCAAAATTGAAGTTTTGAGTAAGCAAAACTATGTATAAAATGGCAATTTTGGTTACTGTGAGGGTTTAAAAAGTGGTTATTCAACATGAGGCATGATCCAATTGCCATTTTGAATCATTTTTGGTACAGTCCAAAAAATCAATTTTCGGATAAAAAACGATGACTCCGGACCTGTCGAACGATCCCAAAATGGTTAATATGGATGACATTTTAACATTTAATCTTTTGACTCTAAATGACTGTTGGATGTGAATTATGACTTTGTCAACTAAAATAAGTGTGTTTAAAGTCATTTCTGTTCCTGAAACGGGTCAAAATTGAAGCTTTTGAGTAAGCAAAACACTGTAAAAATGGCAATTTTGGTCACTGTGAGGGTTTAAAAAGTGGTTATTCAACATGAGGCACGATCCAATTGACATTTTGAATCATTTTTGGTACAGTCCAAAAAATAAATTTTCGGATGAAAAACGATGAATCCGGACCTGTCGAACAATCCCAAAATGGTCAATATGGATGAAATTTTAACATTTAATCTTTTGACTCTAAATGACTGTTGGATGTGAATTATGACTTTGTCAACTAAAATAAGTCTGTTTAAAGTCATTTCTGTGCCTGAAACGGGTCAAAATTGAAGCTTTTGAGTAAGCAAAACTCTGTAAAAATGGCAATTTTGGTCACTGTGAGGGTTTAAAAAGTGGGTATTCAACATGAGGCACGATCCAATTGACATTTTGAATCATTTTTGGTACAGTCCAAAAAATCAATTTTCGGATGAAAAACGATGACTCGGGATCTGTCGAACAATCCCAAAATGGTCAATATGGATGACATTTTAACATTTAATCTTTTGACTCTAAATGACTGTTGGATGTGAATTATGACTTTGTCAACTAAAATAAGTGTGTTTAAAGTCATTTCTGTGCCTGAAACGGGTCAAAATTGAAGCTTTTGAGTAAGAAAAACTCTGTAAAAATGGCAATTTTGGTCACTGTGAGGGTTTAAAAAGTGGTTATTCAACATGAGGCACGATCCAATTGACATTTTGAATCATTTTCGGTACAGTCCAAAAAATCAATTTTCGGATGAAAAACGATGACTCCGGACCTGTCGAACGATCCCAAAATGGTTAATATGGATGACATTTTAACATTTAATCTTTTGACTCTAAATGACTGTTGGATGTGAATTATGACTTTGTCAACTAAAATAAGTGTGTTTGAAGTCATTTCTGTGCCTGAAACGGGTCAAAATTCAAGCTTTTGAGTAAGCAAAACTCTGTAAAAATGGCAATTTTGGTCACTGTGAGGGTTTAAAAAGTGGTTATTCAACATGAGGCACGATCCAATTGACATTTTGAATCATTTTTGGTACAGTCCAAAAAATAAATTTTCGGATGAAAAACGATGAATCCGGACCTGTCGAACAATCCCAAAATGGTCAATATGGATGAAATTTTAACATTTAATCTTTTGACTCTAAATGACTGTTGGATGTGAATTATGACTTTGTCAACTAAAATAAGTCTGTTTAAAGTCATTTCTGTGCCTGAAACGGGTCAAAATTGAAGCTTTTGAGTAAGCAAAACTCTGTAAAAATGGCAATTTTGGTCACTGTGAGGGTTTAAAAAGTGGTTATTCAACATGAGGCACAATCCAATTGACATTTTGAATCATTTTTGGTACAGTCCAAAAAATCAATTTTCGGATGAAAAACGATGACTCCGGACCTGTCGAACGATCCCAAAATGGTCAATATGGATGAAATTTTAACATTTAATCTTTTGACTCTAAATGACTGTTGGATGTAAATTATGACTTTGTCAACTAAAATAAGTGTGTTTGAAGTCATTTCTGTGCCTGAAACGGGTCAAAATTCAAGCTTTTGAGTAAGCAAAACTCTGTAAAAATGGCAATTTTGGTCACTGTGAGGGTTTAAAAAGTGGGTATTCAACATGAGGCACGATCCAATTGACATTTTGAATCATTTTTAGTACAGTCCAAAAAATCAATTTTCGGATGAAAAACGATGACTCGGGATCTGTCGAACAATCCCAAAATGGTCAATATGGATGACATTTTAACATTTAATCTTTTGACTCTAAATGACTGTTGGATGTGAATTATGACTTTGTCAACTAAAATAAGTGTGTTTAAAGTCATTTCTGTGCCTGAAACGGGTCAAAATTGAAGCTTTTGAGTAAGAAAAACTCTGTAAAAATGGCAATTTTGGTCACTGTGAGGGTTTAAAAAGTGGTTATTCAACATGAAGCACGATCCAATTGACATTTTGAATCATTTTCGGTACAGTCCAAAAAATCAATTTTCGGATGAAAAACGATGACTCCGGACCTGTCGAACGATCCCAAAATGGTTAATATGGATGACATTTTAACATTTAATCTTTTGACTCTAAATGACTGTTGGATGTGAATTATGACTTTGTCAACTAAAATAAGTGTGTTTAAAGTCATTTCTGTTCCTGAAACGGGTCAAAATTGAAGCTTTTGAGTAAGCAAAACTCTGTAAAAATGGCAATTTTGGTCACTGTGAGGGTTTAAAAAGTGGGTATTCAACATGAGGCTTGATCCAATTGACATTTTGAATCATTTTTGGTACAGTCCAAAAAATCAATTTTCGGATGAAAAACGATGACTCGGGATCTGTCGAACAATCCCAAAATGGTCAATATGGATGACATTTTAACATTTAATCTTTTGACTCTAAATGACTGTTGGATGTGAATTATGACTTTGTCAACTAAAATAAGTGTGTTTAAAGTCATTTCTGTGCCTGAAACGGGTCAAAATTGAAGTTTTGAGTAAGCAAAACTATGTATAAAATGGCAATTTTGGTTACTGTGAGGGTTTAAAAAGTGGTTATTCAACATGAGGCATGATCCAATTGCCATTTTGAATCATTTTTGGTACAGTCCAAAAAATCAATTTTCGGATAAAAAACGATGACTCCGGACCTGTCGAACGATCCCAAAATGGTTAATATGGATGACATTTTAACATTTAATCTTTTGACTCTAAATGACTGTTGGATGTGAATTATGACTTTGTCAACTAAAATAAGTGTGTTTAAAGTCATTTCTGTTCCTGAAACGGGTCAAAATTGAAGCTTTTGAGTAAGCAAAACACTGTAAAAATGGCAATTTTGGTCACTGTGAGGGTTTAAAAAGTGGTTATTCAACATGAGGCACGATCCAATTGACATTTTGAATCATTTTTGGTACAGTCCAAAAAATAAATTTTCGGATGAAAAACGATGAATCCGGACCTGTCGAACAATCCCAAAATGGTCAATATGGATGAAATTTTAACATTTAATCTTTTGACTCTAAATGACTGTTGGATGTGAATTATGACTTTGTCAACTAAAATAAGTCTGTTTAAAGTCATTTCTGTGCCTGAAACGGGTCAAAATTGAAGCTTTTGAGTAAGCAAAACTCTGTAAAAATGGCAATTTTGGTCACTGTGAGGGTTTAAAAAGTGGGTATTCAACATGAGGCACGATCCAATTGACATTTTGAATCATTTTTGGTACAGTCCAAAAAATCAATTTTCGGATGAAAAACGATGACTCGGGATCTGTCGAACAATCCCAAAATGGTCAATATGGATGACATTTTAACATTTAATCTTTTGACTCTAAATGACTGTTGGATGTGAATTATGACTTTGTCAACTAAAATAAGTGTGTTTAAAGTCATTTCTGTGCCTGAAACGGGTCAAAATTGAAGCTTTTGAGTAAGAAAAACTCTGTAAAAATGGCAATTTTGGTCACTGTGAGGGTTTAAAAAGTGGTTATTCAACATGAGGCACGATCCAATTGACATTTTGAATCATTTTCGGTACAGTCCAAAAAATCAATTTTCGGATGAAAAACGATGACTCCGGACCTGTCGAACGATCCCAAAATGGTTAATATGGATGACATTTTAACATTTAATCTTTTGACTCTAAATGACTGTTGGATGTGAATTATGACTTTGTCAACTAAAATAAGTGTGTTTGAAGTCATTTCTGTGCCTGAAACGGGTCAAAATTCAAGCTTTTGAGTAAGCAAAACTCTGTAAAAATGGCAATTTTGGTCACTGTGAGGGTTTAAAAAGTGGTTATTCAACATGAGGCACGATCCAATTGACATTTTGAATCATTTTTGGTACAGTCCAAAAAATAAATTTTCGGATGAAAAACGATGAATCCGGACCTGTCGAACAATCCCAAAATGGTCAATATGGATGAAATTTTAACATTTAATCTTTTGACTCTAAATGACTGTTGGATGTGAATTATGACTTTGTCAACTAAAATAAGTCTGTTTAAAGTCATTTCTGTGCCTGAAACGGGTCAAAATTGAAGCTTTTGAGTAAGCAAAACTCTGTAAAAATGGCAATTTTGGTCACTGTGAGGGTTTAAAAAGTGGTTATTCAACATGAGGCACAATCCAATTGACATTTTGAATCATTTTTGGTACAGTCCAAAAAATCAATTTTCGGATGAAAAACGATGACTCCGGACCTGTCGAACGATCCCAAAATGGTCAATATGGATGAAATTTTAACATTTAATCTTTTGACTCTAAATGACTGTTGGATGTAAATTATGACTTTGTCAACTAAAATAAGTGTGTTTGAAGTCATTTCTGTGCCTGAAACGGGTCAAAATTCAAGCTTTTGAGTAAGCAAAACTCTGTAAAAATGGCAATTTTGGTCACTGTGAGGGTTTAAAAAGTGGGTATTCAACATGAGGCACGATCCAATTGACATTTTGAATCATTTTTAGTACAGTCCAAAAAATCAATTTTCGGATGAAAAACGATGACTCGGGATCTGTCGAACAATCCCAAAATGGTCAATATGGATGACATTTTAACATTTAATCTTTTGACTCTAAATGACTGTTGGATGTGAATTATGACTTTGTCAACTAAAATAAGTGTGTTTAAAGTCATTTCTGTGCCTGAAACGGGTCAAAATTGAAGCTTTTGAGTAAGAAAAACTCTGTAAAAATGGCAATTTTGGTCACTGTGAGGGTTTAAAAAGTGGTTATTCAACATGAGGCACGATCCAATTGACATTTTGAATAATTTTTGGTACAGTCCAAAAAATCAATTTTCGGATGAAAAACGATGACTCCGGACCTGTCGAACGATCCCAAAATGGTTAATATGGATGACATTTTAACATTTAATCTTTTGACTCTAAATGACTGTTGGATGTGAATTATGACTTTGTCAACTAAAATAAGTGTGTTTAAAGTCATTTCTGTTCCTGAAACGGGTCAAAATTGAAGCTTTTGAGTAAGCAAAACTCTGTAAAAATGGCAATTTTGGTCACTGTGAGGGTTTAAAAAGTGGTTATTCAACATGAGGCACAATCCAATTGACATTTTGAATCATTTTTGGTACAGTCCAAAAAATCAATTTTCGGATGAAAAACGATGACTCCGGACCTGTCGAACGATCCCAAAATGGTCAATATGGATGAAATTTTAACATTTAATCTTTTGACTCTAAATGACTGTTGGATGTGAATTATGACTTTGTCAACTAAAATAAGTGTGTTTGAAGTCATTTCTGTGCCTGAAACGGGTCAAAATTCAAGCTTTTGAGTAAGCAAAACTCTGTAAAAATGGCAATTTTGGTCACTGTGAGGGTTTAAAAAGTGGGTATTCAACATGAGGCACGATCCAATTGACATTTTGAATCATTTTTGGTACAGTCCAAAAAATCAATTTTCGGATGAAAAACGATGACTCGGGATCTGTCGAACAATCCCAAAATGGTCAATATGGATGACATTTTAACATTTAATCTTTTGACTCTAAATGACTGTTGGATGTGAATTATGACTTTGTCAACTAAAATAAGTGTGTTTAAAGTCATTTCTGTGCCTGAAACGGGTCAAAATTGAAGTTTTGAGTAAGCAAAACTATGTATAAAATGGCAATTTGGTTACTGTGAGGGTTTAAAAAGTGGTTATTCAACATGAGGCATGATCCAATTGCCATTTTGAATCATTTTTGGTACAGTCCAAAAAATCAATTTTCGGATGAAAAACGATGACTCCCCACCTGTCGAACGATCCCAAAATGGTCAATATGGATGAAATTTTAACATTTAATCTTTTGACTCTAAATGACTGTTGGATGTGAATTATGACTTTGTCAACTAAAATAAGTGTGTTTTAAGTCATTTCTGTGCCTGAAACGGGTCAAAATTGAAGCTTTTGAGTAAGCAAAACTCTGTAAAAATGGCAATTTTGGTCACTGTGAGGGTTTAAAAAGTGGTTATTCAACATGAGGCACGATCCAATTGACATTTTGAATCATTTTCGGTACAGTCCAAAAAATCAATTTTCGGATGAAAAACGATGACTCCGGACCTGTCGAACGATCCCAAAATGGTTAATATGGATGACATTTTAACATTTAATCTTTTGACTCTAAATGACTGTTGGATGTGAATTATGACTTTGTCAACTAAAATAAGTGTGTTTAAAGTCATTTCTGTTCCTGAAACGGGTCAAAATTGAAGCTTTTGAGTAAGCAAAACTCTGTAAAAATGGCAATTTTGGTCACTGTGAGGGTTTAAAAAGTGGGTATTCAACATGAGGCTTGATCCAATTGACATTTTGAATCATTTTTGGTACAGTCCAAAAAATCAATTTTCGGATGAAAAACGATGACTCGGGATCTGTCGAACAATCCCAAAATGGTCAATATGGATGACATTTTAACATTTAATCTTTTGACTCTAAATGACTGTTGGATGTGAATTATGACTTTGTCAACTAAAATAAGTGTGTTTAAAGTCATTTCTGTGCCTGAAACGGGTCAAAATTGAAGTTTTGAGTAAGCAAAACTATGTATAAAATGGCAATTTTGGTTACTGTGAGGGTTTAAAAAGTGGTTATTCAACATGAGGCATGATCCAATTGCCATTTTGAATCATTTTTGGTACAGTCCAAAAAATCAATTTTCGGATAAAAAACGATGACTCCGGACCTGTCGAACGATCCCAAAATGGTTAATATGGATGACATTTTAACATTTAATCTTTTGACTCTAAATGACTGTTGGATGTGAATTATGACTTTGTCAACTAAAATAAGTGTGTTTAAAGTCATTTCTGTTCCTGAAACGGGTCAAAATTGAAGCTTTTGAGTAAGCAAAACACTGTAAAAATGGCAATTTTGGTCACTGTGAGGGTTTAAAAAGTGGGTATTCAACATGAGGCTTGATCCAATTGACATTTTGAATCATTTTTGGTACAGTCCAAAAAATCAATTTTCGGATGAAAAACAATGACTCCGGACCTGTCGAACGATCCCAAAATGGTCAATATGGATGAAATTTTAACATTTAATCTTTTGACTCTAAATGACTGTTGGATGTGAATTATGACTTTGTCAACTAAAATAAGTGTGTTTAAAGTCATTTCTGTGCCTGAAACGGGTCAAAATTGAAGCTTTTGAGTAAGCAAAACTCTGTAAAAATGGCAATTTTGGTCACTGCGAGGGTTTAAAAAGTGGTTATTCAACATGGGGCACGATCCAATTGACATTTTGAATCATTTTTGGTACAGTCCAAAAAATCAATTTTCCGATGAAAAACGATGACTCCGGACCTGTCGAACGATCCCAAAATGGTTAATATGGATGACATTTTAACATTTAATCTTTTGACTCTAAATGACTGTTGGATGTGAATTATGACTTTGTCAACTAAAATAAGTGTGTTTAAAGTCATTTCTGTTCCTGAAACGGGTCAAAATTGAAGCTTTTGAGTAAGCAAAACTCTGTAAAAATGGCAATTTTGGTCACTGTGAGGGTTTAAAAAGTGGGTATTCAACATGAGGCACGATCCAATTGACATTTTGAATCATTTTTGGTACAGTCCAAAAAATCAATTTTCGGATGAAAAACGATGACTCGGGATCTGTCGAACAATCCCAAAATGGTCAATATGGATGACATTTTAACATTTAATCTTTTGACTCTAAATGACTGTTGGATGTGAATTATGACTTTGTCAACTAAAATAAGTGTGTTTAAAGTCATTTCTGTGCCTGAAACGGGTCAAAATTGAAGTTTTGAGTAAGCAAAACTATGTATAAAATGGCAATTTGGTTACTGTGAGGGTTTAAAAAGTGGTTATTCAACATGAGGCATGATCCAATTGCCATTTTGAATCATTTTTGGTACAGTCCAAAAAATCAATTTTCGGATGAAAAACGATGACTCCGGACCTGTCGAACGTTCCCAAAATGGTCAATATGGATGAAATTTTAACATTTAATCTTTTGACTCTAAATGACTGTTGGATGTGAATTATGACTTTGTCAACTAAAATAAGTGTGTTTTAAGTCATTTCTGTGCCTGAAACGGGTCAAAATTGAAGCTTTTGAGTAAGCAAAACTCTGTAAAAATGGCAATTTTGGTCACTGTGAGGGTTTAAAAAGTGGTTATTCAACATGAGGCACGATCCAATTGACATTTTGAATCATTTTCGGTACAGTCCAAAAAATCAATTTTCGGATGAAAAACGATGACTCCGGACCTGTCGAACGATCCCAAAATGGTTAATATGGATGACATTTTAACATTTAATCTTTTGACTCTAAATGACTGTTGGATGTGAATTATGACTTTGTCAACTAAAATAAGTGTGTTTAAAGTCATTTCTGTTCCTGAAACGGGTCAAAATTGAAGCTTTTGAGTAAGCAAAACTCTGTAAAAATGGCAATTTTGGTCACTGTGAGGGTTTAAAAAGTGGGTATTCAACATGAGGCTTGATCCAATTGACATTTTGAATCATTTTTGGTACAGTCCAAAAAATCAATTTTCGGATGAAAAACGATGACTCGGGATCTGTCGAACAATCCCAAAATGGTCAATATGGATGACATTTTAACATTTAATCTTTTGACTCTAAATGACTGTTGGATGTGAATTATGACTTTGTCAACTAAAATAAGTGTGTTTAAAGTCATTTCTGTGCCTGAAACGGGTCAAAATTGAAGTTTTGAGTAAGCAAAACTATGTATAAAATGGCAATTTTGGTTACTGTGAGGGTTTAAAAAGTGGTTATTCAACATGAGGCATGATCCAATTGCCATTTTGAATCATTTTTGGTACAGTCCAAAAAATCAATTTTCGGATGAAAAACGATGACTCCGGACCTGTCGAACGATCCCAAAATGGTTAATATGGATGACATTTTAACATTTAATCTTTTGACTCTAAATGACTGTTGGATGTGAATTATGACTTTGTCAACTAAAATAAGTGTGTTTAAAGTCATTTCTGTTCCTGAAACGGGTCAAAATTGATGCTTTTGAGTAAGCAAAACACTGTAAAAATGGCAATTTTGGTCACTGTGAGGGTTTAAAAAGTGGGTATTCAACATGAGGCTTGATCCAATTGACATTTTGAATCATTTTTGGTACAGTCCAAAAAATCAATTTTCGGATGAAAAACAATGACTCCGGACCTGTCGAACGATCCCAAAATGGTCAATATGGATGAAATTTTAACATTTAATCTTTTGACTCTAAATGACTGTTGGATGTGAATTATGACTTTGTCAACTAAAATAAGTGTGTTTAAAGTCATTTCTGTGCCTGAAACGGGTCAAAATTGAAGCTTTTGAGTAAGCAAAACTCTGTAAAAATGGCAATTTTGGTCACTGTGAGGGTTTAAAAAGTGGCTATTCAACATGAGGCATGATCCAATTGACATTTTGAATCATTTTTGGTACAGTCCAAAAATCAATTTTCGGATGAAAAACGATGACTCCGGACCTGTCGAACGATCCCAAAATGGTCAATATGGATGAAATTTTAACATTTAATCTTTTGACTCTAAATGACTGTTGGATGTGAATTATGACTTTGTCAACTAAATAAGTGTGCTTAAAGTCATTTCTGTGCCTGAAACGGGTCAAAATTGAAGCTTTTGAGTAAGAAAAACTCTGTAAAAATGACAATTTTGGTCACTGTGAGGGTTTAAAAAGTGGTTATTCAACATGAGGCATGATCCAATTGCCATTTTGAATCATTTTTGGTACAGTCCAAAAAATCAATTTTCGGATGAAAAACGATGACTCCGGACCTGTCGAACGATCCCAAAATGGTTAATATGGATGACATTTTAACATTTAATCTTTTGACTCTAAATGACTGTTGGATGTGAATTATGACTTTGTCAACTAAAATAAGTGTGTTTAAAGTCATTTCTGTTCCTGAAACGGGTCAAAATTGAAGCTTTTGAGTAAGCAAAACTCTGTAAAAATGGCAATTTTGGTCACTGTGAGGGTTTAAAAAGTGGGTATTCAACATGAGGCTTGATCCAATTGACATTTTGAATCATTTTTGGTACAGTCCAAAAAATCAATTTTCGGATGAAAAACAATGACTCCGGACCTGTCGAACGATCCCAAAATGGTCAATATGGATGAAATTTTAACATTTAATCTTTTGACTCTAAATGACTGTTGGATGTGAATTATGACTTTGTCAACTAAAATAAGTGTGTTTAAAGTCATTTCTGTGCCTGAAACGGGTCAAAATTGAAGCTTTTGAGTAAGCAAAACTCTGTAAAAATGGCAATTTTGGTCACTGTGAGGGTTTAAAAAGTGGCTATTCAACATGAGGCATGATCCAATTGACATTTTGAATCATTTTTGGTACAGTCCAAAAATCAATTTTCAGATGAAAAACGATGACTCCGGACCTGTCGAACGATCCCAAAATGGTCAATATGGATGAAATTTTAACATTTAATCTTTTGACTCTAAATGACTGTTGGATGTGAATTATGACTTTCTCAACTAAATAAGTGTGCTTAAAGTCATTTCTGTGCCTGAAACGGGTCAAAATTGAAGCTTTTGAGTAAGAAAAACTCTGTAAAAATGGCAATTTTGGTCACTGTGAGGGTTTAAAAAGTGGTTATTCAACATGAGGCACGATCCAATTGACATTTTGAATCATTTTTGGTACAGTCCAAAAAATCAATTTTCGGATGAAAAACGATGACTCCGGACCTGTCGAACGATCCCAAAATGGTTAATATGGATGACATTTTAACATTTAATCTTTTGACTCTAAATGACTGTTGGATGTGAATTATGACTTTGTCAACTAAAATAAGTGTGTTTAAAGTCATTTCTGTTCCTGAAACGGGTCAAAATTGAAGCTTTTGAGTAAGCAAAACTCTGTAAAAATGGCAATTTTGGTCACTGTGAGGGTTTAAAAAGTGGGTATTCAACATGAGGCTTGATCCAATTGACATTTTGAATCATTTTTGGTACAGTCCAAAAAATCAATTTTCGGATGAAAAACAATGACTCCGGACCTGTCGAACGATCCCAAAATGGTCAATATGGATGAAATTTTAACATTTAATCTTTTGACTCTAAATGACTGTTGGATGTGAATTATGACTTTGTCAACTAAAATAAGTGTGTTTAAAGCCATTTCTGTGCCTGAAACGGGTCAAAATTGAAGTTTTGAGTAAGCAAAACTATGTATAAAATGGCAATTTTGGTTACTGTGAGGGTTTAAAAAGTGGTTATTCAACATGAGGCATGATCCAATTGCCATTTTGAATCATTTTTGGTACAGTCCAAAAAATCAATTTTCGGATGAAAAACGATGACTCCGGACCTGTCGAACGATCCCAAAATGGTTAATATGGATGACATTTTAACATTTAATCTTTTGACTCTAAATGACTGTTGGATGTGAATTATGACTTTGTCAACTAAAATAAGTGTGTTTAAAGTCATTTCTGTTCCTGAAACGGGTCAAAATTGATGCTTTTGAGTAAGCAAAACACTGTAAAAATGGCAATTTTGGTCACTGTGAGGGTTTAAAAAGTGGGTATTCAACATGAGGCTTGATCCAATTGACATTTTGAATCATTTTTGGTACAGTCCAAAAAATCAATTTTCGGATGAAAAACAATGACTCCGGACCTGTCGAACGATCCCAAAATGGTCAATATGGATGAAATTTTAACATTTAATCTTTTGACTCTAAATGACTGTTGGATGTGAATTATGACTTTGTCAACTAAAATAAGTGTGTTTAAAGTCATTTCTGTGCCTGAAACGGGTCAAAATTGAAGCTTTTGAGTAAGCAAAACTCTGTAAAAATGGCAATTTTGGTCACTGTGAGGGTTTAAAAAGTGGCTATTCAACATGAGGCATGATCCAATTGACATTTTGAATCATTTTTGGTACAGTCCAAAAATCAATTTTCGGATGAAAAACGATGACTCCGGACCTGTCGAACGATCCCAAAATGGTCAATATGGATGAAATTTTAACATTTAATCTTTTGACTCTAAATGACTGTTGGATGTGAATTATGACTTTGTCAACTAAAATAAGTGTGTTTAAAGTCATTTCTGTTCCTGAAACGGGTCAAAATTGAAGCTTTTGAGTAAGCAAAACACTGTAAAAATGGCAATTTTGGTCACTGTGAGGGTTTAAAAAGTGGTTATTCAACATGAGGCACGATCCAATTGACATTTTGAATCATTTTTGGTACAGTCCAAAAAATAAATTTTCGGATGAAAAACGATGAATCCGGACCTGTCGAACAATCCCAAAATGGTCAATATGGATGAAATTTTAACATTTAATCTTTTGACTCTAAATGACTGTTGGATGTGAATTATGACTTTGTCAACTAAAATAAGTCTGTTTAAAGTCATTTCTGTGCCTGAAACGGGTCAAAATTGAAGCTTTTGAGTAAGCAAAACTCTGTAAAAATGGCAATTTTGGTCACTGTGAGGGTTTAAAAAGTGGGTATTCAACATGAGGCTTGATCCAATTGACATTTTGAATCATTTTTGGTACAGTCCAAAAAATCAATTTTCGGATGAAAAACAATGACTCCGGACCTGTCGAACGATCCCAAAATGGTCAATATGGATGAAATTTTAACATTTAATCTTTTGACTCTAAATGACTGTTGGATGTGAATTATGACTTTGTCAACTAAAATAAGTGTGTTTAAAGTCATTTCTGTGCCTGAAACGGGTCAAAATTGAAGCTTTTGAGTAAGCAAAACTCTGTAAAAATGGCAATTTTGGTCACTGTGAGGGTTTAAAAAGTGGCTATTCAACATGAGGCATGATCCAATTGACATTTTGAATCATTTTTGGTACAGTCCAAAAATCAATTTTCAGATGAAAAACGATGACTCCGGACCTGTCGAACGATCCCAAAATGGTCAATATGGATGAAATTTTAACATTTAATCTTTTGACTCTAAATGACTGTTGGATGTGAATTATGACTTTCTCAACTAAATAAGTGTGCTTAAAGTCATTTCTGTGCCTGAAACGGGTCAAAATTGAAGCTTTTGAGTAAGAAAAACTCTGTAAAAATGGCAATTTTGGTCACTGTGAGGGTTTAAAAAGTGGTTATTCAACATGAGGCACGATCCAATTGACATTTTGAATCATTTTTGGTACAGTCCAAAAAATCAATTTTCGGATGAAAAACGATGACTCCGGACCTGTCGAACGATCCCAAAATGGTTAATATGGATGACATTTTAACATTTAATCTTTTGACTCTAAATGACTGTTGGATGTGAATTATGACTTTGTCAACTAAAATAAGTGTGTTTAAAGTCATTTCTGTTCCTGAAACGGGTCAAAATTGAAGCTTTTGAGTAAGCAAAACTCTGTAAAAATGGCAATTTTGGTCACTGTGAGGGTTTAAAAAGTGGGTATTCAACATGAGGCTTGATCCAATTGACATTTTGAATCATTTTTGGTACAGTCCAAAAAATCAATTTTCGGATGAAAAACAATGACTCCGGACCTGTCGAACGATCCCAAAATGGTCAATATGGATGAAATTTTAACATTTAATCTTTTGACTCTAAATGACTGTTGGATGTGAATTATGACTTTGTCAACTAAAATAAGTGTGTTTAAAGTCATTTCTGTGCCTGAAACGGGTCAAAATTGAAGCTTTTGAGTAAGCAAAACTCTGTAAAAATGGCAATTTTGGTCACTGTGAGGGTTTAAAAAGTGGCTATTCAACATGAGGCATGATCCAATTGACATTTTGAATCATTTTTGGTACAGTCCAAAAATCAATTTTCGGATGAAAAACGATGACTCCGGACCTGTCGAACGATCCCAAAATGGTCAATATGGATGAAATTTTAACATTTAATCTTTTGACTCTAAATGACTGTTGGATGTGAATTATGACTTTGTCAACTAAATAAGTGTGCTTAAAGTCATTTCTGTGCCTGAAACGGGTCAAAATTGAAGCTTTTGAGTAAGAAAAACTCTGTAAAAATGGCAATTTTGGTCACTGTGAGGGTTTAAAAAGTGGTTATTCAACATGAGGCACGATCCAATTGACATTTTGAATCATTTTTGGTACAGTCCAAAAAATAAATTTTCGGATGAAAAACGATGACTCTGGACCTGTCGAACAATCCCAAAATGGTCAATATGGATGAAATTTTAACATTTAATCTTTTGACTCTAAATGACTGTTGGATGTGAATTATGACTTTGTCAACTAAAATAAGTGTGTTTAAAGTCATTTCTGTGCCTGAAACGGGTCAAAATTGAAGCTTTTGAGTAAGCAAAACTCTGTAAAAATGGCAATTTTGGTCACTGTGAGGGTTTAAAAAGTGGTTATTCAACATGAGGCACAATCCAATTGACATTTTGAATCATTTTTGGTACAGTCCAAAAAATCAATTTTCGGATGAAAAACGATGACTCCGGACCTGTCGAATGATCCCAAAATGGTCAATATGGATGAAATTTTAACATTTAATCTTTTGACTCTAAATGACTGTTGGATGTGAATTATGACTTTGTCAACTAAAATAAGTGTGTTTAAAGTTATTTCTGTGCCTGAAACGGGTCAAAATTGAAGCTTTTGAGTAAGCAAAACTCTGTAAAAATGGCAATTTTGGTCACTGTGAGGGTTTAAAAAGTGGTTATTCAACATGAGGCACGATCCAATTGACATTTTGAATCATTTTTGGTACAGTCCAAAAAATCAATTTTTGGATGAAAAACGACGACTCCGGACCAGTCGAACGATCCTAAAATGGTCAATATGGACAAAATTTTAACATTTAATCTTTTGACTCTAAATGACTGTTGGATGTGAATTCTGACTTTGTCAACTAAAATAAGTGTGTTTAAAGTCATTTCTGTGCCTGAAACGGGTCAAAATTGAAGCTTTTGAGTAAGCAAAACTCTGTAAAAATGGCAATTTTGGTCACTGTGAGGGTTTTAAAAGTGGTTATTCAACATGAGGCACGATCCAATTGACATTTTGAATCATTTTTGGTACAGTCCAAAAAATCAATTTTCGGATGAAAAACGATGACTCCGGACCTGTCGAACGATCCCAAAATGGTCAATATGGATGAAATTTTAACATTTAATCTTTTGACTCTAAATGACTGTTGGATGTGAATTATGACTTTGTCAACTAAAATAAGTGTGTTTAAAGTCATTTCTGAGCCTGAAACGGGTCAAAATTGAAGCTTTTGAGTAAGCAAAACTCTATAAAAATGGCAATTTTGGTCACTGTGAGGGTTTAAAAAGTGGTTATTGAACATGAGGCACAATCCAATTGACATTTTGAATCATTTTTGGTACAGTCCAAAAAATCAATTTTCGGATGAAAAACGATGACTCCGGACCTGTCGAACGATCCCAAAATGGTCAATATGGATGAAATTTTAACATTTAATCTTTTGACTCTAAATGACTGTTGGATGTGAATTATGACTTTGTCAACTAAAATAAGTGTGTTTAAAGTCATTTCTGTGCCTGAAACAGGTCAAAATTGAAGATTTTGAGTAAGCAAAACTCTGTAAAAATGGCAATTTTGGTCACTGCGAGGGTTTAAAAAGTGGTTATTCAACATGGGGCACGATCCAATTGACATTTTGAATCATTTTTGGTACAGTCCAAAAAATCAATTTTCCGATGAAAAACGATGACTCCGGACGTGTCGAACGATCCCAAAATGGTTAATATGGATGAAATTTTAACATTTGATCTTTTGACTCTAAATGACTGTTGGATGTGAATTATGACTTTATCAACTAAAATAAGTGTGTTTAAAGTCGTTTCTGTGCCTGAAGCAGGTCAAAATGAAGCTTTTGAGTAAGCAAAACTCTGTAAAAATGGCAATTTTGGTCACTGTGAGGGTTTAAAAAGTAGTTATTCAACATGAGGCACAATCCAATTGACATTTTGAATAATTTTTGGTACAGTCCAAAAAATCAATTTTCGGATGAAAAACGATGACTCCGGACCTGTCGAGCGATCCCAAAATGGTCAATATGGATGAAATTTTAACATTTAATCTTTTGACTCTAAATGACTGTTGGATGTGAATTATGACTTTGTCAACTAAAATAAGTGTGTTTGAAGTCATTTCTGTGCCTGAAACGGGTCAAAATTGAAGCTTTTGAGTAAGCAAAACTCTGTAAAAATGGCAATTTTGGTCACTGTGAGGGTTTAAAAAGTGGTTATTCAACATGAGGCACGATCCAATTGACATTTTGAATCATTTTTGGTACAGTCCAAAAAATCAATTTTCGGATGAAAAACGATGACTCCGGACCTGTCGAACGATCCCAAAATGGTCAATATGGATGAAATTTTAACATTTAATCTTTTGACTCTAAATGACTGTTGGATGTGAATTATGACTTTGTCAACTAAAATAAGTGTGTTTAAAGTCATTTCTGTGCCTGAAACAGGAAAAAATTGAAGATTTTGAGTAAGCAAAACTCTGTAAAAATGGCAATTTTGGTCACTGCGAGGGTTTAAAAAGTGGTTATTCAACATGGGGCACGATCCAATTGACATTTTGAATCATTTTTGGTACAGTCCAAAAAATCAATTTTCGGATGAAAAACGATGACTCCGGACCTGTCGAACGATCCCAAAATGGTCAATATGGATGAAATTTTAACATTTAAACTTTTGACTCTAAATGACTGTTGGATGTGAATTATGACTTTGTCAACTAAAATAAGTGTGTTTAAAGTCATTTCTGTGCCTGAAACGGGTCAAAATTGAAGCTTTTGAGTAAGCAAAACTCTGTAAAAATGGCAATTTTGGTCACTGTGAGGGTTTAAAAAGTGGTTATTCAACATGAGGCACAATCCAATTGACATTTTGAATCATTTTTGGTACAGTCCAAAAAATCAATTTTCGGATGAAAAACGATGACTCCGGACCAGTCGAACGATCCTAAAATGGTCAATATGGACAAAATTTTAACATTTAATCTTTTGACTCTAAATGACTGTTGGATGTGAATTATGACTTTGTCAACTAAAATAAGTGTGTTTAAAGTCATTTCTGTGCCTGAAACGGGTCAAAATTGAAGCTTTTGAGTAAGCAAAACTCTGTAAAAATGGCAATTTTGGTCACTGTGAGGGTTTAAAAAGTGGTTATTCAACATGAGGCACGATCCAATTGACATTTTGAATCATTTTTGGTACAGTCCAAAAAATCAATTTTCGGATGAAAAACGATGACTCTGGACCTGTCGAACGATCCCAAAATGGTCAATATGGATGAAATTTTAACATTTAAACTTTTGACTCTAAATGACTGTTGGATGTGAATTATGACTTTGTCAACTAAAATAAGTGTGTTTAAAGTCATTTCTGTGCCTGAAACGGGTCAAAATTGAAGCTTTTGAGTAAGCAAAACTCTGTAAAAATGGCAATTTTGGTCACTGTGAGGGTTTAAAAAGTGGTTATTCAACACGAGGCACAATCCAATTGACATTTTGAATCATTTTTGGTACAGTCCAAAAAATCAATTTTCGGATGAAAAACGATGACTCCGGACCTGTCAAACGATCCCAAAATGGTCAATATGGATGAAATTTTAACATTTAATCTTTTGACTCTAAATGACTGTTGGATGTGAATTATGACTTAGTCAACTAAAATAAGTGTGTTTAAAGTCATTTCTGTGCCTGAAACAGGTCAAAATTGAAGATTTTGAGTAAGCAAAACTCTGTAAAAATGGCAATTTTGGTCACTGCGAGGGTTTAAAAAGTGGTTATTCAACATGGGGCACGATCCAATTGACATTTTGAATCATTTTTGGTACAGTCCAAAAAATCAATTTTCCGATGAAAAACGATGACTCCGGACCTGTCGAACGATCCCAAAATGGTCAATATGGATGAAATTTTAACATTTAATCTTTTGACTCTAAATGACTGTTGGATGTGAATTCTGACTTTGTCAACTAAAATAAGTGTGTTTAAAGTTATTTCTGTGCCTGAAACGGGTCAAAATTGAAGCTTTTGAGTAAGCAAAACTCTGTAAAAATAGCAATTTTGGTCACTGTGAGGGTTTAAAAAGTGGTTATTCAACATGAGGCACGATCCAATTGACATTTTGAATAATTTTTGGTACAGTCCAAAAAATCAATTTTCGGATGAAAAACGATGACTCCGGACCTGTCGCACGATCCCAAAATGGTTAATATGGATGAAATTTTAACATTTGATCTTTTGACTCTAAATGACTGTTGGATGTGAATTATGACTTTATCAACTAAAATAAGTGTGTTTAAAGTCATTTCTGTGCCTGAAACGGGTCAAAATTGAAGCTTTTGAGTAAGCAAAACTCTGTAAAAATGGCAATTTTGGTCACTGTGAGGGTTTAAAAAGTGGTTATTCAACATGAGGCACGATCCAATTGACATTTTGAATCATTTTTGGTACAGTCCAAAAAATCAATTTTTGGATGAAAAACGATGACTCCGGACCAGTCGAACGATCCTAAAATGGTCAATATGGACAAAATTTTAACATTTAATCTTTTGACTCTAAATGACTGTTGGATGTGAATTATGACTTTGTCAACTAAAATAAGTGTGTTTAAAGTCATTTCTGTGCCTGAAACGGGTCAAAATTGAAGCTTTTGAGTAAGCAAAACTCTGTAAAAATGGCAATTTTGGTCACTGTGAGGGTTTAAAAAGTAGTTATTCAACATGAGGCACAATCCAATTGACATTTTGAATAATTTTTGGTACAGTCCAAAAAATCAATTTTCGGATGAAAAACGATGACTCCGGACCTGTCGAACGATCCCAAAATGGTCAATATGGATGAAATTTTAACATTTAATCTTTTGACTCTAAATGACTGTTGGATGTGAATTATGACTTTGTCAACTAAAATAAGTGTGTTTAAAGTCATTTCTGTGCCTGAAACGGGTCAAAATTGAAGCTTTTGAGTAAGCAAAACTCTGTAAAAATGGCAATTTTGGTCACTGTGAGGGTTTAAAAAGTAGTTATTCAACATGAGGCACAATCCAATTGACATTTTGAATAATTTTTGGTACAGTCCAAAAAATCAATTTTCGGATGAAAAACGATGACTCCGGACCTGTCGAACGATCCCAAAATGGTCAATATGGATGAAATTTTAACATTTAATCTTTTGACTCTAAATGACTGTTGGATGTGAATTATGACTTTGTCAACTAAAATAAGTGTTTTTAAAGTCATTTCTGTGCCTGAAACAGGTCAAAATTGAAGATTTTGAGTAAGCAAAACTCTGTAAAAATGGCAATTTTGGTCACTGTGAGGGTTTAAAAAGTGGTTATTCAACATGAGGCACGATCCAATTGACATTTTGAATCATTTTTGGTACAGTCCAAAAAATCAATTTTCGGATGAAAAACGATGACTCTGGACCTGTCGAACGATCCCAAAATGGTCAATATGGATGAAATTTTAACATTTAATCTTTTGACTCTAAATCACTGTTGGATGTGAATTATGACTTTGTCAACTAAAATAAGTGTGTTTAAAGTCATTTCTGTGCCTGAAACGGGTCAAAATTGAAGCTTTTGAGTAAGCAAAACTCTGTAAAAATGGCAATTTTGGTCACTGTGAGGGTTTAAAAAGTGGTTATTCAACATGAGGCACGATCCAATTGACATTTTGAATCATTTTTGGTACAGTCCAAAAAATCAATTTTCGGATGAAAAACGATGACTCCGGACCTGTCGAACGATCCCAAAATGGTCAATATGGATGAAATTTTAACATTTAAACTTTTGACTCTAAATGACTGTTGGATGTGAATTATGACTTTGTCAACTAAAATAAGTGTGTTTAAAGTCATTTCTGTGCCTGAAACGGGTCAAAATTGAAGCTTTTGAGTAAGCAAAACTCTGTAAAAATGGCAATTTTGGTCACTGTGAGGGTTTAAAAAGTGGTTATTCAACATGAGGCACAATCCAATTGACATTTTGAATCATTTTTGGTACAGTCCAAAAAATCAATTTTCGGATGAAAAACGATGACTCCGGACCAGTCGAACGATCCTAAAATGGTCAATATGGACAAAATTTTAACATTTAATCTTTTGACTCTAAATGACTGTTGGATGTGAATTATGACTTTGTCAACTAAAATAAGTGTGTTTAAAGTCATTTCTGTGCCTGAAACGGGTCAAAATTGAAGCTTTTGAGTAAGCAAAACTCTGTAAAAATGGCAATTTTGGTCACTGTGAGGGTTTAAAAAGTGGTTATTCAACATGAGGCACGATCCAATTGACATTTTGAATCATTTTTGGTACAGTCCAAAAAATCAATTTTCGGATGAAAAACGATGACTCTGGACCTGTCGAACGATCCCAAAATGGTCAATATGGATGAAATTTTAACATTTAAACTTTTGACTCTAAATGACTGTTGGATGTGAATTATGACTTTGTCAACTAAAATAAGTGTGTTTAAAGTCATTTCTGTGCCTGAAACGGGTCAAAATTGAAGCTTTTAAGTAAGCAAAACTCTGTAAAAATGGCAATTTTGGTCACTGTGAGGGTTTAAAAAGTGGTTATTCAACACGAGGCACAATCCAATTGACATTTTGAATCATTTTTGGTACAGTCCAAAAAATCAATTTTCGGATGAAAAACGATGACTCCGGACCTGTCGAACGATCCCAAAATGGTCAATATGGATGAAATTTTAACATTTAATCTTTTGACTCTAAATGACTGTTGGATGTGAATTATGACTTTATCAACTAAAATAAGTGTGTTTAAAGTCGTTTCTGTGCCTGAAGCAGGTCAAAATGAAGCTTTTGAGTAAGCAAAACTCTGTAAAAATGGCAATTTTGGTCACTGTGAGGGTTTAAAAAGTAGTTATTCAACATGAGGCACAATCCAATTGACATTTTGAATAATTTTTGGTACAGTCCAAAAAATCAATTTTCGGATGAAAAACGATGACTCCGGACCTGTCGAGCGATCCCAAAATGGTCAATATGGATGAAATTTTAACATTTAATCTTTTGACTCTAAATGACTGTTGGATGTGAATTATGACTTTGTCAACTAAAATAAGTGTGTTTGAAGTCATTTCTGTGCCTGAAACGGGTCAAAATTGAAGCTTTTGAGTAAGCAAAACTCTGTAAAAATGGCAATTTTGGTCACTGTGAGGGTTTAAAAAGTGGTTATTCAACATGAGGCACGATCCAATTGACATTTTGAATCATTTTTGGTACAGTCCAAAAAATCAATTTTCGGATGAAAAACGATGACTCCGGACCTGTCGAACGATCCCAAAATGGTCAATATGGATGAAATTTTAACATTTAATCTTTTGACTCTAAATGACTGTTGGATGTGAATTATGACTTTGTCAACTAAAATAAGTGTGTTTAAAGTCATTTCTGTGCCTGAAACAGGAAAAAATTGAAGATTTTGAGTAAGCAAAACTCTGTAAAAATGGCAATTTTGGTCACTGCGAGGGTTTAAAAAGTGGTTATTCAACATGGGGCACGATCCAATTGACATTTTGAATCATTTTTGGTACAGTCCAAAAAATCAATTTTCGGATGAAAAACGATGACTCCGGACCTGTCGAACGATCCCAAAATGGTCAATATGGATGAAATTTTAACATTTAAACTTTTGACTCTAAATGACTGTTGGATGTGAATTATGACTTTGTCAACTAAAATAAGTGTGTTTAAAGTCATTTCTGTGCCTGAAACGGGTCAAAATTGAAGCTTTTGAGTAAGCAAAACTCTGTAAAAATGGCAATTTTGGTCACTGTGAGGGTTTAAAAAGTGGTTATTCAACATGAGGCACAATCCAATTGACATTTTGAATCATTTTTGGTACAGTCCAAAAAATCAATTTTCGGATGAAAAACGATGACTCCGGACCAGTCGAACGATCCTAAAATGGTCAATATGGACAAAATTTTAACATTTAATCTTTTGACTCTAAATGACTGTTGGATGTGAATTATGACTTTGTCAACTAAAATAAGTGTGTTTAAAGTCATTTCTGTGCCTGAAACGGGTCAAAATTGAAGCTTTTGAGTAAGCAAAACTCTGTAAAAATGGCAATTTTGGTCACTGTGAGGGTTTAAAAAGTGGTTATTCAACATGAGGCACGATCCAATTGACATTTTGAATCATTTTTGGTACAGTCCAAAAAATCAATTTTCGGATGAAAAACGATGACTCTGGACCTGTCGAACGATCCCAAAATGGTCAATATGGATGAAATTTTAACATTTAAACTTTTGACTCTAAATGACTGTTGGATGTGAATTATGACTTTGTCAACTAAAATAAGTGTGTTTAAAGTCATTTCTGTGCCTGAAACGGGTCAAAATTGAAGCTTTTGAGTAAGCAAAACTCTGTAAAAATGGCAATTTTGGTCACTGTGAGGGTTTAAAAAGTGGTTATTCAACACGAGGCACAATCCAATTGACATTTTGAATCATTTTTGGTACAGTCCAAAAAATCAATTTTCGGATGAAAAACGATGACTCCGGACCTGTCAAACGATCCCAAAATGGTCAATATGGATGAAATTTTAACATTTAATCTTTTGACTCTAAATGACTGTTGGATGTGAATTATGACTTAGTCAACTAAAATAAGTGTGTTTAAAGTCATTTCTGTGCCTGAAACAGGTCAAAATTGAAGATTTTGAGTAAGCAAAACTCTGTAAAAATGGCAATTTTGGTCACTGCGAGGGTTTAAAAAGTGGTTATTCAACATGGGGCACGATCCAATTGACATTTTGAATCATTTTTGGTACAGTCCAAAAAATCAATTTTCCGATGAAAAACGATGACTCCGGACCTGTCGAACGATCCCAAAATGGTCAATATGGATGAAATTTTAACATTTAATCTTTTGACTCTAAATGACTGTTGGATGTGAATTCTGACTTTGTCAACTAAAATAAGTGTGTTTAAAGTTATTTCTGTGCCTGAAACGGGTCAAAATTGAAGCTTTTGAGTAAGCAAAACTCTGTAAAAATAGCAATTTTGGTCACTGTGAGGGTTTAAAAAGTGGTTATTCAACATGAGGCACGATCCAATTGACATTTTGAATAATTTTTGGTACAGTCCAAAAAATCAATTTTCGGATGAAAAACGATGACTCCGGACCTGTCGCACGATCCCAAAATGGTTAATATGGATGAAATTTTAACATTTGATCTTTTGACTCTAAATGACTGTTGGATGTGAATTATGACTTTATCAACTAAAATAAGTGTGTTTAAAGTCATTTCTGTGCCTGAAACGGGTCAAAATTGAAGCTTTTGAGTAAGCAAAACTCTGTAAAAATGGCAATTTTGGTCACTGTGAGGGTTTAAAAAGTGGTTATTCAACATGAGGCACGATCCAATTGACATTTTGAATCATTTTTGGTACAGTCCAAAAAATCAATTTTTGGATGAAAAACGATGACTCCGGACCAGTCGAACGATCCTAAAATGGTCAATATGGACAAAATTTTAACATTTAATCTTTTGACTCTAAATGACTGTTGGATGTGAATTATGACTTTGTCAACTAAAATAAGTGTGTTTAAAGTCATTTCTGTGCCTGAAACGGGTCAAAATTGAAGCTTTTGAGTAAGCAAAACTCTGTAAAAATGGCAATTTTGG
Source organism: Lissotriton vulgaris (assembly GCF_964263255.1). Classification (NCBI taxonomy): domain Eukaryota; kingdom Metazoa; phylum Chordata; class Amphibia; order Caudata; family Salamandridae; genus Lissotriton; species Lissotriton vulgaris. The sequence goes on from NW_028241576.1 coordinate 907,601, forward strand.
TCACTGTGAGGGTTTAAAAAGTAGTTATTCAACATGAGGCACAATCCAATTGACATTTTGAATAATTTTTGGTACAGTCCAAAAAATCAATTTTCGGATGAAAAACGATGACTCCGGACCTGTCGAACGATCCCAAAATGGTCAATATGGATGAAATTTTAACATTTAATCTTTTGACTCTAAATGACTGTTGGATGTGAATTATGACTTTGTCAACTAAAATAAGTGTGTTTAAAGTCATTTCTGTGCCTGAAACGGGTCAAAATTGAAGCTTTTGAGTAAGCAAAACTCTGTAAAAATGGCAATTTTGGTCACTGTGAGGGTTTAAAAAGTAGTTATTCAACATGAGGCACAATCCAATTGACATTTTGAATAATTTTTGGTACAGTCCAAAAAATCAATTTTCGGATGAAAAACGATGACTCCGGACCTGTCGAACGATCCCAAAATGGTCAATATGGATGAAATTTTAACATTTAATCTTTTGACTCTAAATGACTGTTGGATGTGAATTATGACTTTGTCAACTAAAATAAGTGTGTTTAAAGTCATTTCTGTGCCTGAAACAGGTCAAAATTGAAGATTTTGAGTAAGCAAAACTCTGTAAAAATGGCAATTTTGGTCACTGTGAGGGTTTAAAAAGTGGTTATTCAACATGAGGCACGATCCAATTGACATTTTGAATCATTTTTGGTACAGTCCAAAAAATCAATTTTCGGATGAAAAACGATGACTCTGGACCTGTCGAACGATCCCAAAATGGTCAATATGGATGAAATTTTAACATTTAATCTTTTGACTCTAAATCACTGTTGGATGTGAATTATGACTTTGTCAACTAAAATAAGTGTGTTTAAAGTCATTTCTGTGCCTGAAACGGGTCAAAATTGAAGCTTTTGAGTAAGCAAAACTCTGTAAAAATGGCAATTTTGGTCACTGTGAGGGTTTAAAAAGTGGTTATTCAACATGAGGCACGATCCAATTGACATTTTGAATCATTTTTGGTACAGTCCAAAAAATCAATTTTCGGATGAAAAACGATGACTCCGGACCTGTCGAACGATCCCAAAATGGTCAATATGGATGAAATTTTAACATTTAAACTTTTGACTCTAAATGACTGTTGGATGTGAATTATGACTTTGTCAACTAAAATAAGTGTGTTTAAAGTCATTTCTGTGCCTGAAACGGGTCAAAATTGAAGCTTTTGAGTAAGCAAAACTCTGTAAAAATGGCAATTTTGGTCACTGTGAGGGTTTAAAAAGTGGTTATTCAACATGAGGCACAATCCAATTGACATTTTGAATCATTTTTGGTACAGTCCAAAAAATCAATTTTCGGATGAAAAACGATGACTCCGGACCAGTCGAACGATCCTAAAATGGTCAATATGGACAAAATTTTAACATTTAATCTTTTGACTCTAAATGACTGTTGGATGTGAATTATGACTTTGTCAACTAAAATAAGTGTGTTTAAAGTCATTTCTGTGCCTGAAACGGGTCAAAATTGAAGCTTTTGAGTAAGCAAAACTCTGTAAAAATGGCAATTTTGGTCACTGTGAGGGTTTAAAAAGTGGTTATTCAACATGAGGCACGATCCAATTGACATTTTGAATCATTTTTGGTACAGTCCAAAAAATCAATTTTCGGATGAAAAACGATGACTCTGGACCTGTCGAACGATCCCAAAATGGTCAATATGGATGAAATTTTAACATTTAAACTTTTGACTCTAAATGACTGTTGGATGTGAATTATGACTTTGTCAACTAAAATAAGTGTGTTTAAAGTCATTTCTGTGCCTGAAACGGGTCAAAATTGAAGCTTTTAAGTAAGCAAAACTCTGTAAAAATGGCAATTTTGGTCACTGTGAGGGTTTAAAAAGTGGTTATTCAACACGAGGCACAATCCAATTGACATTTTGAATCATTTTTGGTACAGTCCAAAAAATCAATTTTCGGATGAAAAACGATGACTCCGGACCTGTCGAACGATCCCAAAATGGTCAATATGGATGAAATTTTAACATTTAATCTTTTGACTCTAAATGACTGTTGGATGTGAATTATGACTTAGTCAACTAAAATAAGTGTGTTTAAAGTCATTTCTGTGCCTGAAACAGGTCAAAATTGAAGATTTTGAGTAAGCAAAACTCTGTAAAAATGGCAATTTTGGTCACTGCGAGGGTTTAAAAAGTGGTTATTCAACATGGGGCACGATCCAATTGACATTTTGAATCATTTTTGGTACAGTCCAAAAAATCAATTTTCCGATGAAAAACGATGACTCCGGACCTGTCGAACGATCCCAAAATGGTCAATATGGATGAAATTTTAACATTTAATCTTTTGACTCTAAATGACTGTTGGATGTGAATTATGACTTTATCAACTAAAATAAGTGTGTTTAAAGTCATTTCTGTGCCTGAAACGGGTCAAAATTGAAGCTTTTGAGTAAGCAAAACTCTGTAAAAATGGCAATTTTGGTCACTGTGAGGGTTTAAAAAGTAGTTATTCAACATGAGGCACAATCCAATAGACATTTTGAATAATTTTTGGTACAGTCCAAAAAATCAATTTTCGGATGAAAAACGATGACTCCGGACCTGTCGAACGATCCCAAAATGGTCAATATGGATGAAATTTTAACATTTAATCTTTTGACTCTAAATGACTGTTGGATGTGAATTATGACTTTGTCAACTAAAATAAGTGTGTTTAAAGTCATTTCTGTGCCTGAAACAGGTCAAAATTGAAGATTTTGAGTAAGCAAAACTCTGTAAAAATGGCAATTTTGGTCACTGTGAGGGTTTAAAAAGTGGCTATTCAACATGAGGCACGATCCAATTGACATTTTGAATAATTTTTGGTACAGTCCAAAAAATCAATTTTCGGATGAAAAACGATGACTCCGGACCTGTCGAACGATCCCAAAATGGTCAATATGGATGAAATTTGAACATTTAATCTTTTGACTCTAAATGACTGTTGGATGTGAATTCTGACTTTGTCAACTAAAATAAGTGTGTTTAAAGTTATTTCTGTGCCTGAAACGGGTCAAAATTGAAGCTTTTGAGTAAGCAAAACTCTGTAAAAATGGCAATTTTGGTCACTGTGAGGGTTTAAAAAGTGGTTATTCAACATGAGGCACGATCCAATTGACATTTTGAATCATTTTTGGTACAGTCCAAAAAATCAATTTTCGGATGAAAAACGATGACTCCGGACCTGTCGATAAGCATGAGCGAATTTTGCGGATCTCGCGTTCGCGAATTTTGCGGATTTGCGGATTCGCAATCCGCAAAATCCGCGAATTCCCGCGAATTTGCGGATTTTTTTTTTTTGTGTGTTCGCCCGTGTTTCTGCCAGTTCGCGAGGGTTTTGTACACTTTCGCAAATTGCGAACTTACCTGTCGGGTCGCAAGTTTCGCGAACTTGTTGTTTCTACGTGTCCAGCCTGTTTGGGACACTCTTCTTCATCACTGCCACTCTCTGTCACCACTGCCACTCTCTGACTACTCATGCCACCCTCTGGCCCACCCATGCCACCCTCTGTTTCATCACCACACCCTCTGGTTGTCCAGTGTACATTATTTTCGGCAAAGCAAAGCACACCTTCCCTGCCTCAAGTGACCTGAATTAATTTGGGGCTGATTAATGTGTCACAGAATATTTTTTTAGCTGGCACCTGCTTCCTTAGTGCGCCCTGATTAGTGATCTTTTGCACTTGCTAAGTGCTTTCATTGTTGCAAAATTAGTTACAACACCTGCCCTGCCCCAACTGACAATAATGAATTAGGGGCTGATTAATGGATTTTAACTTCCAGCCTGGCTCCTGCTTGTCTCCCTTAGCTGTAATTCAGGACCTTTGTGGCATATGTGTAACTATTCTGAGGTTCAGAGCAGGGTCACATAATAGTTTCAACTGGCAACTGAACTCTGGAGGGGCCCCTCAGGAAGCACTACAGGAAATGGCTACTAATGATGAGCCTGAACTTTTGAACCTGGTAAGTAGTTACTTTCAGTTTTGCTAAGATCGTATTTCTGCAATTTTGCACTTATTCGCGGGGCGCGAACTCACGCGAACTCACGCGAACAGTGCGAGCAGTGCGAGCAAAATCCGCTGCTCGCGGATTTGCGGATTTTGCGGGAGATTCGCAAATCTCGCGGATTGCGGATTTCCCGAAAATCTGCAAAACCCGCTAACGGAACGGATTTTCCGCCCATGCCTACCTGTCGAACGATCCCAAAATGGTCAATATGGATGAAATTTTAACATTTAAACTTTTGACTCTAAATGACTGTTGGATGTGAATTATGACTTTGTCAACTAAAATAAGTGTGTTTAAAGTCATTTCTGTGCCTGAAACGGGTCAAAATTGAATCTTTTGAGTAAGCAAAACTCTGTAAAAATGGCAATTTTGGTCACTGTGAGGGTTTAAAAAGTGGTTATTCAACATGAGGCACAATCCAATTGACATTTTGAATCATTTTTGGTACAGTCCAAAAAATCAATTTTCGGATGAAAAACGATGACTCCGGACCTGTCGAACGATCCCAAAATGGTCAATATGGATGAAATTTTAACATTTAATCTTTTGACTCTAAATGACTGTTGGATGTGAATTATGACTTTGTCAACTAAAATAAGTGTGTTTAAAGTCATTTCTGTGCCTGAAACGGGTCAAAATTTAAGCTTTTGAGTAAGCAAAACTCTGTAAAAATGGCAATTTTGGTCACTGTGAGGGTTTAAAAAGTGGTTATTCAACATGAGGCACAATCCAATTGACATTTTGAATCATTTTTGGTACAGTCCAAAAAATCAATTTTCGGATGAAAAACGATGACTCCGGACCTGTCGAACGATCCCAAAATGGTCAATATGGATGAAATTTTAACATTTAATCTTTTGACTCTAAATGACTGTTGGATGTGAATTATGACTTTGTCAACTAAAATAAGTGTGTTTAAAGTCATTTCTGTGCCTGAAACGGGTCAAAATTGAAGCTTTTGAGTAAGCAAAACTCTGTAAAAATGGCAATTTTGGTCACTGTGAGGGTTTAAAAAGTAGTTATTCAACATGAGGCACAATCCAATTGACATTTTGAATAATTTTTGGTACAGTCCAAAAAATCAATTTTCGGATGAAAAACGATGACTCCGGACCTGTCGAACGATCCCAAAATGGTCAATATGGATGAAATTTTAACATTTAATCTTTTGACTCTAAATGACTGTTGGATGTGAATTATGACTTTGTCAACTAAAATAAGTGTGTTTAAAGTCATTTCTGTGCCTGAAACAGGTCAAAATTGAAGATTTTGAGTAAGCAAAACTCTGTAAAAATGGCAATTTTGGTCACTGTGAGGGTTTAAAAAGTGGTTATTCAACATGAGGCACGATCCAATTGACATTTTGAATCATTTTTGGTACAGTCCAAAAAATCAATTTTCGGATGAAAAACGATGACTCTGGACCTGTCGAACGATCCCAAAATGGTCAATATGGATGAAATTTTAACATTTAATCTTTTGACTCTAAATCACTGTTGGATGTGAATTATGACTTTGTCAACTAAAATAAGTGTGTTTAAAGTCATTTCTGTGCCTGAAACGGGTCAAAATTGAAGCTTTTGAGTAAGCAAAACTCTGTAAAAATGGCAATTTTGGTCACTGTGAGGGTTTAAAAAGTGGTTATTCAACATGAGGCACGATCCAATTGACATTTTGAATCATTTTTGGTACAGTCCAAAAAATCAATTTTCGGATGAAAAACGATGACTCCGGACCTGTCGAACGATCCCAAAATGGTCAATATGGATGAAATTTTAACATTTAAACTTTTGACTCTAAATGACTGTTGGATGTGAATTATGACTTTGTCAACTAAAATAAGTGTGTTTAAAGTCATTTCTGTGCCTGAAACGGGTCAAAATTGAAGCTTTTGAGTAAGCAAAACTCTGTAAAAATGGCAATTTTGGTCACTGTGAGGGTTTAAAAAGTGGTTATTCAACATGAGGCACAATCCAATTGACATTTTGAATCATTTTTGGTACAGTCCAAAAAATCAATTTTCGGATGAAAAACGATGACTCCGGACCAGTCGAACGATCCTAAAATGGTCAATATGGACAAAATTTTAACATTTAATCTTTTGACTCTAAATGACTGTTGGATGTGAATTATGACTTTGTCAACTAAAATAAGTGTGTTTAAAGTCATTTCTGTGCCTGAAACGGGTCAAAATTGAAGCTTTTGAGTAAGCAAAACTCTGTAAAAATGGCAATTTTGGTCACTGTGAGGGTTTAAAAAGTGGTTATTCAACATGAGGCACGATCCAATTGACATTTTGAATCATTTTTGGTACAGTCCAAAAAATCAATTTTCGGATGAAAAACGATGACTCTGGACCTGTCGAACGATCCCAAAATGGTCAATATGGATGAAATTTTAACATTTAAACTTTTGACTCTAAATGACTGTTGGATGTGAATTATGACTTTGTCAACTAAAATAAGTGTGTTTAAAGTCATTTCTGTGCCTGAAACGGGTCAAAATTTAAGCTTTTAAGTAAGCAAAACTCTGTAAAAATGGCAATTTTGGTCACTGTGAGGGTTTAAAAAGTGGTTATTCAACACGAGGCACAATCCAATTGACATTTTGAATCATTTTTGGTACAGTCCAAAAAATCAATTTTCGGATGAAAAACGATGACTCCGGACCTGTCGAACGATCCCAAAATGGTCAATATGGATGAAATTTTAACATTTAATCTTTTGACTCTAAATGACTGTTGGATGTGAATTATGACTTAGTCAACTAAAATAAGTGTGTTTAAAGTCATTTCTGTGCCTGAAACAGGTCAAAATTGAAGATTTTGAGTAAGCAAAACTCTGTAAAAATGGCAATTTTGGTCACTGCGAGGGTTTAAAAAGTGGTTATTCAACATGGGGCACGATCCAATTGACATTTTGAATCATTTTTGGTACAGTCCAAAAAATCAATTTTCCGATGAAAAACGATGACTCCGGACCTGTCGAACGATCCCAAAATGGTCAATATGGATGAAATTTTAACATTTAATCTTTTGACTCTAAATGACTGTTGGATGTGAATTATGACTTTATCAACTAAAATAAGTGTGTTTAAAGTCATTTCTGTGCCTGAAACGGGTCAAAATTGAAGCTTTTGAGTAAGCAAAACTCTGTAAAAATGGCAATTTTGGTCACTGTGAGGGTTTAAAAAGTAGTTATTCAACATGAGGCACAATCCAATAGACATTTTGAATAATTTTTGGTACAGTCCAAAAAATCAATTTTCGGATGAAAAACGATGACTCCGGACCTGTCGAACGATCCCAAAATGGTCAATATGGATGAAATTTTAACATTTAATCTTTTGACTCTAAATGACTGTTGGATGTGAATTATGACTTTGTCAACTAAAATAAGTGTGTTTAAAGTCATTTCTGTGCCTGAAACAGGTCAAAATTGAAGATTTTGAGTAAGCAAAACTCTGTAAAAATGGCAATTTTGGTCACTGTGAGGGTTTAAAAAGTGGCTATTCAACATGAGGCACGATCCAATTGACATTTTGAATAATTTTTGGTACAGTCCAAAAAATCAATTTTCGGATGAAAAACGATGACTCCGGACCTGTCGAACGATCCCAAAATGGTCAATATGGATGAAATTTGAACATTTAATCTTTTGACTCTAAATGACTGTTGGATGTGAATTCTGACTTTGTCAACTAAAATAAGTGTGTTTAAAGTTATTTCTGTGCCTGAAACGGGTCAAAATTGAAGCTTTTGAGTAAGCAAAACTCTGTAAAAATGGCAATTTTGGTCACTGTGAGGGTTTAAAAAGTGGTTATTCAACATGAGGCACGATCCAATTGACATTTTGAATCATTTTTGGTACAGTCCAAAAAATCAATTTTCGGATGAAAAACGATGACTCCGGACCTGTCGATAAGCATGAGCGAATTTTGCGGATCTCGCGTTCGCGAATTTTGCGGATTTGCGGATTCGCAATCCGCAAAATCCGCGAATTCCCGCGAATTTGCGGATTTTTTTTTTTTGTGTGTTCGCCCGTGTTTCTGCCAGTTCGCGAGGGTTTTGTACACTTTCGCAAATTGCGAACTTACCTGTCGGGTCGCAAGTTTCGCGAACTTGTTGTTTCTACGTGTCCAGCCTGTTTGGGACACTCTTCTTCATCACTGCCACTCTCTGTCACCACTGCCACTCTCTGACTACTCATGCCACCCTCTGGCCCACCCATGCCACCCTCTGTTTCATCACCACACCCTCTGGTTGTCCAGTGTACATTATTTTCGGCAAAGCAAAGCACACCTTCCCTGCCTCAAGTGACCTGAATTAATTTGGGGCTGATTAATGTGTCACAGAATATTTTTTTAGCTGGCACCTGCTTCCTTAGTGCGCCCTGATTAGTGATCTTTTGCACTTGCTAAGTGCTTTCATTGTTGCAAAATTAGTTACAACACCTGCCCTGCCCCAACTGACAATAATGAATTAGGGGCTGATTAATGGATTTTAACTTCCAGCCTGGCTCCTGCTTGTCTCCCTTAGCTGTAATTCAGGACCTTTGTGGCATATGTGTAACTATTCTGAGGTTCAGAGCAGGGTCACATAATAGTTTCAACTGGCAACTGAACTCTGGAGGGGCCCCTCAGGAAGCACTACAGGAAATGGCTACTAATGATGAGCCTGAACTTTTGAACCTGGTAAGTAGTTACTTTCAGTTTTGCTAAGATCGTATTTCTGCAATTTTGCACTTATTCGCGGGGCGCGAACTCACGCGAACTCACGCGAACAGTGCGAGCAGTGCGAGCAAAATCCGCTGCTCGCGGATTTGCGGATTTTGCGGGAGATTCGCAAATCTCGCGGATTGCGGATTTCCCGAAAATCTGCAAAACCCGCTAACGGAACGGATTTTCCGCCCATGCCTACCTGTCGAACGATCCCAAAATGGTCAATATGGATGAAATTTTAACATTTAAACTTTTGACTCTAAATGACTGTTGGATGTGAATTATGACTTTGTCAACTAAAATAAGTGTGTTTAAAGTCATTTCTGTGCCTGAAACGGGTCAAAATTGAATCTTTTGAGTAAGCAAAACTCTGTAAAAATGGCAATTTTGGTCACTGTGAGGGTTTAAAAAGTGGTTATTCAACATGAGGCACAATCCAATTGACATTTTGAATCATTTTTGGTACAGTCCAAAAAATCAATTTTCGGATGAAAAACGATGACTCCGGACCTGTCGAACGATCCCAAAATGGTCAATATGGATGAAATTTTAACATTTAATCTTTTGACTCTAAATGACTGTTGGATGTGAATTATGACTTTGTCAACTAAAATAAGTGTGTTTAAAGTCATTTCTGTGCCTGAAACGGGTCAAAATTTAAGCTTTTGAGTAAGCAAAACTCTGTAAAAATGGCAATTTTGGTCACTGTGAGGGTTTAAAAAGTGGTTATTCAACATGAGGCACAATCCAATTGACATTTTGAATCATTTTTGGTACAGTCCAAAAAATCAATTTTCGGATGAAAAACGATGACTCCGGACCTGTCGAACGATCCCAAAATGGTCAATATGGATGAAATTTTAACATTTAATCTTTTGACTCTAAATGACTGTTGGATGTGAATTATGACTTTGTCAACTAAAATAAGTGTGTTTAAAGTCATTTCTGTGCCTGAAACAGGTCAAAATTGAAGATTTTGAGTAAGCAAAACTCTGTAAAAATGGCAATTTTGGTCACTGTGAGGGTTTAAAAAGTGGTTATTCAACATGAGGCACGATCCAATTGACATTTTGAATCATTTTTGGTACAGTCCAAAAAATCAATTTTTGGATGAAAAACGATGACTCCGGACCAGTCGAACGATCCTAAAATGGTCAATATGGACAAAATTTTAACATTGAGGGGCCGATTAGGATAGAGGATTTTCCGCCTCCTCTGGGCCGGCGGAAGCCACCTCCGGCCCGGAGGAGGCGGAAAATCCATTGCGGGCTCACCAAAGACCCACCGCCACATTACGATGGCTGGTGGGTCTTGGTTTCTGTCCGCTGCTTTTCCGCCGCGGTCGGATTACAACCGCGGCGGAAAAGCTCTCATTTGGCTGGCAGTGTCTATCAGACACCGCCGGCCAAATTAGGAAGCATTTGAAAACATGCTTTTCCGCGGCGGTTTTTCCGCCGTGGAAAAGCATGTGTACTTTTGATTTTGGGGGCCCGTTGCGGGCCCCCAGGGTGTTGGTGGGTGGGGGGTGCACATGGGGGGTACCTATGGTACCCCCCAGCATTTACATGCACAATGCGGCAGGCACCGCGCGGTGCCTGCCGCTTTGTGCATGTAAATGTTACACATGCACTTTTAACATTGCGGCGGGTGCTGCTTGAAGCAGCACCCGCCGCAATGTTAAATATCCAGGATGTGACCGCCAGGGTGGCGGTCACATCCTAATCGCACATGAGGGAACGCCGCAGCCCATGCGGACGTTCCCTCATACTCTGGGGTCGCGGACGGACTCAAGTCCGTCCGCGATCCTAATCGACCCCTTAATCTTTTGACACTAAATGACTGTTGGATGTGAATTATGACTTTGTCAACTAAAATAAGTGTGTTTAAAGTCATTTCTGTGCCTGAAACGGGTGAAAATTGAAGCTTTTGAGTAAGCAAAACTCTGTAAAAATGGCAATTTTGGTCACTGTGAGGGTTTAAAAAGTGGTTATTCAACATGAGGCACGATCCAATTGACATTTTGAATCATTTTTGGTACAGTCCAAAAAATCAATTTTCGGATGAAAAACGATGACTCCGGACCTGTCGAACGATCCCAAAATGGTCAATATGGATGAAATTTTAACATTTAATCTTTTGACTCTAAATGACTGTTGGATGTGAATTATGACTTTGTCAACTAAAATAAGTGTGTTTAAAGTCATTTCTGTGCCTGAAACGGGTCAAAATTGAAGCTTTTGAGTAAGCAAAACTCTGTAAAAATGGCAATTTTGGTCACTGTGAGGGTTTAAAAAGTAGTTATTCAACATGAGGCACAATCCAATTGACATTTTGAATAATTTTTGGTACAGTCCAAAAAATCAATTTTCGGATGAAAAACGATGACTCCGGACCTGTCGAACGATCCCAAAATCGTCAATATGGATGAAATTTTAACATTTAATCTTTTGACTCTAAATGACTGTTGGATGTGAATTATGACTTTGTCAACCAAAATAAGTGTGTTTGAAGTCATTTCTGTGCCTGAAACGGGTCAAAATTGAAGCTTTTGAGTAAGCAAAACTCTGTAAAAATGGCAATTTTGGTCACTGTGAGGGTTTAAAAAGTGGTTATTCAACATGAGGCACGATCCAATTGACATTTTGAATCATTTTTGGTACAGTCCAAAAAATCAATTTTCGGATGAAAAACGATGACTCCGGACCTGTCGAACGATCCCAAAATGGTCAATATGGATGAAATTTTAACATTTAATCTTTTGACTCTAAATGACTGTTGGATGTGAATTATGACTTTGTCAACTAAAATAAGTGTGTTTAAAGTCATTTCTGTGCCTGAAACGGGTCAAAATTGAAGCTTTTGAGTAAGCAAAACTCTGTAAAAATGGCAATTTTGGTCACTGTGAGGGTTTAAAAAGTAGTTATTCAACATGAGGCACAATCCAATTGACATTTTGAATAATTTTTGGTACAGTCCAAAAAATCAATTTTCGGATGAAAAACGATGACTCCGGACCTGTCGAACGATCCCAAAATGGTCAATATGGATGAAATTTTAACATTTAATCTTTTGACTCTAAATGACTGTTGGATGTGAATTATGACTTTGTCAACTAAAATAAGTGTGTTTAAAGTCATTTCTGTGCCTGAAACAGGTCAAAATTGAAGATTTTGAGTAAGCAAAACTCTGTAAAAATGGCAATTATGGTCACTGCGAGGGTTTAAAAAGTGGTTATTCAACATGGGGCACGATCCAATTGACATTTTAAATCATTTTTGGTACAGTCCAAAAAATCAATTTTCCGATGAAAAACGATGACTCCGGACCTGTCGAACGATCCCAAAATGGTCAATATGGATGAAATTTTAACATTTAATCTTTTGACTCTAAATGACTGTTGGATGTGAATTATGACTTTGTCAACTAAAATAAGTGTGTTTGAAGTCATTTCTGTGCCTGAAACGGGTCAAAATTGAAGCTTTTGAGTAAGCAAAACTCTGTAAAAATGGCAATTTTGGTCACTGTGAGGGTTTAAAAAGTGGTTATTCAACATGAGGCACGATCCAATTGACATTTTGAATCATTTTTGGTACAGTCCAAAAAATCAATTTTCGGATGAAAAACGATGACTCCGGACCTGTCGAACGATCCCAAAATGGTCAATATGGATGAAATTTGAACATTTAATCTTTTGACTCTAAATGACTGTTGGATGTGAATTCTGACTTTGTCAACTAAAATAAGTGTGTTTAAAGTTATTTCTGTACCTGAAACGGGTCAAAATTGAAGCTTTTGAGTAAGCAAAACTCTGTAAAAATGGCAATTTTGGTCACTGTGAGGGTTTAAAAAGTGGTTATTCAACATGAGGCACGATCCAATTGACATTTTGAATCATTTTTGGTACAGTCCAAAAAATCAATTTTTGGATGAAAAACGATGACTCCGGACCAGTCGAACGATCCTAAAATGGTCAATATGGACAAAATTTTAACATTTAATCTTTTGACTCTAAATGACTGTTGGATGTGAATTATGACTTTGTCAACTAAAATAAGTGTGTTTAAAGTCATTTCTGTGCCTGAAACGGGTCAAAATTGAAGCTTTTGAGTAAGCAAAACTCTGTAAAAATGGCAATTTTGGTCACTGTGAGGGTTTAAAAAGTGGTTATTCAACATGAGGCACAATCCGATTGACATTTTGAATCATTTTTGGTACAGTCCAAAAAATCAATTTTCGGATGAAAAACGATGACTCCGGACCTGTCGAACGATCCCAAAATGGTCAATATGGATGAAATTTTAACATTTAATCTTTTGACTCTAAATGACTGTTGGATGTGAATTATGACTTTGTCAACTAAAATAAGTGTGTTTAAAGTCATTTCTGTGCCTGAAACAGGTCAAAATTGAAGATTTTGAGTAAGCAAAACTCTGTAAAAATGGCAATTTTGGTCACTGCGAGGGTTTAAAAAGTGGTTATTCAACATGGGGCACGATCCAATTGACATTTTGAATCATTTTTGGTACAGTCCAAAAAATCAATTTTCCGATGAAAAACGATGACTCCGGACCTGTCGAACGATCCCAAAATGGTTAATATGGATGAAATTTTAACATTTAATCTTTTGACTCTAAATGACTGTTGGATGTGAATTATGACTTTATCAACTAAAATAAGTGTGTTTAAAGTAATTTCTGTGCCTGAAACAGGTCAAAATGAAGCTTTTGAGTAAGCAAAACTCTGTAAAAATGGCAATTTTGGTCACTGCGAGGGTTTAAAAAGTGGTTATTCAACATGAGGCACGATCCAATTGACATTTTGAATCATTTTTGGTACAGTCCAAAAAATCAATTTTCGGATGAAAAACGATGACTCCGGACCTGTCGAACGATCCCAAAATGGTCAATATGGATGAAATTTGAACATTTAATCTTTTGACTCTAAATGACTGTTGGATGTGAATTCTGACTTTGTCAACTAAAATAAGTGTGTTTAAAGTTATTTCTGTGCCTGAAACGGGTCAAAATTGAAGCTTTTGAGTAAGCAAAACTCTGTAAAAATGGCAATTTTGGTCACTGTGAGGGTTTAAAAAGTGGTTATTCAACATGAGGCACGATCCAATTGACATTTTGAATCATTTTTGGTACAGTCCAAAAAATCAATTTTTGGATGAAAAACGATGACTCCGGACCAGTCGAACGATCCTAAAATGGTCAATATGGACAAAATTTTAACATTTAATCTTTTGACTCTAAATCACTGTTGGATGTGAATTATGACTTTGTCAACTAAAATAAGTGTGTTTAAAGTCATTTCTGTGCCTGAAACGGGTCAAAATTGAAGCTTTTGAGTAAGCAAAACTCTGTAAAAATGGCAATTTTGGTCACTGTGAGGGTTTAAAAAGTGGTTATTCAACATGAGGCACGATCCAATTGACATTTTGAATCATTTTTGGTACAGTCCAAAAAATCAATTTTCGGATGAAAAACGATGACTCCGGACCTGTCGAACGATCCCAAAATGGTCAATATGGATGAAATTTTAACATTTAAACTTTTGACTCTAAATGACTGTTGGATGTGAATTATGACTTTGTCAACTAAAATAAGTGTGTTTAAAGTCATTTCTGTGCCTGAAACGGGTCAAAATTGAAGCTTTTGAGTAAGCAAAACTCTGTAAAAATGGCAATTTTGGTCACTGTGAGGGTTTAAAAAGTGGTTATTCAACATGAGGCACAATCCAATTGACATTTTGAATCATTTTTGGTACAGTCCAAAAAATCAATTTTCGGATGAAAAACGATGACTCCGGACCAGTCGAACGATCCTAAAATGGTCAATATGGACAAAATTTTAACATTTAATCTTTTGACTCTAAATGACTGTTGGATGTGAATTATGACTTTGTCAACTAAAATAAGTGTGTTTAAAGTCATTTCTGTGCCTGAAACGGGTCAAAATTGAAGCTTTTGAGTAAGCAAAACTCTGTAAAAATGGCAATTTTGGTCACTGTGAGGGTTTAAAAAGTGGTTATTCAACATGAGGCACGATCCAATTGACATTTTGAATCATTTTTGGTACAGTCCAAAAAATCAATTTTCGGATGAAAAACGATGACTCCGGACCTGTCGAACGATCCCAAAATGGTCAATATGGATGAAATTTTAACATTTAAACTTTTGACTCTAAATGACTGTTGGATGTGAATTATGACTTTGTCAACTAAAATAAGTGTGTTTAAAGTCATTTCTGTGCCTGAAACGGGTCAAAATTGAAGCTTTTGAGTAAGCAAAACTCTGTAAAAATGGCAATTTTGGTCACTGTGAGGGTTTAAAAAGTGGTTATTCAACATGAGGCACAATCCAATTGACATTTTGAATCATTTTTGGTACAGTCCAAAAAATCAATTTTCGGATGAAAAACGATGACTCCGGACCAGTCGAACGATCCTAAAATGGTCAATATGGACAAAATTTTAACATTTAATCTTTTGACTCTAAATGACTGTTGGATGTGAATTATGACTTTGTCAACTAAAATAAGTGTGTTTAAAGTCATTTCTGTGCCTGAAACGGGTCAAAATTGAAGCTTTTGAGTAAGCAAAACTCTGTAAAAATGGCAATTTTGGTCACTGTGAGGGTTTAAAAAGTGGTTATTCAACACGAGGCACAATCCAATTGACATTTTGAATCATTTTTGGTACAGTCCAAAAAATCAATTTTCGGATGAAAAACGATGACTCCGGACCTGTCGAACGATCCCAAAATGGTCAATATGGATGAAATTTTAACATTTAATCTTTTGACTCTAATTGACTGTTGGATGTGAATTATGACTTTGTCAACTAAAATAAGTGTGTTTTAAGTCATTTCTGTGCCTGAAACAGGTCAAAATTGAAGATTTTGAGTAAGCAAAACTCTGTAAAAATGGCAATTTTGGTCACTGCGAGGGTTTAAAAAGTGGTTATTCAACATGGGGCACGATCCAATTGACATTTTGAATCATTTTTGGTACAGTCCAAAAAATCAATTTTCCGATGAAAAACGATGACTCCGGACCTGTCGAACGATCCCAAAATGGTCAATATGGATGAAATTTTAACATTTAATCTTTTGACTCTAAATGACTGTTGGATGTGAATTCTGACTTTGTCAACTAAAATAAGTGTGTTTAAAGTTATTTCTGTGCCTGAAACGGGTCAAAATTGAAGCTTTTGAGTAAGCAAAACTCTGTAAAAATAGCAATTTTGGTCACTGTGAGGGTTTAAAAAGTGGTTATTCAACATGAGGCACGATCCAATTGACATTTTGAATAATTTTTGGTACAGTCCAAAAAATCAATTTTCGGATGAAAAACGATGACTCCGGACCTGTCGCACGATCCCAAAATGGTTAATATGGATGAAATTTTAACATTTGATCTTTTGACTCTAAATGACTGTTGGATGTGAATTATGACTTTATCAACTAAAATAAGTGTGTTTTAAGTCATTTCTGTGCCTGAAACGGGTCAAAATTGAAGCTTTTGAGTAAGCAAAACTCTGTAAAAATGGCAATTTTGGTCACTGTGAGGGTTTAAAAAGTAGTTATTCAACATGAGGCACAATCCAATTGACATTTTGAATAATTTTTGGTACAGTCCAAAAAATCAATTTTCGGATGAAAAACGATGACTCCGGACCTGTCGAACGATCCCAAAATGGTCAATATGGATGAAATTTTAACATTTAATCTTTTGACTCTAAATGACTGTTGGATGTGAATTATGACTTTGTCAACTAAAATAAGTGTGTTTGAAGTCATTTCTGTGCCTGAAACAGGTCAAAATTGAAGCTTTTGAGTAAGCAAAACTCTGTAAAAATGGCAATTTTGGTCACTGTGAGGGTTTAAAAAGTGGTTATTCAACATGAGGCACGATCCAATTGACATTTTGAATCATTTTTGGTACAGTCCAAAAAATCAATTTTCGGATGAAAAACGATAACTCCGGACCTGTCGAACGATCCCAAAATGGTCAATATGGATGAAATTTTAACATTTAATCTTTTGACTCTAAATGACTGTTGGATGTGAATTATGACTTTGTCAACTAAAATAAGTGTGTTTAAAGTCATTTCTGTGCCTGAAACGGGTCAAAATTGAAGCTTTTGAGTAAGCAAAACTCTGTAAAAATGGCAATTTTGGTCACTGTGAGGGTTTAAAAAGTAGTTATTCAACATGAGGCACAATCCAATTGACATTTTGAATAATTTTTGGTACAGTCCAAAAAATCAATTTTCGGATGAAAAACGATGACTCCGGACCTGTCGAACGATCCCAAAATGGTCAATATGGATGAAATTTTAACATTTATTCTTTTGACTCTAAATGACTGTTGGATGTGAATTATGACTTTGTCAACTAAAATAAGTGTGTTTAAAGTCATTTCTGTGCCTGAAACAGGGCAAAATTGAAGATTTTGAGTAAGCAAAACTCTGTAAAAATGGCAATTTTGGTCACTGCGACGGTTTAAAAAGTGGTTATTCAACATGGGGCACGATCCAATTGACATTTTGAATCATTTTTGGTACAGTCCAAAAAATCAATTTTCCGATGAAAAACGATGACTCCGGACCTGTCGAACTATCCCAAAATGGTCAATATGGATGAAATTTTAACATTTAATCTTTTGACTCTAAATGACTGTTGGATGTGAATTATGACTTTGTCAACTACAATAAGTGTGTTTGAAGTCATTTCTGTGCCTGAAACGGGTCAAAATTGAAGCTTTTGAGTAAGCAAAACTCTGTAAAAATGGCAATTTTGGTCACTGTGAGGGTTTAAAAAGTGGTTATTCAACATGAGGCACGATCCAATTGACATTTTGAATCATTTTTGGTACAGTCCAAAAAATCAATTTTCGGATGAAAAACGATGACTCCGGACCTGTCGAACGATCCCAAAATGGTCAATATGGATGAAATTTGAACATTTAATCTTTTGACTCTAAATGACTGTTGGATGTGAATTCTGACTTTGTCAACTAAAATAAGTGTGTTTAAAGTTATTTCTGTGCCTGAAACGGGTCAAAATTGAAGCTTTTGAGTAAGCAAAACTCTGTAAAAATGGCAATTTTGGTCACTGTGAGGGTTTAAAAAGTGGTTATTCAACATGAGGCACGATCCAATTGACATTTTGAATCATTTTTGGTACAGTCCAAAAAATCAATTTTCGGATGAAAAACGATGACTCCGGACCTGTCGAACGATCCCAAAATGGTCAATATGGATGAAATTTTAACATTTAATCTTTTGACTCTAAATGACTGTTGGATGTGAATTATGACTTTGTCAACTAAAATAATTGTGTTTAAAGTAATTTCTGTGCCTGAAACAGGTCAAAATGAAGCTTTTGAGTAAGCAAAACTCTGTAAAAATGGCAATTTTGGTCACTGCGAGGGTTTAAAAAGTGGTTATTCAACATGAGGCACGATCCAATTGACATTTTGAATCATTTTTGGTACAGTCCAAAAAATCAATTTTCGGATGAAAAACGATGACTCCGGACCTGTCGAACGATCCCAAAATGGTCAATATGGATGAAATTTGAACATTTAATCTTTTGACTCTAAATGACTGTTGGATGTGAATTCTGACTTTGTCAACTAAAATAAGTGTGTTTAAAGTTATTTCTGTGCCTGAAACGGGTCAAAATTGAAGCTTTTGAGTAAGCAAAACTCTGTAAAAATGGCAATTTTGGTCACTGTGAGGGTTTAAAAAGTGGTTATTCAACATGAGGCACGATCCAATTGACATTTTGAATCATTTTTGGTACAGTCCAAAAAATCAATTTTTGGATGAAAAACGATGACTCCGGACCAGTCGAACGATCCTAAAATGGTCAATATGGACAAAATTTTAACATTTAATCTTTTGACTCTAAATCACTGTTGGATGTGAATTATGACTTTGTCAACTAAAATAAGTGTGTTTAAAGTCATTTCTGTGCCTGAAACGGGTCAAAATTGAAGCTTTTGAGTAAGCAAAACTCTGTAAAAATGGCAATTTTGGTCACTGTGAGGGTTTAAAAAGTGGTTATTCAACATGAGGCACGATCCAATTGACATTTTGAATCATTTTTGGTACAGTCCAAAAAATCAATTTTCGGATGAAAAACGATGACTCCGGACCTGTCGAACGATCCCAAAATGGTCAATATGGATGAAATTTTAACATTTAAACTTTTGACTCTAAATGACTGTTGGATGTGAATTATGACTTTGTCAACTAAAATAAGTGTGTTTAAAGTCATTTCTGTGCCTGAAACGGGTCAAAATTGAAGCTTTTGAGTAAGCAAAACTCTGTAAAAATGGCAATTTTGGTCACTGTGAGGGTTTAAAAAGTGGTTATTCAACATGAGGCACAATCCAATTGACATTTTGAATCATTTTTGGTACAGTCCAAAAAATCAATTTTCGGATGAAAAACGATGACTCCAGAGCAGTCGAACGATCCTAAAATGGTCAATATGGACAAAATTTTAACATTTAATCTTTTGACTCTAAATGACTGTTGGATGTGAATTATGACTTTGTCAACTAAAATAAGTGTGTTTAAAGTCATTTCTGTGCCTGAAACGGGTCAAAATTGAAGCTTTTGAGTAAGCAAAACTCTGTAAAAATGGCAATTTTGGTCACTGTGAGGGTTTAAAAAGTGGTTATTCAACATGAGGCACGATCCAATTGACATTTTGAATCATTTTTGGTACAGTCCAAAAAATCAATTTTCGGATGAAAAACGATGACTCCGGACCTGTCGAACGATCCCAAAATGGTCAATATGGATGAAATTTTAACATTTAAACTTTTGACTCTAAATGACTGTTGGATGTGAATTATGACTTTGTCAACTAAAATAAGTGTGTTTAAAGTCATTTCTGTGCCTGAAACGGGTCAAAATTGAAGCTTTTGAGTAAGCAAAACTCTGTAAAAATGGCAATTTTGGTCACTGTGAGGGTCTAAAAAGTGGTTATTCAACATGAGGCACAATCCAATTGACATTTTGAATCATTTTTGGTACAGTCCAAAAAATCAATTTTCGGATGAAAAACGATGACTCCGGACCAGTCGAACGATCCTAAAATGGTCAATATGGACAAAATTTTAACATTTAATCTTTTGACTCTAAATGACTGTTGGATGTGAATTATGACTTTATCAACTAAAATAAGTGTGTTTTAAGTCATTTCTGTGCCTGAAACGGGTCAAAATTGAAGCTTTTGAGTAAGCAAAACTCTGTAAAAATGGCAATTTTGGTCACTGTGAGGGTTTAAAAAGTAGTTATTCAACATGAGGCACAATCCAATTGACATTTTGAATACTTTTTGGTACAGTCCAAAAAATCAATTTTCGGATGAAAAACGATGACTCCGGACCTGTCGAACGATCCCAAAATGGTCAATATGGATGAAATTTTAACATTTAATCTTTTGACTCTAAATGACTGTTGGATGTGAATTATGACTTTGTCAACTAAAATAAGTGTGTTTGAAGTCATTTCTGTGCCTGAAACAGGTCAAAATTGAAGCTTTTGAGTAA
Organism: Lissotriton vulgaris; assembly: GCF_964263255.1. Classification (NCBI taxonomy): domain Eukaryota; kingdom Metazoa; phylum Chordata; class Amphibia; order Caudata; family Salamandridae; genus Lissotriton; species Lissotriton vulgaris. The sequence goes on from NW_028241576.1 coordinate 927,946, forward strand.
GCAAAACTCTGTAAAAATGGCAATTTTGGTCACTGTGAGGGTTTAAAAAGTGGTTATTCAACATGAGGCACGATCCAATTGACATTTTGAATCATTTTTGGTACAGTCCAAAAAATCAATTTTCGGATGAAAAACGATGACTCCGGACCTGTCGAACGATCCCAAAATGGTCAATATGGATGAAATTTGAACATTTAATCTTTTGACTCTAAATGACTGTTGGATGTGAATTCTGACTTTGTCAACTAAAATAAGTGTGTTTAAAGTTATTTCTGTGCCTGAAACGGGTCAAAATTGAAGCTTTTGAGTAAGCAAAACTCTGTAAAAATGGCAATTTTGGTCACTGTGAGGGTTTAAAAAGTGGTTATTCAACATGAGGCACGATCCAATTGACATTTTGAATCATTTTTGGTACAGTCCAAAAAATCAATTTTCGGATGAAAAACGATGACTCCGGACCTGTCGAACGATCCCAAAATGGTCAATATGGATGAAATTTTAACATTTAATCTTTTGACTCTAAATGACTGTTGGATGTGAATTATGACTTTGTCAACTAAAATAATTGTGTTTAAAGTAATTTCTGTGCCTGAAACAGGTCAAAATGAAGCTTTTGAGTAAGCAAAACTCTGTAAAAATGGCAATTTTGGTCACTGCGAGGGTTTAAAAAGTGGTTATTCAACATGAGGCACGATCCAATTGACATTTTGAATCATTTTTGGTACAGTCCAAAAAATCAATTTTCGGATGAAAAACGATGACTCCGGACCTGTCGAACGATCCCAAAATGGTCAATATGGATGAAATTTGAACATTTAATCTTTTGACTCTAAATGACTGTTGGATGTGAATTCTGACTTTGTCAACTAAAATAAGTGTGTTTAAAGTTATTTCTGTGCCTGAAACGGGTCAAAATTGAAGCTTTTGAGTAAGCAAAACTCTGTAAAAATGGCAATTTTGGTCACTGTGAGGGTTTAAAAAGTGGTTATTCAACATGAGGCACGATCCAATTGACATTTTGAATCATTTTTGGTACAGTCCAAAAAATCAATTTTTGGATGAAAAACGATGACTCCGGACCAGTCGAACGATCCTAAAATGGTCAATATGGACAAAATTTTAACATTTAATCTTTTGACTCTAAATCACTGTTGGATGTGAATTATGACTTTGTCAACTAAAATAAGTGTGTTTAAAGTCATTTCTGTGCCTGAAACGGGTCAAAATTGAAGCTTTTGAGTAAGCAAAACTCTGTAAAAATGGCAATTTTGGTCACTGTGAGGGTTTAAAAAGTGGTTATTCAACATGAGGCACGATCCAATTGACATTTTGAATCATTTTTGGTACAGTCCAAAAAATCAATTTTCGGATGAAAAACGATGACTCCGGACCTGTCGAACGATCCCAAAATGGTCAATATGGATGAAATTTTAACATTTAAACTTTTGACTCTAAATGACTGTTGGATGTGAATTATGACTTTGTCAACTAAAATAAGTGTGTTTAAAGTCATTTCTGTGCCTGAAACGGGTCAAAATTGAAGCTTTTGAGTAAGCAAAACTCTGTAAAAATGGCAATTTTGGTCACTGTGAGGGTTTAAAAAGTGGTTATTCAACATGAGGCACAATCCAATTGACATTTTGAATCATTTTTGGTACAGTCCAAAAAATCAATTTTCGGATGAAAAACGATGACTCCAGAGCAGTCGAACGATCCTAAAATGGTCAATATGGACAAAATTTTAACATTTAATCTTTTGACTCTAAATGACTGTTGGATGTGAATTATGACTTTGTCAACTAAAATAAGTGTGTTTAAAGTCATTTCTGTGCCTGAAACGGGTCAAAATTGAAGCTTTTGAGTAAGCAAAACTCTGTAAAAATGGCAATTTTGGTCACTGTGAGGGTTTAAAAAGTGGTTATTCAACATGAGGCACGATCCAATTGACATTTTGAATCATTTTTGGTACAGTCCAAAAAATCAATTTTCGGATGAAAAACGATGACTCCGGACCTGTCGAACGATCCCAAAATGGTCAATATGGATGAAATTTTAACATTTAAACTTTTGACTCTAAATGACTGTTGGATGTGAATTATGACTTTGTCAACTAAAATAAGTGTGTTTAAAGTCATTTCTGTGCCTGAAACGGGTCAAAATTGAAGCTTTTGAGTAAGCAAAACTCTGTAAAAATGGCAATTTTGGTCACTGTGAGGGTTTAAAAAGTGGTTATTCAACATGAGGCACAATCCAATTGACATTTTGAATCATTTTTGGTACAGTCCAAAAAATCAATTTTCGGATGAAAAACGATGACTCCGGACCAGTCGAACGATCCTAAAATGGTCAATATGGACAAAATTTTAACATTTAATCTTTTGACTCTAAATGACTGTTGGATGTGAATTATGACTTTATCAACTAAAATAAGTGTGTTTTAAGTCATTTCTGTGCCTGAAACGGGTCAAAATTGAAGCTTTTGAGTAAGCAAAACTCTGTAAAAATGGCAATTTTGGTCACTGTGAGGGTTTAAAAAGTAGTTATTCAACATGAGGCACAATCCAATTGACATTTTGAATACTTTTTGGTACAGTCCAAAAAATCAATTTTCGGATGAAAAACGATGACTCCGGACCTGTCGAACGATCCCAAAATGGTCAATATGGATGAAATTTTAACATTTAATCTTTTGACTCTAAATGACTGTTGGATGTGAATTATGACTTTGTCAACTAAAATAAGTGTGTTTGAAGTCATTTCTGTGCCTGAAACAGGTCAAAATTGAAGCTTTTGAGTAAGCAAAACTCTGTAAAAATGGCAATTTTGGTCACTGTGAGGGTTTAAAAAGTGGTTATTCAACATGAGGCACGATCCAATTGACATTTTGAATCATTTTTGGTACAGTCCAAAAAATCAATTTTCGGATGAAAAACGATAACTCCGGACCTGTCGAACGATCCCAAAATGGTCAATATGGATGAAATTTTAACATTTAATCTTTTGACTCTAAATGACTGTTGGATGTGAATTATGACTTTGTCAACTAAAATAAGTGTGTTTAAAGTCATTTCTGTGCCTGAAACGGGTCAAAATTGAAGCTTTTGAGTAAGCAAAACTCTGTAAAAATGGCAATTTTGGTCACTGTGAGGGTTTAAAAAGTAGTTATTCAACATGAGGCACAATCCAATTGACATTTTGAATAATTTTTGGTACAGTCCAAAAAATCAATTTTCGGATGAAAAACGATGACTCCGGACCTGTCGAACGATCCCAAAATGGTCAATATGGATGAAATTTTAACATTTATTCTTTTGACTCTAAATGACTGTTGGATGTGAATTATGACTTTGTCAACTAAAATAAGTGTGTTTAAAGTCATTTCTGTGCCTGAAACAGGGCAAAATTGAAGATTTTGAGTAAGCAAAACTCTGTAAAAATGGCAATTTTGGTCACTGCGAGGGTTTAAAAAGTGGTTATTCAACATGGGGCACGATCCAATTGACATTTTGAATCATTTTTGGTACAGTCCAAAAAATCAATTTTCCGATGAAAAACGATGACTCCGGACCTGTCGAACTATCCCAAAATGGTCAATATGGATGAAATTTTAACATTTAATCTTTTGACTCTAAATGACTGTTGGATGTGAATTATGACTTTGTCAACTACAATAAGTGTGTTTGAAGTCATTTCTGTGCCTGAAACGGGTCAAAATTGAAGCTTTTGAGTAAGCAAAACTCTGTAAAAATGGCAATTTTGGTCACTGTGAGGGTTTAAAAAGTGGTTATTCAACATGAGGCACGATCCAATTGACATTTTGAATCATTTTTGGTACAGTCCAAAAAATCAATTTTCGGATGAAAAACGATGACTCCGGACCTGTCGAACGATCACAAAATGGTCAATATGGATGAAATTTGAACATTTAATCTTTTGACTCTAAATGACTGTTGGATGTGAATTCTGACTTTGTCAACTAAAATAAGTGTGTTTAAAGTTATTTCTGTGCCTGAAACGGGTCAAAATTGAAGCTTTTGAGTAAGCAAAACTCTGTAAAAATGGCAATTTTGGTCACTGTGAGGGTTTAAAAAGTGGTTATTCAACATGAGGCACGATCCAATTGACATTTTGAATCATTTTTGGTACAGTCCAAAAAATCAATTTTCGGATGAAAAACGATGACTCCGGACCTGTCGAACGATCCCAAAATGGTCAATATGGATGAAATTTTAACATTTAATCTTTTGACTCTAAATGACTGTTGGATGTGAATTATGACTTTGTCAACTAAAATAAGTGTGTTTAAAGTAATTTCTGTGCCTGAAACAGGTCAAAATGAAGCTTTTGAGTAAGCAAAACTCTGTAAAAATGGCAATTTTGGTCACTGCGAGGGTTTAAAAAGTGGTTATTCAACATGAGGCACGATCCAATTGACATTTTGAATCATTTTTGGTACAGTCCAAAAAATCAATTTTCGGATGAAAAACGATGACTCCGGACCTGTCGAACGATCCCAAAATGGTCAATATGGATGAAATTTGAACATTTAATCTTTTGACTCTAAATGACTGTTGGATGTGAATTCTGACTTTGTCAACTAAAATAAGTGTGTTTAAAGTTATTTCTGTGCCTGAAACGGGTCAAAATTGAAGCTTTTGAGTAAGCAAAACTCTGTAAAAATGGCAATTTTGGTCACTGTGAGGGTTTAAAAAGTGGTTATTCAACATGAGGCACGATCCAATTGACATTTTGAATCATTTTTGGTACAGTCCAAAAAATCAATTTTTGGATGAAAAACGATGACTCCGGACCAGTCGAACGATCCTAAAATGGTCAATATGGACAAAATTTTAACATTTAATCTTTTGACTCTAAATCACTGTTGGATGTGAATTATGACTTTGTCAACTAAAATAAGTGTGTTTAAAGTCATTTCTGTGCCTGAAACGGGTCAAAATTGAAGCTTTTGAGTAAGCAAAACTCTGTAAAAATGGCAATTTTGGTCACTGTGAGGGTTTAAAAAGTGGTTATTCAACATGAGGCACGATCCAATTGACATTTTGAATCATTTTTGGTACAGTCCAAAAAATCAATTTTCGGATGAAAAACGATGACTCCGGACCTGTCGAACGATCCCAAAATGGTCAATATGGATGAAATTTTAACATTTAAACTTTTGACTCTAAATGACTGTTGGATGTGAATTATGACTTTGTCAACTAAAATAAGTGTGTTTAAAGTCATTTCTGTGCCTGAAACGGGTCAAAATTGAAGCTTTTGAGTAAGCAAAACTCTGTAAAAATGGCAATTTTGGTCACTGTGAGGGTTTAAAAAGTAGTTATTCAACATGAGGCACAATCCAATTGACATTTTGAATAATTTTTGGTACAGTCCAAAAAATCAATTTTCGGATGAAAAACGATGACTCCGGACCTGTCGAACGATCCCAAAATGGTCAATATGGATGAAATTTTAACATTTAACTTTTGACTCTAAATGACTGTTGGATGTGAATTATGACTTTGTCAACTAAAATAAGTGTGTTTGAAGTCATTTCTGTGCTTGAAACGGGTCAAAATTGAAGCTTTTGAATAAGCAAAACTCTGTAAAAATGGCAATTTTGGTCACTGTGAGGGTTTAAAAAGTAGTTATTCAACATGAGGCACAATCCAATTGACATTTTGAATAATTTTTGGTACAGTCCAAAAAATCAATTTTCGGATGAAAAACGATGACTCCGGACCTGTCGAACGATCCCAAAATGGTCAATATGGATGAAATTTTAACATTTATTCTTTTGACTCTAAATGACTGTTGGATGTGAATTATGACTTTGTCAACTAAAATAAGTGTGTTTAAAGTCATTTCTGTGCCTGAAACAGGGCAAAATTGAAGATTTTGAGTAAGCAAAACTCTGTAAAAATGGCAATTTTGGTCACTGCGAGGGTTTAAAAAGTGGTTATTCAACATGGGGCACGATCCAATTGACATTTTGAATCATTTTTGGTACAGTCCAAAAAATCAATTTTCCGATGAAAAACGATGACTCCGGACCTGTCGAACTATCCCAAAATGGTCAATATGGATGAAATTTTAACATTTAATCTTTTGACTCTAAATGACTGTTGGATGTGAATTATGACTTTGTCAACTACAATAAGTGTGTTTGAAGTCATTTCTGTGCCTGAAACGGGTCAAAATTGAAGCTTTTGAGTAAGCAAAACTCTGTAAAAATGGCAATTTTGGTCACTGTGAGGGTTTAAAAAGTGGTTATTCAACATGAGGCACGATCCAATTGACATTTTGAATCATTTTTGGTACAGTCCAAAAAATCAATTTTCGGATGAAAAACGATGACTCCGGACCTGTCGAACGATCCCAAAATGGTCAATATGGATGAAATTTGAACATTTAATCTTTTGACTCTAAATGACTGTTGGATGTGAATTCTGACTTTGTCAACTAAAATAAGTGTGTTTAAAGTTATTTCTGTGCCTGAAACGGGTCAAAATTGAAGCTTTTGAGTAAGCAAAACTCTGTAAAAATGGCAATTTTGGTCACTGTGAGGGTTTAAAAAGTGGTTATTCAACATGAGGCACGATCCAATTGACATTTTGAATCATTTTTGGTACAGTCCAAAAAATCAATTTTCAGATGAAAAACGATGACTCCGGACCTGTCGAACGATCCCAAAATGGTCAATATGGATGAAATTTTAACATTTAATCTTTTGACTCTAAATGACTGTTGGATGTGAATTATGACTTTGTCAACTAAAATAAGTGTGTTTAAAGTCATTTCTGTGCCTGAAACGGGTCAAAATTGAAGCTTTTGAGTAAGCAAAACTCTGTAAAAATGGCAATTTTGGTCACTGTGAGGGTTTAAAAAGTGGTTATTCAACATGAGGCACAATCCAATTGACATTTTGAATCATTTTTGGTACAGTCCAAAAAATCAATTTTCGGATGAAAAACGATGACTCCGGACCTGTCGAACGATCCCAAAATGGTCAATATGGATGAAATTTTAACATTTAATCTTTTGACTCTAAATGACTGTTGGATGTGAATTATGACTTTGTCAACTAAAATAAGTGTGTTTAAAGTCATTTCTGTGCCTGAAACGGGTCAAAATTGAAGCTTTTGAGTAAGCAAAACTCTGTAAAAATGGCAATTTTGGTCACTGTGAGGGTTTAAAAAGTGGTTATTCAACATGAGGCACAATCCAATTGACATTTTGAATCATTTTTGGTACAGTCCAAAAAATCAATTTTCGGATGAAAAACGATGACTCCGGACCTGTCGAACGATCCCAAAATGGTCAATATGGATGAAATTTTAACATTTAATCTTTTGACTCTAAATGACTGTTGGATGTGAATTATGACTTTGTCAACTAAAATAAGTGTGTTTAAAGTCATTTCTGTGCCTGAAACAGGTCAAAATTGAAGATTTTGAGTAAGCAAAACTCTGTAAAAATGGCAATTTTGGTCACTGCGAGGGTTTAAAAAGTGGTTATTCAACATGGGGCACGATCCAATTGACATTTTGAATCATTTTTGGTACAGTCCAAAAAATCAATTTTCCGATGAAAAACGATGACTCCGGACCTGTCGAACGATCCCAAAATGGTCAATATGGATGAAATTTTAACATTTAATCTTTTGACTCTAAATGACTGTTGGATGTGAATTCTGACTTTGTCAACTAAAATAAGTGTGTTTAAAGTTATTTCTGTGCCTGAAACGGGTCAAAATTGAAGCTTTTGAGTAAGCAAAACTCTGTAAAAATTGCAATTTTGGTCACTGTGAGGGTTTAAAAAGTGGTTATTCAACATGAGGCACGATCCAATTGACATTTTGAATAATTTTTGGTACAGTCCAAAAAATCAATTTTCGGATGAAAAACGATGACTCCGGACCTGTCGCACGATCCCAAAATGGTTAATATGGATGAAATTTTAACATTTGATCTTTTGACTCTAAATGACTGTTGGATGTGAATTATGACTTTATCAACTAAAATAAGTGTGTTTAAAGTCATTTCTGTGCCTGAAACAGGTCAAAATTGAAGCTTTTGAGTAAGCAAAACTCTGTAAAAATGGCAATTTTGGTCACTGTGAGGGTTTAAAAAGTGGTTATTCAACATGAGGCACGATCCAATTGACATTTTGAATCATTTTTGGTACAGTCCAAAAAATCAATTTTTGGATGAAAAACGATGACTCCGGACCAGTCGAACGATCCTAAAATGGTCAATATGGACAAAATTTTAACATTTAATCTTTTGACTCTAAATGACTGTTGGATGTGAATTATGACTTTGTCAACTAAAATAAGTGTGTTTAAAGTCATTTCTGTGCCTGAAACGGGTCAAAATTGAAGCTTTTGAGTAAGCAAAACTCTGTAAAAATGGCAATTTTGGTCACTGTGAGGGTTTAAAAAGTGGTTATTCAACATGAGGCACGATCCAATTGACATTTTGAATCATTTTTGGTACAGTCCAAAAAATCAATTTTCGGATGAAAAACGATGACTCCGGACCTGTCGAACGATCCCAAAATGGTCAATATGGATGAAATTTTAACATTTAATCTTTTGACTCTAAATGACTGTTGGGTTTGAATTATGACTTTGTCAACTAAAATAAGTGTGTTTAAAGTCATTTCTGTGCCTGAAACGGGTCAAAATTGAAGCTTTTGAGTAAGCAAAACTCTGTAAAAATGGCAATTTTGGTCACTGTGAGGGTTTAAAAAGTAGTTATTCAACATGAGGCACAATCCAATTGACATTTTGAATAATTTTTGGTACAGTCCAAAAAATCAATTTTCGGATGAAAAACGATGACTCCGGACCTGTCGAACGATCCCAAAATGGTCAATATGGATGAAATTTTAACATTTAATCTTTTGACTCTAAATGACTGTTGGATGTGAATTATGACTTTGTCAACTAAAATAAGTGTGTTTGAAGTCATTTCTGTGCCTGAAACGGGTCAAAATTGAAGCTTTTGAGTAAGCAAAACTCTGTAAAAATGGCAATTTTGGTCACTGTGAGGGTTTAAAAAGTGGTTATTCAACATGAGGCACGATCCAATTGACATTTTGAATCATTTTTGGTACAGTCCATGAAATCAATTTTCGGATGAAAAACGATGACTCCGGACCTGTCGAACGATCCCAAAATGGTCAATATGGATGAAATTTTAACATTTAATCTTTTGACTCTAAATGACTGTTGGATGTGAATTATGACTTTGTCAACTAAAATAAGTGTGTTTAAAGTCATTTCTGTGCCTGAAACGGGTCAAAATTGAAGCTTTTGAGTAAGCAAAACTCTGTAAAAATGGCAATTTTGGTCACTGTGAGGGTTTAAAAAGTAGTTATTCAACATGAGGCACAATCCAATTGACATTTTGAATAATTTTTGGTACAGTCCAAAAAATCAATTTTCGGATGAAATACGATGACTCCGGACCTGTCGAACGATCCCAAAATGGTCAATATGGATGAAATTTTAACATTTAATCTTTTGACTCTAAATGACTGTTGGATGTGAATTATGACTTTGTCAACTAAAATAAGTGTGTTTAAAGTCATTTCTGTGCCTGAAACAGGTCAAAATTGAAGATTTTGAGTAAGCAAAACTCTGTAAAAATGGCAATTTTGGTCACTGCGAGGGTTTAAAAAGTGGTTATTCAACATGGGGCACGATCCAATTGACATTTTGAATCATTTTTGGTACAGTCCAAAAAATCAATTTTCCGATGAAAAACGATGACTCCGGACCTGTCGAACGATCCCAAAATGGTCAATATGGATGAAATTTTAACATTTAATCTTTTGACTCTAAATGACTGTTGGATGTGAATTATGACTTTGTCAACTAAAATAAGTGTGTTTGAAGTCATTTCTGTGCCTGAAACGGGTCAAAATTGAAGCTTTTGAGTAAGCAAAACTCTGTAAAAATGGCAATTTTGGTCACTGTGAGGGTTTAAAAAGTGGTTATTCAACATGAGGCACGATCCAATTGACATTTTGAATCATTTTTGGTACAGTCCAAAAAATCAATTTTCGGATGAAAAACGATGACTCCGGACCTGTCGAACGATCCCAAAATGGTCAATATGGATGAAATTTGAACATTTAATCTTTTGACTCTAAATGACTGTTGGATGTGAATTCTGACTTTGTCAACTAAAATAAGTGTGTTTAAAGTTATTTCTGTGCCTGAAACGGGTCAAAATTGAAGCTTTTGAGTAAGCAAAACTCTGTAAAAATGGCAATTTTGGTCACTGTGAGGGTTTAAAAAGTGGTTATTCAACATGAGGCACGATCCAATTGACATTTTGAATCATTTTTGGTACAGTCCAAAAAATCAATTTTTGGATGAAAAACGATGACTCCGGACCAGTCGAACGATCCTAAAATGGTCAATATGGACAAAATTTTAACGTTTAATCTTTTGACTCTAAATGACTGTTGGATGTGAATTATGACTTTGTCAACTAAAATAAGTTTGTTTAAAGTCATTTCTGTGCCTGAAACGGGTCAAAATTGAAGCTTTTGAGTAAGCAAAACTCTGTAAAAATGGCAATTTTGGTCACTGTGAAGGTTTAAAAAGTGGTTATTCAACATGAGGCACAATCCAATTGACATTTTGAATCATTTTTGGTACAGTCCAAAAAATCAATTTTCGGATGAAAAACGATGACTCTGGACCTGTCGAACGATCCCAAAATGGTCAATATGGATGAAATTTTAACATTTAATCTTTTGACTCTAAATGACTGTTGGATGTGAATTATGACTTTGTCAACTAAAATAAGTGTGTTTAAAGTCATTTCTGTGCCTGAAACGGGTCAAAATTGAAGCTTTTGAGTAAGCAAAACTCTGTACAAAATGGCAATTTTGGTCACTGTGAGGGTTTAAAAAGTGGTTATTCAACATGAGGCACAATCCAATTGACATTTTGAATCATTTTTGGTACAATCCAAAAAATCAATTTTCGGATGAAAAACGATGACTCCGGACCTGTCGAACGATCCCAAAATGGTCAATATGGATGAAATTTTAACATTTAATCTTTTGACTCTAAATGACTGTTGGATGTGAATTATGACTTTGTCAACTAAAATAAGTGTGTTTAAAGTCATTTCTGTGCCTGAAACAGGTCAAAATTGAAGATTTTGAGTAAGCAAAAGTCTGTAAAAATGGCAATTTTGGTCACTGCGAGGGTTTAAAAAGTGGTTATTCAACATGGGGCACGATCCAATTGACATTTTGAATCATTTTTGGTACAGTCCAAAAAATCAATTTTCCGATGAAAAACGATGACTTCGGACCTGTCGAACGATCCCAAAATGGTCAATATGGATGAAATTTTAACATTTAATCTTTTGACTCTAAATGACTGTTGGATGTGAATTATGACTTTGTCAACTAAAATAAGTGTGTTTAAAGTCATTTCTGTGCCTGAAACGGGTCAAAATTGAAGGTTTTGAGTAAGCAAAACTCTGTAAAAATGGCAATTTTGGTCACTGTGAGGGTTTAAAAAGTAGTTATTCAACATGAGGCACAATCCAATTGACATTTTGAATAATTTTTGGTACAGTCCAAAAAATCAATTTTCGGATGAAAAACGATGACTCCGGACCTGTCGAACGATCCCAAAATGGTCAATATGGATGAAATTTTAACATTTAATCTTTTGACTCTAAATGACTGTTGGATGTGAATTATGACTTTGTCAACTAAAATAAGTGTGTTTAAAGTCATTTCTGTGCCTGAAACGGGTCAAAATTGAAGCTTTTGAGTAAGCAAAACTCTGTAAAAATGGCAATTTTGGTCACTGTGAGGGTTTAAAAAGTGGTTATTCAACATGAGGCACAATCCAATTGACATTTTGAATCATTTTTGGTACAGTCCAAAAAACCAATTTTCGGATGAAAAACGATGACTCCGGACCTGTCGAACGATCCCAAAATGGTCAATATGGATGAAATTTTAACATTTAATCTTTTGACTCTAAATGACTGTTGGATGTGAATTATGACTTTGTCAACTAAAATAAGTGTGTTTAAAGTCATTTCTGTGCCTGAAACGGGTCAAAATTGAAGCTTTTGAGTAAGCAAAACTCTGTAAAAATGGCAATTTTGGTCACTGTGAGGGTTTAAAAAGTGGTTATTCAACATGAGGCACAATCCAATTGACATTTTGAATCATTTTTGGTACAGTCCAAAAAATCAATTTTCGGATGAAAAACGATGACTCCGGACCTGTCGAACGATCCCAAAATGGTCAATATGGATGAAATTTTAACATTTAATCTTTTGACTCTAAATGACTGTTGAATGTGAATTATGACTTTGTCAACTAAAATAAGTGTGTTTAAAGTCATTTCTGTGCCTGAAACAGGTCAAAATTGAAGATTTTGAGTAAGCAAAACTCTGTAAAAATGGCAATTTTGGTCACTGCGAGGGTTTAAAAAGTGGTTATTCAACATGGGGCACGATCCAATTGACATTTTGAATCATTTTTGGTACTGTCCAAAAAATCAATTTTCCGATGAAAAACGATGACTCCGGACCTGTCGAACGATCCCAAAATGGTCAATATGGATGAAATTTTAACATTTAATCTTTTGACTCTAAATGACTGTTGGATGTGAATTATGACTTTGTCAACTAAAATAAGTGTGTTTAAAGTCATTTCTGTGCCTGAAACGGGTCAAAATTGAAGCTTTTGAGTAAGCAAAACTCTGTAAAAATGGCAATTTTGGTCACTGTGAGGGTTTAAAAAGTAGTTATTCAACATGAGGCACAATCCAATTGACATTTTGAATAATTTTTGGTACAGTCCAAAAAATCAATTTTCCCATGAAAAACGATGACTCCGGACCTGTCGAACGATCCCAAAATGGTCAATATGGATGAAATTTTAACATTTAATCTTTTGACTCTAAATGACTGTTGGATGTGAATTATGACTTTGTCAACTAAAATAAGTGTGTTTGAAGTCATTTCTGTGCCTGAAACGGGTCAAAATTGAAGCTTTTGAGTAAGCAAAACTCTGTAAAAATGGCAATTTTGGTCACTGTGAGGGTTTAAAAAGGGGTTATTCAACATGAGGCACGATCCAATTGACATTTTGAATCATTTTTGGTACAGTCCAAAAAATCAATTTTCGGATGAAAAACGATGACTCCGGACCTGTCGAACGATCCCAAAATGGTCAATATGGATGAAATTTTAACATTTAATCTTTTGACTCTAAATGACTGTTGGATGTGAATTATGACTTTGTCAACTAAAATAAGTGTGTTTAAAGTCATTTCTGTGCCTGAAACGGGTCAAAATTGAAGCTTTTGAGTAAGCAAAACTCTGTAAAAATGGCAATTTTGGTCACTGTGAGGGTTTAAAAAGTAGTTATTCAACATGAGGCACAATCCAATTGACATTTTGAATAATTTTTGGTACAGTCCAAAAAATCAATTTTCGGATGAAAAACGATGACTCCGGACCTGTCGAACGATCCCAAAATGGTCAATATGGATGAAATTTTAACATTTAATCTTTTGACTCTAAATGACTGTTGGATGTGAATTATGACTTTATCAACTAAAATAAGTGTGTTTAAAGTCATTTCTGTGCCTGAAACAGGTCAAAATTGAAGATTTTGAGTAAGCAAAACTCTGTAAAAATGGCAATTTTGGTCACTGCGAGGGTTTAAAAAGTGGTTATTCAACATGGGGCACGATCCAATTGACATTTTGAATCATTTTTGGTACAGTCCAAAAAATCAATTTTCCGATGAAAAACGATGACTCCGGACCTGTCGAACGATCCCAAAATGGTCAATATGGATGAAATTTTAACATTTAATCTTTTGACTCTAAATGACTGTTGGATGTGAATTATGACTTTGTCAACTAAAATAAGTGTGTTTAAAGTCATTTCTGTGCCTGAAACGGGTCAAAATTGAAGCTTTTGAGTAAGCAAAACTCTGTAAAAATGGCAATTTTGGTCACTGTGAGGGTTTAAAAAGTAGTTATTCAACATGAGGCACAATCCAATTGACATTTTGAATAATTTTTGGTACAGTCCAAAAAATCAATTTTCGGATGAAAAACGATGACTCCGGACCTGTCGAACGATCCCAAAATGGTCAATATGGATGAAATTTTAACATTTATTCTTTTGACTCTAAATGACTGTTGGATGTGAATTATGACTTTGTCAACTACAATAAGTGTGTTTAAAGTCATTTCTGTGCCTGAAACAGGGCAAAATTGAAGATTTTGAGTAAGCAAAACTCTGTAAAAATGGCAATTTTGGTCACTGCGAGGGTTTAAAAAGTGGTTATTCAACATGGGGCACGATCCAATTGACATTTTGAATCATTTTTGGTACAGTCCAAAAAATCAATTTTCCGATGAAAAACGATGACTCCGGACCTGTCGAACGATCCCAAAATGGTCAATATGGATGAAATTTTAACATTTAATCTTTTGACTCTAAATGACTGTTGGATGTGAATTATGACTTTGTCAACTAAAATAAGTGTGTTTGAAGTCATTTCTGTGCCTGAAACGGGTCAAAATTGAAGCTTTGAGTAAGCAAAACTCTGTAAAAATGGCAATTTTGGTCACTGTGAGGGTTTAAAAAGTGGTTATTCAACATGAGGCACGATCCAATTGACATTTTGAATCATTTTTGGTACAGTCCAAAAAATCAATTTTCGGATGAAAAACGATGACTCCGGACCTGTCGAACGATCCCAAAATGGTCAATATGGATGTAATTTGAACATTTAATCTTTTGACTCTAAATGACTGTTGGATGTGAATTCTGACTTTGTCAACTAAAATAAGTGTGTTTAAAGTTATTTCTGTGCCTGAAACGGGTCAAAATTGAAGCTTTTGAGTAAGCAAAACTCTGTAAAAATGGCAATTTTGGTCACTGTGAGGGTTTAAAAAGTGGTTATTCAACATGAGGCACGATCCAATTGACATTTTGAATCATTTTTGGTACAGTCCAAAAAATCAATTTTCGGATGAAAAACGATGACTCCGGACCTGTCGAACGATCCCAAAATGGTCAATATGGATGAAATTTTAACATTTAAACTTTTGACTCTAAATGACTGTTGGATGTGAATTATGACTTTGTCAACTAAAATAAGTGTGTTTAAAGTCATTTCTGTGCCTGAAACGGGTCAAAATTGAAGCTTTTGAGTAAGCAAAACTCTGTAAAAATGGCAATTTTGGTCACTGTGAGGGTTTAAAAAGTGGTTATTCAACATGAGGCACGATCCAATTGACATTTTGAATCATTTTTGGTACAGTCCAAAAAATCAATTTTCGGATGAAAAACAATGACTCCGGACCTGTCGAACGATCCCAAAATGGTCAATATGGATGAAATTTTAACATTTAATCTTTTGACTCTAAATGACTGTTGGGTGTGAATTGTGACTTTGTCAACTAAAATAAGTGTGTTTAAAGTCATTTCTGTGCCTGAAACGGGTCAAAATTGAAGCTTTTGAGTAAGCAAAACTCTGTAAAAATGGCAATTTTGGTCACGGTGAGGGTTTAAAAAGTAGTTATTCAACATGAGGCACAATCCAATTGACATTTTGAATAATTTTTGGTACAGTCCAAAAAATCAATTTTCGGATGAAAAACGATGACTCCGGACCTGTCGAACGATCCCAAAATGGTCAATATGGATGAAATTTTAACATTTAATCTTTTGACTCTAAATGACTGTATGATGTGAATTATGACTTTGTCAACTAAAATAAGTGTGTTTGAAGTCATTTCTGTGCCTGAAACGGGTCAAAATTGAAGCTTTTGAGTAAGCAAAACTCTGTAAAAATGGCAATTTTTGTCACTGTGAGGGTTTAAAAAGTGGTTATTCAACATGAGGCACGATCCAATTGACATTTTGAATCATTTTTGGTACAGTCCAAAAAATCAATTTTCGGATGAAAAACGATGACTCCGGACCTGTCGAACGATCCCAAAATGGTCAATATGGATGAAATTTTAACATTTAATCTTTTGACTCTAAATGACTGTTGGATGTGAATTATGACTTTGTCAACTAAAATAAGTGTGTTTAAAGTCATTTCTGTGCCTGAAACAGGTCAAAATTGAAGATTTTGAGTAAGCAAAACTCTGTAAAAATGGCAATTTTGGTCACTGCGAGGGTTTAAAAAGTGGTTATTCAACATTGGGCACGATCCAATTGACATTTTGAATCATTTTTGGTACAGTCCAAAAAATCAATTTTCCGATGAAAAACGATGACTCCGGACCTGTCGAACGATCCCAAAATGGTCAATATGGATGAAATTTTAACATTTAATCTTTTGACTCTAAATGACTGTTGGATGTGAATTATGACTTTGTCAACTAAAATAAGTGTGTTTGAAGTCATTTCTGTGCCTGAAACGGGTCAAAATTGAAGCTTTTGAGTAAGCAAAACTCTGTAAAAATGGCAATTTTGGTCACTGTGAGGGTTTAAAAAGTGGTTATTCAACATGAGGCACGATCCAATTGACATTTTGAATCATTTTTGGTACAGTCCAAAAAATCAATTTTTGGATGAAAAACGATGACTCCGGACCAGTCGAACGATCCTAAAATGGTCAATATGGACAAAATTTTAACATTTAATCTTTTGACTCTAAATGACTGTTGGATGTGAATTATGACTTTGTCAACTAAAATAAGTGTGTTTAAAGTCATTTCTGTGCCTGAAACGGGTCAAAATTGAAGCTTTTGAGTAAGCAAAACTCTGTAAAAATGGCAATTTTGGTCACTGTGAGGGTTTAAAAAGTAGTTATTCAACATGAGGCACGATCCAATTGACATTTTGAATCATTTTTGGTACAGTCCAAAAAATCAATTTTCGGATGAAAAACGATGACTCCGGACCTGTCGAACGATCCCAAAATGGTCAATATGGATGAAATTTTAACATTTAATCTTTTGACTCTAAATGACTGTTGGATGTGAATTATGACTTTGTCAACTAAAATAAGTGTGTTTAAAGTCATTTCTGTGCCTGAAACGGGTCAAAATTGAAGCTTTTGAGTAAGCAAAACTCTGTAAAAATGGCAATTTTGGTCACTGTGAGGGTTTAAAAAGTAGTTATTCAACATGAGGCACAATCCAATTGACATTTTGAATAATTTTTGGTACAGTCCAAAAAATCAATTTTCGGATGAAAAACGATGACTCCGGACCTGTCAAACGATCCCAAAATGGTCAATATGGATGAAATTTTAACATTTATTCTTTTGACTCTAAATGACTGTTGGATGTGAATTATGACTTTGTCAACTAAAATAAGTGTGTTTAAAGTCATTTCTGTGCCTGAAACAGGGCAAAATTGAAGATTTTGAGTAAGCAAAACTCTGTAAAAATGGCAATTTTGGTCACTGCGAGGGTTTAAAAAGTGGTTATTCAACATGGGGCACGATCCAATTGACATTTTGAATCATTTTTGGTACAGTCCAAAAAATCAATTTTCCGATGAAAAACGATGACTCCGGACCTGTCGAACAATCCCAAAATGGTCAATATGGATGAAATTTTAACATTTAATCTTTTGACTCTAAATGACTGTTGGATGTGAATTATGACTTTGTCAACTAAAATAAGTGTGTTTGAAGTCATTTCTGTGCCTGAAACGGGTCAAAATTGAAGCTTTTGAGTAAGCAAAACTCTGTAAAAATGGCAATTTTGGTCACTGTGAGGGTTTAAAAAGTGGTTATTCAACATGAGGCACGATCCAATTGACATTTTGAATCATTTTTGGTACAGTCCAAAAAATCAATTTTCGGATGAAAAACGATGACTCCGGACCTGTCGAACGATCCCAAAATGGTCAATATGGATGAAATTTTAACATTTAATCTTTTGACTCTAAATGACTGTTGGATGTGAATTATGACTTTGTCAACTAAAATAAGTCTGTTTAAAGTCATTTCTGTGCCTGAAACGGGTCAAAATTGAAGCTTTTGAGTAAGCAAAACTCTGTAAAAATGGCAATTTTTGTCACTGTGAGGGTTTAAAAAGTGGTTATTCAACATGAGGCACGATCCAATTGACATTTTGAATCATTTTTGGTACAGTCCAAAAAATCAATTTTCGGATGAAAAACAATGACTCCGGACCTGTCGAACGATCCCAAAATGGTCAATATGGATGAAATTTTAACATTTAATCTTTTGACTCTAAATGACTGTTGGGTGTGAATTATGACTTTGTCAACTAAAATAAGTGTGTTTAAAGTCATTTCTGTGCCTGAAACGGGTCAAAATTGAAGCTTTTGAGTAAGCAAAACTCTGTAAAAATGGCAATTTTGGTCACGGTGAGGGTTTAAAAAGTAGTTATTCAACATGAGGCACAATCCAATTGACATTTTGAATAATTTTTGGTACAGTCCAAAAAATCAATTTTCGGATGAAAAACGATGACTCCGGACCTGTCGAACGATCCCAAAATGGTCAATATGGATGAAATTTTAACATTTAATCTTTTGACTCTAAATGACTGTTGGATGTGAATTATGACTTTGTCAACTAAAATAAGTGTGTTTGAAGTCATTTCTGTGCCTGAAACGGGTCAAAATTGAAGCTTTTGAGTAAGCAAAACTCTGTAAAAATGGCAATTTTTGTCACTGTGAGGGTTTAAAAAGTGGTTATTCAACATGAGGCACGATCCAATTGACATTTTGAATCATTTTTGGTACAGTCCAAAAAATCAATTTTCGGATGAAAAACGATGACTCCGGACCTGTCGAACGATCCCAAAATGGTCAATATGGATGAAATTTTAACATTTATTCTTTTGACTCTAAATGACTGTTGGATGTGAATTATAACTTTGTCAACTAAAATAAGTGTGTTTAAAGTCATTTCTGTGCCTGAAACAGGGCAAAATTGAAGATTTTGAGTAAGCAAAACTCTGTAAAAATGGCAATTTTGGTCACTGCGAGGGTTTAAAAAGTGGTTATTCAACATGGGGCACGATCCAATTGACATTTTGAATCATTTTTGGTACAGTCCAAAAAATCAATTTTCCGATGAAAAACGATGACTCCGGACCTGTCGAACGATCCCAAAATGGTCAATATGGATGAAATTTTAACATTTAATCTTTTGACTCTAAATGACTGTTGGATGTGAATTATGACTTTGTCAACTAAAATAAGTGTGTTTGAAGTCATTTCTGTGCCTGAAACGGGTCAAAATTGAAGCTTTTGAGTAAGCAAAACTCTGTAAAAATGGCAATTTTGGTCACTGTGAGGGTTTAAAAAGTGGTTATTCAACATGAGGCACGATCCAATTGACATTTTGAATCATTTTTGGTACAGTCCAAAAAATCAATTTTCGGATGAAAAACGATGACTCCGGACCTGTCGAACGATCCCAAAATGGTCAATATGGATGTAATTTGAACATTTAATCTTTTGACTCTAAATGACTGTTGGATGTGAATTCTGACTTTGTCAACTAAAATAAGTGTGTTTAAAGTTATTTCTGTGCCTGAAACGGGTCAAAATTGAAGCTTTTGAGTAAGCAAAACTCTGTAAAAATGGCAATTTTGGTCACTGTGAGGGTTTAAAAAGTGGTTATTCAACATGAGGCACGATCCAATTGACATTTTGAATCATTTTTGGTACAGTCCAAAAAATCAATTTTCGGATGAAAAACGATGACTCCGGACCTGTCGAACGATCCCAAAATGGTCAATATGGATGAAATTTTAACATTTAAACTTTTGACTCTAAATGACTGTTGGATGTGAATTATGACTTTGTCAACTAAAATAAGTGTGTTTAAAGTTATTTCTGTGCCTGAAACGGGTCAAAATTGAAGCTTTTGAGTAAGCAAAACTCTGTAAAAATTGCAATTTTGGTCACTGTGAGGGTTTAAAAAGTGGTTATTCAACATGAGGCACGATCCAATTGACATTTTGAATAATTTTTGGTACAGTCCAAAAAATCAATTTTCGGATGAAAAACGATGACTCCGGACCTGTTGCACGATCCCAAAATGGTTAATATGGATGAAATTTTAACATTTGATCTTTTGACTCTAAATGACTGTTGGATGTGAATTATGACTTTATCAACTAAAATAAGTGTGTTTAAAGTCATTTCTGTGCCTGAAACAGGTCAAAATTGAAGCTTTTGAGTAAGCAAAACTCTGTAAAAATGGCAATTTTGGTCAATGTGAGGGTTTAAAAAGTGGTTATTCAACATGAGGCACGATCCAATTGACATTTTGAATCATTTTTGGTACAGTCCAAAAAATCAATTTTTGGATGAAAAACGATGACTCCGGACCAGTCGAACGATCCTAAAATGGTCAATATGGACAAAATTTTAACATTTAATCTTTTGACTCTAAATGACTGTTGGATGTGAATTATGACTTTGTCAACTAAAATAAGTGTGTTTAAAGTCATTTCTGTGCCTGAAACGGGTCAAAATTGAAGCTTTTGAGTAAGCAAAACTCTGTAAAAATGGCAATTTTGGTCACTGTGAGGGTTTAAAAAGTGGTTATTCAGCATGAGGCACGATCCAATTGACATTTTGAATCATTTTTGGTACAGTCCAAAAAATCAATTTTCGGATGAAAAACAATGACTCCGGACCTGTCGAACGATCCCAAAATGGTCAATATGGATGAAATTTTAACATTTAATCTTTTGACTCTAAATGACTGTTGGGTGTGAATTATGACTTTGTCAACTAAAATAAGTGTGTTTAAAGTCATTTCTGTGCCTGAAACGGGTCAAAATTGAAGCTTTTGAGTAAGCAAAACTCTGTAAAAATGGCAATTTTGGTCACGGTGAGGGTTTAAAAAGTAGTTATTCAACATGAGGCACAATCCAATTGACATTTTGAATAATTTTTGGTACAGTCCAAAAAATCAATTTTCGGATGAAAAACGATGACTCCGGACCTGTCGAACGATCCCAAAATGGTCAATATGGATGAAATTTTAACATTTAATCTTTTGACTCTAAATGACTGTTGGATGTGAATTATGACTTTGTCAACTAAAATAAGTGTGTTTGAAGTCATTTCTGTGCCTGAAACGGGTCAAAATTGAAGCTTTTGAGTAAGCAAAACTCTGTAAAAATGGCAATTTTTGTCACTGTGAGGGTTTAAAAAGTGGTTATTCAACATGAGGCACGATCCAATTGACATTTTGAATCATTTTTGGTACAGTCCAAAAAATCAATTTTCGGATGAAAAACGATGACTCCGGACCTGTCGAACGATCCCAAAATGGTCAATATGGATGAAATTTTAACATTTAATCTTTTGACTCTAAATGACTGTTGGATGTGAATTATGACTTTGTCAACTAAAATAAGTGTGTTTAAAGTCATTTCTGTGCCTGAAACAGGTCAAAATTGAAGATTTTGAGTAAGCAAAACTCTGTAAAAATGGCAATTTTGGTCACTGCGAGGGTTTAAAAAGTGGTTATTCAACATGGGGCACGATCCAATTGACATTTTGAATCATTTTTGGTACAGTCCAAAAAATCAATTTTCCGATGAAAAACGATGACTCCGGACCTGTCGAACGATCCCAAAATGGTCAATATGGATGAAATTTTAACATTTAATCTTTTGACTCTAAATGACTGTTGGATGTGAATTATGACTTTGTCAACTAAAATAAGTGTGTTTGAAGTCATTTCTGTGCCTGAAACGGGTCAAAATTGAAGCTTTTGAGTAAGCAAAACTCTGTAAAAATGGCAATTTTGGTCACTGTGAGGGTTTAAAAAGTGGTTATTCAACATGAGGCACGATCCAATTGACATTTTGAATCATTTTTGGTACAGTCCAAAAAATCAATTTTCGGATGAAAAACGATGACTCCGGACCTGTCGAACGATCCCAAAATGGTCAATATGGATGAAATTTGAACATTTAATCTTTTGACTCTAAATGACTGTTGGATGTGAATTCTGACTTTGTCAACTAAAATAAGTGTGTTTAAAGTTATTTCTGTGCCTGAAACGGGTCAAAATTGAAGCTTTTGAGTAAGCAAAACTCTGTAAAAATGGCAATTTTGGTCACTGTGAGGGTTTAAAAAGTGGTTATTCAACATGAGGCACGATCCAATTGACATTTTGAATCATTTTTGGTACAGTCCAAAAAATCAATTTTTGGATGAAAAACGATGACTCCGGACCAGTCGAACGATCCTAAAATGGTCAATATGGACAAAATTTTAACATTTAATCTTTTGACTCTAAATGACTGTTGGATGTGAATTATGACTTTGTCAACTAAAATAAGTGTGTTTAAAGTCATTTCTGTGCCTGAAACGGGTCAAAATTGAAGCTTTTGAGTAAGCAAAACTCTGTAAAAATGGCAATTTTGGTCACTGTGAGGGTTTAAAAAGTGGTTATTCAACATGAGGCACGATCCAATTGACATTTTGAATCATTTTTGGTACAGTCCAAAAAATCAATTTTCGGATGAAAAACGATGACTCCGGACCTGTCGAACGATCCCAAAATGGTCAATATGGATGAAATTTTAACATTTAATCTTTTGACTCTAAATGACTGTTGGATGTGAATTATGACTTTGTCAACTAAAATAAGTGTGTTTAAAGTCATTTCTGTGCCTGAAACGGGTCAAAATTGAAGCTTTTGAGTAAGCAAAACTCTGTAAAAATGGCAATTTTGGTCACTGTGAGGGTTTAAAAAGTAGTTATTCAACATGAGGCACAATCCAATTGACATTTTGAATAATTTTTGGTACAGTCCAAAAAATCAATTTTCGGATGAAAAACGATGACTCCGGACCTGTCGAACGATCCCAAAATGGTCAATATGGATGAAATTTTAACATTTATTCTTTTGACTCTAAATGACTGTTGGATGTGAATTATGACTTTGTCAACTAAAATAAGTGTGTTTAAAGTCATTTCTGTGCCTGAAACAGGGCAAAATTGAAGATTTTGAGTAAGCAAAACTCTGTAAAAATGGCAATTTTGGTCACTGCGAGGGTTTAAAAAGTGGTTATTCAACATGGGGCACGATCCAATTGACATTTTGAATCATTTTTGGTACAGTCCAAAAAATCAATTTTCCGATGAAAAACGATGACTCCGGACCTGTCGAACGATCCCAAAATGGTCAATATGGATGAAATTTTAACATTTAATCTTTTGACTCTAAATGACTGTTGGATGTGAATTATGACTTTGTCAACTAAAATAAGTGTGTTTGAAGTCATTTCTGTGCCTGAAACGGGTCAAAATTGAAGCTTTTGAGTAAGCAAAACTCTGTAAAAATGGCAATTTTGGTCACTGTGAGGGTTTAAAAAGTGGTTATTCAACATGAGGCACGATCCAATTGACATTTTGAATCATTTTTGGTACAGTCCAAAAAATCAATTTTCGGATGAAAAACGATGACTCCGGACCTGTCGAACGATCCCAAAATGGTCAATATGGATGAAATTTTAACATTTAATCTTTTGACTCTAAATGACTGTTGGATGTGAATTATGACTTTGTCAACTAAAATAAGTGTGTTTAAAGTCATTTCTGTGCCTGAAACGGGTCAAAATTGAAGCTTTTGAGTAAGCAAAACTCTGTAAAAATGGCAATTTTGGTCACTGTGAGGGTTTAAAAAGTAGTTATTCAACATGAGGCACAATCCAATTGACATTTTGAATAATTTTTGGTACAGTCCAAAAAATCAATTTTCGGATGAAAAACGATGACTCCGGACCTGTCGAACGATCCCAAAATGGTCAATATGGATGAAATTTTAACATTTATTCTTTTGACTCTAAATGACTGTTGGATGTGAATTATGACTTTGTCAACTAAAATAAGTGTGTTTAAAGTCATTTCTGTGCCTGAAACAGGGCAAAATTGAAGATTTTGAGTAAGCAAAACTCTGTAAAAATGGCAATTTTGGTCACTGCGAGGGTTTAAAAAGTGGTTATTCAACATGGGGCACGATCCAATTGACATTTTGAATCATTTTTGGTACAGTCCAAAAAATCAATTTTCCGATGAAAAACGATGACTCCGGACCTGTCGAACGATCCCAAAATGGTCAATATGGATGAAATTTTAACATTTAATCTTTTGACTCTAAATGACTGTTGGATGTGAATTATGACTTTGTCAACTAAAATAAGTGTGTTTGAAGTCATTTCTGTGCCTGAAACGGGTCAAAATTGAAGCTTTTGAGTAAGCAAAACTCTGTAAAAATGGCAATTTTGGTCACTGTGAGGGTTTAAAAAGTGGTTATTCAACATGAGGCACGATCCAATTGACATTTTGAATCATTTTTGGTACAGTCCAAAAAATCAATTTTCGGATGAAAAACGATGACTCCGGACCTGTCGAACGATCCCAAAATGGTCAATATGGATGTAATTTGAACATTTAATCTTTTGACTCTAAATGACTGTTGGATGTGAATTCTGACTTTGTCAACTAAAATAAGTGTGTTTAAAGTTATTTCTGTGCCTGAAACGGGTCAAAATTGAAGCTTTTGAGTAAGCAAAACTCTGTAAAAATGGCAATTTTGGTCACTGTGAGGGTTTAAAAAGTGGTTATTCAACATGAGGCACGATCCAATTGACATTTTGAATCATTTTTGGTACAGTCCAAAAAATCAATTTTCGGATGAGAAACGATGACTCCGGACCTGTCGAACGATCCCAAAATCGTCAATATGGATGAAATTTTAACATTTAAACTTTTGACTCTAAATGACTGTTGGATGTGAATTATGACTTTGTCAACTAAAATAAGTGTGTTTAAAGTTATTTCTGTGCCTGAAACGGGTCAAAATTGAAGCTTTTGAGTAAGCAAAACTCTGTAAAAATTGCAATTTTGGTCACTGTGAGGGTTTAAAAAGTGGTTATTCAACATGAGGCACGATCCAATTGACATTTTGAATAATTTTTGGTACAGTCCAAAAAATCAATTTTCGGATGAAAAACGATGACTCCGGACCTGTTGCACGATCCCAAAATGGTTAATATGGATGAAATTTTAACATTTGATCTTTTGACTCTAAATGACTGTTGGATGTGAATTATGACTTTATCAACTAAAATAAGTGTGTTTAAAGTCATTTCTGTGCCTGAAACAGGTCAAAATTGAAGCTTTTGAGTAAGCAAAACTCTGTAAAAATGGCAATTTTGGTCAATGTGAGGGTTTAAAAAGTGGTTATTCAACATGAGGCACGATCCAATTGACATTTTGAATCATTTTTGGTACAGTCCAAAAAATCAATTTTTGGATGAAAAACGATGACTCCGGACCAGTCGAACGATCCTAAAATGGTCAATATGGACAAAATTTTAACATTTAATCTTTTGACTCTAAATGACTGTTGGATGTGAATTATGACTTTGTCAACTAAAATAAGTGTGTTTAAAGTCATTTCTGTGCCTGAAACGGGTCAAAATTGAAGCTTTTGAGTAAGCAAAACTCTGTAAAAATGGCAATTTTGGTCACTGTGAGGGTTTAAAAAGTGGTTATTCAACATGAGGCACGATCCAATTGACATTTTGAATCATTTTTGGTACAGTCCAAAAAATCAATTTTCGGATGAAAAACGATGACTCCGGACCTGTTGCACGATCCCAAAATGGTTAATATGGATGAAATTTTAACATTTGATCTTTTGACTCTAAATGACTGTTGGATGTGAATTATGACTTTATCAACTAAAATAAGTGTGTTTAAAGTCATTTCTGTGCCTGAAACGGGTCAAAATTGAAGCTTTTGAGTAAGCAAAACTCTGTAAAAATGGCAATTTTGGTCACTGTGAGGGTTTAAAAAGTGGTTATTCAACATGAGGCACGATCCAATTGACATTTTGAATCATTTTTGGTACAGTCCAAAAAATCAATTTTCGGATGAAAAACAATGACTCCGGACCTGTCGAACGATCCCAAAATGGTCAATATGGATGAAATTTTAACATTTAATCTTTTGACTCTAAATGACTGTTGGGTGTGAATTATGACTTTGTCAACTAAAATAAGTGTGTTTAAAGTCATTTCTGTGCCTGAAACGGGTCAAAATTGAAGCTTTTGAGTAAGCAAAACTCTGTAAAAATGGCAATTTTGGTCACGGTGAGGGTTTAAAAAGTAGTTATTCAACATGAGGCACAATCCAATTGACATTTTGAATAATTTTTGGTACAGTCCAAAAAATCAATTTTCGGATGAAAAACGATGACTCCGGACCTGTCGAACGATCCCAAAATGGTCAATATGGATGAAATTTTAACATTTAATCTTTTGACTCTAAATGACTGTTGGATGTGAATTATGACTTTGTCAACTAAAATAAGTGTGTTTAAAGTCATTTCTGTGCCTGAAACGGGTCAAAATTGAAGCTTTTGAGTAAGCAAAACTCTGTAAAAATGGCAATTTTTGTCACTGTGAGGGTTTAAAAAGTGGTTATTCAACATGAGGCACAATCCAATTGACATTTTGAATAATTTTTGGTACAGTCCAAAAAATCAATTTTCGGATGAAAAACGATGACTCCGGACCTGTCGAACGATCCCAAAATGGTCAATATGGATGAAATTTGAACATTTAATCTTTTGACTCTAAATGACTGTTGGATGTGAATTCTGACTTTGTCAACTAAAATAAGTGTGTTTAAAGTTATTTCTGTGCCTGAAACGGGTCAAAATTGAAGCTTTTGAGTAAGCAAAACTCTGTAAAAATGGCAATTTTGGTCACTGTGAGGGTTTAAAAAGTGGTTATTCAACATGAGGCACGATCCAATTGACATTTTGAATCATTTTTGGTACAGTCCAAAAAATCAATTTTTGGATGAAAAACGATGACTCCGGACCAGTCGAACGATCCTAAAATGGTCAATATGGACAAAATTTTAACATTTAATCTTTTGACTCTAAATGACTGTTGGATGTGAATTATGACTTTGTCAACTAAAATAAGTGTGTTTAAAGTCATTTCTGTGCCTGAAACGGGTCAAAATTGAAGCTTTTGAGTAAGCAAAACTCTGTAAAAATGGCAATTTTGGTCACTGTGAGGGTTTAAAAAGTGGTTATTCAACATGAGGCACGATCCAATTGACATTTTGAATCATTTTTGGTACAGTCCAAAAAATCAATTTTCGGATGAAAAACGATGACTCCGGACCTGTCGAACGATCCCAAAATGGTCAATATGGATGAAATTTTAACATTTAATCTTTTGACTCTAAATGACTGTTGGATGTGAATTATGACTTTGTCAACTAAAATAAGTGTGTTTAAAGTCATTTCTGTGCCTGAAACGGGTCAAAATTGAAGCTTTTGAGTAAGCAAAACTCTGTAAAAATGGCAATTTTGGTCACTGTGAGGGTTTAAAAAGTAGTTATTCAACATGAGGCACAATCCAATTGACATTTTGAATAATTTTTGGTACAGTCCAAAAAATCAATTTTCGGATGAAAAACGATGACTCCGGACCTGTCGAACGATCCCAAAATGGTCAATATGGATGAAATTTTAACATTTATTCTTTTGACTCTAAATGACTGTTGGATGTGAATTATGACTTTGTCAACTAAAATAAGTGTGTTTAAAGTCATTTCTGTGCCTGAAACAGGG
The DNA here is from genome assembly GCF_964263255.1 of Lissotriton vulgaris. Classification (NCBI taxonomy): domain Eukaryota; kingdom Metazoa; phylum Chordata; class Amphibia; order Caudata; family Salamandridae; genus Lissotriton; species Lissotriton vulgaris. The sequence goes on from NW_028241576.1 coordinate 955,600, forward strand.
CAAAATTGAAGATTTTGAGTAAGCAAAACTCTGTAAAAATGGCAATTTTGGTCACTGCGAGGGTTTAAAAAGTGGTTATTCAACATGGGGCACGATCCAATTGACATTTTGAATCATTTTTGGTACAGTCCAAAAAATCAATTTTCCGATGAAAAACGATGACTCCGGACCTGTCGAACGATCCCAAAATGGTCAATATGGATGAAATTTTAACATTTAATCTTTTGACTCTAAATGACTGTTGGATGTGAATTATGACTTTGTCAACTAAAATAAGTGTGTTTGAAGTCATTTCTGTGCCTGAAACGGGTCAAAATTGAAGCTTTTGAGTAAGCAAAACTCTGTAAAAATGGCAATTTTGGTCACTGTGAGGGTTTAAAAAGTGGTTATTCAACATGAGGCACGATCCAATTGACATTTTGAATCATTTTTGGTACAGTCCAAAAAATCAATTTTCGGATGAAAAACGATGACTCCGGACCTGTCGAACGATCCCAAAATGGTCAATATGGATGAAATTTTAACATTTAATCTTTTGACTCTAAATGACTGTTGGATGTGAATTATGACTTTGTCAACTAAAATAAGTGTGTTTAAAGTCATTTCTGTGCCTGAAACGGGTCAAAATTGAAGCTTTTGAGTAAGCAAAACTCTGTAAAAATGGCAATTTTGGTCACTGTGAGGGTTTAAAAAGTAGTTATTCAACATGAGGCACAATCCAATTGACATTTTGAATAATTTTTGGTACAGTCCAAAAAATCAATTTTCGGATGAAAAACGATGACTCCGGACCTGTCGAACGATCCCAAAATGGTCAATATGGATGAAATTTTAACATTTATTCTTTTGACTCTAAATGACTGTTGGATGTGAATTATGACTTTGTCAACTAAAATAAGTGTGTTTAAAGTCATTTCTGTGCCTGAAACAGGGCAAAATTGAAGATTTTGAGTAAGCAAAACTCTGTAAAAATGGCAATTTTGGTCACTGCGAGGGTTTAAAAAGTGGTTATTCAACATGGGGCACGATCCAATTGACATTTTGAATCATTTTTGGTACAGTCCAAAAAATCAATTTTCCGATGAAAAACGATGACTCCGGACCTGTCGAACGATCCCAAAATGGTCAATATGGATGAAATTTTAACATTTAATCTTTTGACTCTAAATGACTGTTGGATGTGAATTATGACTTTGTCAACTAAAATAAGTGTGTTTGAAGTCATTTCTGTGCCTGAAACGGGTCAAAATTGAAGCTTTTGAGTAAGCAAAACTCTGTAAAAATGGCAATTTTGGTCACTGTGAGGGTTTAAAAAGTGGTTATTCAACATGAGGCACGATCCAATTGACATTTTGAATCATTTTTGGTACAGTCCAAAAAATCAATTTTCGGATGAAAAACGATGACTCCGGACCTGTCGAACGATCCCAAAATGGTCAATATGGATGTAATTTGAACATTTAATCTTTTGACTCTTAAATGACTGTTGGATGTGAATTCTGACTTTGTCAACTAAAATAAGTGTGTTTAAAGTTATTTCTGTGCCTGAAACGGGTCAAAATTGAAGCTTTTGAGTAAGCAAAACTCTGTAAAAATGGCAATTTTGGTCACTGTGAGGGTTTAAAAAGTGGTTATTCAACATGAGGCACGATCCAATTGACATTTTGAATCATTTTTGGTACAGTCCAAAAAATCAATTTTCGGATGAAAAACGATGACTCCGGACCTGTCGAACGATCCCAAAATGGTCAATATGGATGAAATTTTAACATTTAAACTTTTGACTCTAAATGACTGTTGGATGTGAATTATGACTTTGTCAACTAAAATAAGTGTGTTTAAAGTTATTTCTGTGCCTGAAACGGGTCAAAATTGAAGCTTTTGAGTAAGCAAAACTCTGTAAAAATTGCAATTTTGGTCACTGTGAGGGTTTAAAAAGTGGTTATTCAACATGAGGCACGATCCAATTGACATTTTGAATAATTTTTGGTACAGTCCAAAAAATCAATTTTCGGATGAAAAACGATGACTCCGGACCTGTTGCACGATCCCAAAATGGTTAATATGGATGAAATTTTAACATTTGATCTTTTGACTCTAAATGACTGTTGGATGTGAATTATGACTTTATCAACTAAAATAAGTGTGTTTAAAGTCATTTCTGTGCCTGAAACAGGTCAAAATTGAAGCTTTTGAGTAAGCAAAACTCTGTAAAAATGGCAATTTTGGTCAATGTGAGGGTTTAAAAAGTGGTTATTCAACATGAGGCACGATCCAATTGACATTTTGAATCATTTTTGGTACAGTCCAAAAAATCAATTTTTGGATGAAAAACGATGACTCCGGACCAGTCGAACGATCCTAAAATGGTCAATATGGACAAAATTTTAACATTTAATCTTTTGACTCTAAATGACTGTTGGATGTGAATTATGACTTTGTCAACTAAAATAAGTGTGTTTAAAGTCATTTCTGTGCCTGAAACGGGTCAAAATTGAAGCTTTTGAGTAAGCAAAACTCTGTAAAAATGGCAATTTTGGTCACTGTGAGGGTTTAAAAAGTGGTTATTCAACATGAGGCACGATCCAATTGACATTTTGAATCATTTTTGGTACAGTCCAAAAAATCAATTTTCGGATGAAAAACAATGACTCCGGACCTGTCGAACGATCCCAAAATGGTCAATATGGATGAAATTTTAACATTTAATCTTTTGACTCTAAATGACTGTTGGGTGTGAATTATGACTTTGTCAACTAAAATAAGTGTGTTTAAAGTCATTTCTGTGCCTGAAACGGGTCAAAATTGAAGCTTTTGAGTAAGCAAAACTCTGTAAAAATGGCAATTTTGGTCACGGTGAGGGTTTAAAAAGTAGTTATTCAACATGAGGCACAATCCAATTGACATTTTGAATAATTTTTGGTACAGTCCAAAAAATCAATTTTCGGATGAAAAACGATGACTCCGGACCTGTCGAACGATCCCAAAATGGTCAATATGGATGAAATTTTAACATTTAATCTTTTGACTCTAAATGACTGTTGGATGTGAATTATGACTTTGTCAACTAAAATAAGTGTGTTTGAAGTCATTTCTGTGCCTGAAACGGGTCAAAATTGAAGCTTTTGAGTAAGCAAAACTCTGTAAAAATGGCAATTTTTGTCACTGTGAGGGTTTAAAAAGTGGTTATTCAACATGAGGCACGATCCAATTGACATTTTGAATCATTTTTGGTACAGTCCAAAAAATCAATTTTCGGATGAAAAACGATGACTCCGGACCTGTCGAACGATCCCAAAATGGTCAATATGGATGAAATTTTAACATTTAATCTTTTGACTCTAAATGACTGTTGGATGTGAATTATGACTTTGTCAACTAAAATAAGTGTGTTTAAAGTCATTTCTGTGCCTGAAACAGGTCAAAATTGAAGATTTTGAGTAAGCAAAACTCTGTAAAAATGGCAATTTTGGTCACTGCGAGGGTTTAAAAAGTGGTTATTCAACATGGGGCACGATCCAATTGACATTTTGAATCATTTTTGGTACAGTCCAAAAAATCAATTTTCCGATGAAAAACGATGACTCCGGACCTGTCGAACGATCCCAAAATGGTCAATATGGATGAAATTTTAACATTTAATCTTTTGACTCTAAATGACTGTTGGATGTGAATTATGACTTTGTCAACTAAAATAAGTGTGTTTGAAGTCATTTCTGTGCCTGAAACGGGTCAAAATTGAAGCTTTTGAGTAAGCAAAACTCTGTAAAAATGGCAATTTTGGTCACTGTGAGGGTTTAAAAAGTGGTTATTCAACATGAGGCACGATCCAATTGACATTTTTAATCATTTTTGGTACAGTCCAAAAAATCAATTTTCGGATGAAAAGCGATGACTCCGGACCTGTCGAACGATCCCAAAATGGTCAATATGGATGAAATTTGAACATTTAATCTTTTGACTCTAAATGACTGTTGGATGTGAATTCTGACTTTGTCAACTAAAATAAGTGTGTTTAAAGTTATTTCTGTGCCTGAAACGGGTCAAAATTGAAGCTTTTGAGTAAGCAAAACTCTGTAAAAATGGCAATTTTGGTCACTGTGAGGGTTTAAAAAGTGGTTATTCAACATGAGGCACGATCCAATTGACATTTTGAATCATTTTTGGTACAGTCCAAAAAATCAATTTTTGGATGAAAAACGATGACTCCGGACCAGTCGAACGATCCTAAAATGGTCAATATGGACAAAATTTTAACATTTAATCTTTTGACTCTAAATGACTGTTGGATGTGAATTATGACTTTGTCAACTAAAATAAGTGTGTTTAAAGTCATTTCTGTGCCTGAAACGGGTCAAAATTGAAGCTTTTGAGTAAGCAAAACTCTGTAAAAATGGCAATTTTGGTCACTGTGAGGGTTTAAAAAGTGGTTATTCAACATGAGGCACGATCCAATTGACATTTTGAATCATTTTTGGTACAGTCCAAAAAATCAATTTTCGGATGAAAAACGATGACTCCGGACCTGTCGAACGATCCCAAAATGGTCAATATGGATGAAATTTTAACATTTAAACTTTTGACTCTAAATGACTGTTGGATGTGAATTATGACTTTGTCAACTAAAATAAGTGTGTTTAAAGTCATTTCTGTGCCTGAAACGGGTCAAAATTGAAGCTTTTGAGTAAGCAAAACTCTGTAAAAATGGCAATTTTGGTCACTGTGAGGGTTTAAAAAGTAGTTATTCAACATGAGGCACAATCCAATTGACATTTTGAATAATTTTTGGTACAGTCCAAAAAATCAATTTTCGGATGAAAAACGATGACTCCGGACCTGTCGAACGATCCCAAAATGGTCAATATGGATGAAATTTTAACATTTAATCTTTTGACTCTAAATGACTGTTGGATGTGAATTATGACTTTGTCAACTAAAATAAGTGTGTTTAAAGTCATTTCTGTGCCTGAAACGGGTCAAAATTGAAGCTTTTGAGTAAGCAAAACTCTGTAAAAATGGCAATTTTGGTCACTGTGAGGGTTTAAAAAGTAGTTATTCAACATGAGGCACAATCCAATTGACATTTTGAATAATTTTTGGTACAGTCCAAAAAATCAATTTTCGGATGAAAAACGATGACTCCGGACCTGTCGAACTATCCCAAAATGGTCAATATGGATGAAATTTTAACATTTATTCTTTTGACTCTAAATGACTGTTGGATGTGAATTATGACTTTGTCAACTAAAATAAGTGTGTTTAAAGTCATTTCTGTGCCTGATACAGGGCAAAATTGAAGATTTTGAGTAAGCAAAACTCTGTAAAAATGGCAATTTTGGTCACTGCGAGGGTTTAAAAAGTGGTTATTCAACATGGGGCACGATCCAATTGACATTTTGAATCATTTTTGGTACAGTCCAAAAAATCAATTTTCCGATGAAAAACGATGACTCCGGACCTGTCGAACGATCCCAAAATGGTCAATATGGATGAAATTTTAACATTTAATCTTTTGACTCTAAATGACTGTTGGATGTGAATTATGACTTTGTCAACTAAAATAAGTGTGTTTGAAGTCATTTCTGTGCCTGAAACGGGTCAAAATTGAAGCTTTTGAGTAAGCAAAACTCTGTAAAAATGGCAATTTTGGTCACTGTGAGGGTTTAAAAAGTGGTTATTCAACATGAGGCACGATCCAATTGACATTTTGAATCATTTTTGGTACAGTCCAAAAAATCAATTTTCGGATGAAAAACGATGACTCCGGACCTGTCGAACGATCCCAAAATGGTCAATATGGATGAAATTTGAACATTTAATCTTTTGACTCTAAATGACTGTTGGATGTGAATTCTGACTTTGTCAACTAAAATAAGTGTGTTTAAAGTTATTTCTGTGCCTGAAACGGGTCAAAATTGAAGCTTTTGAGTAAGCAAAACTCTGTAAAAATGGCAATTGTGGTCACTGTGAGGGTTTAAAAAGTGGTTATTCAACATGAGGCACGATCCAATTGACATTTGAATCATTTTTGGTACAGTCCAAAAAAGTCAATTTTCGGATGAAAAACGATGACTCCGGACCTGTCGAACGATCCCAAAATGGTCAATATGGATGAAATTTTAACATTTAATCTTTTGACTCTAAATGACTGTTGGATGTGAATTATGACTTTGTCAACTAAAATAAGTGTGTTTAAAGTCATTTCTGTGCCTGAAACGGGTCAAAATTGAAGCTTTTGAGTAAGCAAAACTCTGTAAAAATGGCAATTTTGGTCACTGTGAGGGTTTAAAAAGTGGTTATTCAACATGAGGCACAATCCAATTGACATTTTGAATCATTTTTGATACAGTCCAAAAAATCAATTTTCGGATGAAAAACGATGACTCCGGACCTGTCGAACGATCCCAAAATGGTCAATATGGATGAAATTTTAACATTTAATCTTTTGACTCTAAATGACTGTTGGATGTGAATTATGACTTTGTCAACTAAAATAAGTGTTTAAAGTCATTTCTGTGCCTGAAACAGGTCAAAATTGAAGATTTTGAGTAAGCAAAACTCTGTAAAAATGGCAATTTTGGTCACTGCGAGGGTTTAAAAAGTGGTTATTCAACATGGGGCACGATCCAATTGACATTTTGAATCATTTTTGGTACAGTCCAAAAAATCAATTTTCCGATGAAAAACGATGACTCCGGACCTGTCGAACGATCCCAAAATGGTCAATATGGATGAAATTTTAACATTTAATCTTTTGACTCTAAATGACTGTTGGATGTGAATTATGACTTTGTCAACTAAAATAAGTGTTTAAAGTCATTTCTGTGCCTGAAACGGGTCAAAATTGAAGCTTTTGAGTAAGCAAAACTCTGTAAAAATGGCAATTTTGGTCACTGTGAGGGTTTAAAAAGTGGTTATTCAACATGAGGCACGATCCAATTGACATTTTGAATAATTTTTGGTACAGTCCAAAAAATCAATTTTCGGATTAAAAACGATGACTCCGGACCTGTTGCACGATCCCAAAATGGTTAATATGGATGAAATTTTAACATTTGATCTTTTGACTCTAAATGACTGTTGGATGTGAATTATGACTTTGTCAACTAAAATAAGTGTGTTTAAAGTCATTTCTGTGCCTGAAACGGGTCAAAATTGAAGCTTTTGAGTAAGCAAAACTCTGTAAAAATGGCAATTTTGGTCACTGTGAGGGTTTAAAAAGTGGTTATTCAACATGAGGCACGATCCAATTGACATTTTGAATCATTTTTGGTACAGTCCAAAAAATCAATTTTCGGATGAAAAACAATGACTCCGGACCTGTCGAACGATCCCAAAATGGTCAATATGGATGAAATTTTAACATTTAATCTTTTGACTCTAAATGACTGTTGGGTGTGAATTATGACTTTGTCAACTAAAATAAGTGTGTTTAAAGTCATTTCTGTGCCTGAAACGGGTCAAAATTGAAGCTTTTGAGTAAGCAAAACTCTGTAAAAATGGCAATTTTGGTCACTGTGAGGGTTTAAAAAGTGGTTATTCAACATGAGGCACGATCCAATTGACATTTTGAATCATTTTTGGTACAGTCCAAAAAATCAATTTTCGGATGAAAAACGATGACTCCGGACCTGTCGAACGATCCCAAAATGGTCAATATGGATGAAATTTTAACATTTAAACTTTTGACTCTAAATGACTGTTGGATGTGAATTATGACTTTGTCAACTAAAATAAGTGTGTTTAAAGTCATTTCTGTGCCTGAAACGGGTCAAAATTGAAGCTTTTGAGTAAGCAAAACTCTGTAAAAATGGCAATTTTGGTCACTGTGAGGGTTTAAAAAGTGGTTATTCAACATGAGGCACAATCCAATTGACATTTTGAATAATTTTTGGTACAGTCCAAAAAATCAATTTTCGGATGAAAAACGATGACTCCGGACCTGTCGAACGATCCCAAAATGGTCAATATGGATGAAATTTTAACATTTAATCTTTTGACTCTAAATGACTGTTGGATGTGAATTATGACTTTGTCAACTAAAATAAGTGTGTTTGAAGTCATTTCTGTGCCTGAAACGGGTCAAAATTGAAGCTTTTGAGTAAGCAAAACTCTGTAAAAATGGCAATTTTGGTCACTGTGAGGGTTTAAAAAGTGGTTATTCAACATGAGGCACGATCCAATTGACATTTTGAATCATTTTTGGTACAGTCCAAAAAATCAATTTTCGGATGAAAAACGATGACTCCGGACCTGTCGAACGATCCCAAAATGGTCAATATGGATGAAATTTTAACATTTAATCTTTTGACTCTAAATGACTGTTGGATGTGAATTATGACTTTGTCAACTAAAATAAGTGTGTTTAAAGTCATTTCTGTGCCTGAAACGGGTCAAAATTGAAGCTTTTGAGTAAGCAAAACTCTGTAAAAATGGCAATTTTGGTCACTGTGAGGGTTTAAAAAGTAGTTATTCAACATGAGGCACAATCCAATTGACATTTTGAATAATTTTTGGTACAGTCCAAAAAATCAATTTTCGGATGAAAAACGATGACTCCGGACCTGTCGAACGATCCCAAAATGGTCAATATGGATGAAATTTTAACATTTAATCTTTTGACTCTAAATGACTGTTGGATGTGAATTATGACTTTGTCAACTAAAATAAGTGTGTTTAAAGTCATTTCTGTGCCTGAAACAGGTCAAAATTGAAGATTTTGAGTAAGCAAAACTCTGTAAAAATGGCAATTTTGGTCACTGCGAGGGTTTAAAAAGTGGTTATTCAACATGGGGCACGATCCAATTGACATTTTGAATCATTTTTGGTACAGTCCAAAAAATCAATTTTCCGATGAAAAACGATGACTCCGGACCTGTCGAACGATCCCAAAATGGTCAATATGGATGAAATTTTAACATTTAATCTTTTGACTCTAAATGACTGTTGGATGTGAATTATGACTTTGTCAACTAAAATAAGTGTGTTTAAAGTCATTTCTGTGCCTGAAACAGGTCAAAATTGAAGATTTTGAGTAAGCAAAACTCTGTAAAAATGGCAATTTTGGTCACTGCGAGGGTTTAAAAAGTGGTTATTCAACATGGGGCACGATCCAATTGACATTTTGAATCATTTTTGGTACAGTCCAAAAAATCAATTTTCCGATGAAAAACGATGACCCCGGACCTGTCGAACGATCCCAAAATGGTCAAAATGGATGAAATTTTAACATTTAATCTTTTGACTCTAAATGACTGTTGGATGTGAATTATGACTTTGTCAACTAAAATAAGTGTGTTTAAAGTCATTTCTGTGCCTGAAACGGGTCAAAATTGAAGCTTTTGAGTAAGCAAAACTCTGTAAAAATGGCAATTTTGGTCACTGTGAGGGTTTAAAAAGTGGTTATTCAACATGAGGCACGATCCAATTGACATTTTGAATCATTTTTGGTACAGTCCAAAAAATCAATTTTCGGATGAAAAACGATGACTCCGGACCTGTCGAACGATCCCAAAATGGTCAATATGGATGAAATTTTAACATTTAATCTTTTGACTCTAAATGACTGTTGGATGTGAATTATGACTTTGTCAACTAAAATAAGTGTGTTTAAAGTCATTTCTGTGCCTGAAACGGGTCAAAATTGAAGCTTTTGAGTAAGCAAAACTCTGTAAAAATGGCAATTTTGGTCACTGTGAGGGTTTAAAAAGTAGTTATTCAACATGAGGCACAATCCAATTGACATTTTGAATAATTTTTGGTACAGTCCAAAAAATCAATTTTCGGATGAAAAACGATGACTCCGGACCTGTCGAACGATCCCAAAATGGTCAATATGGATGAAATTTTAACATTTAATCGTTTGACTCTAAATGACTGTTGGATGTGAATTATGACTTTGTCAACTAAAATAAGTGTGTTTGAAGTCATTTCTGTGCCTGAAACGGGTCAAAATTGAAGCTTTTGAGTAAGCAAAACTCTGTAAAAATGGCAATTTTGGTCACTGTGAGGGTTTAAAAAGTGGTTATTCAACATGAGGCACGATCCAATTGACATTTTGAATCATTTTTGGTACAGTCCAAAAAATCAATTTTCGGATGAAAAACGATGACTCCGGACCTGTCGAACGATCCCAAAATGGTCAATATGGATGAAATTTTAACATTTAATCTTTTGACTCTAAATGACTGTTGGATGTGAATTATGACTTTGTCAACTAAAATAAGTGTGTTTAAAGTCATTTCTGTGCCTGAAACGGGTCAAAATTGAAGCTTTTGAGTAAGCAAAACTCTGTAAAAATGGCAATTTTGGTCACTGTGAGGGTTTAAAAAGTAGTTATTCAACATGAGGCACAATCCAATTGACATTTTGAATAATTTTTGGTACAGTCCAAAAAATCAATTTTCGGATGAAAAACGATGACTCCGGACCTGTCGAACGATCCCAAAATGGTCAATATGGATGAAATTTTAACATTTAATCTTTTGACTCTAAATGACTGTTGGATGTGAATTATGACTTTGTCAACTAAAATAAGTGTGTTTAAAGTCATTTCTGTGCCTGAAACAGGTCAAAATTGAAGATTTTGAGTAAGCAAAACTCTGTAAAAATGGCAATTTTGGTCACTGCGAGGGTTTAAAAAGTGATTATTCAACATGGGGCACGATCCAATTGACATTTTGAATCATTTTTGGTACAGTCCAAAAAATCAATTTTCCGATGAAAAACGATGACTCCGGACCTGTCGAACGATCCCAAAATGGTCAATATGGATGAAATTTTAACATTTAATCTTTTGACTCTAAATGACTGTTGGATGTGAATTATGACTTTGTCAACTAAAATAAGTGTGTTTGAAGTCATTTCTGTGCCTGAAACGGGTCAAAATTGAAGCTTTTGAGTAAGCAAAACTCTGTAAAAATGGCAATTTTGGTCACTGTGAGGGTTTAAAAAGTGGTTATTCAACATGAGGCACGATCCAATTGACATTTTGAATCATTTTTGGTACAGTCCAAAAAATCAATTTTCGGATGAAAAACGATGACTCCGGACCTGTCGAACGATCCCAAAATGGTCAATATGGATGAAATTTGAACATTTAATCTTTTGACTCTAAATGACTGTTGGATGTGAATTCTGACTTTGTCAACTAAAATAAGTGTGTTTAAAGTTATTTCTGTGCCTGAAACGGGTCAAAATTGAAGCTTTTGAGTAAGCAAAACTCTGTAAAAATGGCAATTTTGGTCACTGTGAGGGTTTAAAAAGTGGTTATTCAACATGAGGCACGATCCAATTGACATTTTGAATCATTTTTGGTACAGTCCAAAAAATCAATTTTCGGATGAAAAACGATGACTCCGGACCAGTCGAACGATCCTAAAATGGTCAATATGGACAAAATTTTAACATTTAATCTTTTGACTCTAAATGACTGTTGGATGTGAATTATGACTTTGTCAACTAAAATAAGTGTGTTTAAAGTCATTTCTGTGCCTGAAACGGGTCAAAATTGAAGCTTTTGAGTAAGCAAAACTCTGTAAAAATGGCAATTTCGGTCACTGTGAGGGTTTAAAAAGTGGTTATTCAACATGAGGCACGATCCAATTGACATTTTGAATAATTTTTGGTACAGTCCAAAAAATCAATTTTCGGATGAAAAACGATGACTCCGGACCTGTCGAACGATCCCAAAATGGTCAATATGGATGAAATTTTAACATTTAAACTTTTGACTCTAAATGACTGTTGGATGTGAATTATGACTTTGTCAACTAAAATAAGTGTGTTTAAAGTCATTTCTGTGCCTGAAACGGGTCAAAATTGAAGCTTTTGAGTAAGCAAAACTCTGTAAAAATGGCAATTTTGGTCACTGTGAGGGTTTAAAAAGTGGTTATTCAACATGAGGCACGATCCAATTGACATTTTGAATCATTTTTGGTTCAGTCCAAAAAATCAATTTTCGGATGAAAAACGATGACTCCGGACCTGTCGAACGATCCCAAAATGGTCAATATGGATGAAATTTTAACATTTAAACTTTTGACTCTAAATGACTGTTGGATGTGAATTATGACTTTGTCAACTAAAATAAGTGTGTTTAAAGTCATTTCTGTGCCTGAAACGGGTCAAAATTGAAGCTTTTGAGTAAGCAAAACTCTGTAAAAATGGCAATTTTGGTCACTGTGAGGGTTTAAAAAGTGGTTATTCAACATGAGGCACAATCCAATTGACATTTTGAATCATTTTTGGTACAGTCCAAAAAATCAATTTTCGGATGAAAAACAATGACTCCGGACCTGTCGAACGATCCCAAAATGGTCAATATGGATGAAATGTTAACATTTAATCTTTTGACTCTAAATGACTGTTGGATGTGAATTATGACTTTGTCAACTAAAATAAGTGTGTTTAAAGTCATTTCTGTGCCTGAAACAGGTCAAAATTGAAGATTTTGAGTAAGCAAAACTCTGTAAAAATGGCAATTTTGGTCACTGCGAGGGTTTAAAAAGTGGTTATTCAACATGGGGCACGATCCAATTGACATTTTGAATCATTTTTGGTACAGTCCAAAAAATCAATTTTCCGATGAAAAACGATGACTCCGGACCTGTCGAACGATCCCAAAATGGTCAATATGGATGAAATTTTAACATTTAATCTTTTGACTCTAAATGACTGTTGGATGTGAATTCTGACTTTGTCAACTAAAATAAGTGTGTTTAAAGTTATTTCTGTGCCTGAAACGGGTCAAAATTGAAGCTTTTGAGTAAGCAAAACTCTGTAAAAATAGCAATTTTGGTCACTGTGAGGGTTTAAAAAGTGGTTATTCAACATGAGGCACGATCCAATTGACATTTTGAATAATTTTTGGTACAGTCCAAAAAATCAATTTTCGGATGAAAAACGATGACTCCGGACCTGTCGCACGATCCCAAAATGGTTAATATGGATGAAATTTTAACATTTGATCTTTTGACTCTAAATGACTGTTGGATGTGAATTATGACTTTATCAACTAAAATAAGTGTGTTTAAAGTCATTTCTGTGCCTGAAACAGGTCAAAATTGAAGCTTTTGTGTAAGCAAAACTCTGTAAAAATGGCAATTTTGGTCACTGTGAGGGTTTAAAAAGTGGTTATTCAACATGAGGCACGATCCAATTGACATTTTGAATCATTTTTGGTACAGTCCAAAAAATCAATTTTTGGATGAAAAACGATGACTCCGGACCAGTCGAACGATCCTAAAATGGTCAATATGGACAAAATTTTAACATTTAATCTGTTGACTCTAAATGACTGTTGGATGTGAATTATGACTTTGTCAACTAAAATAAGTGTGTTTAAAGTCATTTCTGTGCCTGAAACGGGTCAAAATTGAAGCTTTTGAGTAAGCAAAACTCTGTAAAAATGGCAATTTTGGTCACTGTGAGGGTTTAAAAAGTGGTTATTCAACATGAGGCACGATCCAATTGACATTTTGAATCATTTTTGGTACAGTCCAAAAAATCAATTTTCGGATGAAAAACGATGACTCCGGACCTGTCGAACGATCCCAAAATGGTCAATATGGATGAAATTTTAACATTTAATCTTTTGACTCTAAATGACTGTTGGATGTGAATTATGACTTTGTCAACTAAAATAAGTGTGTTTGAAGTCATTTCTGTGCCTGAAAAGGGTCAAAATTTAAGCTTTTGATTAAGCAAAACTCTGTAAAAATGGCAATTTTGGTCACTGTGAGGGTTTAAAAAGTGGTTATTCAACATGAGGCACGATCCAATTGACATTTTGAATCATTTTTGGTACAGTCCAAAAAATCAATTTTTGGATGAAAAACGATGACTCCGGACCTGTCGAACGATCCCAAAATGGTCAATATGGATGAAATTTTAACATTTAATCTTTTGACTCTAAATGACTGTTGGATGTGAATTATGACTTTGTCAACTAAAATAAGTGTGTTTAAAGTCATTTCTGTGCCTGAAACGGGTCAAAATTGAAGCTTTTGAGTAAGCAAAACTCTGTAAAAATGGCAATTTTGGTCACTGTGAGGGTTTAAAAAGTAGTTATTCAACATGAGGCACAATCCAATTGACATTTTGAATAATTTTTGGTACAGTCCAAAAAATCAATTTTCGGATGAAAAACGATGACTCCGGACCTGTCGAACGATCCCAAAATGGTCAATATGGATGAAATTTTAACATTTAATCTTTTGACTCTAAATGACTGTTGGATGTGAATTCTGACTTTGTCAACTAAAATAAGTGTGTTTAAAGTTATTTCTGTGCCTGAAACGGGTCAAAATTGAAGCTTTTGAGTAAGCAAAACTCTGTAAAAATAGCAATTTTGGTCACTGTGAGGGTTTAAAAAGTGGTTATTCAACATGAGGCACGATCCAATTGACATTTTGAATCATTTTTGGTACAGTCCAAAAAATCAATTTTTGGATGAAAAACGATGACTCCGGACCAGTCGAACGATCCTAAAATGGTCAATATGGACAAAATTTTAACATTTAATCTTTTGACTCTAAATGACTGTTGGATGTGAATTATGACTTTGTCAACTAAAATAAGTGTGTTTAAAGTCATTTCTGTGCCTGAAACGGGTCAAAATTGAAGCTTTTGAGTAAGCAAAACTCTGTAAAAATGGCAATTTTGGTCACTGTGAGGGTTTAGAAAGTGGTTATTCAACATGAGGCACGATCCAATTGACATTTTGAATCATTTTTGGTACAGTCCAAAAAATCAATTTTCGGATGAAAAACGATGACTCCGGACCTGTCGAACGATCCCAAAATGGTCAATATGGATGACATTTTAACATTTAATCTTTTGACTCTAAATGACTGTTGGATGTGAATTATGACTTTGTCAACTAAAATAAGTGTGTTTAAAGTCATTTCTGTGCCTGAAACGGGTCAAAATTGAAGCTTTTGAGTAAGCAAAACTCTGTAAAAATGGCAATTTTGGTCACTGTGAGGGTTTAAAAAGTAGTTATTCAACATGAGGCACAATCCAATTGACATTTTGAATAATTTTTGGTACAGTCCAAAAAATCAATTTTCGGATGAAAAACGATGACTCCGGACCTGTCGAACGATCCCAAAATGGTCAATATGGATGAAATTTTAACATTTAATCTTTTGATTCTAAATGACTGTTGGATGTGAATTATGACTTTGTCAACTAAACTAAGTGTGTTTAAAGTCATTTCTGTGCCTCAAAGTGGTCAAAATTGAAGCTTTTGAGTAAGCAAAACTCTGTAAAAATGGCAATTTTGGTCACTGTGAGGGTTTAAAAAGTGGTTATTCAACATGAGGCACGATCCAATTGACATTTTGAATCATTTTTGGTACAGTCCAAAAAATCAATTTTCGGATGAAAAACGATGACTCCGGACCTGTCGAACGATCCCAAAATGGTCAATATGGATGAAATTTTAACATTTAATCTTTTGACTCTAAATGACTGTTGGATGTGAATTATGACTTTGTCAACTAAAATAAGTGTTTAAAGTCATTTCTGTGCCTGAAACAGGTCAAAATTGAAGATTTTGAGTAAGCAAAACTCTGTAAAAATGGCAATTTTGGTCACTGCGAGGGTTTAAAAAGTGGTTATTCAACATGGGGCACGATCCAATTGACATTTTGAATCATTTTTGGTACAGTCCAAAAAATCAATTTTCCGATGAAAAACGATGACTCCGGACCTGTCGAACGATCCCAAAATGGTCAATATGGATGAAATTTTAACATTTAATCTTTTGACTCTAAATGACTGTTGGATGTGAATTATGACTTTGTCAACTAAAATAAGTGTTTAAAGTCATTTCTGTGCCTGAAACGGGTCAAAATTGAAGCTTTTGAGTAAGCAAAACTCTGTAAAAATGGCAATTTTGGTCACTGTGAGGGTTTAAAAAGTGGTTATTCAACATGAGGCACGATCCAATTGACATTTTGAATAATTTTTGGTACAGTCCAAAAAATCAATTTTCGGATTAAAAACGATGACTCCGGACCTGTTGCACGATCCCAAAATGGTTAATATGGATGAAATTTTAACATTTGATCTTTTGACTCTAAATGACTGTTGGATGTGAATTATGACTTTGTCAACTAAAATAAGTGTGTTTAAAGTCATTTCTGTGCCTGAAACGGGTCAAAATTGAAGCTTTTGAGTAAGCAAAACTCTGTAAAAATGGCAATTTTGGTCACTGTGAGGGTTTAAAAAGTGGTTATTCAACATGAGGCACGATCCAATTGACATTTTGAATCATTTTTGGTACAGTCCAAAAAATCAATTTTCGGATGAAAAACAATGACTCCGGACCTGTCGAACGATCCCAAAATGGTCAATATGGATGAAATTTTAACATTTAATCTTTTGACTCTAAATGACTGTTGGGTGTGAATTATGACTTTGTCAACTAAAATAAGTGTGTTTAAAGTCATTTCTGTGCCTGAAACGGGTCAAAATTGAAGCTTTTGAGTAAGCAAAACTCTGTAAAAATGGCAATTTTGGTCACTGTGAGGGTTTAAAAAGTGGTTATTCAACATGAGGCACGATCCAATTGACATTTTGAATCATTTTTGGTACAGTCCAAAAAATCAATTTTCGGATGAAAAACGATGACTCCGGACCTGTCGAACGATCCCAAAATGGTCAATATGGATGAAATTTTAACATTTAAACTTTTGACTCTAAATGACTGTTGGATGTGAATTATGACTTTGTCAACTAAAATAAGTGTGTTTAAAGTCATTTCTGTGCCTGAAACGGGTCAAAATTGAAGCTTTTGAGTAAGCAAAACTCTGTAAAAATGGCAATTTTGGTCACTGTGAGGGTTTAAAAAGTGGTTATTCAACATGAGGCACAATCCAATTGACATTTTGAATAATTTTTGGTACAGTCCAAAAAATCAATTTTCGGATGAAAAACGATGACTCCGGACCTGTCGAACGATCCCAAAATGGTCAATATGGATGAAATTTTAACATTTAATCTTTTGACTCTAAATGACTGTTGGATGTGAATTATGACTTTGTCAACTAAAATAAGTGTGTTTGAAGTCATTTCTGTGCCTGAAACGGGTCAAAATTGAAGCTTTTGAGTAAGCAAAACTCTGTAAAAATGGCAATTTTGGTCACTGTGAGGGTTTAAAAAGTGGTTATTCAACATGAGGCACGATCCAATTGACATTTTGAATCATTTTTGGTACAGTCCAAAAAATCAATTTTCGGATGAAAAACGATGACTCCGGACCTGTCGAACGATCCCAAAATGGTCAATATGGATGAAATTTTAACATTTAATCTTTTGACTCTAAATGACTGTTGGATGTGAATTATGACTTTGTCAACTAAAATAAGTGTGTTTAAAGTCATTTCTGTGCCTGAAACGGGTCAAAATTGAAGCTTTTGAGTAAGCAAAACTCTGTAAAAATGGCAATTTTGGTCACTGTGAGGGTTTAAAAAGTAGTTATTCAACATGAGGCACAATCCAATTGACATTTTGAATAATTTTTGGTACAGTCCAAAAAATCAATTTTCGGATGAAAAACGATGACTCCGGACCTGTCGAACGATCCCAAAATGGTCAATATGGATGAAATTTTAACATTTAATCTTTTGACTCTAAATGACTGTTGGATGTGAATTATGACTTTGTCAACTAAAATAAGTGTGTTTAAAGTCATTTCTGTGCCTGAAACAGGTCAAAATTGAAGATTTTGAGTAAGCAAAACTCTGTAAAAATGGCAATTTTGGTCACTGCGAGGGTTTAAAAAGTGGTTATTCAACATGGGGCACGATCCAATTGACATTTTGAATCATTTTTGGTACAGTCCAAAAAATCAATTTTCCGATGAAAAACGATGACTCCGGACCTGTCGAACGATCCCAAAATGGTCAATATGGATGAAATTTTAACATTTAATCTTTTGACTCTAAATGACTGTTGGATGTGAATTATGACTTTGTCAACTAAAATAAGTGTGTTTAAAGTCATTTCTGTGCCTGAAACAGGTCAAAATTGAAGATTTTGAGTAAGCAAAACTCTGTAAAAATGGCAATTTTGGTCACTGCGAGGGTTTAAAAAGTGGTTATTCAACATGGGGCACGATCCAATTGACATTTTGAATCATTTTTGGTACAGTCCAAAAAATCAATTTTCCGATGAAAAACGATGACCCCGGACCTGTCGAACGATCCCAAAATGGTCAAAATGGATGAAATTTTAACATTTAATCTTTTGACTCTAAATGACTGTTGGATGTGAATTATGACTTTGTCAACTAAAATAAGTGTGTTTAAAGTCATTTCTGTGCCTGAAACGGGTCAAAATTGAAGCTTTTGAGTAAGCAAAACTCTGTAAAAATGGCAATTTTGGTCACTGTGAGGGTTTAAAAAGTGGTTATTCAACATGAGGCACGATCCAATTGACATTTTGAATCATTTTTGGTACAGTCCAAAAAATCAATTTTCGGATGAAAAACGATGACTCCGGACCTGTCGAACGATCCCAAAATGGTCAATATGGATGAAATTTTAACATTTAATCTTTTGACTCTAAATGACTGTTGGATGTGAATTATGACTTTGTCAACTAAAATAAGTGTGTTTAAAGTCATTTCTGTGCCTGAAACGGGTCAAAATTGAAGCTTTTGAGTAAGCAAAACTCTGTAAAAATGGCAATTTTGGTCACTGTGAGGGTTTAAAAAGTAGTTATTCAACATGAGGCACAATCCAATTGACATTTTGAATAATTTTTGGTACAGTCCAAAAAATCAATTTTCGGATGAAAAACGATGACTCCGGACCTGTCGAACGATCCCAAAATGGTCAATATGGATGAAATTTTAACATTTAATCGTTTGACTCTAAATGACTGTTGGATGTGAATTATGACTTTGTCAACTAAAATAAGTGTGTTTGAAGTCATTTCTGTGCCTGAAACGGGTCAAAATTGAAGCTTTTGAGTAAGCAAAACTCTGTAAAAATGGCAATTTTGGTCACTGTGAGGGTTTAAAAAGTGGTTATTCAACATGAGGCACGATCCAATTGACATTTTGAATCATTTTTGGTACAGTCCAAAAAATCAATTTTCGGATGAAAAACGATGACTCCGGACCTGTCGAACGATCCCAAAATGGTCAATATGGATGAAATTTTAACATTTAATCTTTTGACTCTAAATGACTGTTGGATGTGAATTATGACTTTGTCAACTAAAATAAGTGTGTTTAAAGTCATTTCTGTGCCTGAAACGGGTCAAAATTGAAGCTTTTGAGTAAGCAAAACTCTGTAAAAATGGCAATTTTGGTCACTGTGAGGGTTTAAAAAGTAGTTATTCAACATGAGGCACAATCCAATTGACATTTTGAATAATTTTTGGTACAGTCCAAAAAATCAATTTTCGGATGAAAAACGATGACTCCGGACCTGTCGAACGATCCCAAAATGGTCAATATGGATGAAATTTTAACATTTAATCTTTTGACTCTAAATGACTGTTGGATGTGAATTATGACTTTGTCAACTAAAATAAGTGTGTTTAAAGTCATTTCTGTGCCTGAAACAGGTCAAAATTGAAGATTTTGAGTAAGCAAAACTCTGTAAAAATGGCAATTTTGGTCACTGCGAGGGTTTAAAAAGTGATTATTCAACATGGGGCACGATCCAATTGACATTTTGAATCATTTTTGGTACAGTCCAAAAAATCAATTTTCCGATGAAAAACGATGACTCCGGACCTGTCGAACGATCCCAAAATGGTCAATATGGATGAAATTTTAACATTTAATCTTTTGACTCTAAATGACTGTTGGATGTGAATTATGACTTTGTCAACTAAAATAAGTGTGTTTGAAGTCATTTCTGTGCCTGAAACGGGTCAAAATTGAAGCTTTTGAGTAAGCAAAACTCTGTAAAAATGGCAATTTTGGTCACTGTGAGGGTTTAAAAAGTGGTTATTCAACATGAGGCACGATCCAATTGACATTTTGAATCATTTTTGGTACAGTCCAAAAAATCAATTTTCGGATGAAAAACGATGACTCCGGACCTGTCGAACGATCCCAAAATGGTCCATATGGATGAAATTTGAACATTTAATCTTTTGACTCTAAATGACTGTTGGATGTGAATTCTGACTTTGTCAACTAAAATAAGTGTGTTTAAAGTCATTTCTGTGCCTGAAACGGGTCAAAATTGAAGCTTTTGAGTAAGCAAAACTCTGTAAAAATGGCAATTTTGGTCACTGTGAGGGTTTAAAAAGTAGTTATTCAACATGAGGCACAATCCAATTGACATTTTGAATAATTTTTGGTACAGTCCAAAAAATCAATTTTCGGATGAAAAACGATGACTCCGGACCTGTCGAACGATCCCAAAATGGTCAATATGGATGAAATTTTAACATTTAATCTTTTGACTCTAAATGACTGTTGGATGTGAATTATGACTTTGTCAACTAAAATAAGTGTGTTTAAAGTCATTTCTGTGCCTGAAACAGGTCAAAATTGAAGATTTTGAGTAAGCAAAACTCTGTAAAAATGGCAATTTTGGTCACTGCGAGGGTTTAAAAAGTGGTTATTCAACATGGGGCACGATCCAATTGACATTTTGAATCATTTTTGGTACAGTCCAAAAAATCAATTTTCCGATGAAAAACGATGACTCCGGACCTGTCGAACGATCCCAAAATGGTCAATATGGATGAAATTTTAACATTTAATCTTTTGACTCTAAATGACTGTTGGATGTGAATTATGACTTTGTCAACTAAAATAAGTGTGTTTAAAGTCATTTCTGTGCCTGAAACAGGTCAAAATTGAAGATTTTGAGTAAGCAAAACTCTGTAAAAATGGCAATTTTGGTCACTGCGAGGGTTTAAAAAGTGGTTATTCAACATGGGGCACGATCCAATTGACATTTTGAATCATTTTTGGTACAGTCCAAAAAATCAATTTTCAGATGAAAAACGATGACCCCGGACCTGTCGAACGATCCCAAAATGGTCAAAATGGATGAAATTTTAACATTTAATCTTTTGACTCTAAATGACTGTTGGATGTGAATTATGACTTTGTCAACTAAAATAAGTGTGTTTAAAGTCATTTCTGTGCCTGAAACGGGTCAAAATTGAAGCTTTTGAGTAAGCAAAACTCTGTAAAAATGGCAATTTTGGTCACTGTGAGGGTTTAAAAAGTGGTTATTCAACATGAGGCACGATCCAATTGACATTTTGAATCATTTTTGGTACAGTCCAAAAAATCAATTTTCGGATGAAAAACGATGACTCCGGACCTGTCGAACGATCCCAAAATGGTCAATATGGATGAAATTTTAACATTTAATCTTTTGACTCTAAATGACTGTTGGATGTGAATTATGACTTTGTCAACTAAAATAAGTGTGTTTAAAGTCATTTCTGTGCCTGAAACGGGTCAAAATTGAAGCTTTTGAGTAAGCAAAACTCTGTAAAAATGGCAATTTTGGTCACTGTGAGGGTTTAAAAAGTGGTTATTCAACATGAGGCACAATCCAATTGACATTTTGAATAATTTTTGGTACAGTCCAAAAAATCAATTTTCGGATGAAAAACGATGACTCCGGACCTGTCGAACGATCCCAAAATGGTCAATATGGATGAAATTTTAACATTTAATCTTTTGACTCTAAATGACTGTTGGATGTGAATTATGACTTTGTCAACTAAAATAAGTGTGTTTGAAGTCATTTCTGTGCCTGAAACGGGTCAAAATTGAAGCTTTTGAGTAAGCAAAACTCTGTAAAAATGGCAATTTTGGTCACTGTGAGGGTTTAAAAAGTGGTTATTCAACATGAGGCACGATCCAATTGACATTTTGAATCATTTTTGGTACAGTCCAAAAAATCAATTTTCGGATGAAAAACGATGACTCCGGACCTGTCGAACGATCCCAAAATGGTCAATATGGATGAAATTTTAACATTTAATCTTTTGACTCTAAATGACTGTTGGATGTGAATTATGACTTTGTCAACTAAAATAAGTGTGTTTAAAGTCATTTCTGTGCCTGAAACGGGTCAAAATTGAAGCTTTTGAGTAAGCAAAACTCTGTAAAAATGGCAATTTTGGTCACTGTGAGGGTTTAAAAAGTAGTTATTCAACATGAGGCACAATCCAATTGACATTTTGAATAATTTTTGGTACAGTCCAAAAAATCAATTTTCGGATGAAAAACGATGACTCCGGACCTGTCGAACGATCCCAAAATGGTCAATATGGATGAAATTTTAACATTTAATCTTTTGACTCTAAATGACTGTTGGATGTGAATTATGACTTTGTCAACTAAAATAAGTGTGTTTAAAGTCATTTCTGTGCCTGAAACAGGTCAAAATTGAAGATTTTGAGTAAGCAAAACTCTGTAAAAATGGCAATTTTGGTCACTGCGAGGGTTTAAAAAGTGGTTATTCAACATGGGGCACGATCCAATTGACATTTTGAATCATTTTTGGTACAGTCCAAAAAATCAATTTTCCGATGAAAAACGATGACTCCGGACCTGTCGAACGATCCCAAAATGGTCAATATGGATGAAATTTTAACATTTAATCTTTTGACTCTAAATGACTGTTGGATGTGAATTATGACTTTGTCAACTAAAATAAGTGTGTTTAAAGTCATTTCTGTGCCTGAAACAGGTCAAAATTGAAGATTTTGAGTAAGCAAAACTCTGTAAAAATGGCAATTTTGGTCACTGCGAGGGTTTAAAAAGTGGTTATTCAACATGGGGCACGATCCAATTGACATTTTGAATCATTTTTGGTACAGTCCAAAAAATCAATTTTCCGATGAAAAACGATGACCCCGGACCTGTCGAACGATCCCAAAATGGTCAAAATGGATGAAATTTTAACATTTAATCTTTTGACTCTAAATGACTGTTGGATGTGAATTATGACTTTGTCAACTAAAATAAGTGTGTTTAAAGTCATTTCTGTGCCTGAAACGGGTCAAAATTGAAGCTTTTGAGTAAGCAAAACTCTGTAAAAATGGCAATTTTGGTCACTGTGAGGGTTTAAAAAGTGGTTATTCAACATGAGGCACGATCCAATTGACATTTTGAATCATTTTTGGTACAGTCCAAAAAATCAATTTTCGGATGAAAAACGATGACTCCGGACCTGTCGAACGATCCCAAAATGGTCAATATGGATGAAATTTTAACATTTAATCTTTTGACTCTAAATGACTGTTGGATGTGAATTATGACTTTGTCAACTAAAATAAGTGTGTTTAAAGTCATTTCTGTGCCTGAAACGGGTCAAAATTGAAGCTTTTGAGTAAGCAAAACTCTGTAAAAATGGCAATTTTGGTCACTGTGAGGGTTTAAAAAGTAGTTATTCAACATGAGGCACAATCCAATTGACATTTTGAATAATTTTTGGTACAGTCCAAAAAATCAATTTTCGGATGAAAAACGATGACTCCGGACCTGTCGAACGATCCCAAAATGGTCAATATGGATGAAATTTTAACATTTAATCGTTTGACTCTAAATGACTGTTGGATGTGAATTATGACTTTGTCAACTAAAATAAGTGTGTTTGAAGTCATTTCTGTGCCTGAAACGGGTCAAAATTGAAGCTTTTGAGTAAGCAAAACTCTGTAAAAATGGCAATTTTGGTCACTGTGAGGGTTTAAAAAGTGGTTATTCAACATGAGGCACGATCCAATTGACATTTTGAATCATTTTTGGTACAGTCCAAAAAATCAATTTTCGGATGAAAAACGATGACTCCGGACCTGTCGAACGATCCCAAAATGGTCAATATGGATGAAATTTTAACATTTAATCTTTTGACTCTAAATGACTGTTGGATGTGAATTATGACTTTGTCAACTAAAATAAGTGTGTTTAAAGTCATTTCTGTGCCTGAAACGGGTCAAAATTGAAGCTTTTGAGTAAGCAAAACTCTGTAAAAATGGCAATTTTGGTCACTGTGAGGGTTTAAAAAGTAGTTATTCAACATGAGGCACAATCCAATTGACATTTTGAATAATTTTTGGTACAGTCCAAAAAATCAATTTTCGGATGAAAAACGATGACTCCGGACCTGTCGAACGATCCCAAAATGGTCAATATGGATGAAATTTTAACATTTAATCTTTTGACTCTAAATGACTGTTGGATGTGAATTATGACTTTGTCAACTAAAATAAGTGTGTTTAAAGTCATTTCTGTGCCTGAAACAGGTCAAAATTGAAGATTTTGAGTAAGCAAAACTCTGTAAAAATGGCAATTTTGGTCACTGCGAGGGTTTAAAAAGTGATTATTCAACATGGGGCACGATCCAATTGACATTTTGAATCATTTTTGGTACAGTCCAAAAAATCAATTTTCCGATGAAAAACGATGACTCCGGACCTGTCGAACGATCCCAAAATGGTCAATATGGATGAAATTTTAACATTTAATCTTTTGACTCTAAATGACTGTTGGATGTGAATTATGACTTTGTCAACTAAAATAAGTGTGTTTGAAGTCATTTCTGTGCCTGAAACGGGTCAAAATTGAAGCTTTTGAGTAAGCAAAACTCTGTAAAAATGGCAATTTTGGTCACTGTGAGGGTTTAAAAAGTGGTTATTCAACATGAGGCACGATCCAATTGACATTTTGAATCATTTTTGGTACAGTCCAAAAAATCAATTTTCGGATGAAAAACGATGACTCCGGACCTGTCGAACGATCCCAAAATGGTCAATATGGATGAAATTTGAACATTTAATCTTTTGACTCTAAATGACTGTTGGATGTGAATTCTGACTTTGTCAACTAAAATAAGTGTGTTTAAAGTCATTTCTGTGCCTGAAACGGGTCAAAATTGAAGCTTTTGAGTAAGCAAAACTCTGTAAAAATGGCAATTTTGGTCACTGTGAGGGTTTAAAAAGTAGTTATTCAACATGAGGCACAATCCAATTGACATTTTGAATAATTTTTGGTACAGTCCAAAAAATCAATTTTCGGATGAAAAACGATGACTCCGGACCTGTCGAACGATCCCAAAATGGTCAATATGGATGAAATTTTAACATTTAATCTTTTGACTCTAAATGACTGTTGGATGTGAATTATGACTTTGTCAACTAAAATAAGTGTGTTTAAAGTCATTTCTGTGCCTGAAACAGGTCAAAATTGAAGATTTTGAGTAAGCAAAACTCTGTAAAAATGGCAATTTTGGTCACTGCGAGGGTTTAAAAAGTGGTTATTCAACATGGGGCACGATCCAATTGACATTTTGAATCATTTTTGGTACAGTCCAAAAAATCAATTTTCCGATGAAAAACGATGACTCCGGACCTGTCGAACGATCCCAAAATGGTCAATATGGATGAAATTTTAACATTTAATCTTTTGACTCTAAATGACTGTTGGATGTGAATTATGACTTTGTCAACTAAAATAAGTGTGTTTAAAGTCATTTCTGTGCCTGAAACAGGTCAAAATTGAAGATTTTGAGTAAGCAAAACTCTGTAAAAATGGCAATTTTGGTCACTGCGAGGGTTTAAAAAGTGGTTATTCAACATGGGGCACGATCCAATTGACATTTTGAATCATTTTTGGTACAGTCCAAAAAATCAATTTTCAGATGAAAAACGATGACCCCGGACCTGTCGAACGATCCCAAAATGGTCAAAATGGATGAAATTTTAACATTTAATCTTTTGACTCTAAATGACTGTTGGATGTGAATTATGACTTTGTCAACTAAAATAAGTGTGTTTAAAGTCATTTCTGTGCCTGAAACGGGTCAAAATTGAAGCTTTTGAGTAAGCAAAACTCTGTAAAAATGGCAATTTTGGTCACTGTGAGGGTTTAAAAAGTGGTTATTCAACATGAGGCACGATCCAATTGACATTTTGAATCATTTTTGGTACAGTCCAAAAAATCAATTTTCGGATGAAAAACGATGACTCCGGACCTGTCGAACGATCCCAAAATGGTCAATATGGATGAAATTTTAACATTTAATCTTTTGACTCTAAATGACTGTTGGATGTGAATTATGACTTTGTCAACTAAAATAAGTGTGTTTAAAGTCATTTCTGTGCCTGAAACGGGTCAAAATTGAAGCTTTTGAGTAAGCAAAACTCTGTAAAAATGGCAATTTTGGTCACTGTGAGGGTTTAAAAAGTAGTTATTCAACATGAGGCACAATCCAATTGACATTTTGAATAATTTTTGGTACAGTCCAAAAAATCAATTTTCGGATGAAAAACGATGACTCCGGACCTGTCGAACGATCCCAAAATGGTCAATATGGATGAAATTTTAACATTTAATCGTTTGACTCTAAATGACTGTTGGATGTGAATTATGACTTTGTCAACTAAAATAAGTGTGTTTGAAGTCATTTCTGTGCCTGAAACGGGTCAAAATTGAAGCTTTTGAGTAAGCAAAACTCTGTAAAAATGGCAATTTTGGTCACTGTGAGGGTTTAAAAAGTGGTTATTCAACATGAGGCACGATCCAATTGACATTTTGAATCATTTTTGGTACAGTCCAAAAAATCAATTTTCGGATGAAAAACGATGACTCCGGACCTGTCGAACGATCCCAAAATGGTCAATATGGATGAAATTTTAACATTTAATCTTTTGACTCTAAATGACTGTTGGATGTGAATTATGACTTTGTCAACTAAAATAAGTGTGTTTAAAGTCATTTCTGTGCCTGAAACGGGTCAAAATTGAAGCTTTTGAGTAAGCAAAACTCTGTAAAAATGGCAATTTTGGTCACTGTGAGGGTTTAAAAAGTAGTTATTCAACATGAGGCACAATCCAATTGACATTTTGAATAATTTTTGGTACAGTCCAAAAAATCAATTTTCGGATGAAAAACGATGACTCCGGACCTGTCGAACGATCCCAAAATGGTCAATATGGATGAAATTTTAACATTTAATCTTTTGACTCTAAATGACTGTTGGATGTGAATTATGACTTTGTCAACTAAAATAAGTGTGTTTAAAGTCATTTCTGTGCCTGAAACAGGTCAAAATTGAAGATTTTGAGTAAGCAAAACTCTGTAAAAATGGCAATTTTGGTCACTGCGAGGGTTTAAAAAGTGATTATTCAACATGGGGCACGATCCAATTGACATTTTGAATCATTTTTGGTACAGTCCAAAAAATCAATTTTCCGATGAAAAACGATGACTCCGGACCTGTCGAACGATCCCAAAATGGTCAATATGGATGAAATTTTAACATTTAATCTTTTGACTCTAAATGACTGTTGGATGTGAATTATGACTTTGTCAACTAAAATAAGTGTGTTTGAAGTCATTTCTGTGCCTGAAACGGGTCAAAATTGAAGCTTTTGAGTAAGCAAAACTCAGTAAAAATGGCAATTTTGGTCACTGTGAGGGTTTAAAAAGTGGTTATTCAACATGAGGCACGATCCAATTGACATTTTGAATCATTTTTGGTACAGTCCAAAAAATCAATTTTCGGATGAAAAACGATGACTCCGGACCTGTCGAACGATCCCAAAATGGTCAATATGGATGAAATTTGAACATTTAATCTTTTGACTCTAAATGACTGTTGGATGTGAATTCTGACTTTGTCAACTAAAATAAGTGTGTTTAAAGTTATTTCTGTGCCTGAAACGGGTCAAAATTGAAGCTTTTGAGTAAGCAAAACTCTGTAAAAATGGCAATTTTGGTCACTGTGAGGGTTTAAAAAGTGGTTATTCAACATGAGGCACGATCCAATTGACATTTTGAATCATTTTTGGTACAGTCCAAAAAATCAATTTTCGGATGAAAAACGATGACTCCGGACCAGTCGAACGATCCTAAAATGGTCAATATGGACAAAATTTTAACATTTAATCTTTTGACTCTAAATGACTGTTGGATGTGAATTATGACTTTGTCAACTAAAATAAGTGTGTTTAAAGTCATTTCTGTGCCTGAAACGGGTCAAAATTGAAGCTTTTGAGTAAGCAAAACTCTGTAAAAATGGCAATTTCGGTCACTGTGAGGGTTTAAAAAGTGGTTATTCAACA
The DNA here is from genome assembly GCF_964263255.1 of Lissotriton vulgaris. NCBI lineage: Eukaryota > Metazoa > Chordata > Amphibia > Caudata > Salamandridae > Lissotriton > Lissotriton vulgaris. The sequence continues at coordinate 983,668 of NW_028241576.1, forward strand.
TGAGGCACGATCCAATTGACATTTTGAATAATTTTTGGTACAGTCCAAAAAATCAATTTTCGGATGAAAAACGATGACTCCGGACCTGTCGAACGATCCCAAAATGGTCAATATGGATGAAATTTTAACATTTAAACTTTTGACTCTAAATGACTGTTGGATGTGAATTATGACTTTGTCAACTAAAATAAGTGTGTTTAAAGTCATTTCTGTGCCTGAAACGGGTCAAAATTGAAGCTTTTGAGTAAGCAAAACTCTGTAAAAATGGCAATTTTGGTCACTGTGAGGGTTTAAAAAGTGGTTATTCAACATGAGGCACGATCCAATTGACATTTTGAATCATTTTTGGTTCAGTCCAAAAAATCAATTTTCGGATGAAAAACGATGACTCCGGACCTGTCGAACGATCCCAAAATGGTCAATATGGATGAAATTTTAACATTTAAACTTTTGACTCTAAATGACTGTTGGATGTGAATTATGACTTTGTCAACTAAAATAAGTGTGTTTAAAGTCATTTCTGTGCCTGAAACGGGTCAAAATTGAAGCTTTTGAGTAAGCAAAACTCTGTAAAAATGGCAATTTTGGTCACTGTGAGGGTTTAAAAAGTGGTTATTCAACATGAGGCACAATCCAATTGACATTTTGAATCATTTTTGGTACAGTCCAAAAAATCAATTTTCGGATGAAAAACAATGACTCCGGACCTGTCGAACGATCCCAAAATGGTCAATATGGATGAAATGTTAACATTTAATCTTTTGACTCTAAATGACTGTTGGATGTGAATTATGACTTTGTCAACTAAAATAAGTGTGTTTAAAGTCATTTCTGTGCCTGAAACAGGTCAAAATTGAAGATTTTGAGTAAGCAAAACTCTGTAAAAATGGCAATTTTGGTCACTGCGAGGGTTTAAAAAGTGGTTATTCAACATGGGGCACGATCCAATTGACATTTTGAATCATTTTTGGTACAGTCCAAAAAATCAATTTTCCGATGAAAAACGATGACTCCGGACCTGTCGAACGATCCCAAAATGGTCAATATGGATGAAATTTTAACATTTAATCTTTTGACTCTAAATGACTGTTGGATGTGAATTCTGACTTTGTCAACTAAAATAAGTGTGTTTAAAGTTATTTCTGTGCCTGAAACGGGTCAAAATTGAAGCTTTTGAGTAAGCAAAACTCTGTAAAAATAGCAATTTTGGTCACTGTGAGGGTTTAAAAAGTGGTTATTCAACATGAGGCACGATCCAATTGACATTTTGAATAATTTTTGGTACAGTCCAAAAAATCAATTTTCGGATGAAAAACGATGACTCCGGACCTGTCGCACGATCCCAAAATGGTTAATATGGATGAAATTTTAACATTTGATCTTTTGACTCTAAATGACTGTTGGATGTGAATTATGACTTTATCAACTAAAATAAGTGTGTTTAAAGTCATTTCTGTGCCTGAAACAGGTCAAAATTGAAGCTTTTGTGTAAGCAAAACTCTGTAAAAATGGCAATTTTGGTCACTGTGAGGGTTTAAAAAGTGGTTATTCAACATGAGGCACGATCCAATTGACATTTTGAATCATTTTTGGTACAGTCCAAAAAATCAATTTTTGGATGAAAAACGATGACTCCGGACCAGTCGAACGATCCTAAAATGGTCAATATGGACAAAATTTTAACATTTAATCTGTTGACTCTAAATGACTGTTGGATGTGAATTATGACTTTGTCAACTAAAATAAGTGTGTTTAAAGTCATTTCTGTGCCTGAAACGGGTCAAAATTGAAGCTTTTGAGTAAGCAAAACTCTGTAAAAATGGCAATTTTGGTCACTGTGAGGGTTTAAAAAGTGGTTATTCAACATGAGGCACGATCCAATTGACATTTTGAATCATTTTTGGTACAGTCCAAAAAATCAATTTTCGGATGAAAAACGATGACTCCGGACCTGTCGAACGATCCCAAAATGGTCAATATGGATGAAATTTTAACATTTAATCTTTTGACTCTAAATGACTGTTGGATGTGAATTATGACTTTGTCAACTAAAATAAGTGTGTTTGAAGTCATTTCTGTGCCTGAAAAGGGTCAAAATTTAAGCTTTTGATTAAGCAAAACTCTGTAAAAATGGCAATTTTGGTCACTGTGAGGGTTTAAAAAGTGGTTATTCAACATGAGGCACGATCCAATTGACATTTTGAATCATTTTTGGTACAGTCCAAAAAATCAATTTTCGGATGAAAAACGATGACTCCGGACCTGTCGAACGATCCCAAAATGGTCAATATGGATGAAATTTTAACATTTAATCTTTTGACTCTAAATGACTGTTGGATGTGAATTATGACTTTGTCAACTAAAATAAGTGTGTTTAAAGTCATTTCTGTGCCTGAAACGGGTCAAAATTGAAGCTTTTGAGTAAGCAAAACTCTGTAAAAATGGCAATTTTGGTCACTGTGAGGGTTTAAAAAGTAGTTATTCAACATGAGGCACAATCCAATTGACATTTTGAATAATTTTTGGTACAGTCCAAAAAATCAATTTTCGGATGAAAAACGATGACTCCGGACCTGTCGAACGATCCCAAAATGGTCAATATGGATGAAATTTTAACATTTAATCTTTTGACTCTAAATGACTGTTGGATGTGAATTCTGACTTTGTCAACTAAAATAAGTGTGTTTAAAGTTATTTCTGTGCCTGAAACGGGTCAAAATTGAAGCTTTTGAGTAAGCAAAACTCTGTAAAAATAGCAATTTTGGTCACTGTGAGGGTTTAAAAAGTGGTTATTCAACATGAGGCACGATCCAATTGACATTTTGAATCATTTTTGGTACAGTCCAAAAAATCAATTTTTGGATGAAAAACGATGACTCCGGACCAGTCGAACGATCCTAAAATGGTCAATATGGACAAAATTTTAACATTTAATCTTTTGACTCTAAATGACTGTTGGATGTGAATTATGACTTTGTCAACTAAAATAAGTGTGTTTAAAGTCATTTCTGTGCCTGAAACGGGTCAAAATTGAAGCTTTTGAGTAAGCAAAACTCTGTAAAAATGGCAATTTTGGTCACTGTGAGGGTTTAAAAAGTGGTTATTCAACATGAGGCACGATCCAATTGACATTTTGAATCATTTTTGGTACAGTCCAAAAAATCAATTTTCGGATGAAAAACGATGACTCCGGACCTGTCGAACGATCCCAAAATGGTCAATATGGATGACATTTTAACATTTAATCTTTTGACTCTAAATGACTGTTGGATGTGAATTATGACTTTGTCAACTAAAATAAGTGTGTTTAAAGTCATTTCTGTGCCTGAAACGGGTCAAAATTGAAGCTTTTGAGTAAGCAAAACTCTGTAAAAATGGCAATTTTGGTCACTGTGAGGGTTTAAAAAGTAGTTATTCAACATGAGGCACAATCCAATTGACATTTTGAATAATTTTTGGTACAGTCCAAAAAATCAATTTTCGGATGAAAAACGATGACTCCGGACCTGTCGAACGATCCCAAAATGGTCAATATGGATGAAATTTTAACATTTAATCTTTTGATTCTAAATGACTGTTGGATGTGAATTATGACTTTGTCAACTAAACTAAGTGTGTTTAAAGTCATTTCTGTGCCTCAAAGTGGTCAAAATTGAAGCTTTTGAGTAAGCAAAACTCTGTAAAAATGGCAATTTTGGTCACTGTGAGGGTTTAAAAAGTGGTTATTCAACATGAGGCACGATCCAATTGACATTTTGAATCATTTTTGGTACAGTCCAAAAAATCAATTTTCGGATGAAAAACGATGACTCCGGACCTGTCGAACGATCCCAAAATGGTCAATATGGATGAAATTTTAACATTTAATCTTTTGACTCTAAATGACTGTTGGATGTGAATTATGACTTTGTCAACTAAAATAAGTGTGTTAACGTCATTTCTGTGCCTGAAACGGGTCAAAATTGAAGCTTTTGAGTAAGCAAAACTCTGTAAAAATGGCAATTTTGGTCACTGTGAGGGTTTAAAAAGTAGTTATTCAACATGAGGCACAATCCAATTGACATTTTGAATAATTTTTGGTACAGTCCAAAAAATCAATTTTCGGATGAAAAACGATGACTCCGGACCTGTCGAACGATCCCAAAATGGTCAATATGGATGAAATTTTAACATTTAATCTTTTGACTCTAAATGACTGTTGGATGTGAATTATGACTTTGTCAACTAAAATAAGTGTGTTTAAATTCATTTCTGTGCCTGAAACGGGTCAAAATTGAAGCTGTTGAGTAAGCAAAACTCTGTAAAAATGGCAATTTTGGTCACTGTGAGGGTTTAAAAAGTAGTTATTCAACATGAGGCACAATCCAATTGACATTTTGAATAATTTTTGGTACAGTCCAAAAAATCAATTTTCGGATGAAAAACGATGACTCCGGACCTGTCGAACGATCCCAAAATGGTCAATATGGATGAAATTTTAACATTTAATCTTTTGACTCTAAATGACTGTTGGATGTGAATTATGACTTTGTCAACTAAAATAAGTGTGTTTGAAGTCATTTCTGTGCCTGAAACGGGTCAAAATTGAAGCTTTTGAGTAAGCAAAACTCTGTAAAAATGGCAATTTTGGTCACTGTGAGGGTTTAAAAGGTGGTTATTCAACATGAGGCACGATCCAATTGACATTTTGAATCATTTTTGGTACAGTCCAAAAAATCAATTTTCGGATGAAAAACGATGACTCCGGACCTGTCGAACAATCCCAAAATGGCCAATATGGATGAAATTTTAACATTTAATCTTTTGACTCTAAATGACTGTTGGATGTGAATTATGACTTTGTCAACTAAAATAAGTGTGTTTAAAGTCATTTCTGTGCCTGAAACGGGTCAAAATTGAAGCTTTTGAGTAAGAAAAACTCTATAAAAATGGCAATTTTGGTCACTGTGAGGGTTTAAAAAGTGGCTATTCAACATGAGGCACGATCCAATTGACATTTTGAATCATTTTTGGTACAGTCCAAAAAATAAATTTTTGGATGAAAAACGATGACTCCGGACCAGTCGAACGATCCTAAAATGGTCAATATGGACAAAATTTTAACATTTAATCTTTTGACTCTAAATGACTGTTGGATGTGAATTATGACTTTGTCAACTAAAATAAGTGTGTTTAAAGTCATTTCTGTGCCTGAAACGGGTCAAAATTGAAGCTTTTGAGTAAGCAAAACTCTGTAAAAATGGCAATTTTGGTCACTGTGAGGGTTTAAAAAGTGGTTATTCAACATGAGGCACGATCCAATTGACATTTTGAATCATTTTTGGTACAGTCCAAAAAATCAATTTTCGGATGAAAAACGATGACTCCGGACCTGTCGAACGATCCCAAAATGGTCAATATGGATGAAATTTTAACATTTAATCTTTTGACTCTAAATGACTGTTGGATGTGAATTATGACTTTGTCAACTAAAATAAGTGTGTTTAAAGTCATTTCTGTGCCTGAAACGGGTCAAAATTGAAGCTTTTGAGTAAGCAAAACTCTGTAAAAATGGCAATTTTGGTCACTGTGAGGGTTTAAAAAGTAGTTATTCAACAATGATCACAATCCAATTGACATTTTGAATAATTTTTGGTACAGTCCAAAAAATCAATTTTCGGATGAAAAACGATGACTCCGGACCTGTCGAACGATCCCAAAATGGTCAATATGGATGAAATTTTAACATTTAATCTTTTGACTCTAAATGACTGTTGGATGTGAATTATGACTTTGTCAACTAAAATAAGTGTGTTTGAAGTCATTTCTGTGCCTCAAACGGGTCAAAATTGAAGCTTTTGAGTAAGCAAAACTCTGTAAAAATGGCAATTTTGGTCACTGTGAGGGTTTAAAAAGTGGTTATTCAACATGAGGCACGATCCAATTGACATTTTGAATCATTTTTGGTACAGTCCAAAAAATCAATTTTCGGATGAAAAACGATGACTCCGGACCTGTCGAACGATCCCAAAATGGTCAATATGGATGAAATTTTAACATTTAATCTTTTGACTCTAAATGACTGTTGGATGTGAATTATGACTTTGTCAACTAAAATAAGTGTGTTTAAAGTCATTTCTGTGCCTGAAACGGGTCAAAATTGAAGCTTTTGAGTAAGCAAAACTCTGTAAAAATGGCAATTTTGGTCACTGTGAGGGTTTAAAAAGTGGTTATTCAACATGAGGCACGATCCAATTGACATTTTGAATCATTTTTGGTACAGTCCAAAAAATCAATTTTCGGATGAAAAACGATGACTCCGGACCTGTCGAACGATCCCAAAATGGTCAATATGGATGAAATTTGAACATTTAATCTTTTGACTCTAAATGACTGTTGGATGTGAATTCTGACTTTGTCAACTAAAATAAGTGTGTTTAAAGTTATTTCTGTGCCTGAAACGGGTCAAAATTGAAGCTTTTGAGTAAGCAAAACTCTGTAAAAATGGCAATTTTGGTCACTGTGAGGGTTTAAAAAGTGGTTATTCAACATGAGGCACGATCCAATTGACATTTTGAATCATTTTTGATACAGTCCAAAAAATCAATTTTTGGATGAAAAACGATGACTCCGGACCAGTCGAACGATCCTAAAATGGTCAATATGGACAACATTTTAACATTTAATCTTTTGACTCTAAATGACTGTTGGATGTGAATTATGACTTTGTCAACTAAAATAAGTGTGTTTAAAGTCATTTCTGTGCCTGAAACGGGTCAAAATTGAAGCTTTTGAGTAAGCAAAACTCTGTAAAAATGGCAATTTTGGTCACTGTGAGGGTTTAAAAAGTAGTTATTCAACAATGATCACAATCCAATTGACATTTTGAATAATTTTTGGTACAGTCCAAAAAATCAATTTTCGGATGAAAAACGATGACTCCGGACCTGTCGAACGATCCCAAAATGGTCAATATGGATGAAATTTTAACATTTAATCTTTTGACTCTAAATGACTGTTGGATGTGAATTATGACTTTGTCAACTAAAATAAGTGTGTTTGAAGTCATTTCTGTGCCTGAAACGGGTCAAAATTGAAGCTTTTGAGTAAGCAAAACTCTGTAAAAATGGCAATTTTGGTCACTGTGAGGGTTTAAAAAGTGGTTATTCAACATGAGGCACGATCCAATTGACATTTTGAATCATTTTTGGTACAGTCCAAAAAATCAATTTTCGGATGAAAAACGATGACTCCGGACCTGTCGAACGATCCCAAAATGGTCAATATGGATGAAATTTTAACATTTAATCTTTTGACTCTAAATGACTGTTGGATGTGAATTATGACTTTGTCAACTAAAATAAGTGTGTTTAAAGTCATTTCTGTGCCTGAAACAGGGCAAAATTGAAGATTTTGAGTAAGCAAAACTCTGTAAAAATGGCAATTTTGGTCACTGCGAGGGTTTAAAAAGTGGTTATTCAACATGGGGCACGATCCAATTGACATTTTGAATCATTTTTGGTACAGTCCAAAAAATCAATTTTCCGATGAAAAACGATGACTCCGGACCTGTCGAACGATCCCAAAATGGTCAATATGGATGAAATTTTAACATTTAATCTTTTGACTCTAAATGACTGTTGGATGTGAATTATGACTTTGTCAACTAAAATAAGTGTGTTTGAAGTCATTTCTGTGCCTGAAACGGGTCAAAATTGAAGCTTTTGAGTAAGCAAAACTCTGTAAAAATGGCAATTTTGGTCACTGTGAGGGTTTAAAAAGTGGTTATTCAACATGAGGCACGATCCAATTGACATTTTGAATCATTTTTGGTACAGTCCAAAAAATCAATTTTCGGATGAAAAACGATGACTCCGGACCTGTCGAACGATCCCAAAATGGTCAATATGGATGAAATTTGAACATTTAATCTTTTGACTCTAAATGACTGTTGGATGTGAATTCTGACTTTGTCAACTAAAATAAGTGTGTTTAAAGTTATTTCTGTGCCTGAAACGGGTCAAAATTGAAGCTTTTGAGTAAGCAAAACTCTGTAAAAATGGCAATTGTGGTCACTGTGAGGGTTTAAAAAGTGGTTATTCAACATGAGGCACGATCCAATTGACATTTGAATCATTTTTGGTACAGTCCAAAAAATCAATTTTCGGATGAAAAACGATGACTCCGGACCTGTCGAACGATCCCAAAATGGTCAATATGGATGAAATTTTAACATTTAAACTTTTGACTCTAAATGACTGTTGGATGTGAATTATGACTTTGTCAACTAAAATAAGTGTGTTTAAAGTCATTTCTGTGCCTGAAACGGGTCAAAATTGAAGCTTTTGAGTAAGCAAAACTCTGTAAAAATGGCAATTTTGGTCACTGTGAGGGTTTAAAAAGTGGTTATTCAACATGAGGCACAATCCAATTGACATTTTGAATCATTTTTGGTACAGTCCAAAAAAGTCAATTTTCGGATGAAAAACGATGACTCCGGACCTGTCGAACGATCCCAAAATGGTCAATATGGATGAAATTTTAACATTTAATCTTTTGACTCTAAATGACTGTTGGATGTGAATTATGACTTTGTCAACTAAAATAAGTGTGTTTAAAGTCATTTCTGTGCCTGAAACGGGTCAAAATTGAAGCTTTTGAGTAAGCAAAACTCTGTAAAAATGGCAATTTTGGTCACTGTGAGGGTTTAAAAAGTGGTTATTCAACATGAGGCACAATCCAATTGACATTTTGAATCATTTTTGATACAGTCCAAAAAATCAATTTTCGGATGAAAAACGATGACTCCGGACCTGTCGAACGATCCCAAAATGGTCAATATGGATGAAATTTTAACATTTAATCTTTTGACTCTAAATGACTGTTGCATGTGAATTATGACTTTGTCAACTAAAATAAGTGTTTAAAGTCATTTCTGTGCCTGAAACAGGTCAAAATTGAAGATTTTGAGTAAGCAAAACTCTGTAAAAATGGCAATTTTGGTCACTGCGAGGGTTTAAAAAGTGGTTATTCAACATGGGGCACGATCCAATTGACATTTTGAATCATTTTTGGTACAGTCCAAAAAATCAATTTTCCGATGAAAAACGATGACTCCGGACCTGTCGAACGATCCCAAAATGGTCAATATGGATGAAATTTTAACATTTAATCTTTTGACTCTAAATGACTGTTGGATGTGAATTATGACTTTGTCAACTAAAATAAGTGTTTAAAGTCATTTCTGTGCCTGAAACGGGTCAAAATTGAAGCTTTTGAGTAAGCAAAACTCTGTAAAAATTGCAATTTTGGTCACTGTGAGGGTTTAAAAAGTGGTTATTCAACATGAGGCACGATCCAATTGACATTTTGAATAATTTTTGGTACAGTCCAAAAAATCAATTTTCGGATGAAAAACGATGACTCCGGACCTGTTGCACGATCCCAAAATGGTTAATATGGATGAAATTTTAACATTTGATCTTTTGACTCTAAATGACTGTTGGATGTGAATTATGACTTTGTCAACTAAAATAAGTGTGTTTAAAGTCATTTCTGTGCCTGAAACGGGTCAAAATTGAAGCTTTTGAGTAAGCAAAACTCTGTAAAAATGGCAATTTTGGTCACTGTGAGGGTTTAAAAAGTGGTTATTCAACATGAGGCACAATCCAATAGACATTTTGAATCATTTTTGATACAGTCCAAAAAATCAATTTTCGGATGAAAAACGATGACTCCGGACCTGTCGAACGATCCCAAAATGGTCAATATGGATGAAATTTTAACATTTAATCTTTTGACTCTAAATGACTGTTGGATGTGAATTATGACTTTGTCAACTAAAATAAGTGTTTAAAGTCATTTCTGTGCCTGAAACAGGTCAAAATTGAAGATTTTGAGTAAGCAAAACTCTGTAAAAATGGCAATTTTGGTCACTGCGAGGGTTTAAAAAGTGGTTATTCAACATGGGGCACGATCCACTTGACATTTTGAATCATTTTTGGTACAGTCCAAAAAATCAATTTTCCGATGAAAAACGATGACTCCGGACCTGTCGAACGATCCCAAAATGGTCAATATGGATGAAATTTTAACATTTAATCTTTTGACTCTAAATGACTGTTGGATGTGAATTATGACTTTGTCAACTAAAATAAGTGTTTAAAGTCATTTCTGTGCCTGAAACGGGTCAAAATTGAAGCTTTTGAGTAAGCAAAACTCTGTAAAAATTGCAATTTTGGTCACTGTGAGGGTTTAAAAAGTGGTTATTCAACATGAGGCACGATCCAATTGACATTTTGAATAATTTTTGGTACAGTCCAAAAAATCAATTTTCGGATGAAAAACGATGACTCCGGACCTGTTGCACGATCCCAAAATGGTTAATATGGATGAAATTTTAACATTTGATCTTTTGACTCTAAATGACTGTTGGATGTGAATTATGACTTTGTCAACTAAAATAAGTGTGTTTAAAGTCATTTCTGTGCCTGAAACGGGTCAAAATTGAAGCTTTTGAGTAAGCAAAACTCTGTAAAAATGGCAATTTTGGTCACTGTGAGGGTTTAAAAAGTAGTTATTCAACAATGATCACAATCCAATTGACATTTTGAATAATTTTTGGTACAGTCCAAAAAATCAATTTTCGGATGAAAAACGATGACTCCGGACCTGTCGAACGATCCCAAAATGGTCAATATGGATGAAATTTTAACATTTAATCTTTTGACTCTAAATGACTGTTGGATGTGAATTATGACTTTGTCAACTAAAATAAGTGTGTTTGAAGTCATTTCTGTGCCTGAAACGGGTCAAAATTGAAGCTTTTGAGTAAGCAAAACTCTGTAAAAATGGCAATTTTGGTCACTGTGAGGGTTTAAAAAGTGGTTATTCAACATGAGGCACGATCCAATTGACATTTTGAATCATTTTTGGTACAGTCCAAAAAATCAATTTTCGGATGAAAAACGATGACTCCGGACCTGTCGAACGATCCCAAAATGGTCAATATGGATGAAATTTTAACATTTAATCTTTTGACTCTAAATGACTGTTGGATGTGAATTATGACTTTGTCAACTAAAATAAGTGTGTTTAAAGTCATTTCTGTGCCTGAAACAGGGCAAAATTGAAGATTTTGAGTAAGCAAAACTCTGTAAAAATGGCAATTTTGGTCACTGCGAGGGTTTAAAAAGTGGTTATTCAACATGGGGCACGATCCAATTGACATTTTGAATCATTTTTGGTACAGTCCAAAAAATCAATTTTCCGATGAAAAACGATGACTCCGGACCTGTCGAACGATCCCAAAATGGTCAATATGGATGAAATTTTAACATTTAATCTTTTGACTCTAAATGACTGTTGGATGTGAATTATGACTTTGTCAACTAAAATAAGTGTGTTTGAAGTCATTTCTGTGCCTGAAACGGGTCAAAATTGAAGCTTTTGAGTAAGCAAAACTCTGTAAAAATGGCAATTTTGGTCACTGTGAGGGTTTAAAAAGTGGTTATTCAACATGAGGCACGATCCAATTGACATTTTGAATCATTTTTGGTACAGTCCAAAAAATCAATTTTCGGATGAAAAACGATGACTCCGGACCTGTCGAACGATCCCAAAATGGTCAATATGGATGAAATTTGAACATTTAATCTTTTGACTCTAAATGACTGTTGGATGTGAATTCTGACTTTGTCAACTAAAATAAGTGTGTTTAAAGTTATTTCTGTGCCTGAAACGGGTCAAAATTGAAGCTTTTGAGTAAGCAAAACTCTGTAAAAATGGCAATTGTGGTCACTGTGAGGGTTTAAAAAGTGGTTATTCAACATGAGGCACGATCCAATTGACATTTGAATCATTTTTGGTACAGTCCAAAAAATCAATTTTCGGATGAAAAACGATGACTCCGGACCTGTCGAACGATCCCAAAATGGTCAATATGGATGAAATTTTAACATTTAAACTTTTGACTCTAAATGACTGTTGGATGTGAATTATGACTTTGTCAACTAAAATAAGTGTGTTTAAAGTCATTTCTGTGCCTGAAACGGGTCAAAATTGAAGCTTTTGAGTAAGCAAAACTCTGTAAAAATGGCAATTTTGGTCACTGTGAGGGTTTAAAAAGTGGTTATTCAACATGAGGCACAATCCAATTGACATTTTGAATCATTTTTGGTACAGTCCAAAAAAGTCAATTTTCGGATGAAAAACGATGACTCCGGACCTGTCGAACGATCCCAAAATGGTCAATATGGATGAAATTTTAACATTTAATCTTTTGACTCTAAATGACTGTTGGATGTGAATTATGACTTTGTCAACTAAAATAAGTGTGTTTAAAGTCATTTCTGTGCCTGAAACGGGTCAAAATTGAAGCTTTTGAGTAAGCAAAACTCTGTAAAAATGGCAATTTTGGTCACTGTGAGGGTTTAAAAAGTGGTTATTCAACATGAGGCACAATCCAATTGACATTTTGAATCATTTTTGATACAGTCCAAAAAATCAATTTTCGGATGAAAAACGATGACTCCGGACCTGTCGAACGATCCCAAAATGGTCAATATGGATGAAATTTTAACATTTAATCTTTTGACTCTAAATGACTGTTGGATGTGAATTATGACTTTGTCAACTAAAATAAGTGTTTAAAGTCATTTCTGTGCCTGAAACAGGTCAAAATTGAAGATTTTGAGTAAGCAAAACTCTGTAAAAATGGCAATTTTGGTCACTGCGAGGGTTTAAAAAGTGGTTATTCAACATGGGGCACGATCCAATTGACATTTTGAATCATTTTTGGTACAGTCCAAAAAATCAATTTTCCGATGAAAAACGATGACTCCGGACCTGTCGAACGATCCCAAAATGGTCAATATGGATGAAATTTTAACATTTAATCTTTTGACTCTAAATGACTGTTGGATGTGAATTATGACTTTGTCAACTAAAATAAGTGTTTAAAGTCATTTCTGTGCCTGAAACGGGTCACAATTGAAGCTTTTGAGTAAGCAAAACTCTGTAAAAATTGCAATTTTGGTCACTGTGAGGGTTTAAAAAGTGGTTATTCAACATGAGGCACGATCCAATTGACATTTTGAATAATTTTTGGTACAGTCCAAAAAATCAATTTTCGGATGAAAAACGATGACTCCGGACCTGTTGCACGATCCCAAAATGGTTAATATGGATGAAATTTTAACATTTGATCTTTTGACTCTAAATGACTGTTGGATGTGAATTATGACTTTGTCAACTAAAATAAGTGTGTTTAAAGTCATTTCTGTGCCTGAAACGGGTCAAAATTGAAGCTTTTGAGTAAGCAAAACTCTGTAAAAATGGCAATTTTGGTCACTGTGAGGGTTTAAAAAGTGGTTATTCAACATGAGGCACGATCCAATTGACATTTTGAATCATTTTTGGTACAGTCCAAAAAATCAATTTTCGGATGAAAAACAATGACTCCGGACCTGTCGAACGATCCCAAAATGGTCAATATGGATGAAATTTTAACATTTAATCTTTTGACTCTAAATGACTGTTGGGTGTGAATTATGACTTTGTCAACTAAAATAAGTGTGTTTAAAGTCATTTCTGTGCCTGAAACGGGTCAAAATTGAAGCTTTTGAGTAAGCAAAACTCTGTAAAAATTGCAATTTTGGTCACTGTGAGGGTTTAAAAAGTGGTTATTCAACATGAGGCACGATCCAATTGACATTTTGAATCATTTTTGGTACAGTCCAAAAAATCAATTTTCGGATGAAAAACGATGACTCCGGACCTGTCGAACGATCCCAAAATGGTCAATATGGATGAAATTTTAACATTTAAACTTTTGACTCTAAATGACTGTTGGATGTGAATTATGACTTTGTCAACTAAAATAAGTGTGTTTAAAGTCATTTCTGTGCCTGAAACGGGTCAAAATTGAAGCTTTTGAGTAAGCAAAACTCTGTAAAAATGGCAATTTTGGTCACTGTGAGGGTTTAAAAAGTGGTTATTCAACATGAGGCACAATCCAATTGACATTTTGAATCATTTTTGGTACAGTCCAAAAAATCAATTTTCGGATGAAAAACGATGACTCCGGACCTGTCGAACGATCCCAAAATGGTCAATATGGATGAAATTTTAACATTTAATCTTTTGACTCTAAATGACTGTTGGATGTGAATTATGACTTTGTCAACTAAAATAAGTGTGTTTAAAGTCATTTCTGTGCCTGAAACGGGTCAAAATTGAAGCTTTTGAGTAAGCAAAACTCTGTAAAAATGGCAATTTTGGTCACTGTGAGGGTTTAAAAAGTGGTTATTCAACATGAGGCACAATCCAATTGACATTTTGAATCATTTTTGGTACAGTCCAAAAAATCAATTTTCGGATGAAAAACGATGACTCCGGACCTGTCGAACGATCCCAAAATGGTCAATATGGATGAAATTTTAACATTTAATCTTTTGACTCTAAATGACTGTTGGATGTGAATTATGACTTTGTCAACTAAAATAAGTGTGTTTAAAGTCATTTCTGTGCCTGAAACAGGTCAAAATTGAAGATTTTGAGTAAGCAAAACTCTGTAAAAATGGCAATTTTGGTCACTGCGAGGGTTTAAAAAGTGGTTATTCAACATGGGGCACGATCCAATTGACATTTTGAATCATTTTTGGTACAGTCCAAAAAATCAATTTTCCGATGAAAAACGATGACTCCGGACCTGTCGAACGATCCCAAAATGGTCAATATGGATGAAATTTTAACATTTAATCTTTTGACTCTAAATGACTGTTGGATGTGAATTCTGACTTTGTCAACTAAAATAAGTGTGTTTAAAGTTATTTCTGTGCCTGAAACGGGTCAAAATTGAAGCTTTTGAGTAAGCAAAACTCTGTAAAAATAGCAATTTTGGTCACTGTGAGGGTTTAAAAAGTGGTTATTCAACATGAGGCACGATCCAATTGACATTTTGAATAATTTTTGGTACAGTCCAAAAAATAAATTTTCGCATGAAAAACGATGACTCCGGACCTGTCGCACGATCCCAAAATGGTTAATATGGATGAAATTTTAACATTTGATCTTTTGACTCTAAATGACTGTTGGATGTGAATTATGACTTTATCAACTAAAATAAGTGTGTTTAAAGTCATTTCTGTGCCTGAAACAGGTCAAAATTGAAGCTTTTGAGTAAGCAAAACTCTGTAAAAATGGCAATTTTGGTCACTGTGAGGGTTTAAAAAGTGGTTATTCAACATGAGGCACGATCCAATTGACATTTTGAATCATTTTTGGTACAGTCCAAAAAATCAATTTTTGGATGAAAAACGATGACTCCGGACCAGTCGAACGATCCCAAAATGGTCAATATGGATGAAATTTTAACATTTAATCTTTTGACTCTAAATGACTGTTGGATGTGAATTATGACTTTGTCAACTAAAATAAGTGTGTTTAAAGTCATTTCTGTGCCTGAAACGGGTCAAAATTGAAGCTTTTGAGTAAGCAAAACTCTGTAAAAATGGCAATTTTGGTCACTGTGAGGGTTTAAAAAGTAGTTATTCAACATGAGGCACAATCCAATTGACATTTTGAATAATTTTTGGTACAGTCCAAAAAATCAATTTTCGGATGAAAAACGATGACTCCGGACCTGTCGAACGATCCCAAAATGGTCAATATGGATGAAATTTTAACATTTAATCTTTTGACTCTAAATGACTGTTGGATGTGAATTATGACTTTGTCAACTAAAATAAGTGTGTTTGAAGTCATTTCTGTGCCTGAAACGGGTCAAAATTGAAGCTTTTGAGTAAGCAAAACTCTGTAAAAATGGCAATTTTGGTCACTGTGAGGGTTTAAAAGTGGTTATTCAACATGAGGCACGATTCAATTGACATTTTGAATCATTTTTGGTACAGTCCAAAAAATCAATTTTCGGATGAAAAACGATGACTCCGGACCTGTCGAACGATCCCAAAATGGTCAATATGGATGAAATTTTAACATTTAATCTTTTGACTCTAAATGACTGTTGGATGTGAATTATGACTTTGTCAACTAAAATAAGTGTGTTTAAAGTCATTTCTGTGCCTGAAACGGGTCAAAATTGAAGCTTTTGAGTAAGCAAAACTCTGTAAAAATGGCAATTTTGGTCACTGTGAGGGTTTAAAAAGTAGTTATTCAACATGAGGCACAATCCAATTGACATTTTGAATAATTTTTGGTACAGTCCAAAAAATCAATTTTCGGATGAAAAACGATGACTCCGGACCTGTCGAACGATCCCAAAATGGTCAATATGGATGAAATTTTAACATTTAATCTTTTGACTCTAAATGACTGTTGGATGTGAATTATGACTTTGTCAACTAAAATAAGTGTGTTTGAAGTCATTTCTGTGCCTGAAACGGGTCAAAATTGAAGCTTTTGAGTAAGCAAAACTCTGTAAAAATGGCAATTTTGGTCACTGTGAGGGTTTAAAAAGGGGTTATTCAACATGAGGCACGATCCAATTGACATTTTGAATCATTTTTGGTACAGTCCAAAAAATCAATTTTCGGATGAAAAACAATGACTCCTGACCTGTCGAACGATCCCAAAATGGTCAATATGGATGAAATTTTAACATTTAATCTTTTGACTCTAAATGACTGTTGGATGTGAATTATGACTTTGTCAACTAAAATAAGTGTGTTTAAAGTCATTTCTGTGCCTGAAACGGGTCAAAATTGAAGCTTTTGAGTAAGCAAAGCTCTGTAAAAATGGCAATTTTGGTCACTGTGAGGGTTTAAAAAGTAGTTATTCAACATGAGGCACAATCCAATTGACATTTTGAATAATTTTTGGTACAGTCCAAAAAATCAATTTTCGGATGAAAAACGATGACTCCGGACCTGTCGAACGATCCCAAAATGGTCAATATGGATGAAATTTTAACATTTAATCTTTTGACTCTAAATGACTGTTGGATGTGAATTATGACTTTGTCAACTAAAATAAGTGTGTTTAAAGTCATTTCTGTGCCTGAAACAGGTCAAAATTGAAGATTTTGAGTAAGCAAAACTCTGTAAAAATGGCAATTTTGGTCACTGCGAGGGTTTAAAAAGTGGTTATTCAACATGGGGCACGATCCAATTGACATTTTGAATCATTTTTGGTACAGTCCAAAAAATCAATTTTCCGATGAAAAACGATGACTCCGGACCTGTCGAACGATCCCAAAATGGTCAATATGGATGAAATTTTAACATTTAATCTTTTGACTCTAAATGACTGTTGGATGTGAATTATGACTTTGTCAACTAAAATAAGTGTGTTTGAAGTCATTTCTGTGCCTGAAACGGGTCAAAATTGAAGCTTTTGAGTAAGCAAAACTCTGTAAAAATGGCAATTTTGGTCACTGTGAGGGTTTAAAAGTGGTTATTCAACATGAGGCACGATCCAATTGACATTTTGAATCATTTTTGGTACAGTCCAAAAAATCAATTTTCGGATGAAAAACGATGACTCCGGACCTGTCGAACGATCCCAAAATGGTCAATATGGATGAAATTTTAACATTTAATCTTTTGACTCTAAATGACTGTTGGATGTGAATTATGACTTTGTCAACTAAAATAAGTGTTTAAAGTCATTTCTGTGCCTGAAACAGGTCAAAATTGAAGATTTTGAGTAAGCAAAACTCTGTAAAAATGGCAATTTTGGTCACTGCGAGGGTTTAAAAAGTGGTTATTCAACATGGGGCACGATCCAATTGACATTTTGAATCATTTTTGGTACAGTCCAAAAAATCAATTTTCCGATGAAAAACGATGACTCCGGACCTGTCGAACGATCCAAAAATGGTCAATATGGATGAAATTTTAACATTTAATCTTTTGACTCTAAATGACTGTTGGATGTGAATTATGACTTTGTCAACTAAAATAAGTGTTTAAAGTCATTTCTGTGCCTGAAACGGGTCAAAATTGAAGCTTTTGAGTAAGCAAAACTCTGTAAAAATGGCAATTTTGGTCACTGTGAGGGTTTAAAAAGTGGTTATTCAACATGAGGCACGATCCAATTGACATTTTGAATCATTTTTGGTACAGTCCAAAAAATCAATTTTCGGATGAAAAACAATGACTCCGGACCTGTCGAACGATCCCAAAATGGTCAATATGGATGAAATTTTAACATTTAATCTTTTGACTCTAAATGACTGTTGGGTGTGAATTATGACTTTGTCAACTAAAATAAGTGTGTTTAAAGTCATTTCTGTGCCTGAAACGGGTCAAAATTGAAGCTTTTGAGTAAGCAAAACTCTGTAAAAATTGCAATTTTGGTCACTGTGAGGGTTTAAAAAGTGGTTATTCAACATGAGGCACGATCCAATTGACATTTTGAATCATTTTTGGTACAGTCCAAAAAATCAATTTTCGGATGAAAAACGATGACTCCGGACCTGTCGAACGATCCCAAAATGGTCAATATGGATGAAATTTTAACATTTAAACTTTTGACTCTAAATGACTGTTGGATGTGAATTATGACTTTGTCAACTAAAATAAGTGTGTTTAAAGTCATTTCTGTGCCTGAAACGGGTCAAAATTGAAGCTTTTGAGTAAGCAAAACTCTGTAAAAATGGCAATTTTGGTCACTGTGAGGGTTTAAAAAGTGGTTATTCAACATGAGGCACAATCCAATTGACATTTTGAATCATTTTTGGTACAGTCCAAAAAATCAATTTTCGGATGAAAAACGATGACTCCGGACCTGTCGAACGATCCCAAAATGGTCAATATGGATGAAATTTTAACATTTAATCTTTTGACTCTAAATGACTGTTGGATGTGAATTATGACTTTGTCAACTAAAATAAGTGTGTTTAAAGTCATTTCTGTGCCTGAAACGGGTCAAAATTGAAGCTTTTGAGTAAGCAAAACTCTGTAAAAATGGCAATTTTGGTCACTGTGAGGGTTTAAAAAGTGGTTATTCAACATGAGGCACAATCCAATTGACATTTTGAATCATTTTTGGTACAGTCCAAAAAATCAATTTTCGGATGAAAAACGATGACTCCGGACCTGTCGAACGATCCCAAAATGGTCAATATGGATGAAATTTTAACATTTAATCTTTTGACTCTAAATGACTGTTGGATGTGAATTATGACTTTGTCAACTAAAATAAGTGTGTTTAAAGTCATTTCTGTGCCTGAAACAGGTCAAAATTGAAGATTTTGAGTAAGCAAAACTCTGTAAAAATGGCAATTTTGGTCACTGCGAGGGTTTAAAAAGTGGTTATTCAACATGGGGCACGATCCAATTGACATTTTGAATCATTTTTGGTACAGTCCAAAAAATCAATTTTCCGATGAAAAACGATGACTCCGGACCTGTCGAACGATCCCAAAATGGTCAATATGGATGAAATTTTAACATTTAATCTTTTGACTCTAAATGACTGTTGGATGTGAATTCTGACTTTGTCAACTAAAATAAGTGTGTTTAAAGTTATTTCTGTGCCTGAAACGGGTCAAAATTGAAGCTTTTGAGTAAGCAAAACTCTGTAAAAATAGCAATTTTGGTCACTGTGAGGGTTTAAAAAGTGGTTATTCAACATGAGGCACGATCCAATTGACATTTTGAATAATTTTTGGTACAGTCCAAAAAATAAATTTTCGCATGAAAAACGATGACTCCGGACCTGTCGCACGATCCCAAAATGGTTAATATGGATGAAATTTTAACATTTGATCTTTTGACTCTAAATGACTGTTGGATGTGAATTATGACTTTATCAACTAAAATAAGTGTGTTTAAAGTCATTTCTGTGCCTGAAACAGGTCAAAATTGAAGCTTTTGAGTAAGCAAAACTCTGTAAAAATGGCAATTTTGGTCACTGTGAGGGTTTAAAAAGTGGTTATTCAACATGAGGCACGATCCAATTGACATTTTGAATCATTTTTGGTACAGTCCAAAAAATCAATTTTTGGATGAAAAACGATGACTCCGGACCAGTCGAACGATCCCAAAATGGTCAATATGGATGAAATTTTAACATTTAATCTTTTGACTCTAAATGACTGTTGGATGTGAATTATGACTTTGTCAACTAAAATAAGTGTGTTTAAAGTCATTTCTGTGCCTGAAACGGGTCAAAATTGAAGCTTTTGAGTAAGCAAAACTCTGTAAAAATGGCAATTTTGGTCACTGTGAGGGTTTAAAAAGTAGTTATTCAACATGAGGCACAATCCAATTGACATTTTGAATAATTTTTGGTACAGTCCAAAAAATCAATTTTCGGATGAAAAACGATGACTCCGGACCTGTCGAACGATCCCAAAATGGTCAATATGGATGAAATTTTAACATTTAATCTTTTGACTCTAAATGACTGTTGGATGTGAATTATGACTTTGTCAACTAAAATAAGTGTGTTTGAAGTCATTTCTGTGCCTGAAACGGGTCAAAATTGAAGCTTTTGAGTAAGCAAAACTCTGTAAAAATGGCAATTTTGGTCACTGTGAGGGTTTAAAAGTGGTTATTCAACATGAGGCACGATTCAATTGACATTTTGAATCATTTTTGGTACAGTCCAAAAAATCAATTTTCGGATGAAAAACGATGACTCCGGACCTGTCGAACGATCCCAAAATGGTCAATATGGATGAAATTTTAACATTTAATCTTTTGACTCTAAATGACTGTTGGATGTGAATTATGACTTTGTCAACTAAAATAAGTGTGTTTAAAGTCATTTCTGTGCCTGAAACGGGTCAAAATTGAAGCTTTTGAGTAAGCAAAACTCTGTAAAAATGGCAATTTTGGTCACTGTGAGGGTTTAAAAAGTAGTTATTCAACATGAGGCACAATCCAATTGACATTTTGAATAATTTTTGGTACAGTCCAAAAAATCAATTTTCGGATGAAAAACGATGACTCCGGACCTGTCGAACGATCCCAAAATGGTCAATATGGATGAAATTTTAACATTTAATCTTTTGACTCTAAATGACTGTTGGATGTGAATTATGACTTTGTCAACTAAAATAAGTGTGTTTGAAGTCATTTCTGTGCCTGAAACGGGTCAAAATTGAAGCTTTTGAGTAAGCAAAACTCTGTAAAAATGGCAATTTTGGTCACTGTGAGGGTTTAAAAAGGGGTTATTCAACATGAGGCACGATCCAATTGACATTTTGAATCATTTTTGGTACAGTCCAAAAAATCAATTTTCGGATGAAAAACGATGACTCCTGACCTGTCGAACGATCCCAAAATGGTCAATATGGATGAAATTTTAACATTTAATTTTTTGACTCTAAATGACTGTTGGATGTGAATTATGACTTTGTCAACTAAAATAAGTGTGTTTAAAGTCATTTCTGTGCCTGAAACGGGTCAAAATTGAAGCTTTTGAGTAAGCAAAACTCTGTAAAAATGGCAATTTTGGTCACTGTGAGGGTTTAAAAAGTAGTTATTCAACATGAGGCACAATCCAATTGACATTTTGAATAATTTTTGGTACAGTCCAAAAAATCAATTTTCGGATGAAAAACGATGACTCCGGACCTGTCGAACGATCCCAAAATGGTCAATATGGATGAAATTTTAACATTTAATCTTTTGACTCTAAATGACTGTTGGATGTGAATTATGACTTTGTCAACTAAAATAAGTGTGTTTAAAGTCATTTCTGTGCCTGAAACAGGTCAAAATTGAAGATTTTGAGTAAGCAAAACTCTGTAAAAATGGCAATTTTGGTCACTGCGAGGGTTTAAAAAGTGGTTATTCAACATGGGGCACGATCCAATTGACATTTTGAATCATTTTTGGTACAGTCCAAAAAATCAATTTTCCGATGAAAAACGATGACTCCGGACCTGTCGAACGATCCCAAAATGGTCAATATGGATGAAATTTTAACATTTAATCTTTTGACTCTAAATGACTGTTGGATGTGAATTATGACTTTGTCAACTAAAATAAGTGTGTTTGAAGTCATTTCTGTGCCTGAAACGGGTCAAAATTGAAGCTTTTGAGTAAGCAAAACTCTGTAAAAATGGCAATTTTGGTCACTGTGAGGGTTTAAAAGTGGTTATTCAACATGAGGCACGATCCAATTGACATTTTGAATCATTTTTGGTACAGTCCAAAAAATCAATTTTCGGATGAAAAACGATGACTCCGGACCTGTCGAACGATCCCAAAATGGTCAATATGGATGAAATTTGAACATTTAATCTTTTGACTCTAAATGACTGTTGGATGTGAATTCTGACTTTGTCAACTAAAATAAGTGTGTTTAAAGTTATTTCTGTGCCTGAAACGGGTCAAAATTGAAGCTTTTGAGTAAGCAAAACTCTGTAAAAATGGCAATATTGGTCACTGTGAGGGTTTAAAAAGTGGTTATTCAACATGAGGCACGATCCAATTGACATTTTGAATCATTTTTGGTACAGTCCAAAAAATCAATTTTCGGATGAAAAACGATGACTCCGGACCTGTCGAACGATCCCAAAATGGTCAATATGGATGAAATTTTAACATTTAAACTTTTGACTCTAAATGACTGTTGGATGTGAATTATGACTTTGTCAACTAAAATAAGTGTGTTTAAAGTCATTTCTGTGCCTGAAACGGGTCAAAATTGAAGCTTTTGAGTAAGCAAAACTCTGTAAAAATGGCAATTTTGGTCACTGTGAGGGTTTAAAAAGTGGTTATTCAACATGAGGCACAATCCAATTGACATTTTGAATCATTTTTGGTACAGTCCAAAAAATCAATTTTCGGATGAAAAACGATGACTCCGGACCTGTCGAACGATCCCAAAATGGTCAATATGGATGAAATTTTAACATTTAATCTTTTGACTCTAAATGACTGTTGGATGTGAATTATGACTTTGTCAACTAAAATAAGTGTGTTTAAAGTCATTTCTGTGCCTGAAACGGGTCAAAATTGAAGCTTTTGAGTAAGCAAAACTCTGTAAAAATGGCAATTTTGGTCACTGTGAGGGTTTAAAAAGTGGTTATTCAACATGAGGCACAATCCAATTGATATTTTGAATCATTTTTGGTACAGTCCAAAAAATCAATTTTCGGATGAAAAACGATGACTCCGGACCTGTCGAACGATCCCAAAATGGTCAATATGGATGAAATTTTAACATTTAATCTTTTGACTCTAAATGACTGTTGGATGTGAATTATGACTTTGTCAACTAAAATAAGTGTGTTTAAAGTCATTTCTGTGCCTGAAACAGGTCAAAATTGAAGATTTTGAGTAAGCAAAACTCTGTAAAAATGGCAATTTTGGTCACTGCGAGGGTTTAAAAAGTGGTTATTCAACATGGGGCACGATCCAATTGACATTTTGAATCATTTTTGGTACAGTCCAAAAAATCAATTTTCCGATGAAAAACGATGACTCCGGACCTGTCGAACGATCCCAAAATGGTAAATATATATGAAATTTTAACATTTAATCTTTTGACTCTAAATGACTGTTGGATGTGAATTCTGACTTTGTCAACTAAAATAAGTGTGTTTAAAGTTATTTCTGTGCCTGAAACGGGTCAAAATTGAAGCTTTTGAGTAAGCAAAACTCTGTAAAAATAGCAATTTTGGTCACTGTGAGGGTTTAAAAAGTGGTTATTCAACATGAGGCACGATCCAATTGACATTTTGAATAATTTTTGGTACAGTCCAAAAAATCAATTTTCGGATGAAAAACGATGACTCCGGACCTGTCGCATGATCCCAAAATGGTTAATATGGATAAAATTTTAACATTTAATCTTTTGACTCTAAATGACTGTTGGATGTGAATTATGACTTTGTCAACTAAAATAAGTGTGTTTAAAGTCATTTCTGTGCCTGAAACGGGTCAAAATTGAAGCTTTTGAGTAAGCAAAACTCTGTAAAAATGGCAATTTTGGTCACTGTGAGGGTTTAAAAAGTGGTTATTCAACATGAGGCACGATCCAATTGACATTTTGAATCATTTTTGGTACAGTCCAAAAAATCAATTTTCGGATGAAAAACGATGACTCCGGACCTGCCGAACAATCCCAAAATGGTCAATATGGATGAAATTTTAACATTTAATCTTTTGACTCTAAATGACTGTTGGATGTGAATTATGACTTTGTCAACTAAAATAAGTGTGTTTAAAGTCATTTCTGTGCCTGAAACGGGTCAAAATTGAAGCTTTTGAGTAAGCAAAACTCTGTAAAAATGGCAATTTTGGTCACTGTGAGGGTTTAAAAAGTAGTTATTCAACATGAGGCACAATCCAATTGACATTTTGAATAATTTTTGGTACAGTCCAAAAAATCAATTTTCGGATGAAAAACGATGACTCCGGACCTGTCGAACGATCCCAAAATGGTCAATATGGATGAAATTTTAACATTTAATCTTTTGACTCTAAATGACTGTTGGATGTGAATTATGACGTTGTCAACTAAAATAAGTGTGTTTAAAGTCATTTCTGTGCCTGAAACAGGTCAAAATTGAAGATTTTGAGTAAGCAAAACTCTGTAAAAATGGCAATTTTGGTCACTGCGAGGGTTTAAAAAGTGGTTATTCAACATGGGGCACGATCCAATTGACAGTTTGAATCATTTTTGGTACAGTCGAAAAAATCAATTTTCCGATGAAAAACGATGACTCCGGACCTGTCGAACGATCCCAAAATGGTCAATATGGATGAAATTTTAACATTTAATCGTTTTACTCTAAATGACTGTTGGATGTGAATTATGACTTTGTCAACTAAAATAAGTGTGTTTGAAGTCATTTCTGTGCCTGAAACGGGTCAAAATTGAAGCTTTTGAGTAAGCAAAACTCTGTAAAAATGGCAATTTTGGTCACTGTGAGGGTTTAAAAAGTGGTTATTCAACATGAGGCACGATCCAATTGACATTTTGAATCATTTTTGGTACAGTCCAAAAAATCAATTTTCGGATGAAAAACGATGACTCCGGACCTGTCGAACGATCCCAAAATGGTCAATATGGATGAAATTTTAACATTTAATCTTTTGACTCTAAATGACTGTTGGATGTGAATTATGACTTTGTCAACTAAAATAAGTGTGTTTAAAGTCATTTCTGTGCCTGAAACGGGTCAAAATTGAAGCTTTTGAGTAAGCAAAACTCTGTAAAAATGGCAATTTTGGTCACTGTGAGGGTTTAAAAAGTAGTTATTCAACATGAGGCACAATCCAATTGACATTTTGAATAATTTTTGGTACAGTCCAAAAAATCAATTTTCGGATGAAAAACGATGACTCCGGACCTGTCGAACGATCCCAAAATGGTCAATATGGATGAAATTTTAACATTTAATCTTTTGACTCTAAATGACTGTTGGATGTGAATTATGACTTTGTCAACTAAAATAAGTGTGTTTAAAGTCATTTCTGTGCCTGAAACAGGTCAAAATTGAAGATTTTGAGTAAGCAAAACTCTGTAAAAATGGCAATTTTGGTCACTGCGAGGGTTTAAAAAGTGGTTATTCAACATGGGGCACGATCCAATTGACATTTTGAATCATTTTTGGTACAGTCCAAAAAATCAATTTTCCGATGAAAAACGATGACTCGGGACCTGTCGAACGATCCCAAAATGGTCAATATGGATGAAATTTTAACATTTAATCTTTTGACTCTAAATGACTGTTGGATGTGAATTCTGACTTTGTCAACTAAAATAAGTGTGTTTAAAGTTATTTCTGTGCCTGAAACGGGTCAAAATTGAAGCTTTTGAGTAAGCAAAACTCTGTAAAAATGGCAATTTTGGTCACTGTGAGGGTTTAAAAAGTGGTTATTCAACATGAGGCACGATCCAATTGACATTTTGAATCATTTTTGGTACAGTCCAAAAAATCAATTTTCGGATGAAAAACGATGACTCCGGACCAGTCGAACGATCCTAAAATGGTCAATATGGACAAAATTTTAACATTTAATCTTTTGACTCTAAATGACTGTTGGATGTGAATTATGACTTTGTCAACTAAAATAAGTGTGTTTAAAGTCATTTCTGTGCCTGAAACGGGTCAAAATTGAAGCTTTTGAGTAAGCAAAACTCTGTAAAAATGGCAATTTCGGTCACTGTGAGGGTTTAAAAAGTGGTTATTCAACATGAGGCACGATCCAATTGACATTTTGAATAATTTTTGGTACAGTCCAAAAAATCAATTTTCGGATGAAAAACGATGACTCCGGACCTGTCGAACGATCCCAAAATGGTCAATATGGATGAAATTTTAACATTTAAACTTTTGACTCTAAATGACTGTTGGATGTGAATTATGACTTTGTCAACTAAAATAAGTGTGTTTAAAGTCATTTCTGTGCCTGAAACGGGTCAAAATTGAAGCTTTTGAGTAAGCAAAACTCTGTAAAAATGGCAATTTTGGTCACTGTGAGGGTTTAAAAAGTGGTTATTCAACATGAGGCACGATCCAATTGACATTTTGAATCATTTTTGGTACAGTCCAAAAAATCAATTTTCGGATGAAAAACGATGACTCCGGACCTGTCGAACGATCCCAAAATGGTCAATATGGATGAAATTTTAACATTTAAACTTTTGACTCTAAATGACTGTTGGATGTGAATTATGACTTTGTCAACTAAAATAAGTGTGTTTAAAGTCATTTCTGTGCCTGAAACGGGTCAAAATTGAAGCTTTTGAGTAAGCAAAACTCTGTAAAAATGGCAATTTTGGTCACTGTGAGGGTTTAAAAAGTGGTTATTCAACATGAGGCACAATCCAATTGACATTTTGAATCATTTTTGGTACAGTCCAAAAAATCAATTTTCGGATGAAAAACAATGACTCCGGACCTGTCGAACGATCCCAAAATGGTCAATATGGATGAAATGTTAACATTTAATCTTTTGACTCTAAATGACTGTTGGATGTGAATTATGACTTTGTCAACTAAAATAAGTGTGTTTAAAGTCATTTCTGTGCCTGAAACAGGTCAAAATTGAAGATTTTGAGTAAGCAAAACTCTGTAAAAATGGCAATTTTGGTCACTGCGAGGGTTTAAAAAGTGGTTATTCAACATGGGGCACGATCCAATTGACATTTTGAATCATTTTTGGTACAGTCCAAAAAATCAATTTTCCGATGAAAAACGATGACTCCGGACCTGTCGAACGATCCCAAAATGGTCAATATGGATGAAATTTTAACATTTAATCTTTTGACTCTAAATGACTGTTGGATGTGAATTATGACTTTGTCAACTAAAATAAGTGTGTTTAAAGTCATTTCTGTGCCTGAAACGGGTCAAAATTGAAGCTTTTGAGTAAGCAAAACTCTGTAAAAATGGCAATTTTGGTCACTGTGAGGGTTTAAAAAGTGGTTATTCAACATGAGGCACGATCCAATTGACATTTTGAATCATTTTTGGTACAGTCCAAAAAATCAATTTTCGGATGAAAAACGATGACTCCGGACCTGTCGAACGATCCCAAAATGGTCAATATGGATGAAATTTTAACATTTAATCTTTTGACTCTAAATGACTGTTGGATGTGAATTATGACTTTGTCAACTAAAATAAGTGTGTTTAAAGTCATTTCTGTGCCTGAAACGGGTCAAAATTGAAGCTTTTGAGTAAGCAAAACTCTGTAAAAATGGCAATTTTGGTCAATGTGAGGGTTTAAAAAGTCGTTATTCAACATGAGGCACAATCCAATTGACATTTTGAATAATTTTTGGTACAGTCCAAAAAATCAATTTTCGGATGAAAAACGATGACTCCGGACCTGTCGAACGATCCCAAAATGGTCAATATGGATGAAATTTTAACATTTAATCGTTTGACTCTAAATGACTGTTGGATGTGAATTATGACTTTGTCAACTAAAATAAGTGTGTTTGAAGTCATTTCTGTGCCTGAAACGGGTCAAAATTGAAGCTTTTGAGTAAGCAAAACTCTGTAAAAATGGCAATTTTGGTCACTGTGAGGGTTTAAAAAGTGGTTATTCAACATGAGGCACGATCCAATTGACATTTTGAATCATTTTTGGTACAGTCCAAAAAATCAATTTTCGGATGAAAAACGATGACTCCGGACCTGTCGAACGATCCCAAAATGGTCAATATGGATGAAATTTTAACATTTAATCTTTTGACTCTAAATGACTGTTGGATGTGAATTATGACTTTGTCAACTAAAATAAGTGTGTTTAAAGTCATTTCTGTGCCTGAAACGGGTCAAAATTGAAGCTTTTGAGTAAGCAAAACTCTGTAAAAATGGCAATTTTGGTCACTGTGAGGGTTTAAAAAGTAGTTATTCAACATGAGGCACAATCCAATTGACATTTTGAATAATTTTTGGTACAGTCCAAAAAATCAATTTTCGGATAAAAAACGATGACTCCGGACCTGTCGAACGATCCCAAAATGGTCAATATGGATGAAATTTTAACATTTAATCTTTTGACTCTAAATGACTGTTGGATGTGAATTATGACTTTGTCAACTAAAATAAGTGTGTTTAAAGTCATTTCTGTGCCTGAAACAGGTCAAAATTGAAGATTTTGAGTAAGCAAAACTCTGTAAAAATGGCAATTTTGGTCACTGCGAGGGTTTAAAAAGTGGTTATTCAACATGGGGCACGATCCAATTGACATTTTGAATCATTTTTGGTACAGTCCAAAAAATCAATTTTCCGATGAAAAACGATGACTCCGGACCTGTCGAACGATCCCAAAATGGTCAATATGGATGAAATTTTAACATTTAATCTTTTGACTCTAAATGACTGTTGGATGTGAATTATGACTTTGTCAACTAAAATAAGTGTGTTTGAAGTCATTTCTGTGCCTGAAACGGGTCAAAATTGAAGCTTTTGAGTAAGCAAAACTCTGTAAAAATGGCAATTTTGGTCACTGTGAGGGTTTAAAAAGTGGTTATTCAACATGAGGCACGATCCAATTGACATTTTGAATCATTTTTGGTACAGTCCAAAAAATCAATTTTCGGATGAAAAACGATGACTCCGGACCAGTCGAACGATCCTAAAATGGTCAATATGGACAAAATTTTAACATTTAATCTTTTGACTCTAAATGACTGTTGGATGTGAATTATGACTTTGTCAACTAAAATAAGTGTGTTTAAAGTCATTTCTGTGCCTGAAACGGGTCAAAATTGAAGCTTTTGAGTAAGCAAAACTCTGTAAAAATGGCAATTTCGGTCACTGTGAGGGTTTAAAAAGTGGTTATTCAACATGAGGCACGATCCAATTGACATTTTGAATAATTTTTGGTACAGTCCAAAAAATCAATTTTCGGATGAAAAACGATGACTCCGGACCTGTCGAACGATCCCAAAATGGTCAATATGGATGAAATTTTAACATTTAAACTTTTGACTCTAAATGACTGTTGGATGTGAATTATGACTTTGTCAACTAAAATAAGTGTGTTTAAAGTCATTTCTGTGCCTGAAACGGGTCAAAATTGAAGCTTTTGAGTAAGCAAAACTCTGTAAAAATGGCAATTTTGGTCACTGTGAGGGTTTAAAAAGTGGTTATTCAACATGAGGCACAATCCAATTGACATTTTGAATCATTTTTGGTACAGTCCAAAAAATCAATTTTCGGATGAAAAACAATGACTCCGGACCTGTCGAACGATCCCAAAATGGTCAATATGGATGAAATGTTAACATTTAATCTTTTGACTCTAAATGACTGTTGGATGTGAATTATGACTTTGTCAACTAAAATAAGTGTGTTTAAAGTCATTTCTGTGCCTGAAACAGGTCAAAATTGAAGATTTTGAGTAAGCAAAACTCTGTAAAAATGGCAATTTTGGTCACTGCGAGGGTTTAAAAAGTGGTTATTCAACATGGGGCACGATCCAATTGACATTTTGAATCATTTTTGGTACAGTCCAAAAAATCAATTTTCCGATGAAAAACGATGACTCCGGACCTGTCGAACGATCCCAAAATGGTCAATATGGATGAAATTTTAACATTTAATCTTTTGACTCTAAATGACTGTTGGATGTGAATTCTGACTTTGTCAACTAAAATAAGTGTGTTTAAAGTTATTTCTGTGCCTGAAACGGGTCAAAATTGAAGCTTTTGAGTAAGCAAAACTCTGTAAAAATAGCAATTTTGGTCACTGTGAGGGTTTAAAAAGTGGTTATTCAACATGAGGCACGATCCAATTGACATTTTGAATAATTTTTGGTACAGTCCAAAAAATCAATTTTCGGATGAAAAACGATGACTCCGGACCTGTCGCACGATCCCAAAATGGTTAATATGGTTGAAATTTTAACATTTGATCTTTTGACTCTAAATGACTGTTGGATGTGAATTATGACTTTATCAACTAAAATAAGTGTGTTTAAAGTCATTTCTGTGCCTGAAACAGGTCAAAATTGAAGCTTTTGAGTAAGCAAAACTCTGTAAAAATGGCAATTTTGGTCACTGTGAGGGTTTAAAAAGTGGTTATTCAACATGAGGCACGATCCAATTGACATTTTGAATCATTTTTGGTACAGTCCAAAAAATCAATTTTTCGGATGAAAAACGATGACTCCGGACCTGTCGAACAATCCCAAAATGGTCAATATGGATGAAATTTTAACATTTAATCTTTTGACTCTAAATGACTGTTGGATGTGAATTATGACTTTGTCAACTAAAATAAGTGTGTTTAAAGTCATTTCTGTGCCTGAAACGGGTCAAAATTGAAGCTTTTGAGTAAGCAAAACTCTGTAAAAATGGCAATTTTGGTCACTGTGAGGGTTTAAAAAGTAGTTATTCAACATGAGGCACAATCCAATTGACATTTTGAATAATTTTTGGTACAGTCCAAAAAATCAATTTTCGGATGAAAAACGATGACTCCGGACCTGTCGAACGATCCCAAAATGGTCAATATAGATGAAATTTTAACATTTAATCTTTTGACTCTAAATGACTGTTGGATGTGAATTCTGACTTTGTCAACTAAAATAAGTGTGTTTAAAGTTATTTCTGTGCCTGAAACGGGTCAAAATTGAAGCTTTTGAGTAAGCAAAACTCTGTAAAAATAGCAATTTTGGTCACTGTGAGGGTTTAAAAAGTGGTTATTCAACATGAGGCACGATCCAATTGACATTTTGAATAATTTTTGGTACAGTCCAAAAAATCAATTTTCGGATGAAAAACGATGACTCCGGACCTGTCGCACGATCCCAAAATGGTTAATATGGATGAAATTTTAACATTTGATCTTTTGACTCTAAATGACTGTTGGATGTGAATTATGACTTTATCAACTAAAATAAGTGTGTTTAAAGTCATTTCTGTGCCTGAAACAGGTCAAAATTGAAGCTTTTGAGTAAGCAAAACTCTGTAAAAATGGCAATTTTGGTCACTGTGAGGGTTTAAAAAGTGGTTATTCAACATGAGGCACGATCCAATTGACATTTTGAATCATTTTTGGTACAGTCCAAAAAATCAATTTTTGGATGAAAAACGATGACTCCGGACCAGTCGAACGATCCTAAAATGGTCAATATGGACAAAATTTTAACATTTAATCTTTTGACTCTAAATGACTGTTGGATGTGAATTATGACTTTGTCAACTAAAATAAGTGTGTTTAAAGTCATTTCTGTGCCTGAAACGGGTCAAAATTGAAGCTTTTGAGTAAGCAAAACTCTGTAAAAATGGCAATTTTGGTCACTGTGAGGGTTTAAAAAGTGGTTATTCAACATGAGGCACGATCCAATTGACATTTTGAATCATTTTTGGTACAGTCCAAAAAATCAATTTTCGGATGAAAAACGATGACTCCGGACCTGTCGAACGATCCCAAAATGGTCAATATGGATGAAATTTTAACATTTAATCTTTTGACTCTAAATGACTGTTGGATGTGAATTATGACTTTGTCAACTAAAATAAGTGTGTTTAAAGTCATTTCTGTGCCTGAAACGGGTCAAAATTGAAGCTTTTGAGTAAGCAAAACTCTGTAAAAATGGCAATTTTGGTCACTGTGAGGGTTTAAAAAGTAGTTATTCAACATGAGGCACAATCCAATTGACATTTTGAATAATTTTTGGTACAGTCCAAAAAATCAATTTTCGGATGAAAAACGATGACTCCGGACCTGTCGAACGATCCCAAAATGGTCAATATGGATGAAATTTTAACATTTAATCTTTTGATTCTAAATGACTGTTGGATGTGAATTATGACTTTGTCAACTAAACTAAGTGTGTTTAAAGTCATTTCTGTGCCTCAAAGTGGTCAAAATTGAAGCTTTTGAGTAAGCAAAACTCTGTAAAAATGGCAATTTTGGTCACTGTGAGGGTTTAAAAAGTGGTTATTCAACATGAGGCACGATCCAATTGACATTTTGAATCATTTTTGGTACAGTCCAAAAAATCAATTTTCGGATGAAAAACGATGACTCCGGACCTGTCGAACGATCCCAAAATGGTCAATATGGATGAAATTTTAACATTTAATCTTTTGACTCTAAATGACTGTTGGATGTGAATTATGACTTTGTCAACTAAAATAAGTGTGTTAAAGTCATTTCTGTGCCTGAAACGGGTCAAAATTAAAGCTTTTGAGTAAGCAAAACTCTGTAAAAATGGCAATTTTGGTCACTGTGAGGGTTTAAAAAGTAGTTATTCAACATGAGGCACAATCCAATTGACATTTTGAATAATTTTTGGTACAGTCCAAAAAATCAATTTTCGGATGAAAAACGATGACTCCGGACCTGTCGAACGATCCCAAAATGGTCAATATGGATGAAATTTTAACATTTAATCTTTTGACTCTAAATGACTGTTGGATGTGAATTATGACTTTGTCAACTAAAATAAGTGTGTTTAAAGTCATTTCTGTGCCTGAAACAGGTCAAAATTGAAGATTTTGAGTAAGCAAAACTCTGTAAAAATGGCAATTTTGGTCACTGCGAGGGTTTAAAAAGTGGTTATTCAACATGGGGCACGATCCAATTGACATTTTGAATCATTTTTGGTACAGTCCAAAAAATCAATTTTCCGATGAAAAACGATGACTCCGGACCTGTCGAACGATCCCAAAATGGTCAATATGGATGAAATTTTAACATTTAATCTTTTGACTCTAAATGACTGTTGGATGTGAATTATGACTTTGTCAACTAAAATAAGTGTGTTTGAAGTCATTTCTGTGCCTGAAACGGGTCAAAATTGAAGCTTTTGAGTAAGCAAAACTCTGTAAAAATGGCAATTTTGGTCACTGTGAGGGTTTAAAAAGTGGTTATTCAACATGAGGCACGATCCAATTGACATTTTGAATCATTTTTGGTACAGTCCAAAAAATCAATTTTCGGATGAAAAACGATGACTCCGGACCTGTCGAACGATCCCAAAATGGTCAATATGGATGAAATTTGAACATTTAATCTTTTGACTCTAAATGACTGTTGGATGTGAATTCTGACTTTGTCAACTAAAATAAGTGTGTTTAAAGTTATTTCTGTGCCTGAAACGGGTCAAAATTGAAGCTTTTGAGTAAGCAAAACTCTGTAAAAATGGCAATTTTGGTCACTGTGAGGGTTTAAAAAGTGGTTATTCAACATGAGGCACGATCCAATTGACATTTTGAATCATTTTTGGTACAGTCCAAAAAATCAATTTTTGGATGAAAAACGATGACTCCGGACCAGTCGAACGATCCTAAAATGGTCAATATGGACAAAATTTTAACATTTAATCTTTTGACTCTAAATGACTGTTGGATGTGAATTATGACTTTGTCAACTAAAATAAGTGTGTTTAAAGTCATTTCTGTGCCTGAAACGGGTCAAAATTGAAGCTTTTGAGTAAGCAAAACTCTGTAAAAATGGCAATTTTGGTCACTGTGAGGGTTTAAAAAGTGGTTATTCAACATGAGGCACGATCCAATTGACATTTTGAATCATTTTTGGTACAGTCCAAAAAATCAATTTTCGGATGAAAAACAATGACTCCGGACCTGTCGAACGATCCCAAAATGGTCAATATGGATGAAATTTTAACATTTAATCTTTTGACTCTAAATGACTGTTGGATGTGAATTATGACTTTGTCAACTAAAATAAGTGTGTTTAAAGTCATTTCTGTGCCTGAAACGGGTCAAAATTGAAGCTGTTGAGTAAGCAAAACTCTGTAAAAATGGCAATTTTGGTCACTGTGAGGGTTTAAAAAGTAGTTATTCAACATGAGGCACAATCCAATTGACATTTTGAATAATTTTTGGTACAGTCCAAAAAATCAATTTTCGGATGAAAAACGATGACTCCGGACCTGTCGAACGATCCCAAAATGGTCAATATGGATGAAATTTTAACATTTAATCTTTTGACTCTAAATGACTGTTGGATGTGAATTATGACTTTGTCAACTAAAATAAGTGTGTTTGAAGTCATTTCTGTGCCTGAAACGGGTCAAAATTGAAGCTTTTGAGTAAGAAAAACTCTGTAAAAATGGCAATTTTGGTCACTGTGAGGGTTTAAAAAGTGGCTATTCAACATGAGGCACGATCCAATTGACATTTTGAATCATTTTTGGTACAGTCCAAAAAATCAATTTTTGGATGAAAAACGATGACTCCGGACCAGTCGAACGATCCTAAAATGGTCAATATGGACAAAATTTTAACATTTAATCTTTTGACTCTAAATGACTGTTGGATGTGAATTATGACTTTGTCAACTAAAATAAGTGTGTTTAAAGTCATTTCTGTGCCTGAAACGGGTCAAAATTGAAGCTTTTGAGTAAGCAAAACTCTGTAAAAATGGCAATTTAGGTCACTGTGAGGGTTTAAAAAGTGGTTATTCAACATGAGGCACGATCCAATTGACATTTTGAATCATTTTTGGTACAGTCCAAAAAATCAATTTTCGGATGAAAAACGATGACTCCGGACCTGTCGAACGATCCCAAAATGGTCAATATGGATGAAATTTTAACATTTAATCTTTTGACTCTAAATGACTGTTGGATGTGAATTATGACTTTGTCAACTAAAATAAGTGTGTTTAAATTCATTTCTGTGCCTGAAACGGGTCAAAATTGAAGTTGAGTAAGCAAAACTCTGTAAAAATGGCAATTTTGGTCACTGTGAGGGTTTAAAAAGTAGTTATTCAACATGAGGCACAATCCAATTGACATTTTGAATAATTTTTGGTACAGTCCAAAAAATCAATTTTCGGATGAAAAACGATGACTCCGGACCTGTCGAACAATCCCAAAATGGCCAATATGGATGAAATTTTAACATTTAATCTTTTGACTCTAAATGACTGTTGGATGTGAATTATGACTTTGTCAACTAAAATAAGTGTGTTTAAAGTCATTTCTGTGCCTGAAACGGGTCAAAATTGAAGCTTTTGAGTAAGAAAAACTCTGTAAAAATGGCAATTTTGGTCACTGTGAGGGTTTAAAAAGTGGCTATTCAACATGAGGCACGATCCAATTGACATTTTTAATCATTTTTGGTACAGTCCAAAAAATAAATTTTTGGATGAAAAACGATGACTCCGGACCAGTCGAACGATCCTAAAATGGTCAATATGGACAAAATTTTAACATTTAATCTTTTGACTCTAAATGACTGTTGGATGTGAATTATGACTTTGTCAACTAAAATAAGTGTGTTTAAAGTCATTTCTGTGCCTGAAACGGGTCAAAATTGAAGCTTTTGAGTAAGCAAAACTCTGTAAAAATGGCAATTTTGGTCACTGTGAGGGTTTAAAAAGTGGTTATTCAACATGGGGCACGATCCAATTGACATTTTGAATCATTTTTGGTACAGTCCAAAAAATCAATTTTCCGATGAAAAACGATGACTCCGGACCTGTCGAACGATCCCAAAATGGTCAATATGGATGAAATTTTAACATTTAATCTTTTGACTCTAAATGACTGTTGGATGTGAATTATGACTTTGTCAACTAAAATAAGTGTGTTTGAAGTCATTTCTGTGCCTGAAACGGGTCAAAATTGAAGCTTTTGAGTAAGCAAAACTCTGTAAAAATGGCAATTTTGGTCACTGTGAGGGTTTAAAAAGTGGTTATTCAACATGAGGCACGATCCAATTGACATTTTGAATCATTTTTGGTACAGTCCAAAAAATCAATTTTCGGATGAAAAACGATGACTCCGGACCTGTCGAACGATCCCAAAATGGTCAATATGGATGAAATTTGAACATTTAATCTTTTGACTCTAAATGACTGTTGGATGTGAATTCTGACTTTGTCAACTAAAATAAGTGTGTTTAAAGTTATTTCTGTGCCTGAAACGGGTCAAAATTGAAGCTTTTGAGTAAGCAAAACTCTGTAAAAATGGCAATTTTGGTCACTGTGAGGGTTTAAAAAGTGGTTATTCAACATGAGGCACGATCCAATTGACATTTTGAATCATTTTTGGTACAGTCCAAAAAATCAATTTTTGGATGAAAAACGATGACTCCGGACCAGTCGAACGATCCTAAAATGGTCAATATGGACAAAATTTTAACATTAAATCTTTTGACTCTAAATGACTGTTGGATGTGAATTATGACTTTGTCAACTAAAATAAGTGTGTTTAAAGTCATTTCTGTGCCTGAAACGGGTCAAAATTGAAGCTTTTGAGTAAGCAAAACTCTGTAAAAATGGCAATTTTGGTCACTGTGAGGGTTTAAAAAGTAGTTATTCAACAATGATCACAATCCAATTGACATTTTGAATAATTTTTGGTACAGTCCAAAAAATCAATTTTCGGATGAAAAACGTTGACTCCGGACCTGTCGAACGATCCCAAAATGGTCAATATGGATGAAATTTTAACATTTAATCTTTTGACTCTAAATGACTGTTGGATGTGAATTATGACTTTGTCAACTAAAATAAGTGTGTTTGAAGTCATTTCTGTGCCTGAAACAGGTCAAAATTGAAGCTTTTGAGTAAGCAAAACTCTGTAAAAATGGCAATTTTGGTCACTGTGAGGGTTTAAAAAGTGGTTATTCAACATGAGGCACGATCCAATTGACATTTTGAATCATTTTTGGTACAGTCCAAAAAATCAATTTTCGGATGAAAAACGATGACTCCGGACCTGTCGAACGATCCCAAAATGGTCAATATGGATGAAATTTTAACATTTAATCTTTTGACTCTAAATGACTGTTGGATGTGAATTATGACTTTGTCAACTAAAATAAGTGTGTTTGAAGTCATTTCTGTGCCTGAAACGGGTCAAAATTGAAGCTTTTGAGTAAGCAAAACTCTGTAAAAATGGCAATTTTGGTCACTGTGAGGGTTTAAAAGGTGGTTATTCAACATGAGGCACGATCCAATTGACATTTTGAATCATTTTTGGTACAGTCCAAAAAATCAATTTTCGGATGAAAAACGATGACTCCGGACCTGTCGAACAATCCCAAAATGGCCAATATGGATGAAATTTTAACATTTAATCTTTTGACTCTAAATGACTGTTGGATGTGAATTATGACTTTGTCAACTAAAATAAGTGTGTTTAAAGTCATTTCTGTGCCTGAAACGGGTCAAAATTGAAGCTTTTGAGTAAGAAAAACTCTGTAAAAATGGCAATTTTGGTCACTGTGAGGGTTTAAAAAGTGGCTATTCAACATGAGGCACGATCCAATTGACATTTTGAATCATTTTTGGTACAGTCCAAAAAATAAATTTTTGGATGAAAAACGATGACTCCGGACCAGTCGAACGATCCTAAAATGGTCAATATGGACAAAATTTTAACATTTAATCTTTTGACTCTAAATGACTGTTGGATGTGAATTATGACTTTGTCAACTAAAATAAGTGTGTTTAAAGTCATTTCTGTGCCTGAAACGGGTCAAAATTGAAGCTTTTGAGTAAGCAAAACTCTGTAAAAATGGCAATTTTGGTCACTGTGAGGGTTTAAAAAGTGGTTATTCAACATGGGGCACGATCCAATTGACATTTTGAATCATTTTTGGTACAGTCCAAAAAATCAATTTTCCGATGAAAAACGATGACTCCGGACCTGTCGAACGATCCCAAAATGGTCAATATGGATGAAATTTTAACATTTAATCTTTTGACTCTAAATGACTGTTGGATGTGAATTATGACTTTGTCAACTAAAATAAGTGTGTTTGAAGTCATTTCTGTGCCTGAAACGGGTCAAAATTGAAGCTTTTGAGTAAGCAAAACTCTGTAAAAATGGCAATTTTGGTCACTGTGAGGGTTTAAAAAGTGGTTATTCAACATGAGGCACGATCCAATTGACATTTTGAATCATTTTTGGTACAGTCCAAAAAATCAATTTTCGGATGAAAAACGATGACTCCGGACCTGTCGAACGATCCCAAAATGGTCAATATGGATGAAATTTGAACATTTAATCTTTTGACTCTAAATGACTGTTGGATGTGAATTCTGACTTTGTCAACTAAAATAAGTGTGTTTAAAGTTATTTCTGTGCCTGAAACGGGTCAAAATTGAAGCTTTTGAGTAAGCAAAACTCTGTAAAAATGGCAATTTTGGTCACTGTGAGGGTTTAAAAAGTGGTTATTCAACATGAGGCACGATCCAATTGACATTTTGAATCATTTTTGGTACAGTCCAAAAAATCAATTTTTGGATGAAAAACGATGACTCCGGACCAGTCGAACGATCCTAAAATGGTCAATATGGACAAAATTTTAACATTAAATCTTTTGACTCTAAATGACTGTTGGATGTGAATTATGACTTTGTCAACTAAAATAAGTGTGTTTAAAGTCATTTCTGTGCCTGAAACGGGTCAAAATTGAAGCTTTTGAGTAAGCAAAACTCTGTAAAAATGGCAATTTTGGTCACTGTGAGGGTTTAAAAAGTAGTTATTCAACAATGATCACAATCCAATTGACATTTTGAATAATTTTTGGTACAGTCCAAAAAATCAATTTTCGGATGAAAAACGTTGACTCCGGACCTGTCGAACGATCCCAAAATGGTCAATATGGATGAAATTTTAACATTTAATCTTTTGACTCTAAATGACTGTTGGATGTGAATTATGACTTTGTCAACTAAAATAAGTGTGTTTGAAGTCATTTCTGTGCCTGAAACGGGTCAAAATTGAAGCTTTTGAGTAAGCAAAACTCTGTAAAAATGGCAATTTTGGTCACTGTGAGGGTTTAAAAAGTGGTTATTCAACATGAGGCACGATCCAATTGACATTTTGAATCATTTTTGGTACAGTCCAAAAAATCAATTTTCGGATGAAAAACGATGACTCCGGACCTGTCGAACGATCCCAAAATGGTCAATATGGATGAAATTTTAACATTTAATCTTTTGACTCTAAATGACTGTTGGATGTGAATTATGACTTTGTCAACTAAAATAAGTGTGTTTAAAGTCATTTCTGTGCCTGAAACGGGTCAAAATTGAAGCTTTTGAGTAAGCAAAACTCTGTAAAAATGGCAATTTTGGTCACTGTGAGGGTTTAAAAAGTAGTTATTCAACATGAGGCACAATCCAATTGACATTTTGAATAATTTTTGGTACAGTCCAAAAAATCAATTTTCGGATGAAAAACGATGACTCCGGACCTGTCGAACGATCCCAAAATGGTCAATATGGATGAAATTTTAACATTTAATCTTTTGACTCTAAATGACTGTTGGATGTGAATTATGACTTTGTCAACTAAAATAAGTGTGTTTGAAGTCATTTCTGTGCCTGAAACGGGTCAAAATTGAAGCTTTTGAGTAAGCAAAACTCTGTAAAAATGGCAATTTTGGTCACTGTGAGGGTTTAAAAAGTGGTTATTCAACATGAGGCACGATCCAATTGACATTTTGAATCATTTTTGGTAGAGTCCAAAAAATCAATTTTCGGATGAAAAACGATGACTCTGGACCTGTCGAACAATCCCAAAATGGCCAATATGGATGAAATTTTAACATTTAATCTTTTGACTCTAAATGACTGTTGGATGTGAATTATGACTTTGTCAACTAAAATAAGTGTGTTTAAAGTCATTTCTGTGCCTGAAACGGGTCAAAATTGAAGCTTTTGAGTAAGCAAAACTCTGTAAAAATGGCACTGTGAGGGTTTAAAAAGTGGCTATTCAACATGAGGCACGATCCAATTGACATTTTGAATCATTTTTGGTACAGTCCAAAAAATCAATTTTCGGATGAAAAACGATGAATCCGGACCTGTCGAACAATCCCAAAATGGTCAATATGGATGAAATTTTAACATTTAATCTTTTGACTCTAAATGACTGTTGGATGTGAATTATGACTTTGTCAACTAAAATAAGTGTGTTTAAAGTCATTTCTGTGCCTGAAACGGGTCAAAATTGAAGCTTTTGAGTAAGCAAAACTCTGTAAAAATGGCAATTTTGGTCACTGTGAGGGTTTAAAAAGTGGTTATTCAACATGAGGCACAATCCAATTGACATTTTGAATAATTTTTGGTACAGTCCAAAAAATCAATTTTCGGATGAAAAACGATGACTCCGGACCTGTCGAACGATCCCAAAATGGTCAATATGGATGAAATTTTAACATTTAATCTTTTGACTCTAAATGACTGTTGGATGTGAATTATGACTTTGTCAACTAAAATAAGTGTGTTTAAAGTCATTTCTGTGCCTGAAACGGGTCAAAATTGAAGCTTTTGAGTAAGCAAAACTCTGTAAAAATGGCAATTTTGGTCACTGCGAGGGTTTAAAAAGTGGTTATTCAACATGAGGCACGATCCAATTGACATTTTGAATCATTTTTGGTACAGTCCAAAAAATCAATTTTCGGATGAAAAACGATGACTCCGGACCTGTCGAACGAACCCAAAATGGTCAATATGGATGAAATTTGAACATTTAATCTTTTGACTCTAAATGACTGTTGGATGTGAATTCTGACTTTGTCAACTAAAATACGTGTGTTTAAAGTTATTTCTGTGCCTGAAACGGGTCAAAATTGAAGCTTTTGAGTAAGCAAAACTCTGTAAAAATAGCAATTTTGGTCACTGTGAGGGTTTAAAAAGTGGTTATTCAACATGAGGCACGATCCAATTGACATTTTGAATCATTTTTGGTACAGTCCAAAAAATCAATTTTCGGATGAAAAACGATGACTCCGGACCTGTCGAACGATCCCAAAATGGTTAATATGGATGAAATTTTAACATTTGATCTTTTGACTCTAAATGACTGTTGGATGTGAATTATGACTTTATCAACTAAAATAAGTGTGTTTAAAGTCATATCTGTGCCTGAAACAGGTCAAAATTGAAGCTTTTGAGTAAGCAAAACTCTGTAAAAATGGCAATTTTGGTCACTGCGAGGGTTTAAAAAGTGGTTATTCAACATGAGGCACGATCCAATTGACATTTTGAATCATTTTTGGTACAGTCCAAAAAATCAATTTTCGGATGAAAAACGATGACTCCTGGCCTGTTGAACGATCCCAAAATGGTCAATATGGATG
Organism: Lissotriton vulgaris; assembly: GCF_964263255.1. NCBI lineage: Eukaryota > Metazoa > Chordata > Amphibia > Caudata > Salamandridae > Lissotriton > Lissotriton vulgaris. Next base: position 1,025,116 of record NW_028241576.1, read on the forward strand.
AAATTTGAACATTTAATCTTTTGACTCTAAATGACTGTTGGATGTGAATTATGACTTTGTCAACTAAAATACGTGTGTTTAAAGTTATTTCTGTGCCTGAAACGGGTCAAAATTGAAGCTTGTGAGTAAGCAAAACTCTGTGAAAATAGCAATTTTGGTCACTGTGAGGGTTTAAAAAGTGGTTATTCAACATGAGGCACAATCCAATTGACATTTTGAATCATTTTTGGTACAGTCCAAAAAATCAATTTTCGGATGAAAAACGATGACTCCGGACCTGTCGAACGATCCCAAAATGGTCAATATGAATGAAATCTTAACATTTAATCTTTTGACTCTAAATGACTGTTGGATGTGAATTCTGACTTTGTCAACTAAAATACGTGTGTTTAAAGTTATTTCTGTGCCTGAAACGGGTCAAAATTGAAGCTTTTGAGTAAGCAAAACTCTGTAAAAATAGCAATTTTGGTCACTGTGAGGGTTTAAAAAGTGGTTATTCAACATGAGGCACGATCCAATTGACATTTTGAATCATTTTTGGTACAGTCCAAAAAATCAATTTTCGGATGAAAAACGATGACTCCGGACCTGTCGAACGATCCCAAAATGGTTAATATGGATGCAATTTTAACATTTGATCTTTTGACTCTAAATGACTGTTGGATGTGAATTATGACTTTATCAACTAAAACAAGTGTGTTTAAAGTCATATCTGTGCCTGAAACAGGTCAAAATTGAAGCTTTTGAGTAGCAAAACTCTGTAAAAATGGCAATTTTGGTCACTGTGAGGGTTTAAAAAGTGGTTATTCAACATGAGGCACGATCCAATTGACATTTTGAATCATTTTTGGTACAGTCCAAAAAATCAATTTTCGGATGAAAAACGATGACTCCGGACCTGTCGAACGATCCCAAAATGGTCAATATGGATGAAATTTTAACATTTAATCTTTTGACTCTAAATGACTGTTGGATGTGAATTATGACTTTGTCAACTAAAATAAGTGTGTTTGAAGTCATTTCTGTGCCTGAAACGGGTCAAAATTGAAGCTTTTGAGTAAGCAAAACTCTGTAAAAATGGCAATTTTGGTCACTGTGAGGGTTTAAAAAGTGGTTATTCAACATGAGGCACGATCCAATTGACATTTTGAATCATTTTTGGTACAGTCCAAAAAATCAATTTTCGGATGAAAAACGATGACTCCGGATCTGTCGAACAATCCAAAATGGTCAATATGGATGAAATTTTAACATTTAATCTTTTGACTCTAAATGACTGTTGGAAGTGAATTATGACTTTGTCAACTAAAATAAGTGTGTTTAAAGTCATTTCTGTGCCTGAAACGGGTCAAAATTGAAGCTTTTGAGTAAGCAAAACTCTGTAAAAATGGCAATTTTGGTCACTGTGAGGGTTTAAAAAGTGGCTATTCAACATGAGGCACGATCCAATTGACATTTTGAATCATTTTTGGTACAGTCCAAAAAATCAATTTTCGGATGAAAAACGATGACTCCGGACCTGTTGAACGATCCCAAAATGGTCAATATGGATGAAATTTGAACATTTAATCTTTTGACTCTAAATGACTGTTGGATGTGAATTATGACTTTGTCAACTAAAATACGTGTGTTTAAAGTTATTTCTGTGCCTGAAACGGGTCAAAATTGAAGCTTGTGAGTAAGCAAAACTCTGTGAAAATAGCAATTTTGGTCACTGTGAGGGTTTAAAAAGTGGTTATTCAACATGAGGCACAATCCAATTGACATTTTGAATCATTTTTGGTACAGTCCAAAAAATCAATTTTCGGATGAAAAACGATGACTCCGGACCTGTCGAACGATCCCAAAATGGTCAATATGGATGAAATCTTAACATTTAATCTTTTGACTCTAAATGACTGTTGGATGTGAATTCTGACTTTGTCAACTAAAATACGTGTGTTTAAAGTTATTTCTGTGCCTGAAACGGGTCAAAATTGAAGCTTTTGAGTAAGCAAAACTCTGTAAAAATAGCAATTTTGGTCACTGCGAGGGTTTAAAAAGTGGTTATTCAACATGAGGCACGATCCAATTGACATTTTGAATCATTTTTGGTACAGTCCAAAAAATCAATTTTCGGATGAAAAACGATGACTCCGGACCTGTCGAACGATCCCAAAATGGTTAATATGGATGCAATTTTAACATTTGATCTTTTGACTCTAAATGACTGTTGGATGTGAATTATGACTTTATCAACTAAAACAAGTGTGTTTAAAGTCATATCTGTGCCTGAAACAGGTTAAAATTGAAGCTTTTGAGTAAGCAAAACTCTGTAAAAATGGCAATTTTGGTCACTGTGAGGGTTTAAAAAGTGGTAATTCAACATGAGGCACGATCCAATTGACATTTTGAATCATTTTTGGTACAGTCCAAAAAATCAATTTTCGGATGAAAAACGATGACTCCGGACCTGTCGAACGATCCCAAAATGGTCAATATGGATGAAATTTTAACATTTAATCTTTTGACTCTAAATGACTGTTGGATGTGAATTATGACTTTGTCAACTAAAATAAGTGTGTTTAAAGTCATTTCTGTGCCTGAAACGGGTCAAAATTGAAGCTTTTGCGTAAGCAAAACTCTGTAAAAATGGCAATTTTGGTCACTGTGAGGGTTTAAAAAGTGGCTATTCAACATGAGGCACGATCCAATTGACATTTTGAATCATTTTTGGTGCAGTCCAAAAATCAATTTTCGGATGAAAAACGATGACTCCGGACCTGTCGAACGATCCCAAAATGGTCAATATGGATGAAATTTTAACATTTAATCTTTTGACTCTAAATGACTGTTGGATGTGAATTATGACTTTGTCAACTAAAATAAGTGTGCTTAAAGTCATTTCTGTGCCTGAAACGGGTCAAAATTGAAGCTTTTGAGTAAGAAAAACTCTGTAAAAATGGCAATTTTGGTCACTGTGAGGGTTTAAAAAGTGGTTATTCAACATGAGGCACGATCCAATTGACATTTTGAATCATTTTTGGTACAGTCCAAAAAATAAATTTTCGGATGAAAAACGATGACTCCGGACCTGTCGAACAATCCCAAAATGGTCAATATGGATGAAATTTTAACATTTAATCTTTTGACTCTAAATGACTGTTGGATGTGAATTCTGACTTTGTCAACTAAAATACGTGTGTTTAAAGTCATTTCTGTGCCTGAAACGGGTCAAAATTGAAGCTTTTGAGTAAGCAAAACTCTGTAAAAATGGCAATTTTGGTCACTGTGAGGGTTTAAAAAGTGGTTATTCAACATGAGGCACAATCCAATTGACATTTTGAATCATTTTTGGTACAGTCCAAAAAATCAATTTTCGGATGAAAAACGATGACTCCGGACCTGTCGAACGATCCCAAAATGGTCAATATGGATGAAATTTTAACATTTAATCTTTTGACTCTAAATGACTGTTGGATGTGAATTCTGACTTTGTCAACTAAAATAAGTGTGTTTAAAGTTATTTCTGTGCCTGAAACGGGTCAAAATTGAAGCTTTTGAGTAAGCAAAACTCTGTAAAAATAGCAATTTTGGTCACTGTGAGGGTTTAAAAAGTGGTTATTCAACATGAGGCACGATCCAATTGACATTTTGAATCATTTTTGGTACAGTCCAAAAAATCAATTTTCGGATGAAAAACGATGACTCCGGACCTGTCGAACGATCCCAAAATGGTTAATATGGATGAAATTTTAACATTTGATCTTTTGACTCTAAATGACTGTTGGATGTGAATTATGACTTTATCAACTAAAATAAGTGTGTTTAAAGTCATTTCTGTGCCTGAAACAGGTCAAAATTGAAGCTTTTGAGTAAGCAAAACTCTGTAAAAATGGCAATTTTGGTCACTGTGAGGGTTTAAAAAGTGGTTATTCAACATGAGGCACGATCCAATTGACATTTTGAATCATTTTTGGTACAGTCCAAAAAATCAATTTTCGGATGAAAAACGATGACTCCGGACCTGTCGAACGATCCCAAAATGGTTAATATGGATGAAATTTTAACATTTAATCTTTTGACTCTAAATGACTGTTGGATGTGAATTCTGACTTTGTCAACTAAAATACGTGTGTTTAAAGTTATTTCTGTGCCTGAAACGGGTCAAAATTGAAGCTTTTGAGTAAGCAAAACTCTGTAAAAATAGCAATTTTGGTCACTGTGAGGGTTTAAAAAGTGGTTATTCAACATGAGGCACAATCCAATTGACATTTTGAATCATTTTTGGTACAGTCCAAAAAATCAATTTTCGGATGAAAAACGATGACTCCGGACCTGTCGAACGATCCCAAAATGGTTAATATGGATGCAATTTTAACATTTGATCTTTTGACTAAATGACTGTTGGATGTGAATTATGACTTTATCAACTAAAACAAGTGTGTTTAAAGTCATATCTGTGCCTGAAACAGGTCAAAATTGAAGCTTTTGAGTAAGCAAAACCCTGTAAAAATGGCAATTTTGGTCACTGTGAGGGTTTAAAAAGTGGTTATTCAACATGAGGCACGATCCAATTGACATTTTGAATCATTTTTGGTACAGTCCAAAAATCAATTTTCGGATGAAAAACGATGACTCCGGACCTGTCGAACGATCCCAAAATTGTCAATATGGATGAAATTTTAACATTTAATCTTTTGACTCTAAATGACTGTTGGATGTGAATTATGACTTTGTCAACTAAAATAAGTGTGCTTAAAGTCATTTCTGTGCCTGAAACGGGTCAAAATTGAAGCTTTTGAGTAAGAAAAACTCTGTAAAAATGGCAATTTTGGTCACTGTGAGGGTTTAAAAAGTGGCTATTCAACATGAGGCACGATCCAATTGACATTTTGAATCATTTTTGGTACAGTCCAAAAATCAATTTTCGGATGAAAAACGATGACTCCGGACCTGTCGAACGATCCCAAAATGGTCAATATGGATGAAATTTTAACATTTAATCTTTTGACTCTAAATGACTGTTGGATGTGAATTATGACTTTGTCAACTAAAATAAGTGTGCTTAAAGTCATTTCTGTGCCTGAAACGGGTCAAAATTGAAGCTTTTGAGTAAGCAAAACTCTGTAAAAATGGCAATTTTGGTCACTGTGAGGGTTTAAAAAGTGGTTATTCAACATGAGGCACGATCCAATTGACATTTTGAATCATTTTTGGTACAGTCCAAAAAATCAATTTTCGGATGAAAAACGATGACTCCGGATCTGTCGAACAATCCAAAATGGTCAATATGGATGAAATTTTAACATTTAATCTTTTGACTCTAAATGACTGTTGGAAGTGAATTATGACTTTGTCAACTAAAATAAGTGTGTTTAAAGTCATTTCTGTGCCTGAAACGGGTCAAAATTGAAGCTTTTGAGTAAGCAAAACTCTGTAAAAATGGCAATTTTGGTCACTGTGAGGGTTTAAAAAGTGGCTATTCAACATGAGGCACGATCCAATTGACATTTTGAATCATTTTTGGTACAGTCCAAAAAATCAATTTTCGGATGAAAAACGATGACTCCGGACCTGTTGAACGATCCCAAAATGGTCAATATGGATGAAATTTGAACATTTAATCTTTTGACTCTAAATGACTGTTGGATGTGAATTATGACTTTGTCAACTAAAATACGTGTGTTTAAAGTTATTTCTGTGCCTGAAACGGGTCAAAATTGAAGCTTGTGAGTAAGCAAAACTCTGTGAAAATAGCAATTTTGGTCACTGTGAGGGTTTAAAAAGTGGTTATTCAACATGAGGCACAATCCAATTGACATTTTGAATCATTTTTGGTACAGTCCAAAAAATCAATTTTCGGATGAAAAACGATGACTCCGGACCTGTCGAACGATCCCAAAATGGTCAATATGGATGAAATCTTAACATTTAATCTTTTGACTCTAAATGACTGTTGGATGTGAATTCTGACTTTGTCAACTAAAATACGTGTGTTTAAAGTTATTTCTGTGCCTGAAACGGGTCAAAATTGAAGCTTTTGAGTAAGCAAAACTCTGTAAAAATAGCAATTTTGGTCACTGCGAGGGTTTAAAAAGTGGTTATTCAACATGAGGCACGATCCAATTGACATTTTGAATCATTTTTGGTACAGTCCAAAAAATCAATTTTCGGATGAAAAACGATGACTCCGGACCTGTCGAACGATCCCAAAATGGTTAATATGGATGCAATTTTAACATTTGATCTTTTGACTCTAAATGACTGTTGGATGTGAATTATGACTTTATCAACTAAAACAAGTGTGTTTAAAGTCATATCTGTGCCTGAAACAGGTTAAAATTGAAGCTTTTGAGTAAGCAAAACTCTGTAAAAATGGCAATTTTGGTCACTGTGAGGGTTTAAAAAGTGGTAATTCAACATGAGGCACGATCCAATTGACATTTTGAATCATTTTTGGTACAGTCCAAAAAATCAATTTTCGGATGAAAAACGATGACTCCGGACCTGTCGAACGATCCCAAAATGGTCAATATGGATGAAATTTTAACATTTAATCTTTTGACTCTAAATGACTGTTGGATGTGAATTATGACTTTGTCAACTAAAATAAGTGTGTTTAAAGTCATTTCTGTGCCTGAAACGGGTCAAAATTGAAGCTTTTGCGTAAGCAAAACTCTGTAAAAATGGCAATTTTGGTCACTGTGAGGGTTTAAAAAGTGGCTATTCAACATGAGGCACGATCCAATTGACATTTTGAATCATTTTTGGTGCAGTCCAAAAATCAATTTTCGGATGAAAAACGATGACTCCGGACCTGTCGAACGATCCCAAAATGGTCAATATGGATGAAATTTTAACATTTAATCTTTTGACTCTAAATGACTGTTGGATGTGAATTATGACTTTGTCAACTAAAATAAGTGTGCTTAAAGTCATTTCTGTGCCTGAAACGGGTCAAAATTGAAGCTTTTGAGTAAGAAAAACTCTGTAAAAATGGCAATTTTGGTCACTGTGAGGGTTTAAAAAGTGGTTATTCAACATGAGGCACGATCCAATTGACATTTTGAATCATTTTTGGTACAGTCCAAAAAATAAATTTTCGGATGAAAAACGATGACTCCGGACCTGTCGAACAATCCCAAAATGGTCAATATGGATGAAATTTTAACATTTAATCTTTTGACTCTAAATGACTGTTGGATGTGAATTCTGACTTTGTCAACTAAAATACGTGTGTTTAAAGTCATTTCTGTGCCTGAAACGGGTCAAAATTGAAGCTTTTGAGTAAGCAAAACTCTGTAAAAATGGCAATTTTGGTCACTGTGAGGGTTTAAAAAGTGGTTATTCAACATGAGGCACAATCCAATTGACATTTTGAATCATTTTTGGTACAGTCCAAAAAATCAATTTTCGGATGAAAAACGATGACTCCGGACCTGTCGAACGATCCCAAAATGGTCAATATGGATGAAATTTTAACATTTAATCTTTTGACTCTAAATGACTGTTGGATGTGAATTCTGACTTTGTCAACTAAAATAAGTGTGTTTAAAGTTATTTCTGTGCCTGAAACGGGTCAAAATTGAAGCTTTTGAGTAAGCAAAACTCTGTAAAAATAGCAATTTTGGTCACTGTGAGGGTTTAAAAAGTGGTTATTCAACATGAGGCACGATCCAATTGACATTTTGAATCATTTTTGGTACAGTCCAAAAAATCAATTTTCGGATGAAAAACGATGACTCCGGACCTGTCGAACGATCCCAAAATGGTTAATATGGATGAAATTTTAACATTTGATCTTTTGACTCTAAATGACTGTTGGATGTGAATTATGACTTTATCAACTAAAATAAGTGTGTTTAAAGTCATTTCTGTGCCTGAAACAGGTCAAAATTGAAGCTTTTGAGTAAGCAAAACTCTGTAAAAATGGCAATTTTGGTCACTGTGAGGGTTTAAAAAGTGGTTATTCAACATGAGGCACGATCCAATTGACATTTTGAATCATTTTTGGTACAGTCCAAAAAATCAATTTTCGGATGAAAAACGATGACTCCGGACCTGTCGAACGATCCCAAAATGGTTAATATGGATGAAATTTTAACATTTAATCTTTTGACTCTAAATGACTGTTGGATGTGAATTCTGACTTTGTCAACTAAAATACGTGTGTTTAAAGTTATTTCTGTGCCTGAAACGGGTCAAAATTGAAGCTTTTGAGTAAGCAAAACTCTGTAAAAATAGCAATTTTGGTCACTGTGAGGGTTTAAAAAGTGGTTATTCAACATGAGGCACAATCCAATTGACATTTTGAATCATTTTTGGTACAGTCCAAAAAATCAATTTTCGGATGAAAAACGATGACTCCGGACCTGTCGAACGATCCCAAAATGGTTAATATGGATGCAATTTTAACATTTGATCTTTTGACTAAATGACTGTTGGATGTGAATTATGACTTTATCAACTAAAACAAGTGTGTTTAAAGTCATATCTGTGCCTGAAACAGGTCAAAATTGAAGCTTTTGAGTAAGCAAAACCCTGTAAAAATGGCAATTTTGGTCACTGTGAGGGTTTAAAAAGTGGTTATTCAACATGAGGCACGATCCAATTGACATTTTGAATCATTTTTGGTACAGTCCAAAAAATAAATTTTCAGATGAAAAACGATGACTCCGGACCTGTCGAACAATCCCAAAATGGTCAATATGGATGAAATTTTAACATTTAATCTTTTGACTCTAAATGACTGTTGGATGTGAATTATGACTTTGTCAACTAAAATAAGTGTGTTTAAAGTCATTTCTGTGCCTGAAACGGGTCAAAATTGAAGCTTTTGAGTAAGCAAAACTCTGTAAAAATGGCAATATTGGTCACTGTGAGGGTTTAAAAAGTGGTTATTCAACATGAGGCACAATCCAATTGACATTTTGAATCATTTTTGGTACAGTCCAAAAAATCAATTTTCGGATGAAAAACGATGACTCCGGACCTGTCGAACGATCCCAAAATGGTCAATATGGATGAAATTTTAACATTTAATCTTTTGACTCTAAATGACTGTTGGATGTGAATTATGACTTTGTCAACTAAAATAAGTGTGTTTAAAGTAATTTCTGTGCCTGAAACAGGTCAAAATTGAAGCTTTTGAGTAAGCAAAACTCTGTAAAAATGGCAATTTTGGTCACTGTGAGGGTTTAAAAAGTGGTTATTCAACATGAGGCACGATCCAATTGACATTTTGAATCATTTTTGGTACAGTCCAAAAAATCAATTTTCGGATGAAAAACGATGACTCCGGACCTGTCGAACGATCCCAAAATGGTCAATATGGATGAAATTTTAACATTTAATCTTTTGACTCTAAATGACTGTTGGATGTGAATTATGACTTTATCAACTAAAATAAGTGTGTTTGAAGTCATTTCTGTGCCTGAAACGGGTCAAAATTGAAGCTTTTGAGTAAGCAAAACTCTGTAAAAATGGCAATTTTGGTCACTGTGAGGGTTTAAAAAGTGGCTATTCAACATGAGGCACGATCCAATTGACATTTTGAATCATTTTTGGTACAGTCCAAAAATCAATTTTCGGATGAAAAACGATGACTCTGGACCTGTCGAACGATCCCAAAATGGTCAATATGGATGAAATTTTAACATTTAATCTTTTGACTCTAAATGACTGTTGGATGTGAATTCTGACTTTGTCAACTAAAATAAGTGTGTTTAAAGTTATTTCTGTGCCTGAAACGGGTCAAAATTGAAGCTTTTGAGTAAGCAAAACTCTGTAAAAATAGCAATTTTGGTCACTGTGAGGGTTTAAAAAGTGGTTATTCAACATGAGGCACGATCCAATTGACATTTTGAATCATTTTTGGTACAGTCCAAAAAATCAATTTTCGGATGAAAAACGATGACTCCGGACCTGTCGAACGATCCCAAAATGGTTAATATGGATGAAATTTTAACATTTGATCTTTTGACTCTAAATGACTGTTGGATGTGAATTATGACTTTATCAACTAAAATAAGTGTGTTTAAAGTCATTTCTATGCCTGAAACAGGTCAAAATTGAAGCTTTTGAGTAAGCAAAACTCTGTAAAAATGGCAATTTTGGTCACTGTGAGGGTTTAAAAAGTGGTTATTCAACATGAGGCACGATCCAATTGACATTTTGAATCATTTTTGGTACAGTCCAAAAAATCAATTTTCGGATGAAAAACAATGACTCCTGACCTGTCGAACGATCCCAAAATGGTTAATATGGATGAAATTTTAACATTTGATTTTTTGACTCTAAATGACTGTTGGATGTGAATTCTGACTTTGTCAACTAAAATAAGTGTGTTTAAAGTCATATCTGTGCCTGAAACAGGTCAAAATTGAAGCTTTTGAGTAAGCAAAACTCTGTAAAAATAGCAATTTTGGTCACTGTGAGGGTTTAAAAAGTGGTTATTCAACATGAGGCACGATCCAATTGACATTTTGAATCATTTTTGGTACAGTCCAAAAAATCAATTTTCGGATGAAAAACGATGACTCCGGACCTGTTGAACGATCCCAAAATGGTTAATATGGATGCAATTTTAACATTTGATCTTTTGACTCTAAATGACTGTTGGGTGTGAATTATGACTTTGTCAACTAAAATAAGTGTGTTTGAAGTCATTTCTGTGCCTGAAACGGGTCAAAATTGAAGCTTTTGAGTAAGCAAAACTCTGTAAAAATGGCAATTTTGGTCACTGTGAGGGTTTAAAAAGTGGTTATTCAACATGAGGCACGATCCAATTGACATTTTGAATCATTTTTGGTACAGTCCAAAAAATCAATTTTCGGATGAAAAACGATGACTCCGGATCTGTCGAACAATCCCAAAATGGTCAATATGGATGAAATTTTAACATTTAATCTTTTGACTCTAAATGACTGTTGGAAGTGAATTATGACTTTGTCAACTAAAATAAGTGTGTTTAAAGTCATTTCTGTGCCTGAAACGGGTCAAAATTGAAGCTTTTGAGTAAGCAAAACTCTGTAAAAATGGCAATTTTGGTCACTGTGAGGGTTTAAAAAGTGGCTATTCAACATGAGGCACGATCCAATTGACATTTTGAATCATTTTTGGTACAGTCCAAAAATCAATTTTCGGATGAAAAACGATGACTCTGGACCTGTCGAACGATCCCAAAATGGTTAATATGGATGAAATTTTAACATTTGATCTTTTGACTCTAAATGACTGTTGGATGTGAATTATGACTTTATCAACTAAAATAAGTGTGTTTAAAGTCATTTCTATGCCTGAAACAGGTCAAAATTGAAGCTTTTGAGTAAGCAAAACTCTGTAAAAATGGCAATTTTGGTCACTGTGAGGGTTTAAAAAGTGGTTATTCAACATGAGGCACGATCCAATTGACATTTTGAATCATTTTTGGTACAGTCCAAAAAATCAATTTTCGGATGAAAAACGATGACTCCTGACCTGTCGAACGATCCCAAAATGGTTAATATGGATGAAATTTTAACATTTGATTTTTTGACTCTAAATGACTGTTGGATGTGAATTCTGACTTTGTCAACTAAAATAAGTGTGTTTAAAGTCATATCTGTGCCTGAAACAGGTCAAAATTGAAGCTTTTGAGTAAGCAAAACTCTGTAAAAATAGCAATTTTGGTCACTGTGAGGGTTTAAAAAGTGGTTATTCAACATGAGGCACGATCCAATTGACATTTTGAATCATTTTTGGTACAGTCCAAAAAATCAATTTTCGGATGAAAAACGATGACTCCGGACCTGTTGAACGATCCCAAAATGGTTAATATGGATGCAATTTTAACATTTGATCTTTTGACTCTAAATGACTGTTGGATGTGAATTATGACTTTATCAACTAAAACAAGTGTGTTTAAAGTCATATCTGTGCCTGAAACAGGTCAAAATTGAAGCTTTTGAGTAAGCAAAACTCTGTAAAAATGGCAATTTTGGTCACTGTGAGGGTTTAAAAAGTGGTTATTCAACATGAGGCACGATCCAATTGACATTTTGAATCATTTTTGGTACAGTCCAAAAAATCAATTTTCGGATGAAAAACGATGACTCCGGACCTGTCGAACGATCCCAAAATGGTCAATATGGATGAAATTTTAACATTTAATCTTTTGACTCTAAATGACTGTTGGATGTGAATTATGACTTTGTCAACTAAAATAAGTGTGTTTAAAGTCATTTCTGTGCCTGAAACGGGTAAAAATTGAAGCTTTTGAGTAAGCAAAACTCTGTAAAAATGGCAATTTTGGTCACTGTGAGGGTTTAAAAAGTGGTTATTCAACATGAGGCACAATCCAATTGACATTTTGAATCATTTTTGGTACAGTCCAAAAAATCAATTTTCGGATGAAAAACGATGACTCCGGACCTGTCGAACGATCCCAAAATGGTCAATATGGATGAAATTTTAACATTTAATCTTTTGACTCTAAATGACTGTTGGATGTGAATTCTGACTTTGTCAACTAAAATAAGTGTGTTTAAAGTTATTTCTGTGCCTGAAACGGGTCAAAATTGAAGCTTTTGAGTAAGCAAAACTCTGTAAAAATAGCAATTTTGGTCACTGTGAGGGTTTAAAAAGTGGTTATTCAACATGAGGCACGATCCAATTGACATTTTGAATCATTTTTGGTACAGTCCAAAAAATCAATTTTCGGATGAAAAACGATGACTCCGGACCTGTCGAACGATCCCAAAATGGTTAATATGGATGAAATTTTAACATTTGATCTTTTGACTCTAAATGACTGTTGGATGTGAATTATGACTTTATCAACTAAAATAAGTGTGTTTAAAGTCATTTCTGTGCCTGAAACAGGTCAAAATTGAAGCTTTTGAGTAAGCAAAACTCTGTAAAAATGGCAATTTTGGTCACTGTGAGGGTTTAAAAAGTGGTTATTCAACATGAGGCACGATCCAATTGACATTTTGAATCATTTTTGGTACAGTCCAAAAAATCAATTTTCGGATGAAAAACGATGACTTCGGACCAGTCGAACGATCCCAAAATGGTCAATATGGACACAATTTTAACATTTAATCTTTTGACTCTAAATGACTGTTGGATGTGATTTATGACTTTGTCAACTAAAATAAGTGTGTTTAAAGTCATTTCTGTGCCTGAAACGGGTCAAAATTGAAGCTTTTGAGTAAGCAAAACTCTGTAAAAATGGCAATTTTGGTCACTGTGAGGGTTTAAAAAGTGGTTATTCAACATGAGGCACAATCCAATTGACATTTTGAATCATTTTTGGTACAGTCCAAAAAATCAATTTTCGGATGAAAAACGATGACTCCGGACCTGTCGAACGATCCCAAAATGGTCAATATGGATGAAATTTTAACATTTAATCTTTTGACTCTAAATGACTGTTGGATGTGAATTATGACTTTGTCAACTAAAATAAGTGTGTTTAAAGTCATTTCTGTGCCTGAAACGGGTCAAAATTGAAGCTTTTGAGTAAGCAAAACTCTGTAAAAATGGCAATTTTGGTCACTGTGAGGGTTTAAAAAGTGGTTATTCAACATGAGGCACAATCCAATTGACATTTTGAATCATTTTTGGTACAGTCCAAAAAATCAATTTTCGGATGAAAAACGATGACTCCGGACCTGTCGAACGATCCCAAAATGGTCAATATGGATGAAATTTTAACATTTAATCTTTTGACTCTAAATGACTGTTGGATGTGAATTATGACTTTGTCAACTAAAATAAGTGTGTTTAAAGTAATTTCTGTGCCTGAAACAGGTCAAAATTGAAGCTTTTGAGTAAGCAAAACTCTGTAAAAATAGCAATTTTGGTCACTGCGAGGGTTTAAAAAGTGGTTATTCAACATGAGGCACGATCCAATTGACATTTTGAATCATTTTTGGTACAGTCCAAAAAATCAATTTTCGGATGAAAAACGATGACTCCGGACCTGTCGAACGATCCCAAAATGGTCAATATGGATGAAATTTTAACATTTAATCTTTTGACTCTAAATGACTGTTGGATGTGAATTCTGACTTTGTCAACTAAAATAAGTGTGTTTAAAGTTATTTCTGTGCCTGAAACGGGTCAAAATTGAAGCTTTTGAGTAAGCAAAACTCTGTAAAAATAGCAATTTTGGTCACTGTGAGGGTTTAAAAAGTGGTTATTCAACATGAGGCACGATCCAATTGACATTTTGAATCATTTTTGGTACAGTCCAAAAAATCAATTTTCGGATGAAAAACGATGACTCCGGACCTGTCGAACGATCCCAAAATGGTTAATATGGATGAAATTTTAACATTTGATCTTTTGACTCTAAATGACTGTTGGATGTGAATTATGACTTTATCAACTAAAATAAGTGTGTTTAAAGTCATTTCTGTGCCTGAAACAGGTCAAAATTGAAGCTTTTCAGTAAGCAAAACTCTGTAAAAATGGCAATTTTGGTCACTGTGAGGGTTTAAAAAGTGGTTATTCAACATGAGGCACGATCCAATTGACATTTTGAATCATTTTTGGTACAGTCCAAAAAATCAATTTTCGGATGAAAAACGATGACTCCGGACCTGTCGAACGATCCCAAAATGGTCAATATGGATGAAATTTTAACATTTAATCTTTTGACTCTAAATGACTGTTGGATGTGAATTATGACTTTGTCAACTAAAATAAGTGTGTTTAAAGTAATTTCTGTGCCTGAAACAGGTCAAAATTGAAGCTTTTGAGTAAGCAAAACTCTGTAAAAATAGCAATTTTGGTCACTGCGAGGGTTTAAAAAGTGGTTATTCAACATGAGGCACGATCCAATTGACATTTTGAATCATTTTTGGTACAGTCCAAAAAATCAATTTTCGGATGAAAAACGATGACTTCGGACCAGTCGAACGATCCCAAAATGGTCAATATGGACACAATTTTAACATTTAATCTTTTGACTCTAAATGACTGTTGGATGTGATTTATGACTTTGTCAACTAAAATAAGTGTGTTTAAAGTCATTTCTGTGCCTGAAACGGGTCAAAATTGAAGCTTTTGAGTAAGCAAAACTCTGTAAAAATGGCAATTTTGGTCACTGTGAGGGTTTAAAAAGTGGTTATTCAACATGAGGCACAATCCAATTGACATTTTGAATCATTTTTGGTACAGTCCAAAAAATAAATTTTCGGATGAAAAACGATGACTCCGGACCTGTCGAACGATCCCAAAATGGTCAATATGGATGAAATTTTAACATTTAATCTTTTGACTCTAAATGACTGTTGGATGTGAATTATGACTTTGTCAACTAAAATAAGTGTGTTTAAAGTCATTTCTGTGCCTGAAACGGGTCAAAATTGAAGCTTTTGAGTAAGCAAAACTCTGTAAAAATGGCAATTTTGGTCACTGTGAGGGTTTAAAAAGTGGTTATTCAACATGAGGCACAATCCAATTGACATTTTGAATCATTTTTGGTACAGTCCAAAAAATCAATTTTCGGATGAAAAACGATGACTCCGGACCTGTCGAACGATCCCAAAATGGTCAATATGGATGAAATTTTAACATTTAATCTTTTGACTCTAAATGACTGTTGGATGTGAATTATGACTTTGTCAACTAAAATAAGTGTGTTTAAAGTAATTTCTGTGCCTGAAACAGGTCAAAATTGAAGCTTTTGAGTAAGCAAAACTCTGTAAAAATAGCAATTTTGGTCACTGCGAGGGTTTAAAAAGTGGTTATTCAACATGAGGCACGATCCAATTGACATTTTGAATCATTTTTGGTACAGTCCAAAAAATCAATTTTCGGATGAAAAACGATGACTCCGGACCTGTCGAACGATCCCAAAATGGTCAATATGGATGAAATTTTAACATTTAATCTTTTGACTCTAAATGACTGTTGGATGTGAATTCTGACTTTGTCAACTAAAATAAGTGTGTTTAAAGTTATTTCTGTGCCTGAAACGGGTCAAAATTGAAGCTTTTGAGTAAGCAAAACTCTGTAAAAATAGCAATTTTGGTCACTGTGAGGGTTTAAAAAGTGGTTATTCAACATGAGGCACGATCCAATTGACATTTTGAATCATTTTTGGTACAGTCCAAAAAATCAATTTTCGGATGAAAAACGATGACTCCGGACCTGTCGAACGATCCCAAAATGGTTAATATGGATGAAATTTTAACATTTGATCTTTTGACTCTAAATGACTGTTGGATGTGAATTATGACTTTATCAACTAAAATAAGTGTGTTTAAAGTCATTTCTGTGCCTGAAACAGGTCAAAATTGAAGCTTTTCAGTAAGCAAAACTCTGTAAAAATGGCAATTTTGGTCACTGTGAGGGTTTAAAAAGTGGTTATTCAACATGAGGCACGATCCAATTGACATTTTGAATCATTTTTGGTACAGTCCAAAAAATCAATTTTCGGATGAAAAACGATGACTCCGGACCTGTCGAACGATCCCAAAATGGTCAATATGGATGAAATTTTAACATTTAATCTTTTGACTCTAAATGACTGTTGGATGTGAATTATGACTTTGTCAACTAAAATAAGTGTGTTTAAAGTAATTTCTGTGCCTGAAACAGGTCAAAATTGAAGCTTTTGAGTAAGCAAAACTCTGTAAAAATAGCAATTTTGGTCACTGCGAGGGTTTAAAAAGTGGTTATTCAACATGAGGCACGATCCAATTGACATTTTGAATCATTTTTGGTACAGTCCAAAAAAATCAATTTTCGGATGAAAAACGATGACTCCGGACCAGTCGAACGATCCCAAAATGGTCAATATGGACAAAATTTTAACATTTAATCTTTTGACTCTAAATGACTGTTGGATGTGAATTATGACTTTGTCAACTAAAATAAGTGTGTTTAAAGTCATTTCTGTGCCTGAAACGGGTCAAAATTGAAGCTTTTGAGTAAGCAAAACTCTGTAAAAATGGCAATTTTGGTCACTGTGAGGGTTTAAAAAGTGGTTATTCAACATGAGGCACAATCCAATTGACATTTTGAATCATTTTTGGTACAGTCCAAAAAATCAATTTTCGGATGAAAAACGATGACTCCGGACCTGTCGAACGATCCCAAAATGGTCAATATGGATGAAATTTTAACATTTAATCTTTTGACTCTAAATGACTGTTGGATGTGAATTATGACTTTGTCAACTAAATTAGTGTGTTTAAAGTCATTTCTGTGCCTGAAACGGGTCAAAATTGAAGCTTTTGAGTAAGCAAAACTCTGTAAAAATGGCAATTTTGGTCACTGTGAGGGTTTAAAAAGTGGTTATTCAACATGAGGCACAATCCAATTGACATTTTGAATCATTTTTGGTACAGTCCAAAAAATCAATTTTCGGATGAAAAACGATGACTCCGGACCAGTCGAACGATCCCAAAATGGTCAATATGGATGAAATTTTAACATTTAATCTTTTGACTCTAAATGACTGCTGGATGTGAATTATGACTTTGTCAACTAAAATAAGTGTGTTTAAAGTCATTTCTGTGCCTGAAACGGGTCAAAATTGAAGCTTTTGAGTAAGCAAAACTCTGTAAAAATGGCAATTTTGGTCACTGTGAGGGTTTAAAAAGTGGTTATTCAACATGAGGCACGATCCACTTGACATTTTGAATCATTTTTGGTACAGTCCAAAAAATCAATTTTCGGATGAAAAACGATGACTCCGGACCAGTCACGATCCCAAAATGGTCAATATGGACAAAATTTTAACATTTAATCTTTTGACTCTAAATGACTGTTGGATGTGAATTATGACTTTGTCAACTAAAATAGGTGTGTTTAAAGTCATTTCTGTGCCTGAAACGGGTCAAAATTGAAGCTTTTGAGTAAGCAAAACTCTGTAAAAATGGCAATTTTGGTCACTGTGAGGGTTTAAAAAGTGGTTATTCAACATGAGGCACAATCCAATTGACATTTTGAATCATTTTTGGTACAGTCCAAAAAATCAATTTTCGGATGAAAAACGATGACTCCGGACCTGTCGAACGATCCCAAAATGGTCAATATGGATGAAATTTTAACATTTAATCTTTTGACTCTAAATGACTGTTGGATGTGAATTATGACTTTGTCAACTAAAATAAGTGTGTTTAAAGTAATTTCTGTGCCTGAAACAGGTCAAAATTGAAGCTTTTGAGTAAGCAAAACTCTGTAAAAATAGCAATTTTGGTCACTGCGAGGGTTTAAAAAGTGGTTATTCAACATGAGGCACGATCCAATTGACATTTTGAATCATTTTTGGTACAGTCCAAAAAATCAATTTTCGGATGAAAAACGATGACTCCGGACCTGTCGAACGATCCCAAAATGGTCAATATGGATGAAATTTTAACATTTAATCTTTTGACTCTAAATGACTGTTGGATGTGAATTCTGACTTTGTCAACTAAAATAAGTGTGTTTAAAGTTATTTCTGTGCCTGAAACGGGTCAAAATTGAAGCTTTTGAGTAAGCAAAACTCTGTAAAAATAGCAATTTTGGTCACTGTGAGGGTTTAAAAAGTGGTTATTCAACATGAGGCACGATCCAATTGACATTTTGAATCATTTTTGGTACAGTCCAAAAAATCAATTTTCGGATGAAAAACGATGACTCCGGACCTGTCGAACGATCCCAAAATGGTTAATATGGATGAAATTTTAACATTTGATCTTTTGACTCTAAATGACTGTTGGATGTGAATTATGACTTTATCAACTAAAATAAGTGTGTTTAAAGTCATTTCTGTGCCTGAAACAGGTCAAAATTGAAGCTTTTCAGTAAGCAAAACTCTGTAAAAATGGCAATTTTGGTCACTGTGAGGGTTTAAAAAGTGGTTATTCAACATGAGGCACGATCCAATTGACATTTTGAATCATTTTTGGTACAGTCCAAAAAATCAATTTTCGGATGAAAAACGATGACTCCGGACCTGTCGAACGATCCCAAAATGGTCAATATGGATGAAATTTTAACATTTAATCTTTTGACTCTAAATGACTGTTGGATGTGAATTATGACTTTGTCAACTAAAATAAGTGTGTTTAAAGTAATTTCTGTGCCTGAAACAGGTCAAAATTGAAGCTTTTGAGTAAGCAAAACTCTGTAAAAATAGCAATTTTGGTCACTGCGAGGGTTTAAAAAGTGGTTATTCAACATGAGGCACGATCCAATTGACATTTTGAATCATTTTTGGTACAGTCCAAAAAATCAATTTTCGGATGAAAAACGATGACTCCGGACCTGTCGAACGATCCCAAAATGGTCAATATGGATGAAATTTTAACATTTAATCTTTTGACTCTAAATGACTGTTGGATGTGAATTCTGACTTTGTCAACTAAAATAAGTGTGTTTAAAGTTATTTCTGTGCCTGAAACGGGTCAAAATTGAAGCTTTTGAGTAAGCAAAACTCTGTAAAAATAGCAATTTTGGTCACTGTGAGGGTTTAAAAAGTGGTTATTCAACATGAGGCACGATCCAATTGACATTTTGAATCATTTTTGGTACAGTCCAAAAAATCAATTTTCGGATGAAAAACGATGACTCCGGACCTGTCGAACGATCCCAAAATGGTTAATATGGATGAAATTTTAACATTTGATCTTTTGACTCTAAATGACTGTTGGATGTGAATTATGACTTTATCAACTAAAATAAGTGTGTTTAAAGTCATTTCTGTGCCTGAAACAGGTCAAAATTGAAGCTTTTCAGTAAGCAAAACTCTGTAAAAATGGCAATTTTGGTCACTGTGAGGGTTTAAAAAGTGGTTATTCAACATGAGGCACGATCCAATTGACATTTTGAATCATTTTTGGTACAGTCCAAAAAATCAATTTTCGGATGAAAAACGATGACTCCGGACCTGTCGAACGATCCCAAAATGGTCAATATGGATGAAATTTTAACATTTAATCTTTTGACTCTAAATGACTGTTGGATGTGAATTATGACTTTGTCAACTAAAATAAGTGTGTTTAAAGTAATTTCTGTGCCTGAAACAGGTCAAAATTGAAGCTTTTGAGTAAGCAAAACTCTGTAAAAATAGCAATTTTGGTCACTGCGAGGGTTTAAAAAGTGGTTATTCAACATGAGGCACGATCCAATTGACATTTTGAATCATTTTTGGTACAGTCCAAAAAAATCAATTTTCGGATGAAAAACGATGACTCCGGACCAGTCGAACGATCCCAAAATGGTCAATATGGACAAAATTTTAACATTTAATCTTTTGACTCTAAATGACTGTTGGATGTGAATTATGACTTTGTCAACTAAAATAAGTGTGTTTAAAGTCATTTCTGTGCCTGAAACGGGTCAAAATTGAAGCTTTTGAGTAAGCAAAACTCTGTAAAAATGGCAATTTTGGTCACTGTGAGGGTTTAAAAAGTGGTTATTCAACATGAGGCACAATCCAATTGACATTTTGAATCATTTTTGGTACAGTCCAAAAAATCAATTTTCGGATGAAAAACGATGACTCCGGACCTGTCGAACGATCCCAAAATGGTCAATATGGATGAAATTTTAACATTTAATCTTTTGACTCTAAATGACTGTTGGATGTGAATTATGACTTTGTCAACTAAATTAGTGTGTTTAAAGTCATTTCTGTGCCTGAAACGGGTCAAAATTGAAGCTTTTGAGTAAGCAAAACTCTGTAAAAATGGCAATTTTGGTCACTGTGAGGGTTTAAAAAGTGGTTATTCAACATGAGGCACAATCCAATTGACATTTTGAATCATTTTTGGTACAGTCCAAAAAATCAATTTTCGGATGAAAAACGATGACTCCGGACCAGTCGAACGATCCCAAAATGGTCAATATGGATGAAATTTTAACATTTAATCTTTTGACTCTAAATGACTGCTGGATGTGAATTATGACTTTGTCAACTAAAATAAGTGTGTTTAAAGTCATTTCTGTGCCTGAAACGGGTCAAAATTGAAGCTTTTGAGTAAGCAAAACTCTGTAAAAATGGCAATTTTGGTCACTGTGAGGGTTTAAAAAGTGGTTATTCAACATGAGGCACGATCCACTTGACATTTTGAATCATTTTTGGTACAGTCCAAAAAATCAATTTTCGGATGAAAAACGATGACTCCGGACCAGTCACGATCCCAAAATGGTCAATATGGACAAAATTTTAACATTTAATCTTTTGACTCTAAATGACTGTTGGATGTGAATTATGACTTTGTCAACTAAAATAGGTGTGTTTAAAGTCATTTCTGTGCCTGAAACGGGTCAAAATTGAAGCTTTTGAGTAAGCAAAACTCTGTAAAAATGGCAATTTTGGTCACTGTGAGGGTTTAAAAAGTGGTTATTCAACATGAGGCACAATCCAATTGACATCTTGAATCATTTTTGGTACAGTCCAAAAAATCAATTTTCGGATGAAAAACGATGACTCCGGACCTGTCGAACGATCCCAAAATGGTCAATATGGATGAAATTTTAACATTTAATCTTTTGACTCTAAATGACTGTTGGATGTGAATTATGACTTTGTCAACTAAAATAAGTGTGTTTAAAGTAATTTCTGTGCCTGAAACAGGTCAAAATTGAAGCTTTTGAGTAAGCAAAACTCTGTAAAAATAGCAATTTTGGTCACTGCGAGGGTTTAAAAAGTGGTTATTCAACATGAGGCACGATCCAATTGACATTTTGAATCATTTTTGGTACAGTCCAAAAAATCAATTTTCGGATGAAAAACGATGACTCCGGACCTGTCGAACGATCCCAAAATGGTCAATATGGATGAAATTTTAACATTTAATCTTTTGACTCTAAATGACTGTTGGATGTGAATTCTGACTTTGTCAACTAAAATAAGTGTGTTTAAAGTTATTTCTGTGCCTGAAACGGGTCAAAATTGAAGCTTTTGAGTAAGCAAAACTCTGTAAAAATAGCAATTTTGGTCACTGTGAGGGTTTAAAAAGTGGTTATTCAACATGAGGCACGATCCAATTGACATTTTGAATCATTTTTGGTACAGTCCAAAAAATCAATTTTCGGATGAAAAACGATGACTCCGGACCTGTCGAACGATCCCAAAATGGTTAATATGGATGAAATTTTAACATTTGATCTTTTGACTCTAAATGACTGTTGGATGTGAATTATGACTTTATCAACTAAAATAAGTGTGTTTAAAGTCATTTCTGTGCCTGAAACAGGTCAAAATTGAAGCTTTTCAGTAAGCAAAACTCTGTAAAAATGGCAATTTTGGTCACTGTGAGGGTTTAAAAAGTGGTTATTCAACATGAGGCACGATCCAATTGACATTTTGAATCATTTTTGGTACAGTCCAAAAAATCAATTTTCGGATGAAAAACGATGACTCCGGACCTGTCGAACGATCCCAAAATGGTCAATATGGATGAAATTTTAACATTTAATCTTTTGACTCTAAATGACTGTTGGATGTGAATTATGACTTTGTCAACTAAAATAAGTGTGTTTAAAGTAATTTCTGTGCCTGAAACAGGTCAAAATTGAAGCTTTTGAGTAAGCAAAACTCTGTAAAAATAGCAATTTTGGTCACTGCGAGGGTTTAAAAAGTGGTTATTCAACATGAGGCACGATCCAATTGACATTTTGAATCATTTTTGGTACAGTCCAAAAAATCAATTTTCGGATGAAAAACGATGACTCCGGACCAGTCGAACGATCCCAAAATGGTCAATATGGACAAAATTTTAACATTTAATCTTTTGACTCTAAATGACTGTTGGATGTGAATTATGACTTTGTCAACTAAAATAAGTGTGTTTAAAGTCATTTCTGTGCCTGAAACGGGTCAAAATTGAAGCTTTTGAGTAAGCAAAACTCTGTAAAAATGGCAATTTTGGTCACTGTGAGGGTTTAAAAAGTGGTTATTCAACATGAGGCACAATCCAATTGACATTTTGAATCATTTTTGGTACAGTCCAAAAAATCAATTTTCGGATGAAAAACGATGACTCCGGACCTGTCGAACGATCCCAAAATGGTCAATATGGATGAAATTTTAACATTTAATCTTTTGACTCTAAATGACTGTTGGATGTGAATTATGACTTTGTCAACTAAATTAGTGTGTTTAAAGTCATTTCTGTGCCTGAAACGGGTCAAAATTGAAGCTTTTGAGTAAGCAAAACTCTGTAAAAATGGCAATTTTGGTCACTGTGAGGGTTTAAAAAGTGGTTATTCAACATGAGGCACAATCCAATTGACATTTTGAATCATTTTTGGTACAGTCCAAAAAATCAATTTTCGGATGAAAAACGATGACTCCGGACCAGTCGAACGATCCCAAAATGGTCAATATGGATGAAATTTTAACATTTAATCTTTTGACTCTAAATGACTGCTGGATGTGAATTATGACTTTGTCAACTAAAATAAGTGTGTTTAAAGTCATTTCTGTGCCTGAAACGGGTCAAAATTGAAGCTTTTGAGTAAGCAAAACTCTGTAAAAATGGCAATTTTGGTCACTGTGAGGGTTTAAAAAGTGGTTATTCAACATGAGGCACGATCCACTTGACATTTTGAATCATTTTTGGTACAGTCCAAAAAATCAATTTTCGGATGAAAAACGATGACTCCGGACCAGTCGAACGATCCCAAAATGGTCAATATGGACAAAATTTTAACATTTAATCTTTTGACTCTAAATGACTGTTGGATGTGAATTATGACTTTGTCAACTAAAATAGGTGTGTTTAAAGTCATTTCTGTGCCTGAAACGGGTCAAAATTGAAGCTTTTGAGTAAGCAAAACTCTGTAAAAATGGCAATTTTGGTCACTGTGAGGGTTTAAAAAGTGGTTATTCAACATGAGGCACAATCCAATTGACATTTTGAATCATTTTTGGTACAGTCCAAAAAATCAATTTTCGGATGAAAAACGATGACTCCGGACCTGTCGAACGATCCCAAAATGGTTAATATGGATGAAATTTTAACATTTGATCTTTTGACTCTAAATGACTGTTGGATGTGAATTATGACTTTATCAACTAAAATAAGTGTGTTTAAAGTCATTTCTGTGCCTGAAACAGGTCAAAATTGAAGCTTTTGAGTAAGCAAAACTCTGTAAAAATGGCAATTTTGGTCACTGTGAGGGTTTAAAAAGTGGTTATTCAACATGAGGCACGATCCAATTGACATTTTGAATCATTTTTGGTACAGTCCGAAAAATCAATTTTCGGATGAAAAACAATGACTCCGGACCAGTCGAACGATCCCAAAATGGTCAATATGGACAAAATTTTAACATTTAATCTTTTGACTCTAAATGACTGTTGGATGTGAATTATGACTTTGTCAACTAAAATAATTGTGTTTAAAGTCATTTCTGTGCCTGAAACGGGTCAAAATTGAAGCTTTTGAGTAAGCAAAACTCTGTAAAAATGGCAATTTTGGTCACTGTGAGGGTTTAAAAAGTGGTTATTCAACATGAGGCACGATCCAATTGACATTTTGAATCATTTTTGGTACAGTCCAAAAAATCAATTTTCGGATGAAAAACGATGACTCCGGACCTGTCGAACGATCCCAAAATGGTCAATATGGATGAAATTTTAACATTTAATCTTTTGACTCTAAATGACTGTTGGATGTGAATTATGACTTTGTCAACTAAAATAAGTGTGTTTAAAGTCATTTCTGTGCCTGAAACGGGACAAAATTGAAGCTTTTGAGTAAGCAAAACTATGTACAAAATGGCAATTTTGGTCACTGTGAGGGTTTAAAAAGTGGTTATTCAACATGAGGCACGATCCAATTGCCATTTTGAATCATTTTTGGTACAGTCCAAAAAATCAATTTTCGGATGAAAAACGATGACTCCGGACCTGTCGAACGATCCCAAAATGGTCAATATGGATGAAATTTTAACATTTAATCTTTTGACTCTAAATGACTGTTGGATGTGAATTATGACTTTGTCAACTAAAATAAGTGTGTTTAAAGTCATTTCTGTGCCTGAAACGGGACAAAATTGAAGCTTTTGAGTAAGCAAAACTATGTACAAAATGGCAATTTTGGTTACTGTGAGGGTTTAAAAAGTGGTTATTCAACATGAGGCACGATCCAATTGACATTTTGAATCATTTTTGGTACAGTCCAAAAAATCAATTTTCGGATGAAAAACGATGACTCCGGACCTGTCGAACAATCCCAAAATGGCCAATATGGATGAAATTTTAACATTTAATCTTTTGACTCTATATGACTGTTGGATGTGAATTATGACTTTGTCAACTAAAATACGTGTGTTTAAAGTCATTTCTGTGCCTGAAACGGGTCAAAATTGAAGCTTTTGAGTAAGAAAAACTCTGTAAAAATGGCAATTTTGGTCACTGTGAGGGTTTAAAAAGTGGTTATTCAACATGAGGCACGATCCAATTGACATTTTGAATCATTTTTGGTACAGTCCAAAAAATCAATTTTCGGATAAAAAACGATGACTCCGGACCTGTCGAACAATCCCAAAATGGTCAATATGGATGAAATTTTAACATTTAATCTTTTGACTCTAAATTACTGTTGGATGTGAATTATGACTGTCAACTAAAATAAGTGTGTTTAAAGTCATTTCTGTGCCTGAAACGGGTCAAATTTGAAGCTTTTGAGTAAGCAAAACTCTGTAAAAATGGCAATTTTGGTCACTGTGAGGGTTTAAAAAGAGGTTATTCAACATGAGGCACGATCCAATTGACATTTTGAATCATTTTTGGTACAGTCCAAAAAATCAATTTTCGGATGAAAAACGATGACTCCGGACCTGTCGAACGATCCCAAAATGGTCAATATGGATGAAATTTTAACATTTAATCTTTTGACTCTAAATGACTGTTGGATGTGAATTATGACTTTGTCAACTAAAATAAGTGTGTTTAAAGTCATTTCTGTGCCTGAAACGGGTCAAAATTGAAGCTTTTGAGTAAGCAAAACTATGTACAAAATGGCAATTTTGGTTACTGTGAGGGTTTAAAAAGTGGTTATTCAACATGAGGCACGATCCAATTGCCATTTTGAATCATTTTTGGTACAGTCCAAAAAATCAATTTTCGGATGAAAAACGATGACTCCGGACCTGTCGAACGATCCCAAAATGGTCAATATGGATGAAATTTTAACATTTAATCTTTTGACTCTAAATGACTGTTGGATGTGAATTATGACTTTGTCAACTAAAATAAGTGTGTTTGAAGTCATTTCTGTGCCTGAAACGGGTCAAAATTGAAGCTTTTGAGTAAGCAAAACTCTGTAAAAATGGCAATTTTGGTCACTGTGAGGGTTTAAAAAGTGGTTATTCAACATGAGGCACGATCCAATTGCCATTTTGAATCATTTTTGGTACAGTCCAAAAAATCAATTTTCGGATGAAAAACGATGACTCCGGACCTGTCGAACGATCCCAAAATGGTCAATATGGATGAAATTTTAACATTTAATCTTTTGACTCTAAATGGCTGTTGGATGTGAATTATGACTTTGTCAACTAAAATAAGTGTGTTTAAAGTCATTTCTGTGCCTGAAACGGGTCAAAATTGAAGCTTTTGAGTAAGCAAAACTCTGTAAAAATGGCAATTTTGGTCACTGAGAGGGTTTAAAAAGTGGCTATTCAACATGAGGCACGATCCAATTGACATTTTGAATCATTTTTGGTACAGTCCAAAAAATCAATTTTCGGATGAAAAACGATGACTCCGGACCTGTCGAACGATCCCAAAATGGTCAATATGGATGAAATTTTAACATTTAATCTTTTGACTCTAAATTACTGTTGGATGTGAATTATGACTGTCAACTAAAATAAGTGTGTTTAAAGTTATTTCTGTGCCTGAAACGGGTCAAAATTGAAGCTTTTGAGTAAGCAAAACTCTGTAAAAATAGCAATTTTGGTCACTGTGAGGGTTTAAAAAGTGGTTATTCAACATGAGGCACGATCCAATTGACATTTTGAATCATTTTTGGTACAGTCCAAAAAATCAATTTTCGGATGAAAAACGATGACTCCGGACCTGTCGAACGATCCCAAAATGGTTAATATGGATGAAATTTTAACATTTGATCTTTTGACTCTAAATGACTGTTGGATGTGAATTATGACTTTATCAACTAAAATAAGTGTGTTTAAAGTCATTTCTGTGCCTGAAACAGGTCAAAATTGAAGCTTTTCAGTAAGCAAAACTCTGTAAAAATGGCAATTTTGGTCACTGTGAGGGTTTAAAAAGTGGTTATTCAACATGAGGCACGATCCAATTGACATTTTGAATCATTTTTGGTACAGTCCAAAAAATCAATTTTCGGATGAAAAACGATGACTCCGGACCTGTCGAACGATCCCAAAATGGTCAATATGGATGAAATTTTAACATTTAATCTTTTGACTCTAATTGACTGTTGGATGTGAATTATGACTTTGTCAACTAAAATAAGTGTGTTTAAAGTAATTTCTGTGCCTGAAACAGGTCAAAATTGAAGCTTTTGAGTAAGCAAAACTCTGTAAAAATAGCAATTTTGGTCACTGCGAGGGTTTAAAAAGTGGTTATTCAACATGAGGCACGATCCAATTGACATTTTGAATCATTTTTGGTACAGTCCAAAAAATCAATTTTCGGATGAAAAACGATGACTCCGGACCAGTCGAACGATCCCAAAATGGTCAATATGGACAAAATTTTAACATTTAATCTTTTGACTCTAAATGACTGTTGGATGTGAATTATGACTTTGTCAACTAAAATAAGTGTGTTTAAAGTCATTTCTGTGCCTGAAACGGGTCAAAATTGAAGCTTTTGAGTAAGCAAAACTCTGTAAAAATGGCAATTTTGGTCACTGTGAGGGTTTAAAAAGTGGTTATTCAACATGAGGCACAATCCAATTGACATTTTGAATCATTTTTGGTACAGTCCAAAAAATCAATTTTCGGATGAAAAACGATGACTCCGGACCTGTCGAACGATCCCAAAATGGTCAATATGGATGAAATTTTAACATTTAATCTTTTGACTCTAAATGACTGTTGGATGTGAATTATGACTTTGTCAACTAAATTAGTGTGTTTAAAGTCATTTCTGTGCCTGAAACGGGTCAAAATTGAAGCTTTTGAGTAAGCAAAACTCTGTAAAAATGGCAATTTTGGTCACTGTGAGGGTTTAAAAAGTGGTATTCAACATGAGGCACAATCCAATTGACATTTTGAATCATTTTTGGTACAGTCCAAAAAATCAATTTTCGGATGAAAAACGATGACTCCGGACCAGTCGAACGATCCCAAAATGGTCAATATGGATGAAATTTTAACATTTAATCTTTTGACTCTAAATGACTGCTGGATGTGAATTATGACTTTGTCAACTAAAATAAGTGTGTTTAAAGTCATTTCTGTGCCTGAAACGGGTCAAAATTGAAGCTTTTGAGTAAGCAAAACTCTGTAAAAATGGCAATTTTGGTCACTGTGAGGGTTTAAAAAGTGGTTATTCAACATGAGGCACGATCCACTTGACATTTTGAATCATTTTTGGTACAGTCCAAAAAATCAATTTTCGGATGAAAAACGATGACTCCGGACCAGTCGAACGATCCCAAAATGGTCAATATGGACAAAATTTTAACATTTAATCTTTTGACTCTAAATGACTGTTGGATGTGAATTATGACTTTGTCAACTAAAATAGGTGTGTTTAAAGTCATTTCTGTGCCTGAAACGGGTCAAAATTGAAGCTTTTGAGTAAGCAAAACTCTGTAAAAATGGCAATTTTGGTCACTGTGAGGGTTTAAAAAGTGGTTATTCAACATGAGGCACAATCCAATTGACATTTTGAATCATTTTTGGTACAGTCCAAAAAATCAATTTTCGGATGAAAAACGATGACTCCGGACCTGTCGAACGATCCCAAAATGGTTAATATGGATGAAATTTTAACATTTGATCTTTTGACTCTAAATGACTGTTGGATGTGAATTATGACTTTATCAACTAAAATAAGTGTGTTTAAAGTCATTTCTGTGCCTGAAACAGGTCAAAATTGAAGCTTTTGAGTAAGCAAAACTCTGTAAAAATGGCAATTTTGGTCACTGTGAGGGTTTAAAAAGTGGTTATTCAACATGAGGCACGATCCAATTGACATTTTGAATCATTTTTGGTACAGTCCGAAAAATCAATTTTCGGATGAAAAACAATGACTCCGGACCAGTCGAACGATCCCAAAATGGTCAATATGGACAAAATTTTAACATTTAATCTTTTGACTCTAAATGACTGTTGGATGTGAATTATGACTTTGTCAACTAAAATAATTGTGTTTTAAAGTCATTTCTGTGCCTGAAACGGGTCAAAATTGAAGCTTTTGAGTAAGCAAAACTCTGTAAAAATGGCAATTTTGGTCACTGTGAGGGTTTAAAAAGTGGTTATTCAACATGAGGCACGATCCAATTGACATTTTGAATCATTTTTGGTACAGTCCAAAAAATCAATTTTCGGATGAAAAACGATGACTCCGGACCTGTCGAACGATCCCAAAATGGTCAATATGGATGAAATTTTAACATTTAATCTTTTGACTCTAAATGACTGTTGGATGTGAATTATGACTTTGTCAACTAAAATAATTGTGTTTAAAGTCATTTCTGTGCCTGAAACGGGTCAAAATTGAAGCTTTTGAGTAAGCAAAACTCTGTAAAAATGGCAATTTTGGTCACTGTGAGGGTTTAAAAAGTGGTTATTCAACATGAGGCACGATCCAATTGACATTTTGAATCATTTTTGGTACAGTCCAAAAAATCAATTTTCGGATGAAAAACGATGACTCCGGACCTGTCGAACGATCCCAAAATGGTCAATATGGATGAAATTTTAACATTTAATCTTTTGACTCTAAATGACTGTTGGATGTGAATTATGACTTTGTCAACTAAAATAAGTGTGTTTAAAGTCATTTCTGTGCCTGAAACGGGACAAAATTGAAGCTTTTGAGTAAGCAAAACTATGTACAAAATGGCAATTTTGGTCACTGTGAGGGTTTAAAAAGTGGTTATTCAACATGAGGCACGATCCAATTGCCATTTTGAATCATTTTTGGTACAGTCCAAAAAATCAATTTTCGGATGAAAAACGATGACTCCGGACGTGTCGAACGATCCCAAAATGGTCAATATGGATGAAATTTTAACATTTAATCTTTTGACTCTAAATGACTGTTGGATGTGAATTATGACTTTGTCAACTAAAATAAGTGTGTTTAAAGTCATTTCTGTGCCTGAAACGGGACAAAATTGAAGCTTTTGAGTAAGCAAAACTATGTACAAAATGGCAATTTTGGTTACTGTGAGGGTTTAAAAAGTGGTTATTCAACATGAGGCACGATCCAATTGACATTTTGAATCATTTTTGGTACAGTCCAAAAAATCAATTTTCGGATGAAAAACGATGACTCCGGACCTGTCGAACAATCCCAAAATGGCCAATATGGATGAAATTTTAACATTTAATCTTTTGACTCTATATGACTGTTGGATGTGAATTATGACTTTGTCAACTAAAATACGTGTGTTTAAAGTCATTTCTGTGCCTGAAACGGGTCAAAATTGAAGCTTTTGAGTAAGAAAAACTCTGTAAAAATGGCAATTTTGGTCACTGTGAGGGTTTAAAAAGTGGTTATTCAACATGAGGCACGATCCAATTGACATTTTGAATCATTTTTGGTACAGTCCAAAAAATCAATTTTCGGATAAAAAACGATGACTCCGGACCTGTCGAACAATCCCAAAATGGTCAATATGGATGAAATTTTAACATTTAATCTTTTGACTCTAAATTACTGTTGGATGTGAATTATGACTGTCAACTAAAATAAGTGTGTTTAAAGTCATTTCTGTGCCTGAAACGGGTCAAATTTGAAGCTTTTGAGTAAGCAAAACTCTGTAAAAATGGCAATTTTGGTCACTGTGAGGGTTTAAAAAGAGGTTATTCAACATGAGGCACGATCCAATTGACATTTTGAATCATTTTTGGTACAGTCCAAAAAATCAATTTTCGGATGAAAAACGATGACTCCGGACCTGTCGAACGATCCCAAAATGGTCAATATGGATGAAATTTTAACATTTAATCTTTTGACTCTAAATGACTGTTGGATGTGAATTATGACTTTGTCAACTAAAATAAGTGTGTTTAAAGTCATTTCTGTGCCTGAAACGGGTCAAAATTGAAGCTTTTGAGTAAGCAAAACTATGTACAAAATGGCAATTTTGGTTACTGTGAGGGTTTAAAAAGTGGTTATTCAACATGAGGCACGATCCAATTGCCATTTTGAATCATTTTTGGTACAGTCCAAAAAATCAATTTTCGGATGAAAAACGATGACTCCGGACCTGTCGAACGATCCCAAAATGGTCAATATGGATGAAATTTTAACATTTAATCTTTTGACTCTAAATGACTGTTGGATGTGAATTATGACTTTGTCAACTAAAATAAGTGTGTTTGAAGTCATTTCTGTGCCTGAAACGGGTCAAAATTGAAGCTTTTGAGTAAGCAAAACTCTGTAAAAATGGCAATTTTGGTCACTGTGAGGGTTTAAAAAGTGGTTATTCAACATGAGGCACGATCCAATTGACATTTTGAATCATTTTTGGTACAGTCCAAAAAATCAATTTTCGGATGAAAAACGATGACTCCGGACCTGTCGAACAATCCCAAAATGGCCAATATGGATGAAATTTTAACATTTAATCTTTTGACTCTAAATGACTGTTGGATGTGAATTATGACTTTGTCAACTAAAATAAGTGTGTTTAAAGTCATTTCTGTGCCTGAAACGGGTTAAAATTGAAGCTTTTGAGTAAGCAAAACTCTGTAAAAATGGCAATTTTGGTCACTGTGAGGGTTTAAAAAGTGGTTATTCAACATGAGGCACGATCCAATTGCCATTTTGAATCATTTTTGGTACAGTCCAAAAAATCAATTTTCGGATGAAAAACGATGACTCCGGACCTGTCGAACGATCCCAAAATGGTCAATATGGATGAAATTTTAACATTTAATCTTTTGACTCTAAATGGCTGTTGGATGTGAATTATGACTTTGTCAACTAAAATAAGTGTGTTTAAAGTCATTTCTGTGCCTGAAACGGGTCAAAATTGAAGCTTTTGAGTAAGCAAAACTCTGTAAAAATGGCAATTTTGGTCACTGTGAGGGTTTAAAAAGTGGCTATTCAACATGAGGCACGATCCAATTGACATTTTGAATCATTTTTGGTACAGTCCAAAAAATCAATTTTCGGATGAAAAACGATGACTCCGGACCTGTCGAACGATCCCAAAATGGTCAATATGGATGAAATTTTAACATTTAATCTTTTGACTCTAAATTACTGTTGGATGTGAATTATGACTGTCAACTAAAATAAGTGTGTTTAAAGTCATTTCTGTGCCTGAAACGGGTCAAAATTGAAGCTTTTGAGTAAGCAAAACTCTGTAAAAATGGCAATTTTGGTCACTGTGAGGGTTTAAAAAGTGGCTATTCAACATGAGGCACGATCCAATTGACATTTTGAATCATTTTCGGTACAGTCCAAAAAATCAATTTTCGGATGAAAAACGATGACTCCGGACCTGTCGAACGATCCCAAAATGGTTAATATGGATGACATTTTAACATTTAATCTTTTGACTCTAAATGACTGTTGGATGTGAATTATGACTTTGTCAACTAAAATAAGTGTGTTTAAAGTCATTTCTGTGCCTGAAACGGGTCAAAATTGAAGCTTTTGAGTAAGCAAAACTCTGTAAAAATGGCAATTTTGGTCACTGTGAGGGTTTAAAAAGTGGGTATTCAACATGAGGCACGATCCAATTGACATTTTGAATCATTTTTGGTACAGTCCGAAAAATCAATTTTCGGATGAAAAACGATGACTCCGGACCTGTCGAACAATCCCAAAATGGCCAATATGGATGAAATTTTAACATTTAATCTTTTGACTCTAAATGACTGTTGGATGTGAATTATGACTTTGAAACGGGTCAAAATTGAAGCTTTTGAGTAAGCAAAACTCTGTAAAAATGGCAATTTTGGTCACTGTGAGGGTTTAAAAAGTGGTTATTCAACATGAGGCACGATCCAATTGCCATTTTGAATCATTTTTGGTACAGTCCAAAAAATCAATTTTCGGATGAAAAACGATGACTCCGGACCTGTCGAACGATCCCAAAATGGTCAATATGGATGAAATTTTAACATTTAATCTTTTGACTCTAAATGGCTGTTGGATGTGAATTATGACTTTGTCAACTAAAATAAGTGTGTTTAAAGTCATTTCTGTGCCTGAAACGGGTCAAAATTGAAGCTTTTGAGTAAGCAAAACTCTGTAAAAATGGCAATTTTGGTCACTGTGAGGGTTTAAAAAGTGGCTATTCAACATGAGGCACGATCCAATTGACATTTTGAATCATTTTTGGTACAGTCCAAAAAATCAATTTTCGGATGAAAAACGATGACTCCGGACCTGTCGAACGATCCCAAAATGGTCAATATGGATGAAATTTTAACATTTAATCTTTTGACTCTAAATTACTGTTGGATGTGAATTATGACTGTCAACTAAAATAAGTGTGTTTAAAGTCATTTCTGTGCCTGAAACGGGTCAAAATTGAAGCTTTTGAGTAAGCAAAACTCTGTAAAAATGGCAATTTTGGTCACTGTGAGGGTTTAAAAAGTGGCTATTCAACATGAGGCACGATCCAATTGACATTTTGAATCATTTTCGGTACAGTCCAAAAAATCTATTTTCGGATGAAAAACGATGACTCCGGACCTGTCGAACGATCCCAAAATGGTTAATATGGATGACATTTTAACATTTAATCTTTTGACTCTAAATGACTGTTGGATGTGAATTATGACTTTGTCAACTAAAATAAGTGTGTTTAAAGTCATTTCTGTGCCTGAAACGGGTCAAAATTGAAGCTTTTGAGTAAGAAAAACTCTGTAAAAATGGCAATTTTGGTCACTGTGAGGGTTTAAAAAGTGGGTATTCAACATGAGGCACGATCCAATTGACATTTTGAATCATTTTTGGTACAGTCCGAAAAATCAATTTTCGGATGAAAAACGATGACTCCGGACCTGTCGAACAATCCCAAAATGGCCAATATGGATGAAATTTTAACATTTAATCTTTTGACTCTAAATGACTGTTGGATGTGAATTATGACTTTGAAACGGGTCAAAATTGAAGCTTTTGAGTAAGCAAAACTCTGTAAAAATGGCAATTTTGGTCACTGTGAGGGTTTAAAAAGTGGGTATTCAACATGAGGCACGATCCAATTGACATTTTGAATCATTTTTGGTACAGTCCAAAAAATCAATTTTCGGATGAAAAACGATGACTCCGGACCAGTCGAACGATCCCAAAATGGTCAATATGGATGAAATTTTAACATTTAATCTTTTGACTCTAAATGACTGTTGGATGTGAATTATGACTTTGTCAACTAAAATAAGTGTGTTTAAAGTAATTTCTGTGCCTGAAACAGGTCAAAATTGAAGCTTTTGAGTAAGCAAAACTCTGTAAAAATAGCAATTTTGGTCACTGCGAGGGTTTAAAAAGTGGTTATTCAACATGAGGCACGATCCAATTGACATTTTGAATCATTTTTGGTACAGTCCAAAAAATCCATTTTCGGATGAAAAACGATGACTCCGGACCAGTCGAACGATCCCAAAATGGTCAATATGGACAAAATTTTAACATTTAATCTTTTGACTCTAAATGACTGTTGGATGTGAATTATGACTTTGTCAACTAAAATAAGTGTGTTTAAAGTCATTTCTGTGCCTGAAACGGGTCAAAATTGAAGCTTTTGAGTAAGCAAAACTCTGTAAAAATGGCAATTTTGGTCACTGTGAGGGTTTAAAAAGTGGTTATTCAACATGAGGCACAATCCAATTGACATTTTGAATCATTTTTGGTACAGTCCAAAAAATCAATTTTCGGAT
Source organism: Lissotriton vulgaris (assembly GCF_964263255.1). Lineage (NCBI taxonomy): Eukaryota > Metazoa > Chordata > Amphibia > Caudata > Salamandridae > Lissotriton > Lissotriton vulgaris. The sequence goes on from NW_028241576.1 coordinate 1,060,102, forward strand.
GAAAAACGATGACTCCGGACCTGTCGAACGATCCCAAAATGGTCAATATGGATGAAATTTTAACATTTAATCTTTTGACTCTAAATGACTGTTGGATGTGAATTATGACTTTGTCAACTAAATTAGTGTGTTTAAAGTCATTTCTGTGCCTGAAACGGGTCAAAATTGAAGCTTTTGAGTAAGCAAAACTCTGTAAAAATGGCAATTTTGGTCACTGTGAGGGTTTAAAAAGTGGTTATTCAACATGAGGCACAATCCAATTGACATTTTGAATCATTTTTGGTACAGTCCAAAAAATCAATTTTCGGATGAAAAACGATGACTCCGGACCAGTCGAACGATCCCAAAATGGTCAATATGGATGAAATTTTAACATTTAATCTTTTGACTCTAAATGACTGCTGGATGTGAATTATGACTTTGTCAACTAAAATAAGTGTGTTTAAAGTAATTTCTGTGCCTGAAACGGGTCAAAATTGAAGCTTTTGAGTAAGCAAAACTCTGTAAAAATGGCAATTTTGGTCACTGTGAGGGTTTAAAAAGAGGTTATTCAACATGAGGCACGATCCAATTGACATTTTGAATCATTTTTGGTACAGTCCAAAAAATCAATTTTCGGATGAAAAACGATGACTCCGGACCTGTCGAACGATCCCAAAATGGTCAATATGGATGAAATTTTAACATTTAATCTTTTGACTCTAAATGACTGTTGGATGTGAATTATGACTTTGTCAACTAAAATAAGTGTGTTTAAAGTCATTTCTGTGCATGAAACGGGTCAAAATTGAAGCTTTTGAGTAAGCAAAACTATGTACAAAATGGCAATTTTGGTTACTGTGAGGGTTTAAAAAGTGGTTATTCAACATGAGGCACGATCCAATTGCCATTTTGAATCATTTTTGGTACAGTCCAAAAAATCAATTTTCGGATGAAAAACGATGACTCCGGACCTGTCGAACGATCCCAAAATGGTCAATATGGATGAAATTTTAACATTTAATCTTTTGACTCTAAATGACTGTTGGATGTGAATTATGACTTTGTCAACTAAAATAAGTGTGTTTGAAGTCATTTCTGTGCCTGAAACGGGTCAAAATTGAAGCTTTTGAGTAAGCAAAACTCTGTAAAAATGGCAATTTTGGTCACTGTGAGGGTTTAAAAAGTGGTTATTCAACATGAGGCACGATCCAATTGACATTTTGAATCATTTTTGGTACAGTCCAAAAAATCAATTTTCGGATGAAAAACGATGACTCCGGACCTGTCGAACAATCCCAAAATGGCCAATATGGATGAAATTTTAACATTTAATCTTTTGACTCTAAATGACTGTTGGATGTGAATTATGACTTTGTCAACTAAAATAAGTGTGTTTAAAGTCATTTCTGTGCCTGAAACGGGTTAAAATTGAAGCTTTTGAGTAAGCAAAACTCTGTAAAAATGGCAATTTTGGTCACTGTGAGGGTTTAAAAAGTGGTTATTCAACATGAGGCACGATCCAATTGCCATTTTGAATCATTTTTGGTACAGTCCAAAAAATCAATTTTCAGGTGAAAAACGATGACTCCGGACCTGTCGAACGATCCCAAAATGGTCAATATGGATGAAATTTTAACATTTAATCTTTTGACTCTAAATGGCTGTTGGATGTGAATTATGACTTTGTCAACTAAAATAAGTGTGTTTAAAGTCATTTCTGTGCCTGAAACGGGTCAAAATTGAAGCTTTTGAGTAAGCAAAACTCTGTAAAAATGGCAATTTTGGTCACTGTGAGGGTTTAAAAAGTGGCTATTCAACATGAGGCACGATCCAATTGACATTTTGAATCATTTTTGGTACAGTCCAAAAAATCAATTTTCGGATGAAAAACGATGACTCCGGACCTGTCGAACGATCCCAAAATGGTCAATATGGATGAAATTTTAACATTTAATCTTTTGACTCTAAATGACTGTTGGATGTGAATTATGACTTTGTCAACTAAAATACGTGTGTTTAAAGTCATTTCTGTGCCTGAAACGGGTCAAAATTGAAGCTTTTGAGTAAGAAAAACTCTGTAAAAATGGCAATTTTGGTCACTGTGAGGGTTTAAAAAGTGGTTATTCAACATGAGGCACGATCCAATTGACATTTTGAATCATTTTTGGTACAGTCCAAAAAATCAATTTTCGGATAAAAAACGATGACTCCGGACCTGTCGAACAATCCCAAAATGGTCAATATGGATGAAATTTTAACATTTAATCTTTTGACTCTAAATTACTGTTGGATGTGAATTATGACTGTCAACTAAAATAAGTGTGTTTAAAGTCATTTCTGTGCCTGAAACGGGTCAAATTTGAAGCTTTTGAGTAAGCAAAACTCTGTAAAAATGGCAATTTTGGTCACTGTGAGGGTTTAAAAAGAGGTTATTCAACATGAGGCACGATCCAATTGACATTTTGAATCATTTTTGGTACAGTCCAAAAAATCAATTTTCGGATGAAAAACGATGACTCCGGACCTGTCGAACGATCCCAAAATGGTCAATATGGATGAAATTTTAACATTTAATCTTTTGACTCTAAATGACTGTTGGATGTGAATTATGACTTTGTCAACTAAAATAAGTGTGTTTAAAGTCATTTCTGTGCCTGAAACGGGTCAAAATTGAAGCTTTTGAGTAAGCAAAACTCTGTAAAAATGGCAATTTTGGTCACTGTGAGGGTTTAAAAAGTGGCTATTCAACATGAGGCACGATCCAATTGACATTTTGAATCATTTTCGGTACAGTCCAAAAAATCAATTTTCGGATGAAAAACGATGACTCCGGACCTGTCGAACGATCCCAAAATGGTCAATATGGATGAAATTTTAACATTTAATCTTTTGACTCTAAATGACTGTTGGATGTGAATTATGACTTTGTCAACTAAAATAAGTGTGTTTGAAGTCATTTCTGTGCCTGAAACGGGTCAAAATTGAAGCTTTTGAGTAAGCAAAACTCTGTAAAAATGGCAATTTTGGTCACTGTGAGGGTTTAAAAAGTGGTTATTCAACATGAGGCACGATCCAATTGACATTTTGAATCATTTTTGGTACAGTCCAAAAAATCAATTTTCGGATGAAAAACGATGACTCCGGACCTGTCGAACAATCCCAAAATGGCCAATATGGATGAAATTTTAACATTTAATCTTTTGACTCTAAATGACTGTTGGATGTGAATTATGACTTTGTCAACTAAAATAAGTGTGTTTAAAGTCATTTCTGTGCCTGAAACGGGTCAAAATTGAAGCTTTTGAGTAAGAAAAACTCTGTAAAAATGGCAATTTTGGTCACTGTGAGGGTTTAAAAAGTGGGTATTCAACATGAGGCACGATCCAATTGACATTTTGAATCATTTTTGGTACAGTCCGAAAAATCAATTTTCGGATGAAAAACGATGACTCCGGACCTGTCGAACAATCCCAAAATGGCCAATATGGATGAAATTTTAACATTTAATCTTTTGACTCTAAATGACTGTTGGATGTGAATTATGACTTTGAAACGGGTCAAAATTGAAGCTTTTGAGTAAGCAAAACTCTGTAAAAATGGCAATTTTGGTCACTGTGAGGGTTTAAAAAGTGGGTATTCAACATGAGGCACGATCCAATTGACATTTTGAATCATTTTTGGTACAGTCCAAAAAATCAATTTTCGGATGAAAAACGATGACTCCGGACCAGTCGAACGATCCCAAAATGGTCAATATGGATGAAATTTTAACATTTAATCTTTTGACTCTAAATGACTGTTGGATGTGAATTATGACTTTGTCAACTAAAATAAGTGTGTTTAAAGTAATTTCTGTGCCTGAAACAGGTCAAAATTGAAGCTTTTGAGTAAGCAAAACTCTGTAAAAATAGCAATTTTGGTCACTGCGAGGGTTTAAAAAGTGGTTATTCAACATGAGGCACGATCCAATTGACATTTTGAATCATTTTTGGTACAGTCCAAAAAATCCATTTTCGGATGAAAAACGATGACTCCGGACCAGTCGAACGATCCCAAAATGGTCAATATGGACAAAATTTTAACATTTAATCTTTTGACTCTAAATGACTGTTGGATGTGAATTATGACTTTGTCAACTAAAATAAGTGTGTTTAAAGTCATTTCTGTGCCTGAAACGGGTCAAAATTGAAGCTTTTGAGTAAGCAAAACTCTGTAAAAATGGCAATTTTGGTCACTGTGAGGGTTTAAAAAGTGGTTATTCAACATGAGGCACAATCCAATTGACATTTTGAATCATTTTTGGTACAGTCCAAAAAATCAATTTTCGGATGAAAAACGATGACTCCGGACCTGTCGAACGATCCCAAAATGGTCAATATGGATGAAATTTTAACATTTAATCTTTTGACTCTAAATGACTGTTGGATGTGAATTATGACTTTGTCAACTAAATTAGTGTGTTTAAAGTCATTTCTGTGCCTGAAACGGGTCAAAATTGAAGCTTTTGAGTAAGCAAAACTCTGTAAAAATGGCAATTTTGGTCACTGTGAGGGTTTAAAAAGTGGTTATTCAACATGAGGCACAATCCAATTGACATTTTGAATCATTTTTGGTACAGTCCAAAAAATCAATTTTCGGATGAAAAACGATGACTCCGGACCAGTCGAACGATCCCAAAATGGTCAATATGGATGAAATTTTAACATTTAATCTTTTGACTCTAAATGACTGCTGGATGTGAATTATGACTTTGTCAACTAAAATAAGTGTGTTTAAAGTAATTTCTGTGCCTGAAACGGGTCAAAATTGAAGCTTTTGAGTAAGCAAAACTCTGTAAAAATGGCAATTTTGGTCACTGTGAGGGTTTAAAAAGAGGTTATTCAACATGAGGCACGATCCAATTGACATTTTGAATCATTTTTGGTACAGTCCAAAAAATCAATTTTCGGATGAAAAACGATGACTCCGGACCTGTCGAACGATCCCAAAATGGTCAATATGGATGAAATTTTAACATTTAATCTTTTGACTCTAAATGACTGTTGGATGTGAATTATGACTTTGTCAACTAAAATAAGTGTGTTTAAAGTCATTTCTGTGCATGAAACGGGTCAAAATTGAAGCTTTTGAGTAAGCAAAACTATGTACAAAATGGCAATTTTGGTTACTGTGAGGGTTTAAAAAGTGGTTATTCAACATGAGGCACGATCCAATTGCCATTTTGAATCATTTTTGGTACAGTCCAAAAAATCAATTTTCGGATGAAAAACGATGACTCCGGACCTGTCGAACGATCCCAAAATGGTCAATATGGATGAAATTTTAACATTTAATCTTTTGACTCTAAATGACTGTTGGATGTGAATTATGACTTTGTCAACTAAAATAAGTGTGTTTGAAGTCATTTCTGTGCCTGAAACGGGTCAAAATTGAAGCTTTTGAGTAAGCAAAACTCTGTAAAAATGGCAATTTTGGTCACTGTGAGGGTTTAAAAAGTGGTTATTCAACATGAGGCACGATCCAATTGACATTTTGAATCATTTTTGGTACAGTCCAAAAAATCAATTTTCGGATGAAAAACGATGACTCCGGACCTGTCGAACAATCCCAAAATGGCCAATATGGATGAAATTTTAACATTTAATCTTTTGACTCTAAATGACTGTTGGATGTGAATTATGACTTTGTCAACTAAAATAAGTGTGTTTAAAGTCATTTCTGTGCCTGAAACGGGTTAAAATTGAAGCTTTTGAGTAAGCAAAACTCTGTAAAAATGGCAATTTTGGTCACTGTGAGGGTTTAAAAAGTGGTTATTCAACATGAGGCACGATCCAATTGCCATTTTGAATCATTTTTGGTACAGTCCAAAAAATCAATTTTCAGGTGAAAAACGATGACTCCGGACCTGTCGAACGATCCCAAAATGGTCAATATGGATGAAATTTTAACATTTAATCTTTTGACTCTAAATGGCTGTTGGATGTGAATTATGACTTTGTCAACTAAAATAAGTGTGTTTAAAGTCATTTCTGTGCCTGAAACGGGTCAAAATTGAAGCTTTTGAGTAAGCAAAACTCTGTAAAAATGGCAATTTTGGTCACTGTGAGGGTTTAAAAAGTGGCTATTCAACATGAGGCACGATCCAATTGACATTTTGAATCATTTTTGGTACAGTCCAAAAAATCAATTTTCGGATGAAAAACGATGACTCCGGACCTGTCGAACGATCCCAAAATGGTCAATATGGATGAAATTTTAACATTTAATCTTTTGACTCTAAATGACTGTTGGATGTGAATTATGACTTTGTCAACTAAAATACGTGTGTTTAAAGTCATTTCTGTGCCTGAAACGGGTCAAAATTGAAGCTTTTGAGTAAGAAAAACTCTGTAAAAATGGCAATTTTGGTCACTGTGAGGGTTTAAAAAGTGGTTATTCAACATGAGGCACGATCCAATTGACATTTTGAATCATTTTTGGTACAGTCCAAAAAATCAATTTTCGGATAAAAAACGATGACTCCGGACCTGTCGAACAATCCCAAAATGGTCAATATGGATGAAATTTTAACATTTAATCTTTTGACTCTAAATTACTGTTGGATGTGAATTATGACTGTCAACTAAAATAAGTGTGTTTAAAGTCATTTCTGTGCCTGAAACGGGTCAAATTTGAAGCTTTTGAGTAAGCAAAACTCTGTAAAAATGGCAATTTTGGTCACTGTGAGGGTTTAAAAAGAGGTTATTCAACATGAGGCACGATCCAATTGACATTTTGAATCATTTTTGGTACAGTCCAAAAAATCAATTTTCGGATGAAAAACGATGACTCCGGACCTGTCGAACGATCCCAAAATGGTCAATATGGATGAAATTTTAACATTTAATCTTTTGACTCTAAATGACTGTTGGATGTGAATTATGACTTTGTCAACTAAAATAAGTGTGTTTAAAGTCATTTCTGTGCCTGAAACGGGTCAAAATTGAAGCTTTTGAGTAAGCAAAACTCTGTAAAAATGGCAATTTTGGTCACTGTGAGGGTTTAAAAAGTGGCTATTCAACATGAGGCACGATCCAATTGACATTTTGAATCATTTTCGGTACAGTCCAAAAAATCAATTTTCGGATGAAAAACGATGACTCCGGACCTGTCGAACGATCCCAAAATGGTCAATATGGATGAAATTTTAACATTTAATCTTTTGACTCTAAATGACTGTTGGATGTGAATTATGACTTTGTCAACTAAAATAAGTGTGTTTGAAGTCATTTCTGTGCCTGAAACGGGTCAAAATTGAAGCTTTTGAGTAAGCAAAACTCTGTAAAAATGGCAATTTTGGTCACTGTGAGGGTTTAAAAAGTAGTTATTCAACATGAGGCACAATCCAATTGACATTTTGAATAATTTTTGGTACAGTCCAAAAAATCAATTTTCGGATGAAAAACGATGACTCCGGACCTGTCGAACGATCCCAAAATGGTCAATATGGATGAAATTTTAACATTTAATCTTTTGACTCTAAATGACTGTTGGATGTGAATTATGACTTTGTCAACTAAAATAAGTGTGTTTAAAGTCATTTCTGTGCCTGAAACAGGTCAAAATTGAAGATTTTGAGTAAGCAAAACTCTGTAAAAATGGCAATTTTGGTCACTGCGAGGGTTTAAAAAGTGGTTATTCAACATGGGGCACGATCCAATTGACATTTTGAATCATTTTTGGTACAGTCCAAAAAATCAATTTTCCGATGAAAAACGATGACTCGGGACCTGTCGAACGATCCCAAAATGGTCAATATGGATGAAATTTTAACATTTAATCTTTTGACTCTAAATGACTGTTGGATGTGAATTCTGACTTTGTCAACTAAAATAAGTGTGTTTAAAGTTATTTCTGTGCCTGAAACGGGTCAAAATTGAAGCTTTTGAGTAAGCAAAACTCTGTAAAAATGGCAATTTTGGTCACTGTGAGGGTTTAAAAAGTGGTTATTCAACATGAGGCACGATCCAATTGACATTTTGAATCATTTTTGGTACAGTCCAAAAAATCAATTTTCGGATGAAAAACGATGACTCCGGACCAGTCGAACGATCCTAAAATGGTCAATATGGACAAAATTTTAACATTTAATCTTTTGACTCTAAATGACTGTTGGATGTGAATTATGACTTTGTCAACTAAAATAAGTGTGTTTAAAGTCATTTCTGTGCCTGAAACGGGTCAAAATTGAAGCTTTTGAGTAAGCAAAACTCTGTAAAAATGGCAATTTCGGTCACTGTGAGGGTTTAAAAAGTGGTTATTCAACATGAGGCACGATCCAATTGACATTTTGAATAATTTTTGGTACAGTCCAAAAAATCAATTTTCGGATGAAAAACGATGACTCCGGACCTGTCGAACGATCCCAAAATGGTCAATATGGATGAAATTTTAACATTTAAACTTTTGACTCTAAATGACTGTTGGATGTGAATTATGACTTTGTCAACTAAAATAAGTGTGTTTAAAGTCATTTCTGTGCCTGAAACGGGTCAAAATTGAAGCTTTTGAGTAAGCAAAACTCTGTAAAAATGGCAATTTTGGTCACTGTGAGGGTTTAAAAAGTGGTTATTCAACATGAGGCACGATCCAATTGACATTTTGAATCATTTTTGGTACAGTCCAAAAAATCAATTTTCGGATGAAAAACGATGACTCCGGACCTGTCGAACGATCCCAAAATGGTCAATATGGATGAAATTTTAACATTTAATCTTTTGACTCTAAATGACTGTTGGATGTGAATTATGACTTTGTCAACTAAAATAAGTGTGTTTAAATTCATTTCTGTGCCTGAAACGGGTCAAAATTGAAGCTCTTGAGTAAGCAAAACTCTGTAAAAATGGCAATTTTGGTCACTGTGAGGGTTTAAAAAGTAGTTATTCAACATGAGGCACAATCCAATTGACATTTTGAATAATTTTTGGTACAGTCCAAAAAATCAATTTTCGGATGAAAAACGATGACTCCGGACCTGTCGAACAATCCCAAAATGGCCAATATGGATGAAATTTTAACATTTAATCTTTTGACTCTAAATGACTGTTGGATGTGAATTATGACTTTGTCAACTAAAATAAGTGTGTTTAAAGTCATTTCTGTGCCTGAAACGGGTCAAAATTGAAGCTTTTGAGTAAGCAAAACTCTGTAAAAATGGCAATTTTGGTCACTGTGAGGGTTTAAAAAGTGGTTATTCAACATGAGGCACGATCCAATTGACATTTTGAATCATTTTTGGTACAGTCCAAAAAATCAATTTTCGGATGAAAAACGATGACTCCGGACCTGTCGAACGATCCCAAAATGGTCAATATGGATGAAATTTTAACATTTAATCTTTTGACTCTAAATGACTGTTGGATGTGAATTATGACTTTGTCAACTAAAATAAGTGTGTTTAAAGTCATTTCTGTGCCTGAAACGGGTCAAATTTGAAGCTTTTGAGTAAGCAAAACTCTGTAAAAATGGCAATTTTGGTCACTGTGAGGGTTTAAAAAGAGGTTATTCAACATGAGGCACGATCCAATTGACATTTTGAATCATTTTTGGTACAGTCCAAAAAATCAATTTTCGGATGAAAAACGATGACTCCGGACCTGTCGAACGATCCCAAAATGGTCAATATGGATGAAATTTTAACATTTAATCTTTTGACTCTAAATGACTGTTGGATGTGAATTATGACTTTGTCAACTAAAATAAGTGTGTTTAAAGTCATTTCTGTGCCTGAAACGGGTCAAAATTGAAGCTTTTGAGTAAGCAAAACTCTGTAAAAATGGCAATTTTGGTCACTGTGAGGGTTTAAAAAGTGGCTATTCAACATGAGGCACGATCCAATTGACATTTTGAATCATTTTCGGTACAGTCCAAAAAATCAATTTTCGGATGAAAAACGATGACTCCGGACCTGTCGAACGATCCCAAAATGGTCAATATGGATGAAATTTTAACATTTAATCTTTTGACTCTAAATGACTGTTGGATGTGAATTATGACTTTGTCAACTAAAATAAGTGTGTTTGAAGTCATTTCTGTGCCTGAAACGGGTCAAAATTGAAGCTTTTGAGTAAGCAAAACTCTGTAAAAATGGCAATTTTGGTCACTGTGAGGGTTTAAAAAGTGGTTATTCAACATGAGGCACGATCCAATTGACATTTTGAATCATTTTTGGTACAGTCCAAAAAATCAATTTTCGGATGAAAAACGATGACTCCGGACCTGTCGAACAATCCCAAAATGGCCAATATGGATGAAATTTTAACATTTAATCTTTTGACTCTAAATGACTGTTGGATGTGAATTATGACTTTGTCAACTAAAATAAGTGTGTTTAAAGTCATTTCTGTGCCTGAAACGGGTTAAAATTGAAGCTTTTGAGTAAGCAAAACTCTGTAAAAATGGCAATTTTGGTCACTGTGAGGGTTTAAAAAGTGGTTATTCAACATGAGGCACGATCCAATTGCCATTTTGAATCATTTTTGGTACAGTCCAAAAAATCAATTTTCGGATGAAAAACGATGACTCCGGACCTGTCGAACGATCCCAAAATGGTCAATATGGATGAAATTTTAACATTTAATCTTTTGACTCTAAATGGCTGTTGGATGTGAATTATGACTTTGTCAACTAAAATAAGTGTGTTTAAAGTCATTTCTGTGCCTGAAACGGGTCAAAATTGAAGCTTTTGAGTAAGCAAAACTCTGTAAAAATGGCAATTTTGGTCACTGTGAGGGTTTAAAAAGTGGCTATTCAACATGAGGCACGATCCAATTGACATTTTGAATCATTTTTGGTACAGTCCAAAAAATCAATTTTCGGATGAAAAACGATGACTCCGGACCTGTCGAACGATCCCAAAATGGTCAATATGGATGAAATTTTAACATTTAATCTTTTGACTCTAAATTACTGTTGGATGTGAATTATGACTGTCAACTAAAATAAGTGTGTTTAAAGTCATTTCTGTGCCTGAAACGGGTCAAAATTGAAGCTTTTGAGTAAGCAAAACTCTGTAAAAATGGCAATTTTGGTCACTGTGAGGGTTTAAAAAGTGGCTATTCAACATGAGGCACGATCCAATTGACATTTTGAATCATTTTCGGTACAGTCCAAAAAATCAATTTTCGGATGAAAAACGATGACTCCGGACCTGTCGAACGATCCCAAAATGGTTAATATGGATGACATTTTAACATTTAATCTTTTGACTCTAAATGACTGTTGGATGTGAATTATGACTTTGTCAACTAAAATAAGTGTGTTTAAAGTCATTTCTGTGCCTGAAACGGGTCAAAATTGAAGCTTTTGAGTAAGCAAAACTCTGTAAAAATGGCAATTTTGGTCACTGTGAGGGTTTAAAAAGTGGGTATTCAACATGAGGCACGATCCAATTGACATTTTGAATCATTTTTGGTACAGTCCGAAAAATCAATTTTCGGATGAAAAACGATGACTCCGGACCTGTCGAACAATCCCAAAATGGCCAATATGGATGAAATTTTAACATTTAATCTTTTGACTCTAAATGACTGTTGGATGTGAATTATGACTTTGAAACGGGTCAAAATTGAAGCTTTTGAGTAAGCAAAACTCTGTAAAAATGGCAATTTTGGTCACTGTGAGGGTTTAAAAAGTGGGTATTCAACATGAGGCACGATCCAATTGACATTTTGAATCATTTTTGGTACAGTCCAAAAAATCAATTTTCGGATGAAAAACGATGACTCCGGACCAGTCGAACGATCCCAAAATGGTCAATATGGATGAAATTTTAACATTTAATCTTTTGACTCTAAATGACTGTTGGATGTGAATTATGACTTTGTCAACTAAAATAAGTGTGTTTAAAGTAATTTCTGTGCCTGAAACAGGTCAAAATTGAAGCTTTTGAGTAAGCAAAACTCTGTAAAAATAGCAATTTTGGTCACTGCGAGGGTTTAAAAAGTGGTTATTCAACATGAGGCACGATCCAATTGACATTTTGAATCATTTTTGGTACAGTCCAAAAAATCCATTTTCGGATGAAAAACGATGACTCCGGACCAGTCGAACGATCCCAAAATGGTCAATATGGACAAAATTTTAACATTTAATCTTTTGACTCTAAATGACTGTTGGATGTGAATTATGACTTTGTCAACTAAAATAAGTGTGTTTAAAGTCATTTCTGTGCCTGAAACGGGTCAAAATTGAAGCTTTTGAGTAAGCAAAACTCTGTAAAAATGGCAATTTTGGTCACTGTGAGGGTTTAAAAAGTGGTTATTCAACATGAGGCACAATCCAATTGACATTTTGAATCATTTTTGGTACAGTCCAAAAAATCAATTTTCGGATGAAAAACGATGACTCCGGACCTGTCGAACGATCCCAAAATGGTCAATATGGATGAAATTTTAAAATTTAATCTTTTGACTCTAAATGACTGTTGGATGTGAATTATGACTTTGTCAACTAAATTAGTGTGTTTAAAGTCATTTCTGTGCCTGAAACGGGTCAAAATTGAAGCTTTTGAGTAAGCAAAACTCTGTAAAAATGGCAATTTTGGTCACTGTGAGGGTTTAAAAAGTGGTTATTCAACATGAGGCACAATCCAATTGACATTTTGAATCATTTTTGGTACAGTCCAAAAAATCAATTTTCGGATGAAAAACGATGACTCCGGACCAGTCGAACGATCCCAAAATGGTCAATATGGATGAAATTTTAACATTTAATCTTTTGACTCTAAATGACTGCTGGATGTGAATTATGACTTTGTCAACTAAAATAAGTGTGTTTAAAGTAATTTCTGTGCCTGAAACGGGTCAAAATTGAAGCTTTTGAGTAAGCAAAACTCTGTAAAAATGGCAATTTTGGTCACTGTGAGGGTTTAAAAAGAGGTTATTCAACATGAGGCACGATCCAATTGACATTTTGAATCATTTTTGGTACAGTCCAAAAAATCAATTTTCGGATGAAAAACGATGACTCCGGACCTGTCGAACGATCCCAAAATGGTCAATATGGATGAAATTTTAACATTTAATCTTTTGACTCTAAATGACTGTTGGATGTGAATTATGACTTTGTCAACTAAAATAAGTGTGTTTAAAGTCATTTCTGTGCCTGAAACGGGTCAAAATTGAAGCTTTTGAGTAAGCAAAACTATGTACAAAATGGCAATTTTGGTTACTGTGAGGGTTTAAAAAGTGGTTATTCAACATGAGGCACGATCCAATTGCCATTTTGAATCATTTTTGGTACAGTCCAAAAAATCAATTTTCGGATGAAAAACGATGACTCCGGACCTGTCGAACGATCCCAAAATGGTCAATATGGATGAAATTTTAACATTTAATCTTTTGACTCTAAATGACTGTTGGATGTGAATTATGACTTTGTCAACTAAAATAAGTGTGTTTGAAGTCATTTCTGTGCCTGAAACGGGTCAAAATTGAAGCTTTTGAGTAAGCAAAACTCTGTAAAAATGGCAATTTTGGTCACTGTGAGGGTTTAAAAAGTGGTTATTCAACATGAGGCACGATCCAATTGACATTTTGAATCATTTTTGGTACAGTCCAAAAAATCAATTTTCGGATGAAAAACGATGACTCCGGACCTGTCGAACAATCCCAAAATGGCCAATATGGATGAAATTTTAACATTTAATCTTTTGACTCTAAATGACTGTTGGATGTGAATTATGACTTTGTCAACTAAAATAAGTGTGTTTAAAGTCATTTCTGTGCCTGAAACGGGTTCAAATTGAAGCTTTTGAGTAAGCAAAACTCTGTAAAAATGGCAATTTTGGTCACTGTGAGGGTTTAAAAAGTGGTTATTCAACATGAGGCACGATCCAATTGCCATTTTGAATCATTTTTGGTACAGTCCAAAAAATCAATTTTCGGATGAAAAACGATGACTCCGGACCTGTCGAACGATCCCAAAATGGTCAATATGGATGAAATTTTAACATTTAATCTTTTGACTCTAAATGGCTGTTGGATGTGAATTATGACTTTGTCAACTAAAATAAGTGTGTTTAAAGTCATTTCTGTGCCTGAAACGGGTCAAAATTGAAGCTTTTGAGTAAGCAAAACTCTGTAAAAATGGCAATTTTGGTCACTGTGAGGGTTTAAAAAGTGGCTATTCAACATGAGGCACGATCCAATTGACATTTTGAATCATTTTTGGTACAGTCCAAAAAATCAATTTTCGGATGAAAAACGATGACTCCGGACCTGTCGAACGATCCCAAAATGGTCAATATGGATGAAATTTTAACATTTAATCTTTTGACTCTAAATGACTGTTGGATGTGAATTATGACTTTGTCAACTAAAATACGTGTGTTTAAAGTCATTTCTGTGCCTGAAACGGGTCAAAATTGAAGCTTTTGAGTAAGAAAAACTCTGTAAAAATGGCAATTTTGGTCACTGTGAGGGTTTAAAAAGTGGTTATTCAACATGAGGCACGATCCAATTGACATTTTGAATCATTTTTGGTACAGTCCAAAAAATCAATTTTCGGATAAAAAACGATGACTCCGGACCTGTCGAACAATCCCAAAATGGTCAATATGGATGAAATTTTAACATTTAATCTTTTGACTCTAAATTACTGTTGGATGTGAATTATGACTGTCAACTAAAATAAGTGTGTTTAAAGTCATTTCTGTGCCTGAAACGGGTCAAATTTGAAGCTTTTGAGTAAGCAAAACTCTGTAAAAATGGCAATTTTGGTCACTGTGAGGGTTTAAAAAGAGGTTATTCAACATGAGGCACGATCCAATTGACATTTTGAATCATTTTTGGTACAGTCCAAAAAATCAATTTTCGGATGAAAAACGATGACTCCGGACCTGTCGAACGATCCCAAAATGGTCAATATGGATGAAATTTTAACATTTAATCTTTTGACTCTAAATGACTGTTGGATGTGAATTATGACTTTGTCAACTAAAATAAGTGTGTTTAAAGTCATTTCTGTGCCTGAAACGGGTCAAAATTGAAGCTTTTGAGTAAGCAAAACTCTGTAAAAATGGCAATTTTGGTCACTGTGAGGGTTTAAAAAGTGGCTATTCAACATGAGGCACGATCCAATTGACATTTTGAATCATTTTCGGTACAGTCCAAAAAATCAATTTTCGGATGAAAAACGATGACTCCGGACCTGTCGAACGATCCCAAAATGGTTAATATGGATGACATTTTAACATTTAATCTTTTGACTCTAAATGACTGTTGGATGTGAATTATGACTTTGTCAACTAAAATAAGTGTGTTTAAAGTCATTTCTGTGCCTGAAACGGGTCAAAATTGAAGCTTTTGAGTAAGCAAAACTCTGTAAAAATGGCAATTTTGGTCACTGTGAGGGTTTAAAAAGTGGGTATTCAACATGAGGCACGATCCAATTGACATTTTGAATCATTTTTGGTACAGTCCGAAAAATCAATTTTCGGATGAAAAACGATGACTCCGGACCTGTCGAACAATCCCAAAATGGCCAATATGGATGAAATTTTAACATTTAATCTTTTGACTCTAAATGACTGTTGGATGTGAATTATGACTTTGAAACGGGTCAAAATTGAAGCTTTTGAGTAAGCAAAACTCTGTAAAAATGGCAATTTTGGTCACTGTGAGGGTTTAAAAAGTGGGTATTCAACATGAGGCACGATCCAATTGACATTTTGAATCATTTTTGGTACAGTCCAAAAAATCAATTTTCGGATGAAAAACGATGACTCCGGACCAGTCGAACGATCCCAAAATGGTCAATATGGATGAAATTTTAACATTTAATCTTTTGACTCTAAATGACTGTTGGATGTGAATTATGACTTTGTCAACTAAAATAAGTGTGTTTAAAGTAATTTCTGTGCCTGAAACAGGTCAAAATTGAAGCTTTTGAGTAAGCAAAACTCTGTAAAAATAGCAATTTTGGTCACTGCGAGGGTTTAAAAAGTGGTTATTCAACATGAGGCACGATCCAATTGACATTTTGAATCATTTTTGGTACAGTCCAAAAAATCAATTTTCGGATGAAAAACGATGACTCCGGACCAGTCGAACGATCCCAAAATGGTCAATATGGACAAAATTTTAACATTTAATCTTTTGACTCTAAATGACTGTTGGATGTGAATTATGACTTTGTCAACTAAAATAAGTGTGTTTAAAGTCATTTCTGTGCCTGAAACGGGTCAAAATTGAAGCTTTTGAGTAAGCAAAACTCTGTAAAAATGGCAATTTTGGTCACTGTGAGGGTTTAAAAAGTGGTTATTCAACATGAGGCACAATCCAATTGACATTTTGAATCATTTTTGGTACAGTCCAAAAAATCAATTTTCGGATGAAAAACGATGACTCCGGACCTGTCGAACGATCCCAAAATGGTCAATATGGATGAAATTTTAACATTTAATCTTTTGACTCTAAATGACTGTTGGATGTGAATTATGACTTTGTCAACTAAATTAGTGTGTTTAAAGTCATTTCTGTGCCTGAAACGGGTCAAAATTGAAGCTTTTGAGTAAGCAAAACTCTGTAAAAATGGCAATTTTGGTCACTGTGAGGGTTTAAAAAGTGGTTATTCAACATGAGGCACAATCCAATTGACATTTTGAATCATTTTTGGTACAGTCCAAAAAATCAATTTTCGGATGAAAAACGATGACTCCGGACCAGTCGAACGATCCCAAAATGGTCAATATGGATGAAATTTTAACATTTAATCTTTTGACTCTAAATGACTGCTGGATGTGAATTATGACTTTGTCAACTAAAATAAGTGTGTTTAAAGTAATTTCTGTGCCTGAAACGGGTCAAAATTGAAGCTTTTGAGTAAGCAAAACTCTGTAAAAATGGCAATTTTGGTCACTGTGAGGGTTTAAAAAGTGGTTATTCAACATGAGGCACGATCCACTTGACATTTTGAATCATTTTTGGTACAGTCCAAAAAATCAATTTTCGGATGAAAAACGATGACTCCGGACCAGTCGAACGATCCCAAAATGGTCAATATGGACAAAATTTTAACATTTAATCTTTTGACTCTAAATGACTGTTGGATGTGAATTATGACTTTGTCAACTAAAATAGGTGTGTTTAAAGTCATTTCTGTGCCTGAAACGGGTTCAAATTGAAGCTTTTGAGTAAGCAAAACTCTGTAAAAATGGCAATTTTGGTCACTGTGAGGGTTTAAAAAGTGGTTATTCAACATGAGGCACGATCCAATTGCCATTTTGAATCATTTTTGGTACAGTCCAAAAAATCAATTTTCGGATGAAAAACGATGACTCCGGACCTGTCGAACGATCCCAAAATGGTCAATATGGATGAAATTTTAACATTTAATCTTTTGACTCTAAATGGCTGTTGGATGTGAATTATGACTTTGTCAACTAAAATAAGTGTGTTTAAAGTCATTTCTGTGCCTGAAACGGGTCAAAATTGAAGCTTTTGAGTAAGCAAAACTCTGTAAAAATGGCAATTTTGGTCACTGTGAGGGTTTAAAAAGTGGCTATTCAACATGAGGCACGATCCAATTGACATTTTGAATCATTTTTGGTACAGTCCAAAAAATCAATTTTCGGATGAAAAACGATGACTCCGGACCTGTCGAACAATCCCAAAATGGTCAATATGGATGAAATTTTAACATTTAATCTTTTGACTCTAAATTACTGTTGGATGTGAATTATGACTGTCAACTAAAATAAGTGTGTTTAAAGTCATTTCTGTGCCTGAAACGGGTCAAATTTGAAGCTTTTGAGTAAGCAAAACTCTGTAAAAATGGCAATTTTGGTCACTGTGAGGGTTTAAAAAGAGGTTATTCAACATGAGGCACGATCCAATTGACATTTTGAATCATTTTTGGTACAGTCCAAAAAATCAATTTTCGGATGAAAAACGATGACTCCGGACCTGTCGAACGATCCCAAAATGGTCAATATGGATGAAATTTTAACATTTAATCTTTTGACTCTAAATGACTGTTGGATGTGAATTATGACTTTGTCAACTAAAATAAGTGTGTTTAAAGTCATTTCTGTGCCTGAAACGGGTCAAAATTGAAGCTTTTGAGTAAGCAAAACTCTGTAAAAATGGCAATTTTGGTCACTGTGAGGGTTTAAAAAGTGGCTATTCAACATGAGGCACGATCCAATTGACATTTTGAATCATTTTCGGTACAGTCCAAAAAATCAATTT
The DNA here is from genome assembly GCF_964263255.1 of Lissotriton vulgaris. Lineage (NCBI taxonomy): Eukaryota > Metazoa > Chordata > Amphibia > Caudata > Salamandridae > Lissotriton > Lissotriton vulgaris. The sequence continues at coordinate 1,078,314 of NW_028241576.1, forward strand.
TCGGATGAAAAACGATGACTCCGGACCTGTCGAACGATCCCAAAATGGTTAATATGGATGACATTTTAACATTTAATCTTTTGACTCTAAATGACTGTTGGATGTGAATTATGACTTTGTCAACTAAAATAAGTGTGTTTAAAGTCATTTCTGTGCCTGAAACGGGTCAAAATTGAAGCTTTTGAGTAAGCAAAACTCTGTAAAAATGGCAATTTTGGTCACTGTGAGGGTTTAAAAAGTGGGTATTCAACATGAGGCACGATCCAATTGACATTTTGAATCATTTTTGGTACAGTCCGAAAAATCAATTTTCGGATGAAAAACGATGACTCCGGACCTGTCGAACAATCCCAAAATGGCCAATATGGATGAAATTTTAACATTTAATCTTTTGACTCTAAATGACTGTTGGATGTGAATTATGACTTTGAAACGGGTCAAAATTGAAGCTTTTGAGTAAGCAAAACTCTGTAAAAATGGCAATTTTGGTCACTGTGAGGGTTTAAAAAGTGGGTATTCAACATGAGGCACGATCCAATTGACATTTTGAATCATTTTTGGTACAGTCCAAAAAATCAATTTTCGGATGAAAAACGATGACTCCGGACCAGTCGAACGATCCCAAAATGGTCAATATGGATGAAATTTTAACATTTAATCTTTTGACTCTAAATGACTGTTGGATGTGAATTATGACTTTGTCAACTAAAATAAGTGTGTTTAAAGTCATTTCTGTGCCTGAAACAGGTCAAAATTGAAGCTTTTGAGTAAGCAAAACTCTGTAAAAATAGCAATTTTGGTCACTGCGAGGGTTTAAAAAGTGGTTATTCAACATGAGGCACGATCCAATTGACATTTTGAATCATTTTTGGTACAGTCCAAAAAATCAATTTTCGGATGAAAAACGATGACTCCGGACCAGTCGAACGATCCCAAAATGGTCAATATGGACAAAATTTTAACATTTAATCTTTTGACTCTAAATGACTGTTGGATGTGAATTATGACTTTGTCAACTAAAATAAGTGTGTTTAAAGTCATTTCTGTGCCTGAAACGGGTCAAAATTGAAGCTTTTGAGTAAGCAAAACTCTGTAAAAATGGCAATTTTGGTCACTGTGAGGGTTTAAAAAGTGGTTATTCAACATGAGGCACAATCCAATTGACATTTTGAATCATTTTTGGTACAGTCCAAAAAATCAATTTTCGGATGAAAAACGATGACTCCGGACCTGTCGAACGATCCCAAAATGGTCAATATGGATGAAATTTTAACATTTAATCTTTTGACTCTAAATGACTGTTGGATGTGAATTATGACTTTGTCAACTAAATTAGTGTGTTTAAAGTCATTTCTGTGCCTGAAACGGGTCAAAATTGAAGCTTTTGAGTAAGCAAAACTCTGTAAAAATGGCAATTTTGGTCACTGTGAGGGTTTAAAAAGTGGTTATTCAACATGAGGCACAATCCAATTGACATTTTGAATCATTTTTGGTACAGTCCAAAAAATCAATTTTCGGATGAAAAACGATGACTCCGGACCAGTCGAACGATCCCAAAATGGTCAATATGGATGAAATTTTAACATTTAATCTTTTGACTCTAAATGACTGCTGGATGTGAATTATGACTTTGTCAACTAAAATAAGTGTGTTTAAAGTAATTTCTGTGCCTGAAACGGGTCAAAATTGAAGCTTTTGAGTAAGCAAAACTCTGTAAAAATGGCAATTTTGGTCACTGTGAGGGTTTAAAAAGTGGTTATTCAACATGAGGCACGATCCACTTGACATTTTGAATCATTTTTGGTACAGTCCAAAAAATCAATTTTCGGATGAAAAACGATGACTCCGGACCAGTCGAACGATCCCAAAATGGTCAATATGGACAAAATTTTAACATTTAATCTTTTGACTCTAAATGACTGTTGGATGTGAATTATGACTTTGTCAACTAAAATAGGTGTGTTTAAAGTCATTTCTGTGCCTGAAACGGGTCAAAATTGAAGCTTTTGAGTAAGCAAAACTCTGTAAAAATGGCAATTTTGGTCACTGTGAGGGTTTAAAAAGTGGTTATTCAACATGAGGCACAATCCAATTGACATTTTGAATCATTTTTGGTACAGTCCAAAAAATCAATTTTCGGATGAAAAACGATGACTCCGGACCTGTCGAACGATCCCAACATAGTTAATATGGATGAAATTTTAACATTTGATCTTTTGACTCTAAATGACTGTTGGATGTGAATTATGACTTTATCAACTAAAATAAGTGTGTTTAAAGTCATTTCTGTGCCTGAAACAGGTCAAAATTGAAGCTTTTGAGTAAGCAAAACTCTGTAAAAATGGCAATTTTGGTCACTGTGAGGGTTTAAAAAGTGGTTATTCAACATGAGGCACGATCCAATTGACATTTTGAATCATTTTTGGTACAGTCCAAAAAATAAATTTTCGGATGAAAAACAATGACTCCGGACCAGTCGAACGATCCCAAAATGGTCAATATGGATGAAATTTTAACATTTAATCTTTTGACTCTAAATGACTGTTGGATGTGAATTATGACTTTGTCAACTAAAATAAGTGTGTTTAAAGTCATTTCTGTGCCTGAAACGGGACAAAATTGAAGCTTTTGAGTAAGCAAAACTATGTACAAAATGGCAATTTTGGTCACTGTGAGGGTTTAAAAAGTGGTTATTCAACATGAGGCACGATCCAATTGACATTTTGAATCATTTTTGGTACAGTCCAAAAAATCAATTTTCGGATGAAAAACGATGACTCCGGACCTGTCGAACAATCCCAAAATGGCCAATATGGATGAAATTTTAACATTTAATCTTTTGACTCTAAATGACTGTTGGATGTGAATTATGACTTTGTCAACTAAAATAAGTGTGTTTAAAGTCATTTCTGTGCCTGAAACGGGTCAAAATTGAAGCTTTTGAGTAAGCAAAACTCTGTAAAAATGGCAATTTTGGTCACTGTGAGGGTTTAAAAAGTGGTTATTCAACATGAGGCACGATCCAATTGCCATTTTGAATCATTTTTGGTACAGTCCAAAAAATCAATTTTCGGATGAAAAACGATGACTCCGGACCTGTCGAACGATCCCAAAATGGTCAATATGGATGAAATTTTAACATTTAATCTTTTGACTCTAAATGACTGTTGGATGTGAATTATGACTTTGTCAACTAAAATAAGTGTGTTTAAAGTCATTTCTGTGCCTGAAACGGGTCAAAATTGAAGCTTTTGAGTAAGCAAAACTCTGTAAAAATGGCAATTTTGGTCACTGTGAGGGTTTAAAAAGTGGCTATTCAACATGAGGCACGATCCAATTGACATTTTGAATCATTTTCGGTACAGTCCAAAAAATCAATTTTCGGATGAAAAACGATGACTCCGGACCTGTCGAACGATCCCAAAATGGTTAATATGGATGACATTTTAACATTTAATCTTTTGACTCTAAATGACTGTTGGATGTGAATTATGACTTTGTCAACTAAAATAAGTGTGTTTAAAGTCATTTCTGTGCCTGAAACGGGTCAAAATTGAAGCTTTTGAGTAAGCAAAACTCTGTAAAAATGGCAATTTTGGTCACTGTGAGGGTTTAAAAAGTGGGTATTCAACATGAGGCACGATCCAATTGACATTTTGAATCATTTTTGGTACAGTCCGAAAAATCAATTTTCGGATGAAAAACGATGACTCCGGACCTGTCGAACAATCCCAAAATGGCCAATATGGATGAAATTTTAACATTTAATCTTTTGACTCTAAATGACTGTTGGATGTGAATTATGACTTTGAAACGGGTCAAAATTGAAGCTTTTGAGTAAGCAAAACTCTGTAAAAATGGCAATTTTGGTCACTGTGAGGGTTTAAAAAGTGGGTATTCAACATGAGGCACGATCCATTTGACATTTTGAATCATTTTCGGTACAGTCCAAAAAATCAATTTTCGGATGAAAAACGATGACTCCGGACCTGTCGAACGATCCCAAAATGGTTAATATGGATGACATTTTAACATTTAATCTTTTGACTCTAAATGACTGTTGGATGTGAATTATGACTTTGTCAACTAAAATAAGTGTGTTTAAAGTCATTTCTGTGCCTGAAACGGGTCAAAATTGAAGCTTTTGAGTAAGCAAAACTCTGTAAAAATGGCAATTTTGGTCACTGTGAGGGTTTAAAAAGTGGTTATTCAACATGAGGCACGATCCAATTGACATTTTGAATCATTTTTGGTACAGTCCAAAAAATCAATTTTCGGATGAAAAACGATGACTCTGGACCTGTCGAACGATCCCAAAATGGTCAATATGGATGAAATTTTAACATTTAATCTTTTGACTCTAAATGACTGTTGGATGTGAATTATGACTTTGTCAACTAAAATAAGTATGTTTAAAGTCATTTCTGTGCCTGAAACGGGTCAAAATTGAAGCTTTTGAGTAAGCAAAACTCTGTAAAAATGGCAATTTTGGTCACTGTGAGGGTTTAAAAAGTGGTTATTCAACATGAGGCATGATCCAATTGACATTTTGAATCATTTTTGGTACAGTCCAAAAAATCAATTTTCGGATGAAAAACGATGACTCCGGACCTGTCGAACGATCCCAAAATGGTCAATATGGATGAAATTTTAACATTTAATCTTTTGACTCTAAATTACTGTTGGATGTGAATTATGACTTTGTCAACTAAAATAAGTGTGTTTAAAGTCATTTCTGTGCCTGAAACGGGTCAAAATTGAAGCTTTTGAGAAAGCAAAACTCTGTAAAAATGGCAATTTTGGTCACTTTGAGGGTTTAAAAAGTGGCTATTCAACATGAGGCACGATCCAATTGACATTTTGAATCATTTTTGGTACAGTCCAAAAAATCAATTTTCGGATGAAAAACGATGACTCCGGACCAGTCGAACGATCCCAAAATGGTCAATATGGACGAAATTTTAACATTTAATCTTTTGACTCTAAATGACTGTTGGATGTGAATTATGACTTTGTCAACTAAAATACGTGTGTTTAAAGTCATTTCTGTGCCTGAAACGGGTCAAAATTGAAGCTTTTGAGTAAGCAAAACTCTGTAAAAATGGCAATTTTGGTCACTGTGAGGGTTTAAAAAGTGGTTATTCAACATGAGGCACGATCCAATTGACATTTTGAATCATTTTTGGTACAGTCCAAAAAATCAATTTTCGGATGAAAAACGATGACTCCGGACCTGTCGAACGATCCCAAAATGTACAATATGGATGAAATTTTAAAATTTAATCTTTTGACTGTAAATGACTGTTGGATGTGAATTATGACTTTGTCAACTAAAATAAGTGTGTTTAAAGTCATTTCTGTGCCTGAAAGGGGTCAAAATTGAAGCTTTTGAGTAAGCAAAACTCTGTAAAAATGGCAATTTTGGTCACTGTGAGGGTTTAAAAAGTGGCTATTCAACATGAGGCACGATCCAATTGACATTTTGAATCATTTTTGGTACAGTCCAAAAAATCAATTTTCGGATGAAAAACGATGACTCCAGACCTGTCGAACAATCCCAAAATGGTCAATATGGATGAAATTTTAACATTTAATCTTTTGACTCTAAATGACTGTTGGATGTGAATTATGACTTTGTCAACTAAAATAAGTGTGTTTAAAGTCATTTCTGTGCCTGAAACGGGTCAAAATTGATGCTTTTGAGTAAGAAAAACTCTGTAAAAATGGCAATTTTGGTCACTGTGAGGGTTTAAAAAGTGGTTATTCAACATGAGGCACGATCCAATTGACATTTTGAATCATTTTTGGTACAGTCCAAAAAATAAATTTTCGGATGAAAAACGATGACTCCGGACCTGTCGAACAATCCCAAAATGGTCAATATGGATGAAATTTTAACATTTAATCTTTTGACTCTAAATGACTGTAAGGATGTGAATTATGACTTTGTCAACTAAAATAAGTGTGTTTAAAGTCATTTCTGTGCCTGAAACGGGTCAAAATTGAAGCTTTTGAGTAAGCAAAACTCTGTAAAAATGGCAATTTTGGTCACTGTGAGGGTTTAAAAAGTGGTTATTCAACATGAGGCACGATCCAATTGACATTTTGAATCATTTTTGGTACAGTCCAAAAAATCAATTTTCGGATGAAAAACGATGACTCCGGACCTGTCGAACGATCCCAAAATGGCCAATATGGATGAAATTTTAACATTTAATCTTTTGACTCTAAATGACTGTTGGATGTGAATTATGACTTTGTCAACTAAAATAAGTGTGTTTAAAGTCATTTCTGTGCCTGAAACGGGTCAAAATTGAAGCTTTTGAGTAAGCAAAACTCTGTAAAAATGGCAATTTTGGTCACTGTGAGGGTTTAAAAAGTGGCTATTCAACATGAGGCACGATCCATTTGACATTTTGAATCATTTTCGGTACAGTCCAAAAAATCAATTTTCGGATGAAAAACGATGACTCCGGACCTGTCGAACGATCCCAAAATGGTTAATATGGATGACATTTTAACATTTAATCTTTTGACTCTAAATGACTGTTGGATGTGAATTATGACTTTGTCAACTAAAATAAGTGTGTTTAAAGTCATTTCTGTGCCTGAAACGGGTCAAAATTGAAGCTTTTGAGTAAGCAAAACTCTGTAAAAATGGCAATTTTGGTCACTGTGAGGGTTTAAAAAGTGGGTATTCAACATGAGGCACGATCCAATTGACATTTTGAATCATTTTTGGTACAGTCCGAAAAATCAATTTTCGGATGAAAAACGATGACTCCGGACCTGTCGAACAATCCCAAAATGGCCAATATGGATGAAATTTTAACATTTAATCTTTTGACTCTAAATGACTGTTGGATGTGAATTATGACTTTGTCAACTAAAATAAGTGTGTTTAAAGTAATTTCTGTGCCTGAAACAGGTCAAAATTGAAGCTTTTGAGTAAGCAAAACTCTGTAAAAATAGCAATTTTGGTCACTGCGAGGGTTTAAAAAGTGGTTATTCAACATGAGGCACGATCCAATTGACATTTTGAATCATTTTTGGTACAGTCCAAAAAATCAATTTTCGGATGAAAAACGATGACTCCGGACCAGTCGAACGATCCCAAAATGGTCAATATGGACAAAATTTTAACATTTAATCTTTTGACTCTAAATGACTGTTGGATGTGAATTATGACTTTGTCAACTAAAATAAGTGTGTTTAAAGTCATTTCTGTGCCTGAAACGGGTCAAAATTGAAGCTTTTGAGTAAGCAAAACTCTGTAAAAATGGCAATTTTGGTCACTGTGAGGGTTTAAAAAGTGGTTATTCAACATGAGGCACAATCCAATTGACATTTTGAATCATTTTTGGTACAGTCCAAAAAATCAATTTTCGGATGAAAAACGATGACTCCGGACCTGTCGAACGATCCCAAAATGGTCAATATGGATGAAATTTTAACATTTAATCTTTTGACTCTAAATGACTGTTGGATGTGAATTATGACTTTGTCAACTAAATTAGTGTGTTTAAAGTCATTTCTGTGCCTGAAACGGGTCAAAATTGAAGCTTTTGAGTAAGCAAAACTCTGTAAAAATGGCAATTTTGGTCACTGTGAGGGTTTAAAAAGTGGTTATTCAACATGAGGCACAATCCAATTGACATTTTGAATCATTTTTGGTACAGTCCAAAAAATCAATTTTCGGATGAAAAACGATGACTCCGGACCAGTCGAACGATCCCAAAATGGTCAATATGGACAAAATTTTAACATTTAATCTTTTGACTCTAAATGACTGTTGGATGTGAATTATGACTTTGTCAACTAAATTAGGTGTGTTTAAAGTCATTTCTGTGCCTGAAACGGGTCAAAATTGAAGCTTTTGAGTAAGCAAAACTCTGTAAAAATGGCAATTTTGGTCACTGTGAGGGTTTAAAAAGTGGTTATTCAACATGAGGCACAATCCAATTGACATTTTGAATCATTTTTGGTACAGTCCAAAAAATCAATTTTCGGATGAAAAACGATGACTCCGGACCTGTCGAACGATCCCAACATGGTTAATATGGATGAAATTTTAACATTTGATCTTTTGACTCTAAATGACTGTTGGATGTGAATTATGACTTTATCAACTAAAATAAGTGTGTTTAAAGTCATTTCTGTGCCTGAAACAGGTCAAAATTGAAGCTTTTGAGTAAGCAAAACTCTGTAAAAATGGCAATTTTGGTCACTGTGAGGGTTTAAAAAGTGGTTATTCAACATGAGGCACGATCCAATTGACATTTTGAATCATTTTTGGTACAGTCCAAAAAATCAATTTTCGGATGAAAAACAATGACTCCGGACCAGTCGAACGATCCCAAAATGGTCAATATGGATGAAATTTTAACATTTAATCTTTTGACTCTAAATGACTGTTGGATGTGAATTATGACTTTGTCAACTAAAATAAGTGTGTTTAAAGTCATTTCTGTGCCTGAAACGGGACAAAATTGAAGCTTTTGAGTAAGCAAAACTATGTACAAAATGGCAATTTTGGTCACTGTGAGGGTTTAAAAAGTGGTTATTCAACATGAGGCACGATCCAATTGACATTTTGAATCATTTTTGGTACAGTCCAAAAAATCAATTTTCGGATGAAAAACGATGACTCCGGACCTGTCGAACAATCCCAAAATGGCCAATATGGATGAAATTTTAACATTTAATCTTTTGACTCTAAATGACTGTTGGATGTGAATTATGACTTTGTCAACTAAAATAAGTGTGTTTAAAGTCATTTCTGTGCCTGAAACGGGTCAAAATTGAAGCTTTTGAGTAAGCAAAACTCTGTAAAAATGGCAATTTTGGTCACTGTGAGGGTTTAAAAAGTGGTTATTCAACATGAGGCACGATCCAATTGCCATTTTGAATCATTTTTGGTACAGTCCAAAAAATCAATTTTCGGATGAAAAACGATGACTCCGGACCTGTCGAACGATCCCAAAATGGTTAATATGGATGACATTTTAACATTTAATCTTTTGACTCTAAATGACTGTTGGATGTGAATTATGACTTTGTCAACTAAAATAAGTGTGTTTAAAGTCATTTCTGTGCCTGAAACGGGTCAAAATTGAAGCTTTTGAGTAAGCAAAACTCTGTAAAAATGGCAATTTTGGTCACTGTGAGGGTTTAAAAAGTGGGTATTCAACATGAGGCACGATCCAATTGACATTTTGAATCATTTTTGGTACAGTCCGAAAAATCAATTTTCGGATGAAAAACGATGACTCCGGACCTGTCGAACAATCCCAAAATGGCCAATATGGATGAAATTTTAACATTTAATCTTTTGACTCTAAATGACTGTTGGATGTGAATTATGACTTTGAAACGGGTCAAAATTGAAGCTTTTGAGTAAGCAAAACTCTGTAAAAATGGCAATTTTGGTCACTGTGAGGGTTTAAAAAGTGGGTATTCAACATGAGGCACGATCCAATTGACATTTTGAATCATTTTTGGTACAGTCCAAAAAATCAATTTTCGGATGAAAAACGATGACTCCGGACCAGTCGAACGATCCCAAAATGGTCAATATGGACGAAATTTTAACATTTAATCTTTTGACTCTAAATGACTGTTGGATGTGAATTATGACTTTGTCAACTAAAATAAGTGTGTTTGAAGTCATTTCTGTGCCTGAAACGGGTCAAAATTGAAGCTTTTGAGTAAGCAAAACTCTGTAAAAATGGCAATTTTGGTCACTGTGAAGGTTTAAAAAGTGGTTATTCAACATGAGGCACGATCCAATTGACATTTTGAATCATTTTTGGTACAGTCCAAAAAATCAATTTTCGGATGAAAAACGATGACTCCGGACCTGTCGAACGATCCCAAAATGGTTAATATGGATGACATTTTAACATTTAATCTTTTGACTCTAAATGACTGTTGGATGTGAATTATGACTTTGTCAACTAAAATAAGTGTGTTTAAAGTCATTTCTGTGCCTGAAACGGGTCAAAATTGAAGCTTTTGAGTAAGCAAAACTCTGTAAAAATGGCAATTTTGGTCACTGTGAGGGTTTAAAAAGAGGTTATTCAACATGAGGCACGATCCAATTGACATTTTGAATCATTTTTGGTACAGTCCAAAAAATCAATTTTCGGATGAAAAACGATGACTCCGGACCTGTCGAACGATCCCAAAATGGTCAATATGGATGAAATTTTAACATTTAATCTTTTGACTCTAAATGACTGTTGGATGTGAATTATGACTTTGTCAACTAAAATAAGTGTGTTTAAAGTCATTTCTGTGCCTGAAACGGGTCAAAATTGAAGCTTTTGAGTAAGCAAAACTCTGTAAAAATGGCAATTTTGGTCACTGTGAGGGTTTAAAAAGTGGCTATTCAACATGAGGCACGATCCAATTGACATTTTGAATCATTTTCGGTACAGTCCAAAAAATCAATTTTCGGATGAAAAACGATGACTCCGGACCTGTCGAACGATCCCAAAATGGTTAATATGGATGACATTTTAACATTTAATCTTTTGACTCTAAATGACTGTTGGATGTGAATTATGACTTTGTCAACTAAAATAAGTGTGTTTAAAGTCATTTCTGTGCCTGAAACGGGTCAAAATTGAAGCTTTTGAGTAAGCAAAACTCTGTAAAAATGGCAATTTTGGTCACTGTGAGGGTTTAAAAAGTGGGTATTCAACATGAGGCACGATCCAATTGACATTTTGAATCATTTTTGGTACAGTCCGAAAAATCAATTTTCGGATGAAAAACGATGACTCCGGACCTGTCGAACAATCCCAAAATGGCCAATATGGATGAAATTTTAACATTTAATCTTTTGACTCTAAATGACTGTTGGATGTGAATTATGACTTTGAAACGGGTCAAAATTGAAGCTTTTGAGTAAGCAAAACTCTGTAAAAATGGCAATTTTGGTCACTGTGAGGGTTTAAAAAGTGGGTATTCAACATGAGGCACGATCCAATTGACATTTTGAATCATTTTTGGTACAGTCCAAAAAATCAATTTTCGGATGAAAAACGATGACTCCGGACCAGTCGAACGATCCCAAAATGGTCAATATGGATGAAATTTTAACATTTAATCTTTTGACTCTAAATGACTGTTGGATGTGAATTATGACTTTGTCAACTAAAATAAGTGTGTTTAAAGTCATTTCTGTGCCTGAAACAGGTCAAAATTGAAGCTTTTGAGTAAGCAAAACTCTGTAAAAATAGCAATTTTGGTCACTGCGAGGGTTTAAAAAGTGGTTATTCAACATGAGGCACGATCCAATTGACATTTTGAATCATTTTTGGTACAGTCCAAAAAATCAATTTTCGGATGAAAAACGATGACTCCGGACCAGTCGAACGATCCCAAAATGGTCAATATGGACAAAATTTTAACATTTAATCTTTTGACTCTAAATGACTGTTGGATGTGAATTATGACTTTGTCAACTAAAATAAGTGTGTTTAAAGTCATTTCTGTGCCTGAAACGGGTCAAAATTGAAGCTTTTGAGTAAGCAAAACTCTGTAAAAATGGCAATTTTGGTCACTGTGAGGGTTTAAAAAGTGGTTATTCAACATGAGGCACAATCCAATTGACATTTTGAATCATTTTTGGTACAGTCCAAAAAATCAATTTTCGGATGAAAAACGATGACTCCGGACCTGTCGAACGATCCCAAAATGGTCAATATGGATGAAATTTTAACATTTAATCTTTTGACTCTAAATGACTGTTGGATGTGAATTATGACTTTGTCAACTAAATTAGTGTGTTTAAAGTCATTTCTGTGCCTGAAACGGGTCAAAATTGAAGCTTTTGAGTAAGCAAAACTCTGTAAAAATGGCAATTTTGGTCACTGTGAGGGTTTAAAAAGTGGTTATTCAACATGAGGCACAATCCAATTGACATTTTGAATCATTTTTGGTACAGTCCAAAAAATCAATTTTCGGATGAAAAACGATGACTCCGGACCAGTCGAACGATCCCAAAATGGTCAATATGGATGAAATTTTAACATTTAATCTTTTGACTCTAAATGACTGCTGGATGTGAATTATGACTTTGTCAACTAAAATAAGTGTGTTTAAAGTAATTTCTGTGCCTGAAACGGGTCAAAATTGAAGCTTTTGAGTAAGCAAAACTCTGTAAAAATGGCAATTTTGGTCACTGTGAGGGTTTAAAAAGTGGTTATTCAACATGAGGCACGATCCACTTGACATTTTGAATCATTTTTGGTACAGTCCAAAAAATCAATTTTCGGATGAAAAACGATGACTCCGGACCAGTCGAACGATCCCAAAATGGTCAATATGGACAAAATTTTAACATTTAATCTTTTGACTCTAAATGACTGTTGGATGTGAATTATGACTTTGTCAACTAAAATAGGTGTGTTTAAAGTCATTTCTGTGCCTGAAACGGGTCAAAATTGAAGCTTTTGAGTAAGCAAAACTCTGTAAAAATGGCAATTTTGGTCACTGTGAGGGTTTAAAAAGTGGTTATTCAACATGAGGCACAATCCAATTGACATTTTGAATCATTTTTGGTACAGTCCAAAAAATCAATTTTCGGATGAAAAACGATGACTCCGGACCTGTCGAACGATCCCAACATAGTTAATATGGATGAAATTTTAACATTTGATCTTTTGACTCTAAATGACTGTTGGATGTGAATTATGACTTTATCAACTAAAATAAGTGTGTTTAAAGTCATTTCTGTGCCTGAAACAGGTCAAAATTGAAGCTTTTGAGTAAGCAAAACTCTGTAAAAATGGCAATTTTGGTCACTGTGAGGGTTTAAAAAGTGGTTATTCAACATGAGGCACGATCCAATTGACATTTTGAATCATTTTTGGTACAGTCCAAAAAATAAATTTTCGGATGAAAAACAATGACTCCGGACCAGTCGAACGATCCCAAAATGGTCAATATGGATGAAATTTTAACATTTAATCTTTTGACTCTAAATGACTGTTGGATGTGAATTATGACTTTGTCAACTAAAATAAGTGTGTTTAAAGTCATTTCTGTGCCTGAAACGGGACAAAATTGAAGCTTTTGAGTAAGCAAAACTATGTACAAAATGGCAATTTTGGTCACTGTGAGGGTTTAAAAAGTGGTTATTCAACATGAGGCACGATCCAATTGACATTTTGAATCATTTTTGGTACAGTCCAAAAAATCAATTTTCGGATGAAAAACGATGACTCCGGACCTGTCGAACAATCCCAAAATGGCCAATATGGATGAAATTTTAACATTTAATCTTTTGACTCTAAATGACTGTTGGATGTGAATTATGACTTTGTCAACTAAAATAAGTGTGTTTAAAGTCATTTCTGTGCCTGAAACGGGTCAAAATTGAAGCTTTTGAGTAAGCAAAACTCTGTAAAAATGGCAATTTTGGTCACTGTGAGGGTTTAAAAAGTGGTTATTCAACATGAGGCACGATCCAATTGCCATTTTGAATCATTTTTGGTACAGTCCAAAAAATCAATTTTCGGATGAAAAACGATGACTCCGGACCTGTCGAACGATCCCAAAATGGTCAATATGGATGAAATTTTAACATTTAATCTTTTGACTCTAAATGACTGTTGGATGTGAATTATGACTTTGTCAACTAAAATAAGTGTGTTTAAAGTCATTTCTGTGCCTGAAACGGGTCAAAATTGAAGCTTTTGAGTAAGCAAAACTCTGTAAAAATGGCAATTTTGGTCACTGTGAGGGTTTAAAAAGTGGCTATTCAACATGAGGCACGATCCAATTGACATTTTGAATCATTTTCGGTACAGTCCAAAAAATCAATTTTCGGATGAAAAACGATGACTCCGGACCTGTCGAACGATCCCAAAATGGTTAATATGGATGACATTTTAACATTTAATCTTTTGACTCTAAATGACTGTTGGATGTGAATTATGACTTTGTCAACTAAAATAAGTGTGTTTAAAGTCATTTCTGTGCCTGAAACGGGTCAAAATTGAAGCTTTTGAGTAAGCAAAACTCTGTAAAAATGGCAATTTTGGTCACTGTGAGGGTTTAAAAAGTGGGTATTCAACATGAGGCACGATCCAATTGACATTTTGAATCATTTTTGGTACAGTCCGAAAAATCAATTTTCGGATGAAAAACGATGACTCCGGACCTGTCGAACAATCCCAAAATGGCCAATATGGATGAAATTTTAACATTTAATCTTTTGACTCTAAATGACTGTTGGATGTGAATTATGACTTTGAAACGGGTCAAAATTGAAGCTTTTGAGTAAGCAAAACTCTGTAAAAATGGCAATTTTGGTCACTGTGAGGGTTTAAAAAGTGGGTATTCAACATGAGGCACGATCCATTTGACATTTTGAATCATTTTCGGTACAGTCCAAAAAATCAATTTTCGGATGAAAAACGATGACTCCGGACCTGTCGAACGATCCCAAAATGGTTAATATGGATGACATTTTAACATTTAATCTTTTGACTCTAAATGACTGTTGGATGTGAATTATGACTTTGTCAACTAAAATAAGTGTGTTTAAAGTCATTTCTGTGCCTGAAACGGGTCAAAATTGAAGCTTTTGAGTAAGCAAAACTCTGTAAAAATGGCAATTTTGGTCACTGTGAGGGTTTAAAAAGTGGTTATTCAACATGAGGCACGATCCAATTGACATTTTGAATCATTTTTGGTACAGTCCAAAAAATCAATTTTCGGATGAAAAACGATGACTCTGGACCTGTCGAACGATCCCAAAATGGTCAATATGGATGAAATTTTAACATTTAATCTTTTGACTCTAAATGACTGTTGGATGTGAATTATGACTTTGTCAACTAAAATAAGTATGTTTAAAGTCATTTCTGTGCCTGAAACGGGTCAAAATTGAAGCTTTTGAGTAAGCAAAACTCTGTAAAAATGGCAATTTTGGTCACTGTGAGGGTTTAAAAAGTGGTTATTCAACATGAGGCATGATCCAATTGACATTTTGAATCATTTTTGGTACAGTCCAAAAAATCAATTTTCGGATGAAAAACGATGACTCCGGACCTGTCGAACGATCCCAAAATGGTCAATATGGATGAAATTTTAACATTTAATCTTTTGACTCTAAATTACTGTTGGATGTGAATTATGACTTTGTCAACTAAAATAAGTGTGTTTAAAGTCATTTCTGTGCCTGAAACGGGTCAAAATTGAAGCTTTTGAGAAAGCAAAACTCTGTAAAAATGGCAATTTTGGTCACTTTGAGGGTTTAAAAAGTGGCTATTCAACATGAGGCACGATCCAATTGACATTTTGAATCATTTTTGGTACAGTCCAAAAAATCAATTTTCGGATGAAAAACGATGACTCCGGACCAGTCGAACGATCCCAAAATGGTCAATATGGACGAAATTTTAACATTTAATCTTTTGACTCTAAATGACTGTTGGATGTGAATTATGACTTTGTCAACTAAAATACGTGTGTTTAAAGTCATTTCTGTGCCTGAAACGGGTCAAAATTGAAGCTTTTGAGTAAGCAAAACTCTGTAAAAATGGCAATTTTGGTCACTGTGAGGGTTTAAAAAGTGGTTATTCAACATGAGGCACGATCCAATTGACATTTTGAATCATTTTTGGTACAGTCCAAAAAATCAATTTTCGGATGAAAAACGATGACTCCGGACCTGTCGAACGATCCCAAAATGTACAATATGGATGAAATTTTAAAATTTAATCTTTTGACTGTAAATGACTGTTGGATGTGAATTATGACTTTGTCAACTAAAATAAGTGTGTTTAAAGTCATTTCTGTGCCTGAAAGGGGTCAAAATTGAAGCTTTTGAGTAAGCAAAACTCTGTAAAAATGGCAATTTTGGTCACTGTGAGGGTTTAAAAAGTGGCTATTCAACATGAGGCACGATCCAATTGACATTTTGAATCATTTTTGGTACAGTCCAAAAAATCAATTTTCGGATGAAAAACGATGACTCCAGACCTGTCGAACAATCCCAAAATGGTCAATATGGATGAAATTTTAACATTTAATCTTTTGACTCTAAATGACTGTTGGATGTGAATTATGACTTTGTCAACTAAAATAAGTGTGTTTAAAGTCATTTCTGTGCCTGAAACGGGTCAAAATTGATGCTTTTGAGTAAGAAAAACTCTGTAAAAATGGCAATTTTGGTCACTGTGAGGGTTTAAAAAGTGGTTATTCAACATGAGGCACGATCCAATTGACATTTTGAATCATTTTTGGTACAGTCCAAAAAATAAATTTTCGGATGAAAAACGATGACTCCGGACCTGTCGAACAATCCCAAAATGGTCAATATGGATGAAATTTTAACATTTAATCTTTTGACTCTAAATGACTGTAAGGATGTGAATTATGACTTTGTCAACTAAAATAAGTGTGTTTAAAGTCATTTCTGTGCCTGAAACGGGTCAAAATTGAAGCTTTTGAGTAAGCAAAACTCTGTAAAAATGGCAATTTTGGTCACTGTGAGGGTTTAAAAAGTGGTTATTCAACATGAGGCACGATCCAATTGACATTTTGAATCATTTTTGGTACAGTCCAAAAAATCAATTTTCGGATGAAAAACGATGACTCCGGACCTGTCGAACGATCCCAAAATGGCCAATATGGATGAAATTTTAACATTTAATCTTTTGACTCTAAATGACTGTTGGATGTGAATTATGACTTTGTCAACTAAAATAAGTGTGTTTAAAGTCATTTCTGTGCCTGAAACGGGTCAAAATTGAAGCTTTTGAGTAAGCAAAACTCTGTAAAAATGGCAATTTTGGTCACTGTGAGGGTTTAAAAAGTGGCTATTCAACATGAGGCACGATCCATTTGACATTTTGAATCATTTTCGGTACAGTCCAAAAAATCAATTTTCGGATGAAAAACGATGACTCCGGACCTGTCGAACGATCCCAAAATGGTTAATATGGATGACATTTTAACATTTAATCTTTTGACTCTAAATGACTGTTGGATGTGAATTATGACTTTGTCAACTAAAATAAGTGTGTTTAAAGTCATTTCTGTGCCTGAAACGGGTCAAAATTGAAGCTTTTGAGTAAGCAAAACTCTGTAAAAATGGCAATTTTGGTCACTGTGAGGGTTTAAAAAGTGGGTATTCAACATGAGGCACGATCCAATTGACATTTTGAATCATTTTTGGTACAGTCCGAAAAATCAATTTTCGGATGAAAAACGATGACTCCGGACCTGTCGAACAATCCCAAAATGGCCAATATGGATGAAATTTTAACATTTAATCTTTTGACTCTAAATGACTGTTGGATGTGAATTATGACTTTGTCAACTAAAATAAGTGTGTTTAAAGTAATTTCTGTGCCTGAAACAGGTCAAAATTGAAGCTTTTGAGTAAGCAAAACTCTGTAAAAATAGCAATTTTGGTCACTGCGAGGGTTTAAAAAGTGGTTATTCAACATGAGGCACGATCCAATTGACATTTTGAATCATTTTTGGTACAGTCCAAAAAATCAATTTTCGGATGAAAAACGATGACTCCGGACCAGTCGAACGATCCCAAAATGGTCAATATGGACAAAATTTTAACATTTAATCTTTTGACTCTAAATGACTGTTGGATGTGAATTATGACTTTGTCAACTAAAATAAGTGTGTTTAAAGTCATTTCTGTGCCTGAAACGGGTCAAAATTGAAGCTTTTGAGTAAGCAAAACTCTGTAAAAATGGCAATTTTGGTCACTGTGAGGGTTTAAAAAGTGGTTATTCAACATGAGGCACAATCCAATTGACATTTTGAATCATTTTTGGTACAGTCCAAAAAATCAATTTTCGGATGAAAAACGATGACTCCGGACCTGTCGAACGATCCCAAAATGGTCAATATGGATGAAATTTTAACATTTAATCTTTTGACTCTAAATGACTGTTGGATGTGAATTATGACTTTGTCAACTAAATTAGTGTGTTTAAAGTCATTTCTGTGCCTGAAACGGGTCAAAATTGAAGCTTTTGAGTAAGCAAAACTCTGTAAAAATGGCAATTTTGGTCACTGTGAGGGTTTAAAAAGTGGTTATTCAACATGAGGCACAATCCAATTGACATTTTGAATCATTTTTGGTACAGTCCAAAAAATCAATTTTCGGATGAAAAACGATGACTCCGGACCAGTCGAACGATCCCAAAATGGTCAATATGGACAAAATTTTAACATTTAATCTTTTGACTCTAAATGACTGTTGGATGTGAATTATGACTTTGTCAACTAAATTAGGTGTGTTTAAAGTCATTTCTGTGCCTGAAACGGGTCAAAATTGAAGCTTTTGAGTAAGCAAAACTCTGTAAAAATGGCAATTTTGGTCACTGTGAGGGTTTAAAAAGTGGTTATTCAACATGAGGCACAATCCAATTGACATTTTGAATCATTTTTGGTACAGTCCAAAAAATCAATTTTCGGATGAAAAACGATGACTCCGGACCTGTCGAACGATCCCAACATGGTTAATATGGATGAAATTTTAACATTTGATCTTTTGACTCTAAATGACTGTTGGATGTGAATTATGACTTTATCAACTAAAATAAGTGTGTTTAAAGTCATTTCTGTGCCTGAAACAGGTCAAAATTGAAGCTTTTGAGTAAGCAAAACTCTGTAAAAATGGCAATTTTGGTCACTGTGAGGGTTTAAAAAGTGGTTATTCAACATGAGGCACGATCCAATTGACATTTTGAATCATTTTTGGTACAGTCCAAAAAATCAATTTTCGGATGAAAAACAATGACTCCGGACCAGTCGAACGATCCCAAAATGGTCAATATGGATGAAATTTTAACATTTAATCTTTTGACTCTAAATGACTGTTGGATGTGAATTATGACTTTGTCAACTAAAATAAGTGTGTTTAAAGTCATTTCTGTGCCTGAAACGGGACAAAATTGAAGCTTTTGAGTAAGCAAAACTATGTACAAAATGGCAATTTTGGTCACTGTGAGGGTTTAAAAAGTGGTTATTCAACATGAGGCACGATCCAATTGACATTTTGAATCATTTTTGGTACAGTCCAAAAAATCAATTTTCGGATGAAAAACGATGACTCCGGACCTGTCGAACAATCCCAAAATGGCCAATATGGATGAAATTTTAACATTTAATCTTTTGACTCTAAATGACTGTTGGATGTGAATTATGACTTTGTCAACTAAAATAAGTGTGTTTAAAGTCATTTCTGTGCCTGAAACGGGTCAAAATTGAAGCTTTTGAGTAAGCAAAACTCTGTAAAAATGGCAATTTTGGTCACTGTGAGGGTTTAAAAAGTGGTTATTCAACATGAGGCACGATCCAATTGCCATTTTGAATCATTTTTGGTACAGTCCAAAAAATCAATTTTCGGATGAAAAACGATGACTCCGGACCTGTCGAACGATCCCAAAATGGTTAATATGGATGACATTTTAACATTTAATCTTTTGACTCTAAATGACTGTTGGATGTGAATTATGACTTTGTCAACTAAAATAAGTGTGTTTAAAGTCATTTCTGTGCCTGAAACGGGTCAAAATTGAAGCTTTTGAGTAAGCAAAACTCTGTAAAAATGGCAATTTTGGTCACTGTGAGGGTTTAAAAAGTGGGTATTCAACATGAGGCACGATCCAATTGACATTTTGAATCATTTTTGGTACAGTCCGAAAAATCAATTTTCGGATGAAAAACGATGACTCCGGACCTGTCGAACAATCCCAAAATGGCCAATATGGATGAAATTTTAACATTTAATCTTTTGACTCTAAATGACTGTTGGATGTGAATTATGACTTTGAAACGGGTCAAAATTGAAGCTTTTGAGTAAGCAAAACTCTGTAAAAATGGCAATTTTGGTCACTGTGAGGGTTTAAAAAGTGGGTATTCAACATGAGGCACGATCCAATTGACATTTTGAATCATTTTTGGTACAGTCCAAAAAATCAATTTTCGGATGAAAAACGATGACTCCGGACCAGTCGAACGATCCCAAAATGGTCAATATGGACGAAATTTTAACATTTAATCTTTTGACTCTAAATGACTGTTGGATGTGAATTATGACTTTGTCAACTAAAATAAGTGTGTTTGAAGTCATTTCTGTGCCTGAAACGGGTCAAAATTGAAGCTTTTGAGTAAGCAAAACTCTGTAAAAATGGCAATTTTGGTCACTGTGAAGGTTTAAAAAGTGGTTATTCAACATGAGGCACGATCCAATTGACATTTTGAATCATTTTTGGTACAGTCCAAAAAATCAATTTTCGGATGAAAAACGATGACTCCGGACCTGTCGAACGATCCCAAAATGGTTAATATGGATGACATTTTAACATTTAATCTTTTGACTCTAAATGACTGTTGGATGTGAATTATGACTTTGTCAACTAAAATAAGTGTGTTTAAAGTCATTTCTGTGCCTGAAACGGGTCAAAATTGAAGCTTTTGAGTAAGCAAAACTCTGTAAAAATGGCAATTTTGGTCACTGTGAGGGTTTAAAAAGAGGTTATTCAACATGAGGCACATGACTCTGGACCTGTCGAACGATCCCAAAATGGTCAATATGGATGAAATTTTAACATTTAATCTTTTGACTCTAAATGACTGTTGGATGTGAATTATGACTTTGTCAACTAAAATAAGTATGTTTAAAGTCATTTCTGTGCCTGAAACGGGTCAAAATTGAAGCTTTTGAGTAAGCAAAACTCTGTAAAAATGGCAATTTTGGTCACTGTGAGGGTTTAAAAAGTGGTTATTCAACATGAGGCATGATCCAATTGACATTTTGAATCATTTTTGGTACAGTCCAAAAAATCAATTTTCGGATGAAAAACGATGACTCCGGACCTGTCGAACGATCCCAAAATGGTCAATATGGATGAAATTTTAACATTTAATCTTTTGACTCTAAATTACTGTTGGATGTGAATTATGACTTTGTCAACTAAAATAAGTGTGTTTAAAGTCATTTCTGTGCCTGAAACGGGTCAAAATTGAAGCTTTTGAGAAAGCAAAACTCTGTAAAAATGGCAATTTTGGTCACTTTGAGGGTTTAAAAAGTGGCTATTCAACATGAGGCACGATCCAATTGACATTTTGAATCATTTTTGGTACAGTCCAAAAAATCAATTTTCGGATGAAAAACGATGACTCCGGACCAGTCGAACGATCCCAAAATGGTCAATATGGACGAAATTTTAACATTTAATCTTTTGACTCTAAATGACTGTTGGATGTGAATTATGACTTTGTCAACTAAAATACGTGTGTTTAAAGTCATTTCTGTGCCTGAAACGGGTCAAAATTGAAGCTTTTGAGTAAGCAAAACTCTGTAAAAATGGCAATTTTGGTCACTGTGAGGGTTTAAAAAGTGGTTATTCAACATGAGGCACGATCCAATTGACATTTTGAATCATTTTTGGTACAGTCCAAAAAATCAATTTTCGGATGAAAAACGATGACTCCGGACCTGTCGAACGATCCCAAAATGTACAATATGGATGAAATTTTAAAATTTAATCTTTTGACTGTAAATGACTGTTGGATGTGAATTATGACTTTGTCAACTAAAATAAGTGTGTTTAAAGTCATTTCTGTGCCTGAAAGGGGTCAAAATTGAAGCTTTTGAGTAAGCAAAACTCTGTAAAAATGGCAATTTTGGTCACTGTGAGGGTTTAAAAAGTGGCTATTCAACATGAGGCACGATCCAATTGACATTTTGAATCATTTTTGGTACAGTCCAAAAAATCCATTTTCGGATGAAAAACGATGACTCCAGACCTGTCGAACAATCCCAAAATGGTCAATATGGATGAAATTTTAACATTTAATCTTTTGACTCTAAATGACTGTTGGATGTGAATTATGACTTTGTCAACTAAAATAAGTGTGTTTAAAGTCATTTCTGTGCCTGAAACGGGTCAAAATTGATGCTTTTGAGTAAGAAAAACTCTGTAAAAATGGCAATTTTGGTCACTGTGAGGGTTTAAAAAGTGGTTATTCAACATGAGGCACGATCCAATTGACATTTTGAATCATTTTTGGTACAGTCCAAAAAATAAATTTTCGGATGAAAAACGATGACTCCGGACCAGTCGAACGATCCCAAAATGGTCAATATGGACGAAATTTTAACATTTAATCTTTTGACTCTAAATGACTGTTGGATGTGAATTATGACTTTGTCAACTAAAATAAGTGTGTTTGAAGTCATTTCTGTGCCTGAAACGGGTCAAAATTGAAGCTTTTGAGTAAGCAAAACTCTGTAAAAATGGCAATTTTGGTCACTGTGAAGGTTTAAAAAGTGGTTATTCAACATGAGGCACGATCCAATTGACATTTTGAATCATTTTTGGTACAGTCCAAAAAATCAATTTTCGGATGAAAAACGATGACTCCGGACCTGTCGAACAATCCCAAAATGGCCAATATGGATGAAATTTTAACATTTAATCTTTTGACTCTAAATGACTGTTGGATGTGAATTATGACTTTGTCAACTAAAATAAGTGTGTTTAAAGTCATTTCTGTGCCTGAAACGGGTCAAAATTGAAGCTTTTGAGTAAGCAAAACTCTGTAAAAATGGCAATTTTGGTCACTGTGAGGGTTTAAAAAGTGGCTATTCAACATGAGGCACGATCCATTTGACATTTTGAATCATTTTCGGTACAGTCCAAAAAATCAATTTTCGGATGAAAAACGATGACTCCGGACCTGTCGAACGATCCCAAAATGGTTAATATGGATGACATTTTAACATTTAATCTTTTGACTCTAAATGACTGTTGGATGTGAATTATGACTTTGTCAACTAAAATAAGTGTGTTTAAAGTCATTTCTGTGCCTGAAACGGGTCAAAATTTAAGCTTTTGAGTAAGCAAAACTCTGTAAAAATGGCAATTTTGGTCACTGTGAGGGTTTAAAAAGTGGTTATTCAACATGAGGCACGATCCAATTGACATTTTGAATCATTTTTGGTACAGTCCAAAAAATCAATTTTCGGATGAAAAATGATGACTCTGGACCTGTCGAACGATCCCAAAATGGTCAATATGGATGAAATTTTAACATTTAATCTTTTGACTCTAAATGACTGTTGGATGTGAATTATGACTTTGTCAACTAAAATAAGTATGTTTAAAGTCATTTCTGTGCCTGAAACGGGTCAAAATTGAAGCTTTTGAGTAAGCAAAACTCTGTAAAAATGGCAATTTTGGTCACTGTGAGGGTTTAAAAAGTGGTTATTCAACATGAGGCACGATCCAATTGACATTTTGAATCATTTTTGGTACAGTCCAAAAAATCAATTTTCGGATGAAAAACGATGACTCCAGACCTGTCGAACAATCCCAAAATGGTCAATATGGATGAAATTTTAACATTTAATCTTTTGACTCTAAATGACTGTTGGATGTGAATTATGACTTTGTCAACTAAAATAAGTGTGTTTAAAGTCATTTCTGTGCCTGAAACGGGTCAAAATTGATGCTTTTGAGTAAGAAAAACTCTGTAAAAATGGCAATTTTGGTCACTCTGAGGGTTTAAAAAGTGGTTATTCAACATGAGGCACGATCCAATTGACATTTTGAATCATTTTTGGTACAGTCCAAAAAATAAATTTTCGGATGAAAAACGATGACTCCGGACCTGTCGAACAATCCCAAAATGGTCAATATGGATGAAATTTTAACATTTAATCTTTTGACTCTAAATGACTGTTGGATGTGAATTATGACTTTGTCAACTAAAATAAGTGTGTTTAAAGTCATTTCTGTGCCTGAAACGGGTCAAAATTGAAGCTTTTGAGTAAGCAAAACTCTGTAAAAATGGCAATTTTGGTCACTGTGAGGGTTTAAAAAGTGGTTATTCAACATGAGGCACGATCCAATTGACATTTTGAATCATTTTTGGTACAGTCCAAAAAATCAATTTTCGGATGAAAAACGATGACTCCGGACCTGTCGAACGATCCCAAAATGGTCAATATGGATGAAATTTTAACTTTTAATCTTTTGACTCTAAATGACTGTTGGATGTGAATTATGACTTTGTCAACTAAAATAAGTGTGTTTAAAGTCATTTCTGTGCCTGAAACGGGTCAAAATTGAAGCTTTTGAGTAAGCAAAACTCTGTAAAAATGGCAATTTTGGTCACTGTGAGGGTTTAAAAAGTGATTATTCAACATGAGGCATGATCCAATTGACATTTTGAATCATTTTTGGTACAGTCCAAAAAATCAATTTTCGGATGAAAAACGATGACTCCGGACCTGTCGAACGATCCCAAAATGGTCAATATGGATGAAATTTTAACATTTAATCTTTTGACTCTAAATTACTGTTGGATGTGAATTATGACTTTGTCAACTAAAATAAGTGTGTTTAAAGTCATTTCTGTGCCTGAAACGGGTCAAAATTGAAGCTTTTGAGAAAGCAAAACTCTGTAAAAATGGCAATTTTGGTCACTTTGAGGGTTTAAAAAGTGGCTATTCAACATGAGGCACGATCCAATTGACATTTTGAATCATTTTTGGTACAGTCCAAAAAATCAATTTTCGGATGAAAAACGATGACTCCGGACCAGTCGAACGATCCCAAAATGGTCAATATGGACGAAATTTTAACATTTAATCTTTTGACTCTAAATGACTGTTGGATGTGAATTATGACTTTGTCAACTAAAATAAGTGTGTTTAAAGTCATTTCTGTGCCTGAAACGGGTCAAAATTGAAGCTTTTGAGTAAGCAAAACTCTGTAAAAATGGCAATTTTGGTCACTGTGAGGGTTTAAAAAGTGGTTATTCAACATGAGGCACGATCCAATTGACATTTTGAATCATTTTTGGTACAGTCCAAAAAATCAATTTTCGGATGAAAAACGATGACTCCGGACCTGTCGAACGATCCCAAAATGTACAATATGGATGAAATTTTAAAATTTAATCTTTTGACTGTAAATGACTGTTGGATGTGAATTATGACTTTGTCAACTAAAATAAGTGTGTTTAAAGTCATTTCTGTGCCTGAAAGGGGTCAAAATTGAAGCTTTTGAGTAAGCAAAACTCTGTAAAAATGGCAATTTTGGTCACTGTGAGGGTTTAAAAAGTGGCTATTCAACATGAGGCACGATCCAATTGACATTTTGAATCATTTTTGGTACAGTCCAAAAAATCAATTTTCGGATGAAAAACGATGACTCCAGACCTGTCGAACAATCCCAAAATGGTCAATATGGATGAAATTTTAACATTTAATCTTTTGACTCTAAATGACTGTTGGATGTGAATTATGACTTTGTCAACTAAAATAAGTGTGTTTAAAGTCATTTCTGTGCCTGAAACGGGTCAAAATTGAAGCTTTTGAGTAAGCAAAACTCTGTAAAAATGGCAATTTTGGTCACTGTGAGGGTTTAAAAAGTGGTTATTCAACATGAGGCACGATCCAATTGACATTTTGAATCATTTTTGGTACAGTCCAAAAAATCAATTTTCGGATGAAAAACGATGACTCCGGACCTGTCGAACGATCCCAAAATGGTCAATATGGATGAAATTTTAACATTTAATCTTTTGACTCTAAATGACTGTTGGATGTGAATTATGACTTTGTCAACTAAAATAAGTGTGTTTAAATTCATTTCTGTGCCTGAAACGGGTCAAAATTGAAGCTTTTGAGTAAGCAAAACTCTGTAAAAATTGCAATTTTGGTCACTGTGAGGGTTTAAAAAGTGGTTATTCAACATGAGGCACGATCCAATTGACATTTTGAATCATTTTTGGTACAGTCCAAAAAATCAATTTTCGGATGAAAAACGATGACTCCACCTGTCGAACGATCCCAAAATGGTCAATATGGATGAAATTTTAACATTTAATCTTTTGACTCTAAATGACTGTTGGATGTGAATTATGACTTTGTCAACTAAAATAAGTGTGTTTAAAGTCATTTCTGTGCCTGAAACGGGTCAACATTGAAGCTTTTGAGTAAGCAAAACTCTGTAAAAATGGCAATTTTGGTCACTTTGAGGGTTTAAAAAGTGGCTATTCAACATGAGGCACGATCCAATTGACATTTTGAATCATTTTTGGTACAGTCTAAAAAATCAATTTTCGGATGAAAAATGATGACTCCGGACCTGTCGAACAATCCCAAAATGGTCAATATGGATGAAATTTTAACATTTAATCTTTTGACTCTAAATGACTGTTGGATGTGAATTATGACTTTGTCAACTAAAATAAGTGTGTTTAAAGTCATTTCTGTGCCTGAAACGGGTCAAAATTGAAGCTTTTGAGTAAGCAAAATTCTGTAAAAATGGCAATTTTGGTCACTGTGAGGGTTTAAAAAGTGGCTATTTAACATGAGGCACGATCCAATTGACATTTTGAATCATTTTTGGTACAGTCCAAAAAATCAATTTTCGGATGAAAAACGATGACTCCGGACCTGTCGAACGATCCCAAAATGGTCAATATGGATGAAATTTTAACATTTAATCTTTTGACTCTAAATGACTGTTGGATGTGAATTATGACTTTGTCAACTAAAATAAGTGTTCTTAAAGTCATTTCTGTGCCTGAAACGGGTCAAAATTGATGCTTTTGAGTAAGAAAAACTCTGTAAAAATGGCAATTTTGGTCACTGTGAGGGTTTAAAAAGTGGTTATTCAACATGAGGCACGATCCAATTGACATTTTGAATCATTTTTGGTACAGTCCAAAAAATAAATTTTCGGATGAAAAACGATGACTCCGGACCTGTCGAACAATCCCAAAATGGTCAATATGGATGAAATTTTAACATTTAATCTTTTGACTCTAAATGACTGTTGGATGTGAATTATGACTTTGTCAACTAAAATAAGTGTGTTTAAAGTCATTTCTGTGCCTGAAACGGGTCAAAATTGAAGCTTTTGAGTAAGCAAAACTCTGTAAAAATGGCAATTTTGGTCACTGTGAGGGTTTAAAAAGTGGTTATTCAACATGAGGCATGATCCAATTGACATTTTGAATAATTTTTGGTACAGTCCAAAAAATCAATTTTCGGATGAAAAACGATGACTCCGGACCTGTCGAACGATCCCAAAATGGTCAATATGGATGAAATTTTAACATTTAATCTTTTGACTCTAAATGACTGTTGGATGTGAATTATGACTTTGTCAACTAAAATAAGTGTGTTTAAAGTCATTTCTGTGCCTGAAACGGGTCAAAATTGAAGCTTTTGAGAAAGCAAAACTCTGTAAAAATGGCAATTTTGGTCACTTTGGGGGTTTAAAAAGTGGCTATTCAACATGAGGCACGATCCAATTGACATTTTGAATCATTTTTGGTACAGTCCAAAAAATCAATTTTCGGATGAAAAACGATGACTCCGGACCAGTCGAACGATCCCAAAATGGTCAATATGGACGAAATTTTAACATTTAATCTTTTGACTCTAAATGACTGTTGGATGTGAATTATGACTTTGTCAACTAAAATAAGTGTGTTTAACTCCATGGCTGCTAAGGCAATTCCCCTCCTGTGCTGGGAATTGCTATTTTTCATTGTTTTATGACGAGCTGGGCTCGTCATCAGTGTACGAGGAGGCTACACCATGACGAGCCCAGCTCGTCATGAGTGTGGAAGGGGTTAAAGTCATTTCTGTGCCTGAAACGGGTCAAAATTGAAGCTTTTGAGTAAGCAAAACTCTGTAAAAATGGCAATTTTGGTCACTGTGAGGGTTTAAAAAGTGGTTATTCAACATGAGGCACGATCCAATTGACATTTTGAATCATTTTTGGTACAGTCCAAAAAATCAATTTTCGGATGAAAAACGATGACTCCGGACCTGTCGAACGATCCCAAAATGGTCAATATGGATGAAATTTTAACATTTAATCTTTTGACTCTAAATGACTGTTGGATGTGAATTATGACTTTGTCAACTAAAATAAGTGTGTTTAAAGTCATTTCTGTGCCTGAAACGGGTCAAAATTGAAGCTTTTGAGACAGCAAAACTCTGTAAAAATGGCAATTTTGGTCACTTTGAGGGTTTAAAAAGTGGTTATTCAACATGAGGCACGATCCAATTGACATTTTGAATAATTTTTGGTACAGTCCAAAAAATCAATTTTCGGATGAAAAACGATGACTCCGGACCTGTCGAACGATCCCAAAATGGTCAATATGGATGAAATTTTAACATTTAATCTTTTGACTCTAAATGACTGTTGGATGTGAATTATGACTTTGTCAACTAAAATAAGTGTGTTTAAAGTCATTTCTGTGCCTGAAACGGGTCAAAATTGATGCTTTTGAGTAAGAAAAACTCTGTAAAAATGGCAATTTTGGTCACTGTGAGGGTTTAAAAAGTGGTTATTCAACATGATGCACGATCCAATTGACATTTTGAATCATTTTTGGTACAGTCCAAAAAATCAATTTTCGGATGAAAAACGATGACTCCGGACCAGTCGAACGATCCCAAAATGGTCAATATGGACGAAATTTTAACATTTAATCTTTTGACTCTAAATGACTGTTGGATGTGAATTATGACTTTGTCAACTAAAATAAGTGTGTTTGAAGTCATTTCTGTGCCTGAAACGGGTCAAAATTGAAGCTTTTGAGTAAGCAAAACTCTGTAAAAATGGCAATTTTGGTCACTGTGAGGGTTTAAAAAGTGGTTATTCAACATGAGGCACGATCCAATTGACATTTTGAATCATTTTTGGTACAGTCCAAAAAATCAATTTTCGGATGAAAAACGATGACTCCGGACCTGTCGAACGATCCCAAAATGTACAATATGGATGAAATTTTAAAATTTAATCTTTTGACTCTAAATGACTGTTGGATGTGAATTATGACTTTGTCAACTAAAATAAGTGTGTTTAAAGTCATTTCTGTGCCTGAAACGGGTCAAAATTGAAGCTTTTGAGTAAGCAAAACTCTGTAAAAATGGCAATTTTGGTCACTTTGAGGGTTTAAAAAGTGGCTATTCAACATGAGGCACGATCCAATTGACATTTTGAATCATTTTTGGTACAGTCCAAAAAATCAATTTTCGGATGAAAAACGATGACTCCGGACCTGTCGAACGATCCCAAAATGGTCAATATGGATGAAATTTTAACATTTAATCTTTTGACTCTAAATGACTGTTGGATGTGAATTATGACTTTGTCAACTAAAATAAGTGTGTTTAAAGTCATTTCTGTGCCTGAAACGGGTCAAAATTGAAGCTTTTGAGTAAGCAAAACTCTGTAAAAATGGCAATTTTGGTCACTGTGAGGGTTTAAAAAGTGGTTATTCAACATGAGGCACGATCCAATTGACATTTTGAATCATTTTTGGTACAGTCCAAAAAATCAATTTTCGGATGAAAAACGATGACTCCGGACCTGTCGAACGATCCCAAAATGGTCAATATGGATGAAATTTTAACATTTAATCTTTTGACTCTAAATGACTGTTGGATGTGAATTATGACTTTGTCAACTAAAATAAGTGTGTTTAAAGTCATTTCTGTGCCTGAAACGGGTCAAAATTGAAGCTTTTGAGTAAGCAAAACTCTGTAAAATGGCAATTTTGGTCACTGTGAGGGTTTAAAAAGTGGTTATTCAACATGAGGCACGATCCAATTGACATTTTGAATCATTTTTGGTACAGTCCAAAAAATCAATTTTCGGATGAAAAACGATGACTCCGGACCTGTCGAACGATCCCAAAATGGTCAATATGGATGAAATTTTAACATTTAATCTTTTGACTCTAAATGACTCTTGGATGTGAATTATGACTTTGTCAACTAAAATAAGTGTTCTTAAAGTCATTTCTGTGCCTGAAACGGGTCAAAATTGATGCTTTTGAGTAAGAAAAACTCTGTAAAAATGGCAATTTTGGTCACTGTGGGGGTTTAAAAAGTGGTTATTCAACATGAGGCATGATCCAATTGGCATTTTGAATCATTTTTGGTACAGTCCAAAAAATAAATTTTCGGATGAAAAAGCGATGACTCCGGACCTGTCGAACAATCCCAAAATGGTCAATATGGATGAAATTTTAACATTTAATCTTTTGACTCTAAATGACTGTTGGATGTGAATTATGACTTTGTCAACGAAAATAAGTGTGTTTAAAGTCATTTCTGTGCCTGAAACGGGTCAAAATTGAAGCTTTTGAGTAAGCAAAACTCTGTAAAAATGGCAATTTTGGTCACTGTGGGGGTTTAAAAAGTGGTTATTCAACATGAGGCACGATCCAATTGACATTTTGAATCATTTTTGGTACAGTCCAAAAAATCAATTTTCGGATGAAAAACGATGACTCCGGAGTCGAACGATCCCAAAATGGTCAATATGGACCAAATTTTAAAATTTAATCTTTTGACTCTAAATGACTGTTGGATGTGAATTATGACTTTGTCAACTAAAATAAGTGTGTTTAAAGTCATTTCTGTGCCTGAAACGGGTCAAAATTGAAGCTTTTGAGTAAGCAAAACTCTGTAAAAATGGCAATTTTGGTCACTTTGAGGGTTTAAAAAGTGGCTATTCAACATGAGGCACGATCCAATTGACATTTTGAATCATTTTTGGTACAGTCCAAAAAATCAATTTTCGGATGAAAAACGATGACTCCGGACCTGTCGAACGATCCCAAAATGGTCAATATGGATGAAATTTTAACATTTAATCTTTTGACTCTAAATGACTGTTGGATGTGAATTATGACTTTGTCAACTAAAATAAGTGTGTTTAAAGTCATTTCTGTGCCTGAAACGGGTCAAAATTGAAGCTTTTGAGTAAGCAAAACTCTGTAAAAATGGCAATTTTGGTCACTGTGAGGGTTTAAAAAGTGGTTATTCAACATGAGGCACGATCCAATTGACATTTTGAATCATTTTTGGTACAGTCCAAAAAATCAATTTTCGGATGAAAAACGATGACTCCGGACCTGTCGAACGATCCCAAAATGGTCAATATGGATGAAATTTTAACATTTAATCTTTTGACTCTAAATGACTGTTGGATGTGAATTATGACTTTGTCAACTAAAATAAGTGTGTTTAAAGTCATTTCTGTGCCTGAAACGGGTCAAAATTGAAGCTTTTGAGTAAGCAAAACTCTGTAAAATGGCAATTTTGGTCACTGTGAGGGTTTAAAAAGTGGTTATTCAACATGAGGCACGATCCAATTGACATTTTGAATCATTTTTGGTACAGTCCAAAAAATCAATTTTCGGATGAAAAACGATGACTCCGGACCTGTCGAACGATCCCAAAATGGTCAATATGGATGAAATTTTAACATTTAATCTTTTGACTCTAAATGACTCTTGGATGTGAATTATGACTTTGTCAACTAAAATAAGTGTTCTTAAAGTCATTTCTGTGCCTGAAACGGGTCAAAATTGATGCTTTTGAGTAAGAAAAACTCTGTAAAAATGGCAATTTTGGTCACTGTGGGGGTTTAAAAAGTGGTTATTCAACATGAGGCATGATCCAATTGGCATTTTGAATCATTTTTGGTACAGTCCAAAAAATAAATTTTCGGATGAAAAAGCGATGACTCCGGACCTGTCGAACAATCCCAAAATGGTCAATATGGATGAAATTTTAACATTTAATCTTTTGACTCTAAATGACTGTTGGATGTGAATTATGACTTTGTCAACGAAAATAAGTGTGTTTAAAGTCATTTCTGTGCCTGAAACGGGTCAAAATTGAAGCTTTTGAGTAAGCAAAACTCTGTAAAAATGGCAATTTTGGTCACTGTGGGGGTTTAAAAAGTGGTTATTCAACATGAGGCACGATCCAATTGACATTTTGAATCATTTTTGGTACAGTCCAAAAAATCAATTTTCGGATGAAAAACGATGACTCCGGAGTCGAACGATCCCAAAATGGTCAATATGGACCAAATTTTAACATTTAATCTTTTGACTCTAAATGACTGTTGGATGTGAATTATGACTTTGTCAACTAAAATAAGTGTGTTTAAAGTCATTTCTGTGCCTGAAACGGGTCAAAATTGAAGCTTTTGAGTAAGCAAAACTCTGTAAAAATGGCAATTTTGGTCACTTTGAGGGTTTAAAAAGTGGCTATTCAACATGAGGCACGATCCAATTGACATTTTGAATCATTTTTGGTACAGTCCAAAAAATCAATTTTCGGATGAAAAACGATGACTCCGGACCAGTCGAACGATCCCAAAATGGTCAATATGGATGAAATTTTAACATTTAATCTTTTGACTCTAAATGACTGTTGGATGTGAATTATGACTTTGTCAACTAAAATAAGTGTGTTTAAAGTCATTTCTGTGCCTGAAACGGGTCAAAATTGAAGCTTTTGAGTAAGCAAAACTCTGTAAAAATGGCAATTTTGGTCACTGTGAGGGTTTAAAAAGTGGTTATTCAACATGAGGCACGATCCAATTGACATTTTGAATCATTTTTGGTACAGTCCAAAAAATCAATTTTCGGATGAAAAACGATGACTCCGGACCTGTCGAACAATCCCAAAATGGTCAATATGGATGAAATTTTAACATTTAATCTTTTGACTCTAAATGACTGTTGGATGTGAATTATGACTTTGTCAACGAAAATAAGTGTGTTTAAAGTCATTTCTGTGCCTGAAACGGGTCAAAATTGAAGCTTTTGAGTAAGCAAAACTCTGTAAAAATGGCAATTTTGGTCACTGTGAGGGTTTAAAAAGTGGTTATTCAACATGAGGCACGATCCAATTGACATTTTGAATCATTTTTGGTACAGTCCAAAAAATCAATTTTCGGATGAAAAACGATGACTCCGGAGTCGAACGATCCCAAAATGGTCAATATGGACCAAATTTTAACATTTAATCTTTTGACTCTAAATGACTGTTGGATGTGAATTATGACTTTGTCAACTAAAATAAGTGTGTTTAAAGTCATTTCTGTGCCTGAAACGGGTCAAAATTGAAGCTTTTGAGTAAGCAAAACTCTGTAAAAATGGCAATTTTGGTCACTTTGAGGGTTTAAAAAGTGGCTATTCAACATGAGGCACGATCCAATTGACATTTTGAATCATTTTTGGTACAGTCCAAAAAATCAATTTTCGGATGAAAAACGATGACTCCGGACCAGTCGAACGATCCCAAAATGGTCAATATGGATGAAATTTTAACATTTAATCTTTTGACTCTAAATGACTGTTGGATGTGAATTATGACTTTGTCAACTAAAATAAGTGTGTTTAAAGTCATTTCTGTGCCTGAAACGGGTCAAAATTGAAGCTTTTGAGTAAGCAAAACTCTGTAAAAATGGCAATTTTGGTCACTGTGAGGGTTTAAAAAGTGGTTATTCAACATGAGGCACGATCCAATTGACATTTTGAATCATTTTTGGTACAGTCCAAAAAATCAATTTTCGGATGAAAAACGATGACTCCGGACCAGTCGAACGATCCCAAAATGGTCAATATGGACCAAATTTTAACATTTAATCTTTTGACTCTAAATGACTGTTGGATGTGAATTATGACTTTGTCAACTAAAATAAGTTTGTTTAATGTCATTTCTGTGCCTGAAACGGGTCAAAATTGAAGCTTTTGAGTAAGCAAAACTCTGTAAAAATGGCAATTTTGGTCACTGTGAGGGTTTAAAAAGTGGTTATTCAACATGAGGCACGATCCAATTGACATTTTGAATCATTTTTGGTACAGTCCAAAAAATCAATTTTCGGATGAAAAACGATGACTCCGGACCTGTCGAACGATCCCAAAATGGTCAATATGGATGAAATTTTAACATTTAATCTTTTGACTCTAAATGACTGTTGGATGTGAATTATGACTTTGTCAACTAAAATAAGTGTGTTTGAAGTCATTTCTGTGCCTGAAACGGGTCAAAATTGAAGCTTTTGAGTAAGCAAAACTCTGTAAAAATGGCAATTTTGGTCACTGTGAGGGTTTAAAAAGTGGTTATTCAACATGAGGCACGATCCAATTGACATTTTGAATCATTTTTGGTACAGTCCAAAAAATCAATTTTCGGATGAAAAACGATGACTCCGGACATGTCGAACGATCCCAAAATGGTCAATATGGATGAAATTTTAACATTTAATC
The DNA here is from genome assembly GCF_964263255.1 of Lissotriton vulgaris. NCBI lineage: Eukaryota > Metazoa > Chordata > Amphibia > Caudata > Salamandridae > Lissotriton > Lissotriton vulgaris. The sequence continues at coordinate 1,112,430 of NW_028241576.1, forward strand.
TTTTGACTCTAAATGACTGTTGGATGTGAATTATGACTTTGTCAACTAAAATAAGTGTGTTTAAAGTCATTTCTGTGCCTGAAACGGGTCAAAATTGAAGCTTTTCAGTAAGCAAAATTCTGTAAAAATGGCAATTTTGGTCACTGTGAGGGTTTAAAAAGTGGCTATTCAACATGAGGCACGATCCAATTGACATTTTGAATCATTTTTGGTACAGTCCAAAAAATCAATTTTCGGATGAAAAACGATGACTCCGGACCTGTCGAACGATCCCAAAATGGTCAATATGGATGAAATTTTAACATTTAATCTTTTGACTCTAAATGACTGTTGGATGTGAATTATGACTTTTTCAACTAAAATAAGTGTTCTTAAAGTCATTTCTGTGCCTGAAACGGGTCAAAATTGATGCTTTTGAGTAAGAAAAACTCTGTAAAAATGGCAATTTTGGTCACTGTGAGGGTTTAAAAAGTGGTTATTCAACATGAGGCACGATCCAATTGACATTTTGAATCATTTTTGGTACAGTCCAAAAAATAAATTTTCGGATGAAAAACGATGACTCCGGACCTGTCGAACAATCCCAAAATGGTCAATATGGATGAAATTTTAACATTTAATCTTTTGACTCTAAATGACTGTTGGATGTGAATTATGACTTTGTCAACTAAAATAAGTGTGTTTAAAGTCATTTCTGTGCCTGAAACGGGTCAAAATTGAAGCTTTTGAGTAAGCAAAACTCTGTAAAAATGGCAATTTTGGTCACTGTGAGGGTTTAAAAAGTGGTTATTCAACATGAGGCACGATCCAATTGACATTTTGAATCATTTTTGGTACAGTCCAAAAAATCAATTTTCGGATGAAAAACGATGACTCCGGACCTGTCGAACGATCCCAAAATGGTCAATATGGATGAAATTTTAACATTTAATCTTTTGACTCTAAATGACTGTTGGATGTGAATTATGAGTTTGTCAACTAAAATAAGTGTGTTTAAAGTCATTTCTGTGCCTGAAACGGGTCAACATTGAAGCTTTTGAGTAAGCAAAACTCTGTAAAAATGGCAATTTTGGTCACTTTGAGGGTTTAAAAAGTGGCTATTCAACACGAGGCACGATCCAATTGACATTTTGAATCATTTTTGGTACAGTCTAAAAAATCAATTTTCGGATGAAAAATGATGACTCCGGACCTGTCGAACAATCCCAAAATGGTCAATATGGATGAAATTTTAACATTTAATCTTTTGACTCTAAATGACTGTTGGATGTGAACTATGACTTTGTCAACTAAAATAAGTGTGTTTAAAGTCATTTCTGTGCCTGAAACGGGTCAAAATTGAAGCTTTTGAGTAAGCAAAATTCTGTAAAAATGGCAATTTTGGTCACTGTGAGGGTTTAAAAAGTGGCTATTCAACATGAGGCACGATCCAATTGACATTTTGAATCATTTTTGGTACAGTCCAAAAAATCAATTTTCGGATGAAAAACGATGACTCCGGACCTGTCGAACGATCCCAAAATGGTCAATATGGATGAAATTTTAACATTTAATCTTTTGACTCTAAATGACTGTTGGATGTGAATTATGACTTTGTCAACTAAAATAAGTGTTCTTAAAGTCATTTCTGTACCTGAAACGGGTCAAAATTGATGCTTTTGAGTAAGAAAAACTCTGTAAAAATGGCAATTTTGGTCACTGTGAGGGTTTAAAAAGTGGTTATTCAACATGAGGCACGATCCAATTGACATTTTGAATCATTTTTGGTACAGTCCAAAAAATAAATTTTCGGATGAAAAACGATGACTCCGGACCTGTCGAACAATCCCAAAATGGTCAATATGGATGAAATTTTAACATTTAATCTTTTGACTCTAAATGACTGTTGGATGTGAATTATGACTTTGTCAACTAAAATAAGTGTGTTTAAAGTCATTTCTGTGCCTGAAACGGGTCAAAATTGAAGCTTTTGAGTAAGCAAAACTCTGTAAAAATGGCAATTTTGGTCACTGTGAGGGTTTAAAAAGTGGTTATTCAACATGAGGCACGATCCAATTGACATTTTGAATCATTTTTGGTACAGTCCAAAAAATCAATTTTCGGATGAAAAACGATGACTCCGGACCTGTCGAACGATCCCAAAATGGTCAATATGGATGAAATTTTAACATTTAATCTTTTGACTCTAAATGACTGTTGGATGTGAATTATGACTTTGTCAACTAAAATAAGTGTGTTTAAAGTCATTTCTGTGCCTAAAACGGGTCAAAATTGAAGCTTTTGAGTAAGCAAAACTCTGTAAAAATGGCAATTTTGGTCACTGTGAGGGTTTAAAAAGTGGTTATTCAACATGAGGCATGATCCAATTGACATTAGGAATCATTTTTGGTACAGTCCAAAAAATCAATTTTCGGATGAAAAACGATGACTCCGGACCTGTCGAACGATCCCAAAATGGTCAATATGGATGAAATTTTAACATTTAATCTTTTGACTCTAAATTACTGTTGGATGTGAATTATGACTTTGTCAACTAAAATAAGTGTGTTTAAAGTCATTTCTGTGCCTGAAACGGGTCAAAATTGAAGCTTTTGAGTAAGCAAAACTCTGTAAAAATGGCAATTTTGGTCACTGTGAGGGTTTAAAAAGTGGTTATTCAACATGAGGCACGATCCAATTGACATTTTGAATCATTTTTGGTACAGTCCAAAAAATCAATTTTCGGATGAAAAACGATGACTCCGGACCTGTCGAACGATCCCAAAATGGTCAATATGGATGAAATTTTAACAATTAATCTTTTGACTCTAAATGACTGTTGGATGTGAATTATGACTTTGTCAACTAAAATAAGTGTGTTTAAAGTCATTTCTGTGCCTGAAACGGGTCAAAATTGAAGCTTTTGAGAAAGCAAAACTCTGTAAAAATGGCAATTTTGGTCACTTTGAGCGTTTAAAAAGTGGCTATTCAACATGAGGCACGATCCAATTGACATTTTGAATCATTTTTGGTACAGTCCAAAAAATCAATTTTCGGATGAAAAACGATGACTCCGGACCAGTCGAACGATCCCAAAATGGTCAATATGGATGAAATTTTAACATTTAATCTTTTGACTCTAAATGACTGTTGGATGTGAATTATGACTTTGTCAACTAAAATAAGTGTGTTTGAAGTCATTTCTGTGCCTGAAACGGGTCAAAATTGAAGCTTTTGAGTAAGCAAAACTCTGTAAAAATGGCAATTTTGGTCACTGTGAGGGTTTAAAAAGTGGTTATTCAACATGAGGCACGATCCAATTGACATTTTGAATCATTTTTGGTACAGTCCAAAAAATCTATTTTCGGATGAAAAACGATGACTCCAGACCTGTCGAACGATCCCAAAATGGTCAATATGGATGAAATTTTAACATTTAATCTTTTGACTCTAAATGACTGTTGGATGTGAATTATGACTTTGTCAACTAAAATAAGTGTGTTTAAAGTCATTTCTGTGCCTGAAACGGGTCAAAATTGAAGCTTTTGAGTAAGCAAAACTCTGTAAAAATTGCAATTTTGGTCACTGTGAGGGTTTAAAAAGTGGTTATTCAACATGAGGCACGATCCAATTGACATTTTGAATCATTTTTGGTACAGTCCAAAAAATCAATTTTCGGATGAAAAACGATGACTCCGGACCTGTCGAACGATCCCAAAATGGTCAATATGGATGAAATTTTAACATTTAATCTTTTGACTCTAAATGACTGTTGGATGTGAATTATGACTTTGTCAACTAAAATAAGTGTGTTTAAAGTCATTTCTGTGCCTGAAACGGGTCAACATTGAAGCTTTTGAGTAAGCAAAACTCTGTAAAAATGGCAATTTTGGTCACTTTGAGGGTTTAAAAAGTGGCTATTCAACATGAGGCACGATCCAATTGACATTTTGAATCATTTTTGGTACAGTCTAAAAAATCAATTTTCGGATGAAAAATGATGACTCCGGACCTGTCGAACAATCCCAAAATGGTCAATATGGATGAAATTTTAACATTTAATCTTTTGACTCTAAATGACTGTTGGATGTGAATTATGACTTTGTCAACTAAAATAAGTGTGTTTAAAGTCATTTCTGTGCCTGAAACGGGTCAAAATTGAAGCTTTTGAGTAAGCAAAATTCTGTAAAAATGGCCATTTTGGTCACTGTGAGGGTTTAAAAAGTGGTTATTCAACATGAGGCACGATCCAATTGACATTTTGAATCATTTTTGGTACAGTCCAAAAAATCAATTTTCGGATGAAAAACGATGACTCCGGACCTGTCGAACGATCCCAAAATGGTCAATATGGATGAAATTTTAACATTTAATCTTTTGACTCTAAATGACTGTTGGATGTGAATTATGACTTTGTCAACTAAAATAAGTGTGTTTAAAGTCATTTCTGTGCCTGAAACGGGTCAAAATTGAAGCTTTTGAGAAAGCAAAACTCTGTAAAAATGGCAATTTTGGTCACTTTGAGGGTTTAAAAAGTGGCTATTCAACATGAGGCACGATCCAATTGACATTTTGAATCATTTTTGGTACAGTCCAAAAAATCAATTTTCGGATGAAAAACGATGACTCCGGACCAGTCGAACGATCCCAAAATGGTCAATATGGACGAAATTTTAACATTTAATCTTTTGACTCTAAATGACTGGTCCAAAAAATAAATTTTCGGATGAAAACCGATGACTCCGGACCTGTCGAACGATCCCAAAATGGTCAATATGGATGACATTTTAACATTTAATCTTTTGACTCTAAATGACTGTTGGATGTGAATAATGACTTTGTCAACTAAAATAAGTGTGTTTAAAGTCATTTCTGTGCCTGAAACGGGTCAAAATTGAAGCTTTTGAGTAAGCAAAACTCTGTAAAAATGGCAATTTTGGTCACTGTGAGGGTTTAAAAAGTGGTTATTCAACATGAGGCATGATCCAATTGACATTTTGAATCATTTTTGGTACAGTCCAAAAAATCAATTTTCGGATGAAAAACGATGACTCCGGACCTGTCGAACGATCCCAAAATGTACAATATGGATGAAATTTTAAAATTTAATCTTTTGACTGTAAATGACTGTTGGATGTGAATTATGACTTTGTCAACTAAAATAAGTGTGTTTAAAGTCATTTCTGTGCCTGAAAGGGGTCAAAATTGAAGCTTTTGAGTAAGCAAAACTCTGTAAAAATGGCAATTTTGGTCACTGTGAGGGTTTAAAAAGTGGCTATTCAACATGAGGCACGATCCAATTGACATTTTGAATCATTTTTGGTACAGTCCAAAAAATCAATTTTCGGATGAAAAACGATGACTCCAGACCTGTCGAACAATCCCAAAATGGTCAATATGGATGAAATTTTAACATTTAATCTTTTGACTCTAAATGACTGTTGGATGTGAATTATGACTTTGTCAACTAAAATAAGTGTGTTTAAAGTCATTTCTGTGCCTGAAACGGGTCAAAATTGAAGCTTTTGAGTAAGCAAAACTCTGTAAAAATGGCAATTTTGGTCACTGTGAGGGTTTAAAAAGTGGTTATTCAACATGAGGCACGATCCAATTGACATTTTGAATCATTTTTGGTACAGTCCAAAAAATCAATTTTCGGATGAAAAACGATGACTCCGGACCTGTCGAACGATCCCAAAATGGTCAATATGGATGAAATTTTAACATTTAATCTTTTGACTCTAAATGACTGTTGGATGTGAATTATGACTTTGTCAACTAAAATAAGTGTGTTTAAATTCATTTCTGTGCCTGAAACGGGTCAAAATTGAAGCTTTTGAGTAAGCAAAACTCTGTAAAAATTGCAATTTTGGTCACTGTGAGGGTTTAAAAAGTGGTTATTCAACATGAGGCACGATCCAATTGACATTTTGAATCATTTTTGGTACAGTCCAAAAAATCAATTTTCGGATGAAAAACGATGACTCCGGACCTGTCGAACGATCCCAAAATGGTCAATATGGATGAAATTTTAACATTTAATCTTTTGACTCTAAATGACTGTTGGATGTGAATTATGACTTTGTCAACTAAAATAAGTGTGTTTAAAGTCATTTCTGTGCCTGAAACGGGTCAACATTGAAGCTTTTGAGTAAGCAAAACTCTGTAAAAATGGCAATTTTGGTCACTTTGAGGGTTTAAAAAGTGGCTATTCAACATGAGGCACGATCCAATTGACAGTTTGAATCATTTTTGGTACAGTCTAAAAAATCAATTTTCGGATGAAAAATGATGACTCCGGACCTGTCGAACAATCCCAAAATGGTCAATATGGATGAAATTTTAACATTTAATCTTTTGACTCTAAATGACTGTTGGATGTGAATTATGACTTTGTCAACTAAAATAAGTGTGTTTAAAGTCATTTCTGTGCCTGAAACGGGTCAAAATTGAAGCTTTTGAGTAAGCAAAATTCTGTAAAAATGGCAATTTTGGTCACTGTGAGGGTTTAAAAAGTGGCTATTTAACATGAGGCACGATCCAATTGACATTTTGAATCATTTTTGGTACAGTCCAAAAAATCAATTTTCGGATGAAAAACGATGACTCCGGACCTGTCGAACGATCCCAAAATGGTCAATATGGATGAAATTTTAACATTTAATCTTTTGACTCTAAATGACTGTTGGATGTGAATTATGACTTTGTCAACTAAAATAAGTGTTCTTAAAGTCATTTCTGTGCCTGAAACGGGTCAAAATTGATGCTTTTGAGTAAGAAAAACTCTGTAAAAATGGCAATTTTGGTCACTGTGAGGGTTTAAAAAGTGGTTATTCAACATGAGGCACGATCCAATTGACATTTTGAATCATTTTTGGTACAGTCCAAAAAATAAATTTTCGGATGAAAAACGATGACTCCGGACCTGTCGAACAATCCCAAAATGGTCAATATGGATGAAATTTTAACATTTAATCTTTTGACTCTAATGACTGTTGGATGTGAATTATGACTTTGTCAACTAAAATAAGTGTGTTTAAAGTCATTTCTGTGCCTGAAACGGGTCAAAATTGAAGCTTTTGAGTAAGCAAAACTCTGTAAAAATGGCAATTTTGGTCACTGTGAGGGTTTAAAAAGTGGTTATTCAACATGAGGCATGATCCAATTGACATTTTGAATCATTTTTGGTACAGTCCAAAAAATCAATTTTCGGATGAAAAACGATGACTCCGGACCTGTCGAACGATCCCAAAATTGTCAATATGGATGAAATTTTAACATTTAATCTTTTGACTCTAAATGACTGTTGGATGTGAATTATGACTTTGTCAACTAAAATAAGTGTGTTTAAAGTCATTTCTGTGCCTGAAACGGGTCAAAATTGAAGCTTTTGAGAAAGCAAAACTCTGTAAAAATGGCAATTTTGGTCACTTTGAGGGTTTAAAAAGTGGCTATTCAACATGAGGCACGATCCAATTGACATTTTGAATCATTTTTGGTACAGTCCAAAAAATCAATTTTCGGATGAAAAACGATGACTCCGGACCAGTCGAACGATCCCAAAATGGTCAATATGGACGAAATTTTAACATTTAATCTTTTGACTCTAAATGACTGTTGGATGTGAATTATGACTTTGTCAACTAAAATAAGTGTGTTTAACTCCATGGCTGCTAAGGCAATTCCCCTCCTGTGCTGGGAATTGCTATTTTTCATTGTTTTATGACGAGCTGGGCTCGTCATCAGTGTACGAGGAGGCTACACCATGACGAGCCCAGCTCGTCATGAGTGTGGAAGGGGTTAAAGTCATTTCTGTGCCTGAAACGGGTCAAAATTGAAGCTTTTGAGTAAGCAAAACTCTGTAAAAATGGCAATTTTGGTCACTGTGAGGGTTTAAAAAGTGGTTATTCAACATGAGGCACGATCCAATTGACATTTTGAATCATTTTTGGTACAGTCCAAAAAATCAATTTTCGGATGAAAAACGATGACTCCGGACCTGTCGAACGATCCCAAAATGGTCAATATGGATGAAATTTTAACATTTAATCTTTTGACTCTAAATGACTGTTGGATGTGAATTATGACTTTGTCAACTAAAATAAGTGTGTTTAAAGTCATTTCTGTGCCTGAAACGGGTCAAAATTGAAGCTTTTGAGTAAGCAAAACTCTGTAAAAATGGCAATTTTGGTCACTTTGAGGGTTTAAAAAGTGGTTATTCAACATGAGGCACGATCCAATTGACATTTTGAATCATTTTTGGTACAGTCCAAAAAATCAATTTTCGGATGAAAAACGATGACTCCGGACCTGTCGAACGATCCCAAAATGGTCAATATGGATGAAATTTTAACATTTAATCTTTTGACTCTAAATGACTGTTGGATGTGAATTATGACTTTGTCAACTAAAATAAGTGTGTTTAAAGTCATTTCTGTGCCTGAAACGGGTCAAAATTGATGCTTTTGAGTAAGAAAAACTCTGTAAAAATGGCAATTTTGGTCACTGTGATGGTTTAAAAAGTGGTTATTCAACATGAGGCACGATCCAATTGACATTTTGAATCATTTTTGGTACAGTCCAAAAAATAAATTTTCGGATGAAAAACGATGACTCCGGACCTGTCGAACAATCCCAAAATGGTCAATATGGATGAAATTTTAACATTTAATCTTTTGACTCTAAATGACTGTTGGATGTGAATTATGACTTTGTCAACTAAAATAAGTGTGTTTAAAGTCATTTCTGTGCCTGAAACGGGTCAAAATTGAAGCTTTTGAGTAAGCAAAACTCTGTAAAAATGGCAATTTTGGTCACTTTGAGGGTTTAAAAAGTGGTTATTCAACATGATGCACGATCCAATTGACATTTTGAATCATTTTTGGTACAGTCCAAAAAATCAATTTTCGGATGAAAAACGATGACTCCGGACCAGTCGAACGATCCCAAAATGGTCAATATGGACGAAATTTTAACATTTAATCTTTTGACTCTAAATGACTGTTGGATGTGAATTATGACTTTGTCAACTAAAATAAGTGTGTTTGAAGTCATTTCTGTGCCTGAAACGGGTCAAAATTGAAGCTTTTGAGTAAGCAAAACTCTGTAAAAATGGCAATTTTGGTCACTGTGAGGGTTTAAAAAGTGGTTATTCAACATGAGGCACGATCCAATTGACATTTTGAATCATTTTTGGTACAGTCCAAAAAATCAATTTTCGGATGAAAAACGATGACTCCGGACCTGTCGAACGATCCCAAAATGTACAATATGGATGAAATTTTAAAATTTAATCTTTTGACTCTAAATGACTGTTGGATGTGAATTATGACTTTGTCAACTAAAATAAGTGTGTTTAAAGTCATTTCTGTGCCTGAAACGGGTCAAAATTGAAGCTTTTGAGTAAGCAAAACTCTGTAAAAATGGCAATTTTGGTCACTTTGAGGGTTTAAAAAGTGGCTATTCAACATGAGGCACGATCCAATTGACATTTTGAATCATTTTTGGTACAGTCCAAAAAATCAATTTTCGGATGAAAAACGATGACTCCGGACCTGTCGAACGATCCCAAAATGGTCAATATGGATGAAATTTTAACATTTAATCTTTTGACTCTAAATGACTGTTGGATGTGAATTATGACTTTGTCAACTAAAATAAGTGTGTTTAAAGTCATTTCTGTGCCTGAAACGGGTCAAAATTGAAGCTTTTGAGTAAGCAAAACTCTGTAAAAATGGCAATTTTGGTCACTGTGAGGGTTTAAAAAGTGGTTATTCAACATGAGGCATGATCCAATTGACATTTTGAATCATTTTTGGTACAGTCCAAAAAATCAATTTTCGGATGAAAAACGATGACTCCGGACCTGTCGAACGATCCCAAAATGGTCAATATGGATGAAATTTTAACATTTAATCTTTTGACTCTAAATTACTGTTGGATGTGAATTATGACTTTGTCAACTAAAATAAGTGTGTTTAAAGTCATTTCTGTGCCTGAAACGGGTCAAAATTGAAGCTTTTGAGAAAGCAAAACTCTGTAAAAATGGCAATTTTGGTCACTTTGAGGGTTTAAAAAGTGGCTATTCAACATGAGGCACGATCCAATTGACATTTTGAATCATTTTTGGTACAGTCCAAAAAATCAATTTTCGGATGAAAAACGATGACTCCGGACCAGTCGAACGATCCCAAAATGGTCAATATGGACGAAATTTTAACATTTAATCTTTTGACTCTAAATGACTGTTGGATGTGAATTATGACTTTGTCAACTAAAATAAGTGTGTTTAAAGTCATTTCTGTGCCTGAAACGGGTCAAAATTGAAGCTTTTGAGTAAGCAAAACTCTGTAAAAATGGCAATTTTGGTCACTGTGAGGGTTTAAAAAGTGGTTATTCAACATGAGGCACGATCCAATTGACATTTTGAATCATTTTTGGTACAGTCCAAAAAATCAATTTTCGGATGAAAAACGATGACTCCGGACCTGTCGAACGATCCCAAAATGTACAATATGGATGAAATTTTAAAATTTAATCTTTTGACTGTAAATGACTGTTGGATGTGAATTATGACTTTGTCAACTAAAATAAGTGTGTTTAAAGTCATTTCTGTGCCTGAAAGGGGTCAAAATTGAAGCTTTTGAGTAAGCAAAACTCTGTAAAAATGGCAATTTTGGTCACTGTGAGGGTTTAAAAAGTGGCTATTCAACATGAGGCACGATCCAATTGACATTTTGAATCATTTTTGGTACAGTCCAAAAAATCAATTTTCGGATGAAAAACGATGACTCCAGACCTGTCGAACAATCCCAAAATGGTCAATATGGATGAAATTTTAACATTTAATCTTTTGACTCTAAATGACTGTTGGATGTGAATTATGACTTTGTCAACTAAAATAAGTGTGTTTAAAGTCATTTCTGTGCCTGAAACGGGTCAAAATTGAAGCTTTTGAGTAAGCAAAACTCTGTAAAAATGGCAATTTTGGTCACTGTGAGGGTTTAAAAAGTGGTTATTCAACATGAGGCACGATCCAATTGACATTTTGAATCATTTTTGGTACAGTCCAAAAAATCAATTTTCGGATGAAAAACGATGACTCCGGACCTGTCGAACGATCCCAAAATGGTCAATATGGATGAAATTTTAACATTTAATCTTTTGACTCTAAATGACTGTTGGATGTGAATTATGACTTTGTCAACTAAAATAAGTGTGTTTAAAGTCATTTCTGTGCCTGAAACGGGTCAACATTGAAGCTTTTGAGTAAGCAAAACTCTGTAAAAATGGCAATTTTGGTCACTTTGAGGGTTTAAAAAGTGGCTATTCAACATGAGGCACGATCCAATTGACATTTTGAATCATTTTTGGTACAGTCTAAAAAATCAATTTTCGGATGAAAAATGATGACTCCGGACCTGTCGAACAATCCCAAAATGGTAAATATGGATGAAATTTTAACATTTAATCTTTTGACTCTAAATGACTGTTGGATGTGAATTATGACTTTGTCAACTAAAATAAGTGTGTTTAAAGTCATTTCTGTGCCTGAAACGGGTCAAAATTGAAGCTTTTGAGTAAGCAAAATTCTGTAAAAATGGCAATTTTGGTCACTGTGAGGGTTTAAAAAGTGGCTATTTAACATGAGGCACGATCCAATTGACATTTTGAATCATTTTTGGTACAGTCCAAAAAATCAATTTTCGGATGAAAAACGATGACTCCGGACCTGTCGAACGATCCCAAAATGGTCAATATGGATGAAATTTTAACATTTAATCTTTTGACTCTAAATGACTGTTGGATGTGAATTATGACTTTGTCAACTAAAATAAGTGTTCTTAAAGTCATTTCTGTGCCTGAAACGGGTCAAAATTGATGCTTTTGAGTAAGAAAAACTCTGTAAAAATGGCAATTTTGGTCACTGTGAGGGTTTAAAAAGTGGTTATTCAACATGAGGCACGATCCAATTGACATTTTGAATCATTTTTGGTACAGTCCAAAAAATAAATTTTCGGATGAAAAACGATGACTCCGGACCTGTCGAACAATCCCAAAATGGTCAATATGGATGAAATTTTAACATTTAATCTTTTGACTCTAATGACTGTTGGATGTGAATTATGACTTTGTCAACTAAAATAAGTGTGTTTAAAGTCATTTCTGTGCCTGAAACGGGTCAAAATTGAAGCTTTTGAGTAAGCAAAACTCTGTAAAAATGGCAATTTTGGTCACTGTGAGGGTTTAAAAAGTGGTTATTCAACATGAGGCATGATCCAATTGACATTTTGAATCATTTTTGGTACAGTCCAAAAAATCAATTTTCGGATGAAAAACGATGACTCCGGACCTGTCGAACGATCCCAAAATGGTCAATATGGATGAAATTTTAACATTTAATCTTTTGACTCTAAATGACTGTTGGATGTGAATTATGACTTTGTCAACTAAAATAAGTGTGTTTAAAGTCATTTCTGTGCCTGAAACGGGTCAAAATTGAAGCTTTTGAGAAAGCAAAACTCTGTAAAAATGGCAATTTTGGTCACTTTGAGGGTTTAAAAAGTGGCTATTCAACATGAGGCACGATCCAATTGACATTTTGAATCATTTTTGGTACAGTCCAAAAAATCAATTTTCGGATGAAAAACGATGACTCCGGACCAGTCGAACGATCCCAAAATGGTCAATATGGACGAAATTTTAACATTTAATCTTTTGACTCTAAATGACTGTTGGATGTGAATTATGACTTTTTCAACTAAAATAAGTGTGTTTAACTCCATGGCTGCTAAGGCAATTCCCCTCCTGTGCTGGGAATTGCTATTTTTCATTGTTTTATGACGAGCTGGGCTCGTCATCAGTGTACGAGGAGGCTACACCATGACGAGCCCAGCTCGTCATGAGTGTGGAAGGGGTTAAAGTCATTTCTGTGCCTGAAACGGGTCAAAATTGAAGCTTTTGAGTAAGCAAAACTCTGTAAAAATGGCAATTTTGGTCACTGTGAGGGTTTAAAAAGTGGTTATTCAACATGAGGCACGATCCAATTGACATTTTGAATCATTTTTGGTACAGTCCAAAAAATCAATTTTCGGATGAAAAACGATGACTCCGGACCTGTCGAACGATCCCAAAATGGTCAATATGGATGAAATTTTAACATTTAATCTTTTGACTCTAAATGACTGTTGGATGTGAATTATGACTTTGTCAACTAAAATAAGTGTGTTTAAAGTCATTTCTGTGCCTGAAACGGGTCAAAATTGAAGCTTTTGAGTAAGCAAAACTCTGAAAAAATGGCAATTTTGGTCACTTTGAGGGTTTAAAAAGTGGTTATTCAACATGAGGCACGATCCAATTGACATTTTGAATCATTTTTGGTACAGTCCAAAAAATCAATTTTCGGATGAAAAACGATGACTCCGGACCTGTCGAACGATCCCAAAATGGTCAATATGGATGAAATTTTAACATTTAATCTTTTGACTCTAAATGACTGTTGGATGTGAATTATGACTTTGTCAACTAAAATAAGTGTGTTTAAAGTCATTTCTGTGCCTGAAACGGGTCAAAATTGATGCTTTTGAGTAAGAAAAACTCTGTAAAAATGGCAATTTTGGTCACTGTGATGGTTTAAAAAGTGGTTATTCAACATGAGGCACGATCCAATTGACATTTTGAATCATTTTTGGTACAGTCCAAAAAATAAATTTTCGGATGAAAAACGATGACTCCGGACCTGTCGAACAATCCCAAAATGGTCAATATGGATGAAATTTTAACATTTAATCTTTTGACTCTAAATGACTGTTGGATGTGAATTATGACTTTGTCAACTAAAATAAGTGTGTTTAAAGTCATTTCTGTGCCTGAAACGGGTCAAAATTGAAGCTTTTGAGTAAGCAAAACTCTGTAAAAATGGCAATTTTGGTCACTTTGAGGGTTTAAAAAGTGGTTATTCAACATGATGCACGATCCAATTGACATTTTGAATCATTTTTGGTACAGTCCAAAAAATCAATTTTCGGATGAAAAACGATGACTCCGGACCAGTCGAACGATCCCAAAATGGTCAATATGGACGAAATTTTAACATTTAATCTTTTGACTCTAAATGACTGTTGGATGTGAATTATGACTTTGTCAACTAAAATAAGTGTGTTTGAAGTCATTTCTGTGCCTGAAACGGGTCAAAATTGAAGCTTTTGAGTAAGCAAAACTCTGTAAAAATGGCAATTTTGGTCACTGTGAGGGTTTAAAAAGTGGTTATTCAACATGAGGCACGATCCAATTGACATTTTGAATCATTTTTGGTACAGTCCAAAAAATCAATTTTCGGATGAAAAACGATGACTCCGGACCTGTCGAACGATCCCAAAATGTACAATATGGATGAAATTTTAAAATTTAATCTTTTGACTCTAAATGACTGTTGGATGTGAATTATGACTTTGTCAACTAAAATAAGTGTGTTTAAAGTCATTTCTGTGCCTGAAACGGGTCAAAATTGAAGCTTTTGAGTAAGCAAAACTCTGTAAAAATGGCAATTTTGGTCACTTTGAGGGTTTAAAAAGTGGCTATTCAACATGAGGCACGATCCAATTGACATTTTGAATCATTTTTGGTACAGTCCAAAAAATCAATTTTCGGATGAAAAACGATGACTCCGGACCTGTCGAACGATCCCAAAATGGTCAATATGGATGAAATTTTAACATTTAATCTTTTGACTCTAAATGACTGTTGGATGTGAATTATGACTTTGTCAACTAAAATAAGTGTGTTTAAAGTCATTTCTGTGCCTGAAACGGGTCAAAATTGAAGCTTTTGAGTAAGCAAAACTCTGTAAAAATGGCAATTTTGGTCACTGTGAGGGTTTAAAAAGTGGTTATTCAACATGAGGCACGATCCAATTGACATTTTGAATCATTTTTGGTACAGTCCAAAAAATCAATTTTCGGATGAAAAACGATGACTCCGGACCTGTCGAACGATCCCAAAATGGTCAATATGGATGAAATTTTAACATTTAATCTTTTGACTCTAAATGACTGTTGGATGTGAATTATGACTTTGTCAACTAAAATAAGTGTGTTTAAAGTCATTTCTGTGCCTGAAACGGGTCAAAATTGAAGCTTTTGAGTAAGCAAAACTCTGTAAAATGGCAATTTTGGTCACTGTGAGGGTTTAAAAAGTGGTTATTCAACATGAGGCACGATCCAATTGACATTTTGAATCATTTTTGGTACAGTCCAAAAAATCAATTTTCGGATGAAAAACGATGACTCCGGACCTGTCGAACGATCCCAAAATTGTCAATATGGATGAAATTTTAACATTTAATCTTTTGACTCTAAATGACTGTTGGATGTGAATTATGACTTTGTCAACTAAAATAAGTGTGTTTAAAGTCATTTCTGTGCCTGAAACGGGTCAAAATTGAAGCTTTTGAGTAAGCAAAACTCTGTAAAAATGGCAATTTTGGTCACTGTGAGGGTTTAAAAAGTGGTTATTCAACATGAGGCACGATCCAATTGACATTTTGAATCATTTTTGGTACAGTCCAAAAAATAAATTTTCAGATGAAAAATGATGACTCCGGACCTGTCGAACAATCCCAAAATGGTCAATATGGATGAAATTTTAACATTTAATCTTTTGACTCTAAATGACTGTTGGATGTGAATTATGACTTTGTCAACTAAAATAAGTGTGTTTAAAGTCATTTCTGTGCCTGAAACGGGTCAAAATTGAAGCTTTTGAGTAAGCAAAACTCTGTAAAAATGGCAATTTTGGTCACTGTGAGGGTTTAAAAATTGGTTATTCAACATGAGGCACGATCCAATTGACATTTTGAATCATTTTTGGTACAGTCCAAAAAATCAATTTTCGGATGAAAAACGATGACTCCGGACCAGTCGAACGATCCCAAAATGGTCAATATGGACGAAATTTTAACATTCAATCTTTTGACTCTAAATGACTGTTGGATGTGAATTATGACTTTGTCAACTAAAATAAGTGTGTTTAAAGTCATTTCTGTGCCTAAAACGGGTCAAAATTGAAGCTTTTGAGTAAGCAAAACTCTGTAAAAATGGCAATTTTGGTCACTGTGAGGGTTTAAAAAGTGGTTATTCAACATGAGGCACGATCCAATTGACATTTTGAATCATTTTTGGTACAGTCCAAAAAATAAATTTTCGGATGAAAAACGATGACTCCGGACCTGTCGAACGATCCCAAAATGGTCAATATGGATGAAATTTTAACATTTAATCTTTTGACTCTAAATGACTGTTGGATGTGAATTATGACTTTGTCAACTAAAATAAGTGTGTTTAAAGTCATTTCTGTGCCTGAAACGGGTCAAAATTGAAGCTTTTGAGTAAGCAAAACTCTGTAGAAATGGCAATTTTGGTCACTTTGAGGGTTTAAAAAGTGGCTATTCAACATGAGGCACGATCCAATTGACATTTTGAATCATTTTTGGTACAGTCCAAAAAATCTATTTTCGGATGAAAAACGATGACTCCGGACCAGTCGAACGATCCCAAAATGGTCAATATGGATGAAATTTTAACATTTATTCTTTTGACTCTAAATGACTGTTGGATGTGAATTATGACTTTGTCAACTAAAATAAGTGTGTTTAAAGTCATTTCTGTGCCTGAAACGGGTCAAAATTGAAGCTTTTGAGTAAGCAAAACTCTGTAAAAATGGCAATTTTGGTCACTGTGAGGGTTTAAAAAGTGGTTATTCAACATGAGGCACGATCCAATTGACATTTTGAATCATTTTTGGTACAGTCCAAAAAATCAATTTTCGGATGAAAAACGATGACTCCGGACCAGTCGAACGATCCCAAAATGGTCAATATGGACCAAATTTTAACATTTAATCTTTTGACTCTAAATGACTGTTGGATGTGAATTATGACTTTGTCAACTAAAATAAGTGTGTTTAATGTCATTTCTGTGCCTGAAACGGGTCAAAATTGAAGCTTTTGAGTAAGCAAAACTCTGTAAAAATGGCAATTTTGGTCACTGTGAGGGTTTAAAAAGTGGTTATTCAACATGAGGCACGATCCAATTTACATTTTGAATCATTTTTGGTACAGTCCAAAAAATCAATTTTCGGATGAAAAACGATGACTCCGGACCTGTCGAACGATCCCAAAATGGTCAATATGGATGAAATTTTAACATTTAATCTTTTGACTCTAAATGACTGTTGGATGTGAATTATGACTTTGTCAACTAAAATAAGTGTGTTTAAAGTCATTTCTGTGCCTGAAACGGGTCAAAATTGATGCTTTTGAGTAAGAAAAACTCTGTAAAAATGGCAATTTTGGTCACTGTGAGGGTTTAAAAAGTGGTTATTCAACATGAGGCACGATCCAATTGACATTTTGAATCATTTTTGGTACAGTCCAAAAAATAAATTTTCGGATGAAAAACGATGACTCCGGACCTGTCGAACAATCCCAAAATGGTCAATATGGATGAAATTTTAACATTTAATCTTTTGACTCTAAATGACTGTTGGATGTGAATTATGACTTTGTCAACTAAAATAAGTGTGTTTAAAGTCATTTCTGTGCCTGAAACGGGTCAAAATTGAAGCTTTTGAGTAAGCAAAACTCTGTAAAAATGGCAATTTTGGTCACTTTGAGGGTTTAAAAAGTGGTTATTCAACATGATGCACGATCCAATTGACATTTTGAATCATTTTTGGTACAGTCCAAAAAATCAATTTTCGGATGAAAAACGATGACTCCGGACCAGTCGAACGATCCCAAAATGGTCAATATGGACGAAATTTTAACATTTAATCTTTTGACTCTAAATGACTGTTGGATGTGAATTATGACTTTGTCAACTAAAATAAGTGTGTTTGAAGTCATTTCTGTGCCTGAAACGGGTCAAAATTGAAGCTTTTGAGTGAGCAAAACTCTGTAAAAATGGCAATTTTGGTCACTGTGAGGGTTTAAAAAGTGGTTATTCAACATGAGGCACGATCCAATTGACATTTTGAATCATTTTTGGTACAGTCCAAAAAATCAATTTTCGGATGAAAAACGATGACTCCGGACCAGTCGAACGATCCCAAAATGGTCAATATGGACCAAATTTTAACATTTAATCTTTTGACTCTAAATGACTGTTGGATGTGAATTATGACTTTGTCAACTAAAATAAGTGTGTTTAATGTCATTTCTGTGCCTGAAACGGGTCAAAATTGAAGCTTTTGAGTAAGCAAAACTCTGTAAAAATGGCAATTTTGGTCACTGTGAGGGTTTAAAAAGTGGTTATTCAACATGAGGCACGATCCAATTGACATTTTGAATCATTTTTGGTACAGTCCAAAAAATCAATTTTCGGATGAAAAACGATGACTCCGGACCTGTCGAACGATCCCAAAATGGTCAATATGGATGAAATTTTAACATTTAATCTTTTGACTCTAAATGACTGTTGGATGTGAATTATGACTTTGTCAACTAAAATAAGTGTGTTTAAAGTCATTTCTGTGCCTGAAACGGGTCAAAATTGATGCTTTTGAGTAAGAAAAACTCTGTAAAAATGGCAATTTTGGTCACTGTGAGGGTTTAAAAAGTGGTTATTCAACATGAGGCACGATCCAATTGACATTTTGAATCATTTTTGGTACAGTCCAAAAAATAAATTTTCGGATGAAAAACGATGACTCCGGACCTGTCGAACAATCCCAAAATGGTCAATATGGATGAAATTTTAACATTTAATCTTTTGACTCTAAATGACTGTTGGATGTGAATTATGACTTTGTCAACTAAAATAAGTGTGTTTAAAGTCATTTCTGTGCCTGAAACGGGTCAAAATTGAAGCTTTTGAGTAAGCAAAACTCTGTAAAAATGGCAATTTTGGTCACTTTGAGGGTTTAAAAAGTGGTTATTCAACATCATGCACGATCCAATTGACATTTTGAATCATTTTTGGTACAGTCCAAAAAATCAATTTTCGGATGAAAAACGATGACTCCGGACCAGTCGAACGATCCCAAAATGGTCAATATGGACGAAATTTTAACATTTAATCTTTTGACTCTAAATGACTGTTGGATGTGAATTATGACTTTGTCAACTAAAATAAGTTTGTTTGAAGTCATTTCTGTGCCTGAAACGGGTCAAAATTGAAGCTTTTGAGTAAGCAAAACTCTGTAAAAATGGCAATTTTGGTCACTGTGAGGGTTTAAAAAGTGGTTATTCAACATGAGGCACGATCCAATTGACATTTTGAATCATTTTTGGTACAGTCCAAAAAATCAATTTTCGGATGAAAAACGATGACTCCGGACCTGTCGAACGATCCCAAAATGTACAATATGGATGAAATTTTAAAATTTAATCTTTTGACTCTAAATGACTGTTGGATGTGAATTATGACTTTGTCAACTAAAATAAGTGTGTTTAAAGTCATTTCTGTGCCTGAAACGGGTCAAAATTGAAGCTTTTGAGTAAGCAAAACTCTGTAAAAATGGCAATTTTGGTCACTTTGAGGGTTTAAAAAGTGGCTATTCAACATGAGGCACGATCCAATTGACATTTTGAATCATTTTTGGTACAGTCCAAAAAATCAATTTTCGGATGAAAAACGATGACTCCGGACCTGTCGAACGATCCCAAAATGGTCAATATGGATGAAATTTTAACATTTAATCTTTTGACTCTAAATGACTGTTGGATGTGAATTATGACTTTGTCAACTAAAATAAGTGTGTTTAAAGTCATTTCTGTGCCTGAAACGGGTCAAAATTGAAGCTTTTGAGTAAGCAAAACTCTGTAAAAATGGCAATTTTGGTCACTGTGAGGGTTTAAAAAGTGGTTATTCAACATGAGGCACGATCCAATTGACATTTTGAATCATTTTTGGTACAGTCCAAAAAATCAATTTTCGGATGAAAAACGATGACTCCGGACCTGTCGAACGATCCCAAAATGGTCAATATGGATGAAATTTTAACATTTAATCTTTTGACTCTAAATGACTGTTGGATGTGAATTATGACTTTGTCAACTAAAATAAGTGTGTTTAAAGTCATTTCTGTGCCTGAAACGGGTCAAAATTGAAGCTTTTGAGTAAGCAAAACTCTGTAAAATGGCAATTTTGGTCACTGTGAGGGTTTAAAAAGTGGTTATTCAACATGAGGCACGATCCAATTGACATTTTGAATCATTTTTGGTACAGTCCAAAAAATCAATTTTCGGATGAAAAACGATGACTCCGGACCTGTCGAACGATCCCAAAATGGTCAATATGGATGAAATTTTAACATTTAATCTTTTGACTCTAAATGACTGTTGGATGTGAATTATGACTTTGTCAACTAAAATAAGTGTGTTTAAAGTCATTTCTGTGCCTGAAACGGGTCAAAATTGAAGCTTTTGAGAAAGCAAAACTCTGTAAAAATGGCAATTTTGGTCACTTTGAGGGTTTAAAAAGTGGCTATTCAACATGAGGCACGTTCCAATTGACATTTTGAATCATTTTTGGTACAGTCCAAAAAATCAATTTTCGGATGAAAAACGATGACTCCGGACCTGTCGAACAATCCCAAAATGGTCAATATGGATGAAATTTTAACATTTAATCTTTTGACTCTAAATGACTGTTGGATGTGAATTATGACTTTGTCAACTAAAATAAGTGTGTTTAAAGTCATTTCTGTGCCTGAAACGGGTCAAAATTGAAGCTTTTGAGTAAGCAAAACTCTGTAAAAATGGCAATTTTGGTCACTGTGAGGGTTTAAAAAGTGGCTATTCAACATGAGGCACGATCCAATTGACATTTTGAATCATTTTTGGTACAGTCCAAAAAATCAATTTTCGGATGAAAAACGATGACTCCGGACCTGTCGAACGATCCCAAAATGGTCAATATGGATGAAATTTTAACATTTAATCTTTTGACTCTAAATGACTGTTGGATGTGAATTATGACTTTGTCAACTAAAATAAGTGTGTTTAAAGTCATTTCTGTGCCTGAAAAGGGTCAAAATTGATGCTTTTGAGTAAGAAAAACTCTGTAAAAATGGCAATTTTGGTCACTGTGAGGGTTTAAAAAGTGGTTATTCAACATGAGGCACGATCCAATTGACATTTTGAATCATTTTTGGTACAGTCCAAAAAATAAATTTTCGGATGAAAAACGATGACTCCGGACCTGTCGAACAATCCCAAAATGGTCAATATGGATGAAATTTTAACATTTAATCTTTTGACTCTAAATGACTGTTGGATGTGAATTATGACTTTGTCAACTAAAATAAGTGTGTTTAAAGTCATTTCTGTGCCTGAAACCGGTCAAAATTGAAGCTTTTGAGTAAGCAAAACTCTGTAAAAATGGCAATTTTGGTCACTGTGAGGGTTTAAAAAGTGGTTATTCAACATGAGGCACGATCCAATTGACATTTTGAATCATTTTTGGTACAGTCCAAAAAATAAATTTTCGGATGAAAAACGATGACTCCGGACCTGTCGAACAATCCCAAAATGGTCAATATGGATGAAATTTTAACATTTAATCTTTTGACTCTAAATGACTGTTGGATGTGAATTATGACTTTGTCAACTAAAATAAGTGTGTTTAAAGTCATTTCTGTGCCTGAAACGGGTCAAAATTGAAGCTTTTGAGTAAGCAAAACTCTGTAAAAATGGCAATTTTGGTCACTGTGAGGGTTTAAAAAGTGGTTATTCAACATGAGGCACGATCCAATTGACATTTTGAATCATTTTTGGTACAGTCCAAAAAATCAATTTTCGGATGAAAAACGATGACTCCGGACCAGTCGAACGATCCCAAAATGGTCAATATGGACGAAATTTTAACATTTAATCTTTTGACTCTAAATGACTGTTGGATGTGAATTATGACTTTGTCAACTAAAATAAGTGTGTTTAAAGTCATTTCTGTGCCTAAAACGGGTCAAAATTGAAGCTTTTGAGTAAGCAAAACTCTGTAAAAAGTGGCAATTTTGGTCACTGTGAGGGTTTAAAAAGTGGTTATTCAACATGAGGCACGATCCAATTGACATTTTGAATCATTTTTGGTACAGTCCAAAAAATCAATTTTCGGATGAAAAACGATGACTCCGGACCTGTCGAACGATCCCAAAATGGTCAATATGGATGAAATTTTAACATTTAATCTTTTGACTCTAAATGACTGTTGGATGTGAATTATGACTTTGTCAACTAAAATAAGTGTGTTTAAAGTCATTTCTGTGCCTGAAACGGGTCAAAATTGAAGCTTTTGAGTAAGCAAAACTCTGTAAAAATGGCAATTTTGGTCACTGTGAGGGTTTAAAAAGTGGTTATTCAACATGAGGCACGATCCAATTGACATTTTGAATCATTTTTGGTACAGTCCAAAAAATCAATTTTCGGATGAAAAACGATGACTCCGGACCTGTCGAACGATCCCAAAATGGTCAATATGGATGAAATTTTAACATTTAATCTTTTGACTCTAAATGACTGTTGGATGTGAATTATGACTTTGTCAACTAAAATAAGTGTGTTTAAAGTCATTTCTGTGCCTGAAACGGGTCAAAATTGAAGCTTTTGAGTAAGCAAAACTCTGTAAAAATGGCAATTTTGGTCACTGTGAGGGTTTAAAAAGTGGTTATTCAACATGAGGCACGATCCAATTGACATTTTGAATCATTTTTGGTACAGTCCAAAAAATCAATTTTCGGATGAAAAACGATGACTCCGGACCTGTCGAACGATCCCAAAATGGTCAATATGGATGAAATTTTAACATTTAATCTTTTGACTCTAAATGACTGTTGGATGTGAATTATGACTTTGTCAACTAAAATAAGTGTGATTAAAGTCATTTCTGTGCCTGAAACGGGTCAAAATTGAAGCTTTTGAGTAAGCAAAACTCTGTAAAAATGGCAATTTTGGTCACTGTGAGGGTTTAAAAAGTGGTTATTCAACATGAGGCACGATCCAATTGACATTTTGAATCATTTTTGGTACAGTCCAAAAAATCAATTTTCGGATGAAAAACGATGACTCCGGACCTGTCGAACGATCCCAAAATGGTCAATATGGATGAAATTTTAACATTTAATCTTTTGACTCTAAATGACTGTTGGATGTGAATGATGACTTTGTCAACTAAAATAAGTGTGTTTAAAGTCATTTCTGTGCCTGAAACGGGTCAAAATTGAAGCTTTTGAGAAAGCAAAACTCTGTAAAAATGGCAATTTTGGTCACTTTGAGGGTTTAAAAAGTGGCTATTCAACATGAGGCACGATCCAATTGACATTTTGAATCATTTTTGGTACAGTCCAAAAAATCAATTTTCGGATGAAAAACGGAACGATCCCAAAATGGTCAATATGGATGAAATTTTAACATTTAATCTTTTGACTCTAAATGACTGTTGGATGTGAATTATGACTTTGTCAACTAAAATAAGTGTGGTTAAAGTCATTTCTGTGCCTGAAACGGGTCAAAATTGCTGCTTTTGAGTAAGAAAAACTCTGTAAAAATGGCAATTTTGGTCACTGTGAGGGTTTAAAAAGTGGTTATTCAACATGAGGCACGATCCAATTGACATTTTGAATCATTTTTGGTACAGTCCAAAAAATCAATTTTCGGATGAAAAACGATGACTCCGGACCTGTCGAACGATCCCAAAATGGTCAATATGGATGAAATTTTAACATTTAATCTTTTGACTCTAAATGACTGTTGGATGTGAATTATGACTTTGTCAACTAAAATAAGTGTGTTTAAAGTCATTTCTGTGCCTGAAACGGGTCAAAATTGAAGCTTTTGAGTAAGCAAAACTCTGTAAAAATGGCAATTTTGGTCACTGTGAGGGTTTAAAAAGTGGTTATTCAACATGAGGCACGATCCAATTGACATTTTGAATCATTTTTGGTACAGTCCAAAAAATCAATTTTCGGATGAAAAACGATGACTCCGGACCTGTCGAACGATCCCAAAATGGTCAATATGGATGAAATTTTAACATTTAATCTTTTGACTCTAAATGACTGTTGGATGTGAATTATGACTTTGTCAACTAAAATAAGTGTGTTTAAAGTCATTTCTGTGCCTGAAACGGGTCAAAATTGAAGCTTTTGAGTAAGCAAAACTCTGTAAAAATGGCAATTTTGGTCACTTTGAGGGTTTAAAAAGTGGCTATTCAACATGAGGCACGATCCAATTGACATTTTGAATCATTTTTGGTACAGTCCAAAAAATCAATTTTCGGATGAAAAACGATGACTCCGGACCTGTCGAACAATCCCAAAATGGTCAATATGGATGAAATTTTAACATTTAATCTTTTGACTCTAAATGACTGTTGGATGTGAATTATGACTTTGTCAACTAAAATAAGTGTTCTTAAAGTCATTTCTGTGCCTGAAACGAGTCAAAATTGATGCTTTTGAGTAAGAAAAACTCTGTAAAAATGGCAATTTTGGTCACTGTGAGGGTTTAAAAAGTGGTTATTCAACATGAGGCACGATCCAATTGACATTTTGAATCATTTTTGGTACAGTCCAAAAAATAAATTTTCGGATGAAAAACGATGACTCCGGACCTGTCGAACAATCCCAAAATGGTCAATATGGATGAAATTTTAACATTTAATCTTTTGACTCTAAATGACTGTTGGATGTGAATTATGACTTTGTCAACTAAAATAAGTGTGTTTAAAGTCATTTCTGTGCCTGAAACGGGTCAAAATTGAAGCTTTTGAGTAAGCAAAACTCTGTAAAAATGGCAATTTTGGTCACTGTGAGGGTTTAAAAAGTGGTTATTCAACATGAGGCACGATCCAATTGACATTTTGAATCATTTTTGGTACAGTCCAAAAAATCAATTTTCGGATGAAAAACGATGACTCCGGACCTGTCGAACGATCCCAAAATGGTCAATATGGATGAAATTTTAACATTTAATCTTTTGACTCTAAATGACTGTTGGATGTGAATTATGACTTTGTCAACTAAAATAAGTGTGATTAAAGTCATTTCTGTGCCTGAAACGGGTCAAAATTGAAGCTTTTGAGTAAGCAAAACTCTGTAAAAATGGCAATTTTGGTCACTGTGAGGGTTTAAAAAGTGGTTATTCAACATGAGGCACGATCCAATTGACATTTTGAATCATTTTTGGTACAGTCCAAAAAATCAATTTTCGGATGAAAAACGATGACTCCGGACCTGTCGAACGATCCCAAAATGGTCAATATGGATGAAATTTTAACATTTA
The DNA here is from genome assembly GCF_964263255.1 of Lissotriton vulgaris. Lineage (NCBI taxonomy): Eukaryota > Metazoa > Chordata > Amphibia > Caudata > Salamandridae > Lissotriton > Lissotriton vulgaris. The sequence goes on from NW_028241576.1 coordinate 1,137,685, forward strand.
ATCTTTTGACTCTAAATGACTGTTGGATGTGAATTATGACTTTGTCAACTAAAATAAGTGTGATTAAAGTCATTTCTGTGCCTGAAACGGGTCAAAATTGAAGCTTTTGAGTAAGCAAAACTCTGTAAAAATGGCAATTTTGGTCACTGTGAGGGTTTAAAAAGTGGTTATTCAACATGAGGCACGATCCAATTGACATTTTGAATCATTTTTGGTACAGTCCAAAAAATCAATTTTCGGATGAAAAACGATGACTCCGGACCTGTCGAACGATCCCAAAATGGTCAATATGGATGAAATTTTAACATTTAATCTTTTGACTCTAAATGACTGTTGGATGTGAATGATGACTTTGTCAACTAAAATAAGTGTGTTTAAAGTCATTTCTGTGCCTGAAACGGGTCAAAATTGAAGCTTTTGAGAAAGCAAAATTCTGTAAAAATGGCAATTTTGGTCACTTTGAGGGTTTAAAAAGTGGCTATTCAACATGAGGCACGATCCAATTGACATTTTGAATCATTTTTGGTACAGTCCAAAAAATCAATTTTCGGATGAAAAACGATGACTCCGGACCTGTCGAACGATCCCAAAATGGTCAATATGGATGAAATTTTAACATTTAATCTTTTGACTCTAAATGACTGTTGGATGTGAATTATGACTTTGTCAACTAAAATAAGTGTGTTTAAAGTCATTTCTGTGCCTGAAACGGGTCAAAATTGAAGCTTTTGAGTAAGCAAAAACTCTGTAAAAATGGCAATTTTGGTCACTGTGAGGGTTTAAAAAGTGGTTATTCAACATGAGGCACGATCCAATTGACATTTTGAATCATTTTTGGTACAGTCCAAAAAATCAATTTTCGGATGAAAAACGATGACTCCGGACCTGTCGAACGATCCCAAAATGGTCAATATGGATGAAATTTTAACATTTAATCTTTTGACTCTAAATGACTGTTGGATGTGAATTATGACTTTGTCAACTAAAATAAGTGTGTTTAAAGTCATTTCTGTGCCTGAAACGGGTCAAAATTGAAGCTTTTGAGTAAGCAAAACTCTGTAAAAATGGCAATTTTGGTCACTGTGAGGGTTTAAAAAGTGGTTATTCAACATGAGGCACGATCCAATTGACATTTTGAATCATTTTTGGTACAGTCCAAAAAATCAATTTTCGGATGAAAAACGATGACTCCGGACCAGTCGAACGATCCCAAAATGGTCAATATGGACCAAATTTTAACATTTAATCTTTTGACTCTAAATGACTGTTGGATGTGAATTATGACTTTGTCAACTAAAATAAGTGTGTTTAATGTCATATCTGTGCCTGAAACGGGTCAAAATTGAAGCTTTTGAGTAAGCAAAACTCTGTAAAAATGGCAATTTTGGTCACTGTGAGGGTTTAAAAAGTTGTTATTCAACATGAGGCACGATCCAATTGACATTTTGAATCATTTTTGGTACAGTCCAAAAAATCAATTTTCGGATGAAAAACGATGACTCCGGACCTGTCGAACGATCCCAAAATGGTCAATATGGATGAAATTTTAACATTTAATCTTTTGACTCTAAATGACTGTTGGATGTGAATTATGACTTTGTCAACTAAAATAAGTGTGTTTGAAGTCATTTCTGTGCCTGAAACGGGTCAAAATTGAAGCTTTTGAGTAAGCAAAACTCTGTAAAAATGGCAATTTTGGTCACTGTGAGGGTTTAAAAAGTGGTTATTCAACATGAGGCACGATCCAATTGACATTTTGAATCATTTTTGGTACAGTCCAAAAAATCAATTTTCGGATGAAGAACGATGACTCCGGACCTGTCGAACGATCCCAAAATGGTCAATATGGATGAAATTTTAACATTTAATCTTTTGACTCTAAATGACTGTTGGATGTGAATTATGACTTTGTCAACTAAAATAAGTGTGTTTAAAGTCATTTCTGTGCCTGAAACGGGTCAAAATTGAAGCTTTTGAGTAAGCAAAACTCTGTAAAAATTGCAATTTTGGTCACTGTGAGGGTTTAAAAAGTGGTTATTCAACATGAGGCACGATCCAATTGACATTTTGAATCATTTTTGGTACAGTCCAAAAAATCAATTTTCGGATGAAAAACTATGACTCCGGACCTGTCGAACGATCCCAAAATGGTCAATATGGATGAAATTTTAACATTTAATCTTTTGACTCTAAATGACTGTTGGATGTGAATTATGACTTTGTCAACTAAAATAAGTGTGTTTAAAGTCATTTCTGTGCCTGAAACGGGTCAACATTGAAGCTTTTGAGTAAGCAAAACTCTGTAAAAATGGCAATTTTGGTCACTTTGAGGGTTTAAAAAGTGGTTATTCAACATGAGGCACGATCCAATTGACATTTTGAATCATTTTTGGTACAGTCTAAAAAATCAATTTTCGGATGAAAAATGATGACTCCGGACCTGTCGAACAATCCCAAAATGGTCAATATGGATGAAATTTTAACATTTAATCTTTTGACTCTAAATGACTGTTGGATGTGAATTATGACTTTGTCAACTAAAATAAGTGTTCTTAAAGTCATTTCTGTGCCTGAAACGAGTCAAAATTGATGCTTTTGAGTAAGAAAAACTCTGTAAAAATGGCAATTTTGGTCACTGTGAGGGTTTAAAAAGTGGTTATTCAACATGAGGCACGATCCAATTGACATTTTGAATCATTTTTGGTACAGTCCAAAAAATAAATTTTCGGATGAAAAACGATGACTCCGGACCTGTCGAACAATCCCAAAATGGTCAATATGGATGAAATTTTAACATTTAATCTTTTGACTCTAAATGACTGTTGGATGTGAATTATGACTTTGTCAACTAAAATAAGTGTGTTTAAAGTCATTTCTGTGCCTGAAACGGGTCAAAATTGAAGCTTTTGAGTAAGCAAAACTCTGTAAAAATGGCAATTTTGGTCACTGTGAGGGTTTAAAAAGTGGTTATTCAACATGAGGCACGATCCAATTGACATTTTGAATCATTTTTGGTACAGTCCAAAAAATCAATTTTCGGATGAAAAACGATGACTCCGGACCTGTCGAACGATCCCAAAATGGTCAATATGGATGAAATTTTAACATTTAATCTTTTGACTCTAAATGACTGTTGGATGTGAATTATGACTTTGTCAACTAAAATAAGTGTGATTAAAGTCATTTCTGTGCCTGAAACGGGTCAAAATTGAAGCTTTTGAGTAAGCAAAACTCTGTAAAAATGGCAATTTTGGTCACTGTGAGGGTTTAAAAAGTGGTTATTCAACATGAGGCACGATCCAATTGACATTTTGAATCATTTTTGGTACAGTCCAAAAAATCAATTTTCGGATGAAAAACGATGACTCCGGACCTGTCGAACGATCCCAAAATGGTCAATATGGATGAAATTTTAACATTTAATCTTTTGACTCTAAATGACTGTTGGATGTGAATGATGACTTTGTCAACTAAAATAAGTGTGTTTAAAGTCATTTCTGTGCCTGAAACGGGTCAAAATTGAAGCTTTTGAGAAAGCAAAAGTCTGTAAAAATGGCAATTTTGGTCACTTTGAGGGTTTAAAAAGTGGCTATTCAACATGAGGCACGATCCAATTGACATTTTGAATCATTTTTGGTACAGTCCAAAAAATCAATTTTCGGATGAAAAACGGAACGATCCCAAAATGGTCAATATGGATGAAATTTTAACATTTAATCTTTTGACTCTAAATGACTGTTGGATGTGAATTATGACTTTGTCAACTAAAATAAGTGTGTTTAAAGTCATTTCTGTGCCTGAAACGGGTCAAAATTGCTGCTTTTGAGTAAGAAAAACTCTGTAAAAATGGCAATTTTGGTCACTGTGAGGGTTTAAAAAGTGGTTATTCAACATGAGGCACGATCCAATTGACATTTTGAATCATTTTTGGTACAGTCCAAAAAATCAATTTTCGGATGAAAAACGATGACTCCGGACCTGTCGAACGATCCCAAAATGGTCAATATGGATGAAATTTTAACATTTAATCTTTTGCCTCTAAATGACTGTTGGATGTGAATTATGACTTTGTCAACTAAAATAAGTGTGTTTAAAGTCATTTCTGTGCCTGAAACGGGTCAAAATTGAAGCTTTTGAGTAAGCAAAACTCTGTAAAAATGGCAATTTTGGTCACTGTGAGGGTTTAAAAAGTGGTTATTCAACATGAGGCACGATCCAATTGACATTTTGAATCATTTTTGGTACAGTCCAAAAAATCAATTTTCGGATGAAAAACGATGACTCCGGACCTGTCGAACGATCCCAAAATGGTCAATATGGATGAAATTTTAACATTTAATCTTTTGACTCTAAATGACTGTTGGATGTGAATTATGACTTTGTCAACTAAAATAAGTGTGTTTAAAGTCATTTCTGTGCCTGAAACGGGTCAAAATTGAAGCTTTTGAGTAAGCAAAACTCTGTAAAAATGGCAATTTTGGTCACTTTGAGGGTTTAAAAAGTGGCTATTCAACATGAGGCACGATCCAATTGACATTTTGAATCATTTTTGGTACAGTCCAAAAAATCAATTTTCGGATGAAAAACGATGACTCCGGACCTGTCGAACAATCCCAAAATGGTCAATATGGATGAAATTTTAACATTTAATCTTTTGACTCTAAATGACTGTTGGATGTGAATTATGACTTTGTCAACTAAAATAAGTGTTCTTAAAGTCATTTCTGTGCCTGAAACGAGTCAAAATTGATGCTTTTGAGTAAGAAAAACTCTGTAAAAATGGCAATTTTGGTCACTGTGAGGGTTTAAAAAGTGGTTATTCAACATGAGGCACGATCCAATTGACATTTTGAATCATTTTTGGTACAGTCCAAAAAATAAATTTTCGGATGAAAAACGATGACTCCGGACCTGTCGAACAATCCCAAAATGGTCAATATGGATGAAATTTTAACATTTAATCTTTTGACTCTAAATGACTGTTGGATGTGAATTATGACTTTGTCAACTAAAATAAGTGTGTTTAAAGTCATTTCTGTGCCTGAAACGGGTCAAAATTGAAGCTTTTGAGTAAGCAAAACTCTGTAAAAATGGCAATTTTGGTCACTGTGAGGGTTTAAAAAGTGGTTATTCAACATGAGGCACGATCCAATTGACATTTTGAATCATTTTTGGTACAGTCCAAAAAATCAATTTTCGGATGAAAAACGATGACTCCGGACCTGTCGAACGATCCCAAAATGGTCAATATGGATGAAATTTTAACATTTAATCTTTTGACTCTAAATGACTGTTGGATGTGAATTATGACTTTGTCAACTAAAATAAGTGTGTTTAAAGTCATTTCTGTGCCTGAAACGGGTCAAAATTGAAGCTTTTGAGAAAGCAAAACTCTGTAAAAATGGCAATTTTGGTCACTTTGAGGGTTTAAAAAGTGGCTATTCAACATGAGGCACGATCCAATTGACATTTTGAATCATTTTTGGTACAGTCCAAAAAATCAATTTTCGGATGAAAAACGATGACTCCGGACCTGTCGAACGATCCCAAAATGGTCAATATGGATGAAATTTTAACATTTAATCTTTTGACTCTAAATGACTGTTGGATGTGAATTATGACTTTGTCAACTAAAATAAGTGTGTTTAAAGTCATTTCTGTGCCTGAAACGGGTCAAAATTGATGCTTTTGAGTAAGAAAAACTCTGTAAAAATGGCAATTTTGGTCACTGTGAGGGTTTAAAAAGTGGTTATTCAACATGAGGCACGATCCAATTGACATTTTGAATCATTTTTGGTACAGTCCAAAAAATCAATTTTCAGATGAAAAACGATGACTCCGGACCTGTCGAACGATCCCAAAATGGTCAATATGGATGAAATTTTAACATTTAATCTTTTGACTCTAAATGACTGTTGGATGTGAATTATGACTTTGTCAACTAAAATAAGTGTGTTTAAAGTCATTTCTGTGCCTGAAACGGGTCAAAATTGAAGCTTTTGAGTAAGCAAAACTCTGTAAAAATGGCAATTTTGGTCACTGTGAGGGTTTAAAAAGTGGTTATTCAACATGAGGCACGATCCAATTGACATTTTGAATCATTTTTGGTACAGTCCAAAAAATCAATTTTCGGATGAAAAACGATGACTCCGGACCTGTCGGACGATCCCAAAATGGTCAATATGGATGAAATTTTAACATTTAATCTTTTGACTCTAAATGACTGTTGGATGTGAATTATGACTTTGTCAACTAAAATAAGTGTGTTTAAAGTCATTTCTGTGCCTGAAACGGGTCAAAATTGAAGCTTTTGAGTAAGCAAAACTCTGTAAAAATGGCAATTTTGGTCACTTTGAGGGTTTAAAAAGTGGCTATTCAACATGAGGCACGATCCAATTGACATTTTGAATCATTTTTGGTACAGTCCAAAAAATCAATTTTCGGATGAAAAACGATGACTCCGGACCTGTCGAACGATCCCAAAATGGTCAATATGGATGAAATTTTAACATTTAATCTTTTGACTCTAAATGACTGTTGGATGTGAATTATGACTTTGTCAACTAAAATAAGTGTTCTTAAAGTCATTTCTGTGCCTGAAACGGGTCAAAATTGATGCTTTTGAGTAAGAAAAACTCTGTAAAAATGGCAATTTTGGTCACTGTGAGGGTTTAAAAAGTGGTTATTCAACATGAGGCACGATCCAATTGACATTTTGAATCATTTTTGGTACAGTCCAAAAAATAAATTTTCGGATGAAAAACGATGACTCCGGACCTGTCGAACAATCCCAAAATGGTCAATATGGATGAAATTTTAACATTTAATCTTTTGACTCTAAATGACTGTTGGATGTGAATTATGACTTTGTCAACTAAAATAAGTGTGTTTAAAGTCATTTCTGTGCCTGAAACGGGTCAAAATTGAAGCTTTTGAGTAAGCAAAACTCTGTAAAAATGGCAATTTTGGTCACTGTGAGGGTTTAAAAAGTGGTTATTCAACATGAGGCACGATCCAATTGACATTTTGAATCATTTTTGGTACAGTCCAAAAAATCAATTTTCGGATGAAAAACGATGACTCCGGACCTGTCGAACGATCCCAAAATGGTCAATATGGATGAAATTTTAACATTTAATCTTTTGACTCTAAATGACTGTTGGATGTGAATTATGACTTTGTCAACTAAAATAAGTGTGTTTAAAGTCAATTCTGTGCCTGAAACGGGTCAAAATTGAAGCTTTTGAGTAAGCAAAACTCTGTAAAAATGGCAATTTTGGTCACTGTGAGGGTTTAAAAAGTGGTTATTCAACATGAGGCATGATCCAATTGACATTAGGAATCATTTTTGGTACAGTCCAAAAAATCAATTTTCGGATGAAAAACGATGACTCCGGACCTGTCGAACGATCCCAAAATGGTCAATATGGATGAAATTTTAACATTTAATCTTTTGACTCTAAATTACTGTTGGATGTGAATTATGACTTTGTCAACTAAAATAAGTGTGTTTAAAGTCATTTCTGTGCCTGAAACGGGTCAAAATTGAAGCTTTTGAGTAAGCAAAACTCTGTAAAAATGGCAATTTTGGTCACTGTGAGGGTTTAAAAAGTGGTTATTCAACATGAGGCATGATCCAATTGACATTTTGAATCATTTTTGGTACAGTCCAAAAAATCAATTTTCGGATGAAAAACGATGACTCCGGACCTGTCGAACGATCCCAAAATGGTCAATATGGATGAAATTTTAACATTTAATCTTTTGACTCTAAATGACTGTTGGATGTGAATTATGACTTTGTCAACTAAAATAAGTGTGTTTAAAGTCATTTCTGTGCCTGAAACGGGTCAAAATTGAAGCTTTTGAGAAAGCAAAACTCTGTAAAAATGGCAATTTTGGTCACTTTGAGGGTTTAAAAAGTGGCTATTCAACATGAGGCACGATCCAATTGACATTTTGAATCATTTTTGGTACAGTCCAAAAAATCAATTTTCGGATGAAAAACGATGACTCCAGACCAGTCGAACGATCCCAAAATGGTCAATATGGACGAAATTTTAACATTTAATCTTTTGACTCTAAATGACTGTTGGATGTGAATTATGACTTTGTCAACTAAAATAAGTGTGTTTAACTCCATGGCTGCTAAGGCAATTCCCCTCCTGTGCTGGGAATTGCTATTTTTCATTGTTTTATGATGAGCTGGGCTCGTCATCAGTGTACGAGGAGGCTACACCATGACGAGCCCAGCTCGTCATGAGTGTGGAAGGGGTTAAAGTCATTTCTGTGCCTGAAACGGGTCAAAATTGAAGCTTTTGAGTAAGCAAAACTCTGTAAAAATGGCAATTTTGGTCACTGTGAGGGTTTAAAAAGTGGTTATTCAACATGAGGCACGATCCAATTGACATTTTGAATCATTTTTGGTACAGTCCAAAAAATCAATTTTCGGATGAAAAACGATGACTCCGGACCTGTCGAACGATCCCAAAATGGTCAATATGGATGAAATTTTAACATTTAATCTGTTGACTCTAAATGACTGTTGGATGTGAATTATGACTTTGTCAACTAAAATAAGTGTGTTTAAAGTCATTTCTGTGCCTGAAACGGGTCAAAATTGATGCTTTTGAGTAAGAAAAACTCTGTAAAAATGGCAATTTTGGTCACTGTGAGGGTTTAAAAAGTGGTTATTCAACATGAGGCACGATCCAATTGACATTTTGAATCATTTTTGGTACAGTCCAAAAAATCAATTTTCGGATGAAAAACGATGACTCCGGACCAGTCGAACGATCCCAAAATGGTCAATATGGACGAAATTTTAACATTTAATCTTTTGACTCTAAATGACTGTTGGATGTGAATTATGACTTTGTCAACTAAAATAAGTGTGTTTAACTCCATGGCTGCTAAGGCAATTCCAATCCTGTGCTGGGAATTGCTATTTTTCATTGTTTTATGACGAGCTGGGCTCGTCATCAGTGTACGAGGAGGCTACACCATGACGAGCCCAGCTCGTCATGAGTGTGGAAGGGGTTAAAGTCATTTCTGTGCCTGAAACGGGTCAAAATTGAAGCTTTTGAGTAAGCAAAACTCTGTAAAAATGGCAATTTTGGTCACTGTGAGGGTTTAAAAAGTGGTTATTCAACATGAGGCACGAAACAATTGACATTTTGAATCATTTTTGGTACAGTCCAAAAAATCAATTTTCGGATGAAAAACGATGACTCCGGACCTGTCGAACGATCCCAAAATGGTCAATATGGATGAAATTTTAACATTTAATCTTTTGACTCTAAATGACTGTTGGATGTGAATTATGACTTTGTCAACTAAAATAAGTGTGTTTAAAGTCATTTCTGTGCCTGAAACGGGTCAAAATTGAAGCTTTTGAGTAAGCAAAACTCTGTAAAAATGGCAATTTTGGTCACTTTGAGGGTTTAAAAAGTGGTTATTCAACATGAGGCACGATCCAATTGACATTTTGAATCATTTTTGGTACAGTCCAAAAAATCAATTTTCGGATGAAAAACGATGACTCCGGACCTGTCGAACGATCCCAAAATGGTCAATATGGATGAAATTTTAACATTTAATCTTTTGACTCTAAATGACTGTTGGATGTGAATTATGACTTTGTCAACTAAAATAAGTGTGTTTAAAGTCATTTCTGTGCCTGAAACGGGTCAAAATTGATGCTTTTGAGTAAGCAAAACTCTGTAAAAATGGCAATTTTGGTCACTGTGAGGGTTTAAAAAGTGGTTATTCAACATGAGGCACGATCCAATTGACATTTTGAATCATTTTTGGTACAGTCCAAAAAATCAATTTTCGGATGAAGAACGATGACTCCGGACCTGTCGAACGATCCCAAAATGGTCAATATGGATGAAATTTTAACATTTAATCTTTTGACTCTAAATGACTGTTGGATGTGAATTATGACTTTGTCAACTAAAATAAGTGTGTTTAAAGTCATTTCTGTGCCTGAAACGGGTCAAAATTGAAGCTTTTGAGTAAGCAAAACTCTGTAAAAATTGCAATTTTGGTCACTGTGAGGGTTTAAAAAGTGGTTATTCAACATGAGGCACGATCCAATTGACATTTTGAATCATTTTTGGTACAGTCCAAAAAATCAATTTTCGGATGAAAAACTATGACTCCGGACCTGTCGAACGATCCCAAAATGGTCAATATGGATGAAATTTTAACATTTAATCTTTTGACTCTAAATGACTGTTGGATGTGAATTATGACTTTGTCAACTAAAATAAGTGTGTTTAAAGTCATTTCTGTGCCTGAAACGGGTCAACATTGAAGCTTTTGAGTAAGCAAAACTCTGTAAAAATGGCAATTTTGGTCACTTTGAGGGTTTAAAAAGTGGTTATTCAACATGAGGCACGATCCAATTGACATTTTGAATCATTTTTGGTACAGTCTAAAAAATCAATTTTCGGATGAAAAATGATGACTCCGGACCTGTCGAACAATCCCAAAATGGTCAATATGGATGAAATTTTAACATTTAATCTTTTGACTCTAAATGACTGTTGGATGTGAATTATGACTTTGTCAACTAAAATAAGTGTTCTTAAAGTCATTTCTGTGCCTGAAACGAGTCAAAATTGATGCTTTTGAGTAAGAAAAACTCTGTAAAAATGGCAATTTTGGTCACTGTGAGGGTTTAAAAAGTGGTTATTCAACATGAGGCACGATCCAATTGACATTTTGAATCATTTTTGGTACAGTCCAAAAAATAAATTTTCGGATGAAAAACGATGACTCCGGACCTGTCGAACAATCCCAAAATGGTCAATATGGATGAAATTTTAACATTTAATCTTTTGACTCTAAATGACTGTTGGATGTGAATTATGACTTTGTCAACTAAAATAAGTGTGTTTAAAGTCATTTCTGTGCCTGAAACGGGTCAAAATTGAAGCTTTTGAGTAAGCAAAACTCTGTAAAAATGGCAATTTTGGTCACTGTGAGGGTTTAAAAAGTGGTTATTCAACATGAGGCACGATCCAATTGACATTTTGAATCATTTTTGGTACAGTCCAAAAAATCAATTTTCGGATGAAAAACGATGACTCCGGACCTGTCGAACGATCCCAAAATGGTCAATATGGATGAAATTTTAACATTTAATCTTTTGACTCTAAATGACTGTTGGATGTGAATTATGACTTTGTCAACTAAAATAAGTGTGATTAAAGTCATTTCTGTGCCTGAAACGGGTCAAAATTGAAGCTTTTGAGTAAGCAAAACTCTGTAAAAATGGCAATTTTGGTCACTGTGAGGGTTTAAAAAGTGGTTATTCAACATGAGGCACGATCCAATTGACATTTTGAATCATTTTTGGTACAGTCCAAAAAATCAATTTTCGGATGAAAAACGATGACTCCGGACCTGTCGAACGATCCCAAAATGGTCAATATGGATGAAATTTTAACATTTAATCTTTTGACTCTAAATGACTGTTGGATGTGAATGATGACTTTGTCAACTAAAATAAGTGTGTTTAAAGTCATTTCTGTGCCTGAAACGGGTCAAAATTGAAGCTTTTGAGAAAGCAAAAGTCTGTAAAAATGGCAATTTTGGTCACTTTGAGGGTTTAAAAAGTGGCTATTCAACATGAGGCACGATCCAATTGACATTTTGAATCATTTTTGGTACAGTCCAAAAAATCAATTTTCGGATGAAAAACGGAACGATCCCAAAATGGTCAATATGGATGAAATTTTAACATTTAATCTTTTGACTCTAAATGACTGTTGGATGTGAATTATGACTTTGTCAACTAAAATAAGTGTGTTTAAAGTCATTTCTGTGCCTGAAACGGGTCAAAATTGCTGCTTTTGAGTAAGAAAAACTCTGTAAAAATGGCAATTTTGGTCACTGTGAGGGTTTAAAAAGTGGTTATTCAACATGAGGCACGATCCAATTGACATTTTGAATCATTTTTGGTACAGTCCAAAAAATCAATTTTCGGATGAAAAACGATGACTCCGGACCTGTCGAACGATCCCAAAATGGTCAATATGGATGAAATTTTAACATTTAATCTTTTGCCTCTAAATGACTGTTGGATGTGAATTATGACTTTGTCAACTAAAATAAGTGTGTTTAAAGTCATTTCTGTGCCTGAAACGGGTCAAAATTGAAGCTTTTGAGTAAGCAAAACTCTGTAAAAATGGCAATTTTGGTCACTGTGAGGGTTTAAAAAGTGGTTATTCAACATGAGGCACGATCCAATTGACATTTTGAATCATTTTTGGTACAGTCCAAAAAATCAATTTTCGGATGAAAAACGATGACTCCGGACCTGTCGAACGATCCCAAAATGGTCAATATGGATGAAATTTTAACATTTAATCTTTTGACTCTAAATGACTGTTGGATGTGAATTATGACTTTGTCAACTAAAATAAGTGTGTTTAAAGTCATTTCTGTGCCTGAAACGGGTCAAAATTGAAGCTTTTGAGTAAGCAAAACTCTGTAAAAATGGCAATTTTGGTCACTTTGAGGGTTTAAAAAGTGGCTATTCAACATGAGGCACGATCCAATTGACATTTTGAATCATTTTTGGTACAGTCCAAAAAATCAATTTTCGGATGAAAAACGATGACTCCGGACCTGTCGAACAATCCCAAAATGGTCAATATGGATGAAATTTTAACATTTAATCTTTTGACTCTAAATGACTGTTGGATGTGAATTATGACTTTGTCAACTAAAATAAGTGTTCTTAAAGTCATTTCTGTGCCTGAAACGAGTCAAAATTGATGCTTTTGAGTAAGAAAAACTCTGTAAAAATGGCAATTTTGGTCACTGTGAGGGTTTAAAAAGTGGTTATTCAACATGAGGCACGATCCAATTGACATTTTGAATCATTTTTGGTACAGTCCAAAAAATAAATTTTCGGATGAAAAACGATGACTCCGGACCTGTCGAACAATCCCAAAATGGTCAATATGGATGAAATTTTAACATTTAATCTTTTGACTCTAAATGACTGTTGGATGTGAATTATGACTTTGTCAACTAAAATAAGTGTGTTTAAAGTCATTTCTGTGCCTGAAACGGGTCAAAATTGAAGCTTTTGAGTAAGCAAAACTCTGTAAAAATGGCAATTTTGGTCACTGTGAGGGTTTAAAAAGTGGTTATTCAACATGAGGCACGATCCAATTGACATTTTGAATCATTTTTGGTACAGTCCAAAAAATCAATTTTCGGATGAAAAACGATGACTCCGGACCTGTCGAACGATCCCAAAATGGTCAATATGGATGAAATTTTAACATTTAATCTTTTGACTCTAAATGACTGTTGGATGTGAATTATGACTTTGTCAACTAAAATAAGTGTGTTTAAAGTCATTTCTGTGCCTGAAACGGGTCAAAATTGAAGCTTTTGAGAAAGCAAAACTCTGTAAAAATGGCAATTTTGGTCACTTTGAGGGTTTAAAAAGTGGCTATTCAACATGAGGCACGATCCAATTGACATTTTGAATCATTTTTGGTACAGTCCAAAAAATCAATTTTCGGATGAAAAACGATGACTCCGGACCTGTCGAACGATCCCAAAATGGTCAATATGGATGAAATTTTAACATTTAATCTTTTGACTCTAAATGACTGTTGGATGTGAATTATGACTTTGTCAACTAAAATAAGTGTGTTTAAAGTCATTTCTGTGCCTGAAACGGGTCAAAATTGATGCTTTTGAGTAAGAAAAACTCTGTAAAAATGGCAATTTTGGTCACTGTGAGGGTTTAAAAAGTGGTTATTCAACATGAGGCACGATCCAATTGACATTTTGAATCATTTTTGGTACAGTCCAAAAAATCAATTTTCAGATGAAAAACGATGACTCCGGACCTGTCGAACGATCCCAAAATGGTCAATATGGATGAAATTTTAACATTTAATCTTTTGACTCTAAATGACTGTTGGATGTGAATTATGACTTTGTCAACTAAAATAAGTGTGTTTAAAGTCATTTCTGTGCCTGAAACGGGTCAAAATTGAAGCTTTTGAGTAAGCAAAACTCTGTAAAAATGGCAATTTTGGTCACTGTGAGGGTTTAAAAAGTGGTTATTCAACATGAGGCACGATCCAATTGACATTTTGAATCATTTTTGGTACAGTCCAAAAAATCAATTTTCGGATGAAAAACGATGACTCCGGACCTGTCGGACGATCCCAAAATGGTCAATATGGATGAAATTTTAACATTTAATCTTTTGACTCTAAATGACTGTTGGATGTGAATTATGACTTTGTCAACTAAAATAAGTGTGTTTAAAGTCATTTCTGTGCCTGAAACGGGTCAAAATTGAAGCTTTTGAGTAAGCAAAACTCTGTAAAAATGGCAATTTTGGTCACTTTGAGGGTTTAAAAAGTGGCTATTCAACATGAGGCACGATCCAATTGACATTTTGAATCATTTTTGGTACAGTCCAAAAAATCAATTTTCGGATGAAAAACGATGACTCCGGACCTGTCGAACGATCCCAAAATGGTCAATATGGATGAAATTTTAACATTTAATCTTTTGACTCTAAATGACTGTTGGATGTGAATTATGACTTTGTCAACTAAAATAAGTGTTCTTAAAGTCATTTCTGTGCCTGAAACGGGTCAAAATTGATGCTTTTGAGTAAGAAAAACTCTGTAAAAATGGCAATTTTGGTCACTGTGAGGGTTTAAAAAGTGGTTATTCAACATGAGGCACGATCCAATTGACATTTTGAATCATTTTTGGTACAGTCCAAAAAATAAATTTTCGGATGAAAAACGATGACTCCGGACCTGTCGAACAATCCCAAAATGGTCAATATGGATGAAATTTTAACATTTAATCTTTTGACTCTAAATGACTGTTGGATGTGAATTATGACTTTGTCAACTAAAATAAGTGTGTTTAAAGTCATTTCTGTGCCTGAAACGGGTCAAAATTGAAGCTTTTGAGTAAGCAAAACTCTGTAAAAATGGCAATTTTGGTCACTGTGAGGGTTTAAAAAGTGGTTATTCAACATGAGGCACGATCCAATTGACATTTTGAATCATTTTTGGTACAGTCCAAAAAATCAATTTTCGGATGAAAAACGATGACTCCGGACCTGTCGAACGATCCCAAAATGGTCAATATGGATGAAATTTTAACATTTAATCTTTTGACTCTAAATGACTGTTGGATGTGAATTATGACTTTGTCAACTAAAATAAGTGTGTTTAAAGTCAATTCTGTGCCTGAAACGGGTCAAAATTGAAGCTTTTGAGTAAGCAAAACTCTGTAAAAATGGCAATTTTGGTCACTGTGAGGGTTTAAAAAGTGGTTATTCAACATGAGGCATGATCCAATTGACATTAGGAATCATTTTTGGTACAGTCCAAAAAATCAATTTTCGGATGAAAAACGATGACTCCGGACCTGTCGAACGATCCCAAAATGGTCAATATGGATGAAATTTTAACATTTAATCTTTTGACTCTAAATTACTGTTGGATGTGAATTATGACTTTGTCAACTAAAATAAGTGTGTTTAAAGTCATTTCTGTGCCTGAAACGGGTCAAAATTGAAGCTTTTGAGTAAGCAAAACTCTGTAAAAATGGCAATTTTGGTCACTGTGAGGGTTTAAAAAGTGGTTATTCAACATGAGGCATGATCCAATTGACATTTTGAATCATTTTTGGTACAGTCCAAAAAATCAATTTTCGGATGAAAAACGATGACTCCGGACCTGTCGAACGATCCCAAAATGGTCAATATGGATGAAATTTTAACATTTAATCTTTTGACTCTAAATGACTGTTGGATGTGAATTATGACTTTGTCAACTAAAATAAGTGTGTTTAAAGTCATTTCTGTGCCTGAAACGGGTCAAAATTGAAGCTTTTGAGAAAGCAAAACTCTGTAAAAATGGCAATTTTGGTCACTTTGAGGGTTTAAAAAGTGGCTATTCAACATGAGGCACGATCCAATTGACATTTTGAATCATTTTTGGTACAGTCCAAAAAATCAATTTTCGGATGAAAAACGATGACTCCAGACCAGTCGAACGATCCCAAAATGGTCAATATGGACGAAATTTTAACATTTAATCTTTTGACTCTAAATGACTGTTGGATGTGAATTATGACTTTGTCAACTAAAATAAGTGTGTTTAACTCCATGGCTGCTAAGGCAATTCCCCTCCTGTGCTGGGAATTGCTATTTTTCATTGTTTTATGATGAGCTGGGCTCGTCATCAGTGTACGAGGAGGCTACACCATGACGAGCCCAGCTCGTCATGAGTGTGGAAGGGGTTAAAGTCATTTCTGTGCCTGAAACGGGTCAAAATTGAAGCTTTTGAGTAAGCAAAACTCTGTAAAAATGGCAATTTTGGTCACTGTGAGGGTTTAAAAAGTGGTTATTCAACATGAGGCACGATCCAATTGACATTTTGAATCATTTTTGGTACAGTCCAAAAAATCAATTTTCGGATGAAAAACGATGACTCCGGACCTGTCGAACGATCCCAAAATGGTCAATATGGATGAAATTTTAACATTTAATCTGTTGACTCTAAATGACTGTTGGATGTGAATTATGACTTTGTCAACTAAAATAAGTGTGTTTAAAGTCATTTCTGTGCCTGAAACGGGTCAAAATTGATGCTTTTGAGTAAGAAAAACTCTGTAAAAATGGCAATTTTGGTCACTGTGAGGGTTTAAAAAGTGGTTATTCAACATGAGGCACGATCCAATTGACATTTTGAATCATTTTTGGTACAGTCCAAAAAATCAATTTTCGGATGAAAAACGATGACTCCGGACCAGTCGAACGATCCCAAAATGGTCAATATGGACGAAATTTTAACATTTAATCTTTTGACTCTAAATGACTGTTGGATGTGAATTATGACTTTGTCAACTAAAATAAGTGTGTTTAACTCCATGGCTGCTAAGGCAATTCCAATCCTGTGCTGGGAATTGCTATTTTTCATTGTTTTATGACGAGCTGGGCTCGTCATCAGTGTACGAGGAGGCTACACCATGACGAGCCCAGCTCGTCATGAGTGTGGAAGGGGTTAAAGTCATTTCTGTGCCTGAAACGGGTCAAAATTGAAGCTTTTGAGTAAGCAAAACTCTGTAAAAATGGCAATTTTGGTCACTGTGAGGGTTTAAAAAGTGGTTATTCAACATGAGGCACGAAACAATTGACATTTTGAATCATTTTTGGTACAGTCCAAAAAATCAATTTTCGGATGAAAAACGATGACTCCGGACCTGTCGAACGATCCCAAAATGGTCAATATGGATGAAATTTTAACATTTAATCTTTTGACTCTAAATGACTGTTGGATGTGAATTATGACTTTGTCAACTAAAATAAGTGTGTTTAAAGTCATTTCTGTGCCTGAAACGGGTCAAAATTGAAGCTTTTGAGTAAGCAAAACTCTGTAAAAATGGCAATTTTGGTCACTTTGAGGGTTTAAAAAGTGGTTATTCAACATGAGGCACGATCCAATTGACATTTTGAATCATTTTTGGTACAGTCCAAAAAATCAATTTTCGGATGAAAAACGATGACTCCGGACCTGTCGAACGATCCCAAAATGGTCAATATGGATGAAATTTTAACATTTAATCTTTTGACTCTAAATGACTGTTGGATGTGAATTATGACTTTGTCAACTAAAATAAGTGTGTTTAAAGTCATTTCTGTGCCTGAAACGGGTCAAAATTGATGCTTTTGAGTAAGAAAAACTCTGTAAAAATGGCAATTTTGGTCACTGTGAGGGTTTAAAAAGTGGTTATTCAACATGAGGCACGATCTAATTGACATTTTGAATCATTTTTGGTACAGTCCAAAAAATAAATTTTCGGATGAAAAACGATGACTCCGGACCTGTCGAACAATCCCAAAATGGTCAATATGGATGAAATTTTAACATTTAATCTTTTGACTCTAAATGACTGTTGGATGTGAATTATGACTTTGTCAACTAAAATAAGTGTGTTTAAAGTCATTTCTGTGCCTGAAACGGGTCAAAATTGAAGCTTTTGAGTAAGCAAAACTCTGTAAAAATGGCAATTTTGGTCACTTTGAGGGTTTAAAAAGTGGTTATTCAACATGATGCACGATCCAATTGACATTTTGAATCATTTTTGGTACAGTCCAAAAAATCAATTTTCGGATGAAAAACGATGACTCCGGACCAGTCGAACGATCCCAAAATGGTCAATATGGACGAAATTTTAACATTTAATCTTTTGACTCTAAATGACTGTTGGATGTGAATTATGACGTTGTCAACTAAAATAAGTGTGTTTGAAGTCATTTCTGTGCCTGAAACGGGTCAAAATTGAAGCTTTTGAGTAAGCAAAACTCTGTAAAAATGGCAATTTTGGTCACTGTGAGGGTTTAAAAAGTGGTTATTCAACATGAGGCACGATCCAATTGACATTTTGAATCATTTTTGGTACAGTCCAAAAAATCAATTTTCGGATGAAAAACGATGACTCCGGACCTGTCGAACGATCCCAAAATGTACAATATGGATGAAATTTTAAAATTTAATCTTTTGACTCTAAATGACTGTTGGATGTGAATTATGACTTTGTCAACTAAAATAAGTGTGTTTAAAGTCATTTCTGTGCCTGAAACGGGTCAAAATTGAAGCTTTTGAGTAAGCAAAACTCTGTAAAAATGGCAATTTTGGTCACTTTGAGGGTTTAAAAAGTGGCTATTCAACATGAGGCACGATCCAATTGACATTTTGAATCATTTTTGGTACAGTCCAAAAAATCAATTTTCGGATGAAAAACGATGACTCCGGACCTGTCGAACGATCCCAAAATGGTCAATATGGATGAAATTTTAACATTTAATCTTTTGACTCTAAATGACTGTTGGATGTGAATTATGACTTTGTCAACTAAAATAAGTGTGTTTAAAGTCATTTCTGTGCCTGAAACGGGTCAAAATTGAAGCTTTTGAGTAAGCAAAACTCTGTAAAAATGGCAATTTTGGTCACTGTGAGGGTTTAAAAAGTGGTTATTCAACATGAGGCACGATCCAATTGACATTTTGAATCATTTTTGGTACAGTCCAAAAAATCAATTTTCGGATGAAAAACGATGACTCTGGACCTGTCGAACGATCTCAAAATGGTCAATATGGATGAAATTTTAACATTTAATCTTTTGACTCTAAATGACTGTTGGATGTGAATTATGACTTTGTCAACTAAAATAAGTGTGTTTAAAGTCATTTCTGTGCCTGAAACGGGTCAAAATTGAAGCTTTTGAGTAAGCAAAACTCTGTAAAATGGCAATTTTGGTCACTGTGAGGGTTTAAAAAGTGGTTATTCAACATGAGGCAAGATCCAATTGACATTTTGAATCATTTTTGGTACAGTCCAAAAAATCAATTTTCGGATGAAAAACGATGACTCCGGACCTGTCGAACGATCCCAAAATGGTCAATATGGATGAATTTTAACATTTAATCTTTTGACTCTAAATGACTGTTGGATGTGAATTATGACTTTGTCAACTAAAATAAGTGTGTTTAAAGTCATTTCTGTGCCTGAAACGGGTCAAAATTGAAGCTTTTGAGTAAGCAAAACTCTGTAAAAATGGCAATTTTGGTCACTGTGAGGGTTTAAAAAGTGGTTATTCAACATGAGGCACGATCCAATTGACATTTTGAATCATTTTTGGTACAGTCCAAAAAATAAATTTTCGGATGAAAAACGATGACTCCGGACCTGTCGAACAATCCCAAAATGGTCAATATGGATGAAATTTTAACATTTAATCTTTTGACTCTAAATGACTGTTGGATGTGAATTATGACTTTGTCAACTAAAATAAGTGTGTTTAAAGTCATTTCTGTGCCTGAAACGGGTCAAAATTGAAGCTTTTGAGTAAGCAAAACTCTGTAAAAATGGCAATTTTGGTCACTGTGAGGGTTTAAAAAGTGGTTATTCAACATGAGGCACGATCCAATTGACATTTTGAATCATTTTTGGTACAGTCCAAAAAATCAATTTTCGGATGAAAAACGATGACTCCGGACCAGTCGAACGATCCCAAAATGGTCAATATGGACGAAATTTTAACATTTAATCTTTTGACTCTAAATGACTGTTGGATGTGAATTATGACTTTGTCAACTAAAATAAGTGTGTTTAAATTCATTTCTGTGCCTAAAACGGGTCAAAATTGAAGCTTTTGAGTAAGCAAAACTCTGTAAAAATGGCAATTTTGGACACTGTGAGGGTTTAAAAAGTGGTTATTCAACATGAGGCACGATCCAATTGACATTTTGAATCATTTTTGGTACAGTCCAAAAAATCAATTTTCGGATGAAAAACGATGACTCCGGACCTGTCGAACGATCCCAAAATGGTCAATATGGATGAAATTTTAACATTTAATCTTTTGACTCTAAATGACTGTTGGATGTGAATTATGACTTTGTCAACTAAAATAAGTGTGTTTAAAGTCATTTCTGTGCCTGAAACGGGTCAAAATTGAAGCTTTTGAGTAAGCAAAACTCTGTAAAAATGGCAATTTTGGTCACTGTGAGGGTTTAAAAAGTGGTTATTCAACATGAGGCACGATCCAATTGACATTTTGAATCATTTTTGGTACAGTCCAAAAAATCAATTTTCGGATGAAAAACGATGACTCCGGACCAGTCGAACGATCCCAAAATGGTCAATATGGACCAAATTTTAACATTTAATCTTTTGACTCTAAATGACTGTTGGATGTGAATTATGACTTTGTCAACTAAAATAAGTGTGTTTAATGTCATTTCTGTGCCTGAAACGGGTCAAAATTGAAGCTTTTGAGTAAGCAAAACTCTGTAAAAATGGCAATTTTGGTCACTGTGAGGGTTTAAAAAGTGGTTATTCAACATGAGGCACGATCCAATTGACATTTTGAATCATTTTTGGTACAGTCCAAAAAATCAATTTTCGGATGAAAAACGATGACTCCGGACCTGTCGAACGATCCCAAAATGGTCAATATGGATGAAATTTTAACATTTAATCTTTTGACTCTAAATGACTGTTGGATGTGAATTATGACTTTGTCAACTAAAATAAGTGTGTTTAAAGTCATTTCTGTGCCTGAAACGGGTCAAAATTGATGCTTTTGAGTAAGAAAAACTCTGTAAAAATGGCAATTTTGGTCACTGTGAGGGTTTAAAAAGTGATTATTCAACATGAGGCACGATCCAATTGACATTTTGAATCATTTTTGGTACAGTCCAAAAAATAAATTTTCGGATGAAAAACGATGACTCCGGACCTGTCGAACGATCCCAAAATGGTCAATATGGATGAAATTTTAACATTTAATCTTTTGACTCTAAATTACTGTTGGATGTGAATTATGACTTTGTCAACTAAAATAAGTGTGTTTAAAGTCATTTCTGTGCCTGAAACGGGTCAAAATTGAAGCTTTTGAGTAAGCAAAACTCTGTAAAAATGGCAATTTTGGTCACTGTGAGGGTTTAAAAAGTGGTTATTCAACATGAGGCATGATCCAATTGACATTTTGAATCATTTTTGGTACAGTCCAAAAAATCAATTTTCGGATGAAAAACGATGACTCCGGACCTGTCGAACGATCCCAAAATGGTCAATATGGATGAAATTTTAACATTTAATCTTTTGACTCTAAATGACTGTTGGATGTGAATTATGACTTTGTCAACTAAAATAAGTGTGTTTAAAGTCATTTCTGTGCCTGAAACGGGTCAAAATTGAAGCTTTTGAGAAAGCAAAACTCTGTAAAAATGGCAATTTTGGTCACTTTGAGGGTTTAAAAAGTGGCTATTCAACATGAGGCACGATCCAATTGACATTTTGAATCATTTTTGGTACAGTCCAAAAAATCAATTTTCGGATGAAAAACGATGACTCCGGACCAGTCGAACGATCCCAAAATGGTCAATATGGACGAAATTTTAACATTTAATCTTTTGACTCTAAATGACTGTTGGATGTGAATTATGACTTTGTCAACTAAAATAAGTGTGTTTAACTCCATGGCTGCTAAGGCAATTCCCCTCCTGTGCTGGGAATTGCTATTTTTCATTGTTTTATGACGAGCTGGGCTCGTCATCAGTGTACGAGGAGGCTACACCATGACGAGCCCAGCTCGTCATGAGTGTGGAAGGGGTTAAAGTCATTTCTGTGCCTGAAACGGGTCAAAATTGAAGCTTTTGAGTAAGCAAAACTCTGTAAAAATGGCAATTTTGGTCACTGTGAGGGTTTAAAAAGTGGTTATTCAACATGAGGCACGATCCAATTGACATTTTGAATCATTTTTGGTACAGTCCAAAAAATCAATTTTCGGATGAAAAACGATGACTCCGGACCTGTCGAACGATCCCAAAATGGTCAATATGGATGAAATTTTAACATTTAATCTTTTGACTCTAAATGACTGTTGGATGTGAATTATGACTTTGTCAACTAAAATAAGTGTGTTTAAAGTCATTTCTGTGCCTGAAACGGGTCAAAATTGAAGCTTTTGAGTAAGCAAAACTCTGTAAAAATGGCAATTTTGGTCACTGTGAGGGTTTAAAAAGTGGTTATTCAACATGAGGCACGATCCAATTGACATTTTGAATCATTTTTGGTACAGTCCAAAAAATCAATTTTCGGATGAAAAACGATGACTCCGGACCTGTCGAACGATCCCAAAATGGTCAATATGGATGAAATTTTAACATTTAATCTTTTGACTCTAAATGACTGTTGGATGTGAATTATGACTTTGTCAACTAAAATAAGTGTGTTTAAAGTCATTTCTGTGCCTGAAACGGGTCAAAATTGATGCTTTTGAGTAAGAAAAACTCTGTAAAAATGGCAATTTTGGTCACTGTGAGGGTTTAAAAAGTGGTTATTCAACATGAGGCACGATCCAATTGACATTTTGAATCATTTTTGGTACAGTCCAAAAAATAAATTTTCGGATGAAAAACGATGACTCCGGACCTGTCGAACAATCCCAAAATGGTCAATATGGATGAAATTTTAACATTTAATCTTTTGACTCTAAATGACTGTTGGATGTGAATTATGACTTTGTCAACTAAAATAAGTGTGTTTAAAGTCATTTCTGTGCCTGAAACGGGTCAAAATTGAAGCTTTTGAGTAAGCAAAACTCTGTAAAAATGGCAATTTTGGTCACTTTGAGGGTTTAAAAAGTGGTTATTCAACATGATGCACGATCCAATTGACATTTTGAATCATTTTTGGTACAGTCCAAAAAATCAATTTTCGGATGAAAAACGATGACTCCGGACCAGTCGAACGATCCCAAAATGGTCAATATGGACGAAATTTTAACATTTAATCTTTTGACTCTAAATGACTGTTGGATGTGAATTATGACTTTGTCAACTAAAATAAGTGTGTTTGAAGTCATTTCTGTGCCTGAAACGGGTCAAAATTGAAGCTTTTGAGTAAGCAAAACTCTGTAAAAATGGCAATTTTGGTCACTGTGAGGGTTTAAAAAGTGGTTATTCAACATGAGGCACGATCCAATTGACATTTTGAATCATTTTTGGTACAGTCCAAAAAATCAATTTTCGGATGAAAAACGATGACTCCGGACCTGTCGAACGATCCCAAAATGTACAATATTGATGAAATTTTAAAATTTAATCTTTTGACTCTAAATGACTGTTGGATGTGAATTATGACTTTGTCAACTAAAATAAGTGTGTTTAAAGTCATTTCTGTGCCTGAAACGGGTCAAAATTGAAGCTTTTGAGTAAGCAAAACTCTGTAAAAATGGCAATTTTGGTCACTGTGAGGGTTTAAAAAGTGGTTATTCAACATGAGGCACGATCCAATTGACATTTTGAATCATTTTTGGTACAGTCCAAAAAATAAATTTTCGGATGAAAAACGATGACTCCGGACCTGTCGAACAATCCCAAAATGGTCAATATGGATGAAATTTTAACATTTAATCTTTTGACTCTAAATGACTGTTGGATGTGAATTATGACTTTGTCAACTAAAATAAGTGTGTTTAAAGTCATTTCTGTGCCTGAAACGGGTCAAAATTGAAGCTTTTGAGTAAGCAAAACTCTGTAAAAATGGCAATTTTGGTCACTGTGAGGGTTTAAAAAGTGGTTATTCAACATGAGGCACGATCCAATTGACATTTTGAATCATTTTTGGTACAGTCCAAAAAATCAATTTTCGGATGAAAAACGATGACTCCGGACCAGTCGAATGATCCCAAAATGGTCAATATGGACGAAATTTTAACATTTAATCTTTTGACTCTAAATGACTGTTGGATGTGAATTATGACTTTGTCAACTAAAATAAGTGTGTTTAAAGTCATTTCTGTGCCTAAAACGGGTCAAAATTGAAGCTTTTGAGTAAGCAAAACTCTGTAAAAATGGCAATTTTGGTCACTGTGAGGGTTTAAAAAGTGGTTATTCAACATGAGGCACGATCCAATTGACATTTTGAATCATTTTTGGTACAGTCCAAAAAATCAATTTTCGGATGAAAAACGATGACTCCGGACCTGTCGAACGATCCCAAAATGGTCAATATGGATGAAATTTTAACATTTAATCTTTTGACTCTAAATGACTGTTGGATGTGAATTATGACTTTGTCAACTAAAATAAGTGTGTTTAAAGTCATTTCTGTGCCTGAAACGGGTCAAAATTGAAGCTTTTGAGTAAGCAAAACTCTGTAAAAATGGCAATTTTGGTCACTTTGAGGGTTTAAAAAGTGGCTATTCAACATGAGGCACGATCCAATTGACATTTTGAATCATTTTTGGTACAGTCCAAAAAATCAATTTTCGGATGAAAAACGATGACTCCGGACCAGTCGAACGATCCCAAAATGGTCAATATGGATGAAATTTTAACATTTAATCTTTTGACTCTAAATGACTGTTGGATGTGAATTATGACTTTGTCAACTAAAATAAGTGTGTTTAAAGTCATTTCTGTGCCTGAAACGGGTCAAAATTGAAGCTTTTGAGTAAGCAAAACTCTGTAAAAATGGCAATTTTGGTCACTGTGAGGGTTTAAAAAGTGGTTATTCAACATGAGGCACGATCCAATTGACATTTTGAATCATTTTTGGTACAGTCCAAAAAATCAATTTTCGGATGAAAAACGATGACTCCGGACCTGTCGAACGATCCCAAAATGGTCAATATGGATGAAATTTTAACATTTAATCTTTTGACTCTAAATGACTGTTGGATGTGAATTATGACTTTGTCAACTAAAATAAGTGTGTTTAAAGTCATTTCTGTGCCTGAAACGGGTCAAAATTGATGCTTTTGAGTAAGAAAAACTCTGTAAAAATGGCAATTTTGGTCACTGTGAGGGTTTAAAAAGTGGTTATTCAACATGAGGCACGATCCAATTGACATTTTGAATCATTTTTGGTACAGTCCAAAAAATAAATTTTCGGATGAAAAACGATGATTCCGGACCTGTCGAACAATCCCAAAATGGTCAATATGGATGAAATTTTAACATTTAATCTTTTGACTCTAAATGACTGTTGGATGTGAATTATGACTTTGTCAACTAAAATAAGTGTGTTTAAAGTCATTTCTGTGCCTGAAACGGGTCAAAATTGAAGCTTTTGAGTAAGCAAAACTCTGTAAAAATGGCAATTTTGGTCACTTTGAGGGTTTAAAAAGTGGTTATTCAACATGATGCACGATCCAATTGACATTTTGAATCATTTTTGGTACAGTCCAAAAAATCAATTTTCGGATGAAAAACGATGACTCCGGACCAGTCGAACGATCCCAAAATGGTCAATATGGACGAAATTTTAACATTTAATCTTTTGACTCTAAATGACTGTTGGATGTGAATTATGACTTTGTCAACTAAAATAAGTGTGTTTGAAGTCATTTCTGTGCCTGAAACGGGTCAAAATTGAAGCTTTTGAGTAAGCAAAACTCTGTAAAAATGGCAATTTTGGTCACTGTGAGGGTTTAAAAAGTGGTTATTCAACATGAGGCACGATCCAATTGACATTTTGAATCATTTTTGGTACAGTCCAAAAAATCAATTTTCGGATGAAAAACGATGACTCCGGACCTGTCGAACGATCCCAAAATGTACAATATGGATGAAATTTTAAAATTTAATCTTTTGACTCTAAATGACTGTTGGATGTGAATTATGACTTTGTCAACTAAAATAAGTGTGTTTAAAGTCATTTCTGTGCCTGAAACGGGTCAAAATTGAAGCTTTTGAGTAAGCAAAACTCTGTAAAAATGGCAATTTTGGTCACTGTGAGGGTTTAAAAAGTGGTTATTCAACATGAGGCACGATCCAATTGACATTTTGAATCATTTTTGGTACAGTCCAAAAAATAAATTTTCGGATGAAAAACGATGACTCCGGACCTGTCGAACAATCCCAAAATGGTCAATATGGATGAAATTTTAACATTTAATCTTTTGACTCTAAATGACTGTTGGATGTGAATTATGACTTTGTCAACTAAAATAAGTGTGTTTAAAGTCATTTCTGTGCCTGAAACGGGTCAAAATTGAAGCTTTTGAGTAAGCAAAACTCTGTAAAAATGGCAATTTTGGTCACTGTGAGGGTTTAAAAAGTGGTTATTCAACATGAGGCACGATCCAATTGACATTTTGAATCATTTTTGGTACAGTCCAAAAAATCAATTTTCGGATGAAAAACGATGACTCCGGACCAGTCGAACGATCCCAAAATGGTCAATATGGACGAAATTTTAACATTTAATCTTTTGACTCTAAATGACTGTTGGATGTGAATTATGACTTTGTCAACTAAAATAAGTGTGTTTAAAGTCATTTCTGTGCCTAAAACGGGTCAAAATTGAAGCTTTTGAGTAAGCAAAACTCTGTAAAAATGGCAATTTTGGTCACTGTGAGGGTTTAAAAAGTGGTTATTCAACATGAGGCACGATCCAATTGACATTTTGAATCATTTTTGGTACAGTCCAAAAAATCAATTTTCGGATGAAAAACGATGACTCCGGACCTGTCGAACGATCCCAAAATGGTCAATATGGATGAAATTTTAACATTTAATCTTTTGACTCTAAATGACTGTTGGATGTGAATTATGACTTTGTCAACTAAAATAAGTGTGTTTAAAGTCATTTCTGTGCCTGAAACGGGTCAAAATTGAAGCTTTTGAGTAAGCAAAACTCTGTAAAAATGGCAATTTTGGTCACTTTGAGGGTTTAAAAAGTGGCTATTCAACATGAGGCACGATCCAATTGACATTTTGAATCATTTTTGGTACAGTCCAAAAAATCAATTTTCGGATGAAAAACGATGACTCCGGACCAGTCGAACGATCCCAAAATGGTCAATATGGATGAAATTTTAACATTTAATCTTTTGACTCTAAATGACTGTTGGATGTGAATTATGACTTTGTCAACTAAAATAAGTGTGTTTAAAGTCATTTCTGTGCCTGAAACGGGTCAAAATTGAAGCTTTTGAGTAAGCAAAACTCTGTAAAAATGGCAATTTTGGTCACTGTGAGGGTTTAAAAAGTGGTTATTCAACATGAGGCACGATCCAATTGACATTTTGAATCATTTTTGGTACAGTCCAAAAAATCAATTTTCGGATGAAAAACGATGACTCCGGACCAGTCGAACGATCCCAAAATGGTCAATATGGACCAAATTTTAACATTTAATCTTTTGACTCTAAATGACTGTTGGATGTGAATTATGACTTTGTCAACTAAAATAAGTGTGTTTAATGTCATTTCTGTGCCTGAAACGGGTCAAAATTGAAGCTTTTGAGTAAGCAAAACTCTGTAAAAATGGCAATTTTGGTCACTGTGAGGGTTTAAAAAGTGGTTATTCAACATGAGGCACGATCCAATTGACATTTTGAATCATTTTTGGTACAGTCCAAAAAATCAATTTTCGGATGAAAAACGATGACTCCGGACCTGTCGAACGATCCCAAAATGGTCAATATGGATGAAATTTTAACATTTAATCTTTTGACTCTAAATGACTGTTGGATGTGAATTATGACTTTGTCAACTAAAATAAGTGTGTTTAAAGTCATTTCTGTGCCTGAAACGGGTCAAAATTGATGCTTTTGAGTAAGCAAAACTCTGTAAAAATGGCAATTTTGGTCACTGTGAGGGTTTAAAAAGTGGTTATTCAACATGAGGCACGATCCAATTGACATTTTGAATCATTTTTGGTACAGTCCAAAAAATAAATTTTCGGATGAAAAACGATGACTCCGGACCTGTCGAACAATCCCAAAATGGTCAATATGGATGAAATTTTAACATTTAATCTTTTGACTCTAAATGACTGTTGGATGTGAATTATGACTTTGTCAACTAAAATAAGTGTGTTTAAAGTCATTTCTGTGCCTGAAACGGGTCAAAATTGAAGCTTTTGAGTAAGCAAAACTCTGTAAAAATGGCAATTTTGGTCACTTTGAGGGTTTAAAAAGTGGTTATTCAACATGATGCACGATCCAATTGACATTTTGAATCATTTTTGGTACAGTCCAAAAAATCAATTTTCGGATGAAAAACGATGACTCCGGACCAGTCGAACGATCCCAAAATGGTCAATATGGACGAAATTTTAACATTTAATCTTTTGACTCTAAATGACTGTTGGATGTGAATTATGACTTTGTCAACTAAAATAAGTGTGTTTGAAGTCATTTCTGTGCCTGAAACGGGTCAAAATTGAAGCTTTTGAGTAAGCAAAACTCTGTAAAAATGGCAATTTTGGTCACTGTGAGGGTTTAAAAAGTGGTTATTCAACATGAGGCACGATCCAATTGACATTTTGAATCATTTTTGGTACAGTCCAAAAAATCAATTTTCGGATGAAAAACGATGACTCCGGACCAGTCGAACGATCCCAAAATGGTCAATATGGACCAAATTTTAACATTTAATCTTTTGACTCTAAATGACTGTTGGATGTGAATTATGACTTTGTCAACTAAAATAAGTGTGTTTAATGTCATTTCTGTGCCTGAAACGGGTCAAAATTGAAGCTTTTGAGTAAGCAAAACTCTGTAAAAATGGCAATTTTGGTCACTGTGAGGGTTTAAAAAGTGGTTATTCAACATGAGGCACGATCCAATTGACATTTTGAATCATTTTTGGTACAGTCCAAAAAATCAATTTTCGGATGAAAAACGATGACTCCGGACCTGTCGAACGATCCCAAAATGTACAATATGGATGAAATTTTAAAATTTAATCTTTTGACTCTAAATGACTGTTGGATGTGAATTATGACTTTGTCAACTAAAATAAGTGTGTTTAAAGTCATTTCTGTGCCTGAAACGGGTCAAAATTGAAGCTTTTGAGTAAGCAAAACTCTGTAAAAATGGCAATTTTGGTCACTTTGAGGGTTTAAAAAGTGGCTATTCAACATGAGGCACGATCCAATTGACATTTTGAATCATTTTTGGTACAGTCCAAAAAATCAATTTTCGGATGAAAAACGATGACTCCGGACCTGTCGAACGATCCCAAAATGGTCAATATGGATGAAATTTTAACATTTAATCTTTTGACTCTAAATGACTGTTGGATGTGAATTATGACTTTGTCAACTAAAATAAGTGTGTTTAAAGTCATTTCTGTGCCTGAAACGGGTCAAAATTGAAGCTTTTGAGTAAGCAAAACTCTGTAAAAATGGCAATTTTGGTCACTGTGAGGGTTTAAAAAGTGGTTATTCAACATGAGGCACGATCCAATTGACATTTTGAATCATTTTTGGTACAGTCCAAAAAATCAATTTTCGGATGAAAAACGATGACTCCGGACCTGTCGAACGATCCCAAAATGGTCAATATGGATGAAATTTTAACATTTAATCTTTTGACTCTAAATGACTGTTGGATGTGAATTATGACTTTGTCAACTAAAATAAGTGTGTTTAAAGTCATTTCTGTGCCTGAAACGGGTCAAAATTGAAGCTTTTGAGTAAGCAAAACTCTGTAAAATGGCAATTTTGGTCACTGTGAGGGTTTAAAAAGTGGTTATTCAACATGAGGCACGATCCAATTGACATTTTGAATCATTTTTGGTACAGTCCAAAAAATCAATTTTCGGATGAAAAACGATGACTCCGGACCTGTCGAACGATCCCAAAATGGTCAATATGGATGAAATTTTAACATTTAATCTTTTGACTCTAAATGACTGTTGGATGTGAATTATGACTTTGTCAACTAAAATAAGTGTGTTTAAAGTCATTTCTGTGCCTGAAACGGGTCAAAATTTAAGCTTTTGAGAAAGCAAAACTCTGTAAAAATGGCAATTTTGGTCACTTTGAGGGTTTAAAAAGTGGCTATTCAACATGAGGCACGTTCCAATTGACATTTTGAATCATTTTTGGTACAGTCCAAAAAATCAATTTTCGGATGAAAAACGATGACTCCGGACCTGTCGAACAATCCCAAAATGGACAATATGGATGAAATTTTAACATTTAATCTTTTGACTCTAAATGACTGTTGGATGTGAATTATGACGTTGTCAACTAAAATAAGTGTGTTTAAAGTCATTTCTGTGCCTGAAACGGGTCAAAATTGAAGCTTTTGAGTAAGCAAAACTCTGTAAAAATGGCAATTTTGGTCACTGTGAGGGTTTAAAAAGTGGCTATTCAACATGAGGCACGATCCAATTGACATTTTGAATCATTTTTGGTACAGTCCAAAAAATCAATTTTCGGATGAAAAACGATGACTCCGGACCTGTCGAACGATCCCAAAATGGTCAATATGGATGAAATTTTAACATTTAATCTTTTGACTCTAAATGACTGTTGGATGTGAATTATGACTTTGTCAACTAAAATAAGTGTGTTTAAAGTCATTTCTGTGCCTGAAAAGGGTCAAAATTGATGCTTTTGAGTAAGAAAAACTCTGTAAAAATGGCAATTTTGGTCACTGTGAGGGTTTAAAAAGTGGTTATTCAACATGAGGCACGATCCAATTGACATTTTGAATCATTTTTGGTACAGTCCAAAAAATAAATTTTCGGATGAAAAACGATGACTCCGGACCTGTCGAACAATCCCAAAATGGTCAATATGGATGAAATTTTAACATTTAATCTTTTGACTCTAAATGACTGTTGGATGTGAATTATGACTTTGTCAACTAAAATAAGTGTGTTTAAAGTCATTTCTGTGCCTGAAACGGGTCAAAATTGAAGCTTTTGAGTAAGCAAAACTGTAAAAATGGCAATTTTGGTCACTGTGAGGGTTTAAAAAGTGGTTATTCAACATGAGGCACGATCCAATTGACATTTTGAATCATTTTTGGTACAGTCCAAAAAATAAATTTTCGGATGAAAAACGATGACTCCGGACCTGTCGAACAATCCCAAAATGGTCAATATGGATGAAATTTTAACATTTAATCTTTTGACTCTAAATGACTGTTGGATGTGAATTATGACTTTGTCAACTAAAATAAGTGTGTTTAAAGTCATTTCTGTGCCTGAAACGGGTCAAAATTGAAGCTTTTGAGTAAGCAAAACTCTGTAAAAATGGCAATTTTGGTCACTGTGAGGGTTTAAAAAGTGGTTATTCAACATGAGGCACGATCCAATTGACATTTTGAATCATTTTTGGTACAGTCCAAAAAATCAATTTTCGGATGAAAAACGATGACTCCGGACCTGTCGAACGATCCCAAAATGGTCAATATGGATGAAATTTTAACATTTAATCTTTTGACTCTAAATGACTGTTGGATGTGAATTATGACTTTGTCAACTAAAATAAGTGTGTTTAAAGTCATTTCTGTGCCTGAAACGGGTCAAAATTGAAGCTTTTGAGTAAGCAAAACTCTGTAAAAATGGCAATTTTGGTCACTTTGAGGGTTTAAAAAGTGGCTATTCAACATGAGGCACGATCCAATTGACATTTTGAATCATTTTTGGTACAGTCCAAAAAATCAATTTTCGGATGAAAAACGATGACTCCGGACCAGTCGAACGATCCCAAAATGGTCAATATGGATGAAATTTTAACATTTAATCTTTTGACTCTAAATGACTGTTGGATGTGAATTATGACTTTGTCAACTAAAATAAGTGTGTTTAAAGTCATTTCTGTGCCTGAAACGGGTCAAAATTGAAGCTTTTGATTAAGCAAAACTCTGTAAAAATGGCAATTTTGGTCACTGTGAGGGTTTAAAAAGTGGTTATTCAACATGAGGCACGATCCAATTGACATTTTGAATCATTTTTGGTACAGTCCAAAAAATCAGTTTTCGGATGAAAAACGATGACTCCGGACCAGTCGAACGATCCCAAAATGGTCAATATGGACCAAATTTTATCATTTAATCTTTTGACTCTAAATGACTGGTGGATGTGAATTATGACTTTGTCAACTAAAATAAGTGTGTTTAATGTCATATCTGTGCCTGAAACGGGTCAAAATTGAAGCTTTTGAGTAAGCAAAACTCTGTAAAAATGGCAATTTTGGTCACTGTGAGGGTTTAAAAAGTGGTTATTCAACATGAGGCACGATCCAATTGACATTTTGAATCATTTTTGGTACAGTCCAAAAAATCAATTTTCGGATGAAAAACGATGACTCCGGACCTGTCGAACGATCCCAAAATGGTCAATATGGATGAAATTTTAACATTTAATCTTTTGACTCTAAATGACTGTTGGATGTGAATTATGACTTTGTCAACTAAAATAAGTGTGTTTGAAGTCATTTCTGTGCCTGAAACGGGTCAAAATTGAAGCTTTTGAGTAAGCAAAACTCTGTAAAAATGGCAATTTTGGTCACTGTGAGGGTTTAAAAAGTGGTTATTCAACATGAGGCACGATCCAATTGACATTTTGAATCATTTTTGGTACAGTCCAAAAAATCAATTTTCGGATGAAAAACGATGACTCCGGACCTGTCGAACGATCCCAAAATGGTCAATATGGATGAAATTTTAACATTTAATCTTTTGACTCTAAATGACTGTTGGATGTGAATTATGACTTTGTCAACTAAAATAAGTGTGTTTAAAGTCATTTCTGTGCCTGAAACGGGTCAAAATTGAAGCTTTTGAGTAAGCAAAACTCTGTAAAAATTGCAATTTTGGTCACTGTGAGGGTTTAAAAAGTGGTTATTCAACATGAGGCACGATCCAATTGACATTTTGAATCATTTTTGGTACAGTCCAAAAAATCAATTTTCGGATGAAAAACTATGACTCCGGACCTGTCGAACGATCCCAAAATGGTCAATATGGATGAAATTTTAACATTTAATCTTTTGACTCTAAATGACTCTTGGATGTGAATTATGACTTTGTCAACTAAAATAAGTGTGTTTAAAGTCATTTCTGTGCCTGAAACGGGTCAACATTGAAGCTTTTGAGTAAGCAAAACTCTGTAAAAATGGCAATTTTGGTCACTTTGAGGGTTTAAAAAGTGGTTATTCAACATGAGGCACGATCCAATTGACATTTTGAATCATTTTTGGTACAGTCTAAAAAATCAATTTTCGGATGAAAAATGATGACTCCGGACCTGTCGAACAATCCCAAAATGGTCAATATGGATGAAATTTTAACATTTAATCTTTTGACTCTAAATGACTGTTGGATGTGAATTATGACTTTGTCAACTAAAATAAGTGTTCTTAAAGTCATTTCTGTGCCTGAAACGAGTCAAAATTGATGCTTTTGAGTAAGAAAAACTCTGTAAAAATGGCAATTTTGGTCACTGTGAGGGTTTAAAAAGTGGTTATTCAACATGAGGCACGATCCAATTGACATTTTGAATCATTTTTGGTACAGTCCAAAAAATAAATTTTCGGATGAAAAACGATGACTCCGGACCTGTCGAACAATCCCAAAATGGTCAATATGGATGAAATGTTAACATTTAATCTTTTGACTCTAAATGACTGTTGGATGTGAATTATGACTTTGTCAACTAAAATAAGTGTGTTTAAAGTCATTTCTGTGCCTGAAACAGGTCAAAATTGAAGCTTTTGAGTAAGCAAAACTCTGTAAAAATGGCAATTTTGGTCACTGTGAGGGTTTAAAAAGTGGTTATTCAACATGAGGCACGATCCAATTGACATTTTGAATCATTTTTGGTACAGTCCAAAAAATCAATTTTCGGATGAAAAACGATGACTCCGGACCTGTCGAACGATCCCAAAATGGTCAATATGGATGAAATTTTAACATTTAATCTTTTGACTCTAAATGACTGTTGGATGTGAATTATGACTTTGTCAACTAAAATAAGTGTGATTAAAGTCATTTCTGTGCCTGAAACGGGTCAAAATTGAAGCTTTTGAGTAAGCAAAACTCTGTAAAAATGGCAATTTTGGTCACTGTGAGGGTTTAAAAAGTGGTTATTCAACATGAGGCACGATCCAATTGACATTTTGAATCATTTTTGGTACAGTCCAAAAAATCAATTTTCGGATGAAAAACGATGACTCCGGACCTGTCGAACGATCCCAAAATGGTCAATATGGATGAAATTTTAACATTTAATCTTTTGACTCTAAATGACTGTTGGATGTGAATGATGACTTTGTCAACTAAAATAAGTGTGTTTAAAGTCATTTCTGTGCCTGAAACGGGTCAAAATTGAAGCTTTTGAGAAAGCAAAACTCTGTAAAAATGGCAATTTTGGTCACTTTGAGGGTTTAAAAAGTGGCTATTCAACATGAGGCACGATCCAATTGACATTTTGAATCATTTTTGGTACAGTCCAAAAAATCAATTTTCGGATGAAAAACGATGACTCCGGACCTGTCGAACAATCCCAAAATGGTCAATATGGATGAAATTTTAACATTTAATCTTTTGACTCTAAATGACTGTTGGATGTGAATTATGACTTTGTCAACTAAAAAAAGTGTTCTTAAAGTCATTTCTGTGCCTGAAACGAGTCAAAATTGATGCTTTTGAGTAAGAAAAACTCTGTAAAAATGGCAATTTTGGTCACTGTGAGGGTTTAAAAAGTGGTTATTCAACATGAGGCACGATCCAATTGACATTTTGAATCATTTTTGGTACAGTCCAAAAAATAAATTTTCGGATGAAAAACGATGACTCCGGACCTGTCGAACAATCCCAAAATGGTCAATATGGATGAAATTTTAACATTTAATCTTTTGACTCTAAATGACTGTTGGATGTGAATTATGACTTTGTCAACTAAAATAAGTGTGTTTAAAGTCATTTCTGTGCCTGAAACGGGTCAAAATTGAAGCTTTTGAGTAAGCAAAACTCTGTAAAAATGGCAATTTTGGTCACTGTGAGGGTTTAAAAAGTGGTTATTCAACATGAGGCACGATCCAATTGACATTTTGAATCATTTTTGGTACAGTCCAAAAAATCAATTTTCGGATGAAAAACGATGACTCCGGACCTGTCGAACGATCCCAAAATGGTCAATATGGATGAAATTTTAACATTTAATCTTTTGACTCTAAATGACTGTTGGATGTGAATTATGACTTTGTCAACTAAAATAAGTGTGATTAAAGTCATTTCTGTGCCTGAAACGGGTCAAAATTGAAGCTTTTGAGTAAGCAAAACTCTGTAAAAATGGCAATTTTGGTCACTGTGAGGGTTTAAAAAGTGGTTATTCAACATGAGGCACGATCCAATTGACATTTTGAATCATTTTTGGTACAGTCCAAAAAATCAATTTTCGGATGAAAAACGATGACTCCGGACCTGTCGAACGATCCCAAAATGGTCAATATGGATGAAATTTTAACATTTAATCTTTTGACTCTAAATGACTGTTGGATGTGAATGATGACTTTGTCAACTAAAATAAGTGTGTTTAAAGTCATTTCTGTGCCTGAAACGGGTCAAAATTGAAGCTTTTGAGAAAGCAAAACTCTGTAAAAATGGCAATTTTGGTCACTTTGAGGGTTTAAAAAGTGGCTATTCAACATGAGGCACGATCCAATTGACATTTTGAATCATTTTTGGTACAGTCCAAAAAATCAATTTTCGGATGAAAAACGATGACTCCGGACCTGTCGAACGATCCCAAAATGGTCAATATGGATGAAATTTTAACATTTAATCTTTTGACTCTAAATGACTGTTGGATGTGAATTATGACTTTGTCAACTAAAATAAGTGTGTTTAAAGTCATTTCTGTGCCTGAAACGGGTCAAAATTGATGCTTTTGAGTAAGAAAAACTCTGTAAAAATGGCAATTTTGGTCACTGTGAGGGTTTAAAAAGTGGTTATTCAACATGAGGCACGATCCAATTGACATTTTGAATCATTTTTGGTACAGTCCAAAAAATCAATTTTCAGATGAAAAACGATGACTCCGGACCTGTCGAACGATCCCAAAATGGTCAATATGGATGAAATTTTAACATTTAATCTTTTGACTCTAAATGACTGTTGGATGTGAATTATGACTTTGTCAACTAAAATAAGTGTGTTTAAAGTCATTTCTGTGCCTGAAACGGGTCAAAATTGAAGCTTTTGAGTAAGCAAAACTCTGTAAAAATGGCAATTTTGGTCACTGTGAGGGTTTAAAAAGTGGTTATTCAACATGAGGCACGATCCAATTGACATTTTGAATCATTTTTGGTACAGTCCAAAAAATCAATTTTCGGATGAAAAACGATGACTCCGGACCTGTCGAACGATCCCAAAATGGTCAATATGGATGAAATTTTAACATTTAATCTTTTGACTCTAAATGACTGTTGGATGTGAATTATGACTTTGTCAACTAAAATAAGTGTGTTTAAAGTCATTTCTGTGCCTGAAACGGGTCAAAATTGAAGCTTTTGAGTAAGCAAAACTCTGTAAAAATGGCAATTTTGGTCACTTTGAGGGTTTAAAAAGTGGCTATTCAACATGAGGCACGATCCAATTGACATTTTGAATCATTTTTGGTACAGTCCAAAAAATCAATTTTTGGATGAAAAACGATGACTCCGGACCTGTCGAACAATCCCAAAATGGTCAATATGGACGAAATTTTAACATTTAATCTTTTGACTCTAAATGACTGTTGGATGTGAATTATGACTTTGTCAACTAAAATAAGTGTGTTTAAAGTCATTTCTGTGCCTGAAACGGGTCAAAATTGAAGCTTTTGAGTAAGCAAAACTCTGTAAAAATGGCAATTTTGGTCACTGTGAGGGTTTAAAAAGTGGTTATTCAACATAAGGCACGATCCAATTGACATTTTGAATCATTTTTGGTACAGTCCAAAAAATCAATTTTCGGATGAAAAACGATGACTCCGGACCAGTCGAACGATCCCAAAATGGTCAATATGGACGAAATTTTAACATTTAATCTTTTGACTCTAAATGACTGTTGGATGTGAATTATGACTTTGTCAACTAAAATAAGTGTGTTTAAAGTCATTTCTGTGCCTAAAACGGGTCAAAATTGAAGCTTTTGAGTAAGCAAAACTCTGTAAAAATGGCAATTTTGGTCACTGTGAGGGTTTAAAAAGTGGTTATTCAACATGAGGCATGATCCAATTGACATTTTGAATCATTTTTGGTACAGTCCAAAAAAATCAATTTTCGGATGAAAAACGATGACTCCGGACCTGTCGAACGATCCCAAAATGGTCAATATGGATGAAATTTTAACATTTAATCTTTTGACTCTAAATGACTGTTGGATGTGAATTATGACTTTGTCAACTAAAATAAGTGTGTTTAATGTCATTTCTGTGCCTGAAACGGGTCAAAATTGAAGCTTTTGAGTAAGCAAAACTCTGTAAAAATGGCAATTTTGGTCACTGTGAGGGTTTAAAAAGTGGTTATTCAACATGAGGCACGATCCAATTGACATTTTGAATCATTTTTGGTACAGTCCAAAAAATCAATTTTCGGATGAAAAACGATGCCTCCGGACCAGTCGAACGATCCCAAAATGGTCAATATGGACGAAATTTTAACATTTAATCTTTTGACTCTAAATGACTGTTGGATGTGAATTATGACTTTGTCAACTAAAATAAGTGTGTTTAAAGTCATTTCTGTGCCTGAAACGGGTCAAAATTGAAGCTTTTGAGTAAGCAAAACTCTGTAAAAATGGCAATTTTGGTCACTTTGAGGGTTTAAAAAGTGGCTATTCAACATGAGGCACGATCCAATTGACATTTTGAATCATTTTTGGTACAGTCCAAAAAATCAATTTTCGGATGAAAAACGATGACTCCGGACCAGTCGAACGATCCCAAAATGGTCAATATGGATGAAATTTTAACATTTAATCTTTTGACTCTAAATGACTTTTGGATGTGAATTATGACTTTGTCAACTAAAATAAGTGTGTTTAAAGTCATTTCTGTGCCTGAAACGGGTCAAAATTGAAGCTTTTGAGTAAGCAAAACTCTGTAAAAATGGCAATTTTGGTCACTGTGAGGGTTTAAAAAGTGGTTATTCAACATGAGGCACGATCCAATTGACATTTTGAATCATTTTTGGTACAGTCCAAAAAATCAATTTTCGGATGAAAAACGATGACTCCGGACCTGTCGAACGATCCCAAAATGGTCAATATGGATGAAATTTTAACATTTAATCTTTTGACTCTAAATGACTGTTGGATGTGAATTATGACTTTGTCAACTAAAATAAGTGTGTTTAAAGTCATTTCTGTGCCTGAAACGGGTCAAAATTGAAGCTTTTGAGTAAGCAAAACTCTGTAAAAATGGCAATTTTGGTCACTGTGAGGGTTTAAAAAGTGGTTATTCAACATGAGGCACGATCCAATTGACATTTTGAATCATTTTTGGTACAGTCCAAAAAATCAATTTTCGGATGAAAAACGATGACTCCGGACCTGTCGAACGATCCCAAAATGGTCAATATGGATGAAATTTTAACATTTAATCTTTTGACTCTAAATGACTGTTGGATGTGAATTATGACTTTGTCAACTAAAATAAGTGTGATTAAAGTCATTTCTGTGCCTGAAACGGGTCAAAATTGAAGCTTTTGAGTAAGCAAAACTCTGTAAAAATGGCAATTTTGGTCACCTTGAGGGTTTAAAAAGTGGTTATTCAACATGAGGCACGATCCAATTGACATTTTGAATCATTTTTGGTACAGTCCAAAAAATCAATTTTCGGATGAAAAACGATGACTCCGGACCTGTCGAACGATCCCAAAATGGTCAATATGGATGAAATTTTAACATTTAATCTTTTGACTCTAAATGACTGTTGGATGTGAATGATGACTTTGTCAACTAAAATAAGTGTGTTTAAAGTCATTTCTGTGCCTGAAACGGGTCAAAATTGAAGCTTTTGAGAAAGCAAAACTCTGTAAAAATGGCAATTTTGGTCACTTTGAGGGTTTAAAAAGTGGCTATTCAACATGAGGCACGATCCAATTGACATTTTGAATCATTTTTGGTACAGTCCAAAAAATCAATTTTCGGATGAAAAACGATGACTCCGGACCTGTCGAACGATCCCAAAATGGTCAATATGGATGAAATTTTAACATTTAATCTTTTGACTCTAAATGACTGTTGGATGTGAATTATGACTTTGTCAACTAAAATAAGTGTGTTTAAAGTCATTTCTGTGCCTGAAACGGGTCAAAATTGATGCTTTTGAGTAAGAAAAACTCTGTAAAAATGGCAATTTTGGTCACTGTGAGGGTTTAAAAAGTGGTTATTCAACATGAGGCACGATCCAATTGACATTTTGAATCATTTTTGGTACAGTCCAAAAAATCAATTTTCAGATGAAAAACGATGACTCCGGACCTGTCGAACGATCCCAAAATGGTCAATATGGATGAAATTTTAACATTTAATCTTTTGACTCTAAATGACTGTTGGATGTGAATTATGACTTTGTCAACTAAAATAAGTGTGTTTAAAGTCATTTCTGTGCCTGAAACGGGTCAAAATTGAAGCTTTTGAGTAAGCAAAACTCTGTAAAAATGGCAATTTTGGTCACTGTGAGGGTTTAAAAAGTGGTTATTCAACATGAGGCACGATCCAATTGACATTTTGAATCATTTTTGGTACAGTCCAAAAAATCAATTTTCGGATGAAAAACGATGACTCCGGACCTGTCGAACGATCCCAAAATGGTCAATATGGATGAAATTTTAACATTTAATCTTTTGACTCTAAATGACTGTTGGATGTGAATTATGACTTTGTCAACTAAAATAAGTGTGTTTAAAGTCATTTCTGTGCCTGAAACGGGTCAAAATTGAAGCTTTTGAGTAAGCAAAACTCTGTAAAAATGGCAATTTTGGTCACTTTGAGGGTTTAAAAAGTGGCTATTCAACATGAGGCACGATCCAATTGACATTTTGAATCATTTTTGGTACAGTCCAAAAAATCAATTTTTGGATGAAAAACGATGACTCCGGACCTGTCGAACAATCCCAAAATGGTCAATATGGACGAAATTTTAACATTTAATCTTTTGACTCTAAATGACTGTTGGATGTGAATTATGACTTTGTCAACTAAAATAAGTGTGTTTAAAGTCATTTCTGTGCCTGAAACGGGTCAAAATTGAAGCTTTTGAGTAAGCAAAACTCTGTAAAAATGGCAATTTTGGTCACTGTGAGGGTTTAAAAAGTGGTTATTCAACATGAGGCACGATCCAATTGACATTTTGAATCATTTTTGGTACAGTCCAAAAAATCAATTTTCGGATGAAAAACGATGACTCCGGACCTGTCGAACGATCCCAAAATGGTCAATATGGATGAAATTTTAACATTTAATCTTTTGACTCTAAATGACTGTTGGATGTGAATTATGACTTTGTCAACTAAAATAAGTGTGTTTAAAGTCATTTCTGTGCCTGAAACGGGTCAAAATTGAAGCTTTTGAGTAAGCAAAACTCTGTAAAAATGGCAATTTTGGTCACTTTGAGGGTTTAAAAAGTGGCTATTCAACATGAGGCACGATCCAATTGACATTTTGAATCATTTTTGGTACAGTCCAAAAAATCAATTTTTGGATGAAAAACGATGACTCCGGACCTGTCGAACAATCCCAAAATGGTCAATATGGACGAAATTTTAACATTTAATCTTTTGACTCTAAATGACTGTTGGATGTGAATTATGACTTTGTCAACTAAAATAAGTGTGTTTAAAGTCATTTCTGTGCCTGAAACGGGTCAAAATTGAAGCTTTTGAGTAAGCAAAACTCTGTAAAAATGGCAATTTTGGTCACTGTGAGGGTTTAAAAAGTGGTTATTCAACATGAGGCACGATCCAATTGACATTTTGAATCATTTTTGGTACAGTCCAAAAAATCAATTTTCGGATGAAAAACGATGACTCCGGACCAGTCGAACGATCCCAAAATGGTCAATATGGACGAAATTTTAACATTTAATCTTTTGACTCTAAATGACTGTTGGATGTGAATTATGACTTTGTCAACTAAAATAAGTGTGTTTAAAGTCA
Source organism: Lissotriton vulgaris (assembly GCF_964263255.1). Taxonomy (NCBI): domain Eukaryota; kingdom Metazoa; phylum Chordata; class Amphibia; order Caudata; family Salamandridae; genus Lissotriton; species Lissotriton vulgaris. Next base: position 1,179,171 of record NW_028241576.1, read on the forward strand.
TTTCTGTGCCTAAAACGGGTCAAAATTGAAGCTTTTGAGTAAGCAAAACTCTGTAAAAATGGCAATTTTGGTCACTGTGAGGGTTTAAAAAGTGGTTATTCAACATGAGGCATGATCCAATTGACATTTTGAATCATTTTTGGTACAGTCCAAAAAAATCAATTTTCGGATGAAAAACGATGACTCCGGACCTGTCGAACGATCCCAAAATGGTCAATATGGATGAAATTTTAACATTTAATCTTTTGACTCTAAATGACTGTTGGATGTGAATTATGACTTTGTCAACTAAAATAAGTGTGTTTAATGTCATTTCTGTGCCTGAAACGGGTCAAAATTGAAGCTTTTGAGTAAGCAAAACTCTGTAAAAATGGCAATTTTGGTCACTGTGAGGGTTTAAAAAGTGGTTATTCAACATGAGGCACGATCCAATTGACATTTTGAATCATTTTTGGTACAGTCCAAAAAATCAATTTTCGGATGAAAAACGATGCCTCCGGACCAGTCGAACGATCCCAAAATGGTCAATATGGACGAAATTTTAACATTTAATCTTTTGACTCTAAATGACTGTTGGATGTGAATTATGACTTTGTCAACTAAAATAAGTGTGTTTAAAGTCATTTCTGTGCCTGAAACGGGTCAAAATTGAAGCTTTTGAGTAAGCAAAACTCTGTAAAAATGGCAATTTTGGTCACTTTGAGGGTTTAAAAAGTGGCTATTCAACATGAGGCACGATCCAATTGACATTTTGAATCATTTTTGGTACAGTCCAAAAAATCAATTTTCGGATGAAAAACGATGACTCCGGACCAGTCGAACGATCCCAAAATGGTCAATATGGATGAAATTTTAACATTTAATCTTTTGACTCTAAATGACTTTTGGATGTGAATTATGACTTTGTCAACTAAAATAAGTGTGTTTAAAGTCATTTCTGTGCCTGAAACGGGTCAAAATTGAAGCTTTTGAGTAAGCAAAACTCTGTAAAAATGGCAATTTTGGTCACTGTGAGGGTTTAAAAAGTGGTTATTCAACATGAGGCACGATCCAATTGACATTTTGAATCATTTTTGGTACAGTCCAAAAAATCAATTTTCGGATGAAAAACGATGACTCCGGACCTGTCGAACGATCCCAAAATGGTCAATATGGATGAAATTTTAACATTTAATCTTTTGACTCTAAATGACTGTTGGATGTGAATTATGACTTTGTCAACTAAAATAAGTGTGTTTAAAGTCATTTCTGTGCCTGAAACGGGTCAAAATTGAAGCTTTTGAGTAAGCAAAACTCTGTAAAAATGGCAATTTTGGTCACTGTGAGGGTTTAAAAAGTGGTTATTCAACATGAGGCACGATCCAATTGACATTTTGAATCATTTTTGGTACAGTCCAAAAAATCAATTTTCGGATGAAAAACGATGACTCCGGACCTGTCGAACGATCCCAAAATGGTCAATATGGATGAAATTTTAACATTTAATCTTTTGACTCTAAATGACTGTTGGATGTGAATTATGACTTTGTCAACTAAAATAAGTGTGATTAAAGTCATTTCTGTGCCTGAAACGGGTCAAAATTGAAGCTTTTGAGTAAGCAAAACTCTGTAAAAATGGCAATTTTGGTCACCTTGAGGGTTTAAAAAGTGGTTATTCAACATGAGGCACGATCCAATTGACATTTTGAATCATTTTTGGTACAGTCCAAAAAATCAATTTTCGGATGAAAAACGATGACTCCGGACCTGTCGAACGATCCCAAAATGGTCAATATGGATGAAATTTTAACATTTAATCTTTTGACTCTAAATGACTGTTGGATGTGAATGATGACTTTGTCAACTAAAATAAGTGTGTTTAAAGTCATTTCTGTGCCTGAAACGGGTCAAAATTGAAGCTTTTGAGAAAGCAAAACTCTGTAAAAATGGCAATTTTGGTCACTTTGAGGGTTTAAAAAGTGGCTATTCAACATGAGGCACGATCCAATTGACATTTTGAATCATTTTTGGTACAGTCCAAAAAATCAATTTTCGGATGAAAAACGATGACTCCGGACCTGTCGAACGATCCCAAAATGGTCAATATGGATGAAATTTTAACATTTAATCTTTTGACTCTAAATGACTGTTGGATGTGAATTATGACTTTGTCAACTAAAATAAGTGTGTTTAAAGTCATTTCTGTGCCTGAAACGGGTCAAAATTGATGCTTTTGAGTAAGAAAAACTCTGTAAAAATGGCAATTTTGGTCACTGTGAGGGTTTAAAAAGTGGTTATTCAACATGAGGCACGATCCAATTGACATTTTGAATCATTTTTGGTACAGTCCAAAAAATCAATTTTCAGATGAAAAACGATGACTCCGGACCTGTCGAACGATCCCAAAATGGTCAATATGGATGAAATTTTAACATTTAATCTTTTGACTCTAAATGACTGTTGGATGTGAATTATGACTTTGTCAACTAAAATAAGTGTGTTTAAAGTCATTTCTGTGCCTGAAACGGGTCAAAATTGAAGCTTTTGAGTAAGCAAAACTCTGTAAAAATGGCAATTTTGGTCACTGTGAGGGTTTAAAAAGTGGTTATTCAACATGAGGCACGATCCAATTGACATTTTGAATCATTTTTGGTACAGTCCAAAAAATCAATTTTCGGATGAAAAACGATGACTCCGGACCTGTCGAACGATCCCAAAATGGTCAATATGGATGAAATTTTAACATTTAATCTTTTGACTCTAAATGACTGTTGGATGTGAATTATGACTTTGTCAACTAAAATAAGTGTGTTTAAAGTCATTTCTGTGCCTGAAACGGGTCAAAATTGAAGCTTTTGAGTAAGCAAAACTCTGTAAAAATGGCAATTTTGGTCACTTTGAGGGTTTAAAAAGTGGCTATTCAACATGAGGCACGATCCAATTGACATTTTGAATCATTTTTGGTACAGTCCAAAAAATCAATTTTTGGATGAAAAACGATGACTCCGGACCTGTCGAACAATCCCAAAATGGTCAATATGGACGAAATTTTAACATTTAATCTTTTGACTCTAAATGACTGTTGGATGTGAATTATGACTTTGTCAACTAAAATAAGTGTGTTTAAAGTCATTTCTGTGCCTGAAACGGGTCAAAATTGAAGCTTTTGAGTAAGCAAAACTCTGTAAAAATGGCAATTTTGGTCACTGTGAGGGTTTAAAAAGTGGTTATTCAACATGAGGCACGATCCAATTGACATTTTGAATCATTTTTGGTACAGTCCAAAAAATCAATTTTCGGATGAAAAACGATGACTCCGGACCAGTCGAACGATCCCAAAATGGTCAATATGGACGAAATTTTAACATTTAATCTTTTGACTCTAAATGACTGTTGGATGTGAATTATGACTTTGTCAACTAAAATAAGTGTGTTTAAAGTCATTTCTGTGCCTAAAACGGGTCAAAATTGAAGCTTTTGAGTAAGCAAAACTCTGTAAAAATGGCAATTTTGGTCACTGTGAGGGTTTAAAAAGTGGTTATTCAACATGAGGCATGATCCAATTGACATTTTGAATCATTTTTGGTACAGTCCAAAAAAATCAATTTTCGGATGAAAAACGATGACTCCGGACCTGTCGAACGATCCCAAAATGGTCAATATGGATGAAATTTTAACATTTAATCTTTTGACTCTAAATGACTGTTGGATGTGAATTATGACTTTGTCAACTAAAATAAGTGTGTTTAATGTCATTTCTGTGCCTGAAACGGGTCAAAATTGAAGCTTTTGAGTAAGCAAAACTCTGTAAAAATGGCAATTTTGGTCACTGTGAGGGTTTAAAAAGTGGTTATTCAACATGAGGCACGATCCAATTGACATTTTGAATCATTTTTGGTACAGTCCAAAAAATCAATTTTCGGATGAAAAACGATGACTCCGGACCTGTCGAACGATCCCAAAATGGTCAATATGGATGAAATTTTAACATTTATTCTTTTGACTCTAAATGACTGTTGGATGTGAATTATGACTTTGTCAACTAAAATAAGTGTGTTTAAAGTCATTTCTGTGCCTGAAACGGGTCAAAATTGATGCTTTTGAGTAAGAAAAACTCTGTAAAAATGGCAATTTTGGTCACTGTGAGGGTTTAAAAAGTGGTTATTCAACATGAGGCACGATCCAATTGACATTTTGAATCATTTTTGGTACAGTCCAAAAAATAAATTTTCGGATGAAAAACGATGACTCCGGACCTGTCGAACAATCCCAAAATGGTCAATATGGATGAAATTTTAACATTTAATCTTTTGACTCTAAATGACTGTTGGATGTGAATTATGACTTTGTCAACTAAAATAAGTGTGTTTAAAGTCATTTCTGTGCCTGAAACGGGTCAAAATTGAAGCTTTTGAGTAAGCAAAACTCTGTAAAAATGGCAATTTTGGTCACTTTGAGGGTTTAAAAAGTGGTTATTCAACATGATGCACGATCCAATTGACATTTTGAATCATTTTTGGTACAGTCCAAAAAATCAATTTTCGGATGAAAAACGATGCCTCCGGACCAGTCGAACGATCCCAAAATGGTCAATATGGACGAAATTTTAACATTTAATCTTTTGACTCTAAATGACTGTTGGATGTGAATTATGACTTTGTCAACTAAAATAAGTGTGTTTAAAGTCATTTCTGTGCCTGAAACGGGTCAAAATTGAAGCTTTTGAGTAAGCAAAACTCTGTAAAAATGGCAATTTTGGTCACTTTGAGGGTTTAAAAAGTGGCTATTCAACATGAGGCACGATCCAATTGACATTTTGAATCATTTTTGGTACAGTCCAAAAAATCAATTTTCGGATGAAAAACGATGACTCCGGACCAGTCGAACGATCCCAAAATGGTCAATATGGATGAAATTTTAACATTTAATCTTTTGACTCTAAATGACTTTTGGATGTGAATTATGACTTTGTCAACTAAAATAAGTGTGTTTAAAGTCATTTCTGTGCCTGAAACGGGTCAAAATTGAAGCTTTTGAGTAAGCAAAACTCTGTAAAAATGGCAATTTTGGTCACTGTGAGGGTTTAAAAAGTGGTTATTCAACATGAGGCACGATCCAATTGACATTTTGAATCATTTTTGGTACAGTCCAAAAAATCAATTTTCGGATGAAAAACGATGACTCCGGACCTGTCGAACGATCCCAAAATGGTCAATATGGATGAAATTTTAACATTTAATCTTTTGACTCTAAATGACTGTTGGATGTGAATTATGACTTTGTCAACTAAAATAAGTGTGTTTAAAGTCATTTCTGTGCCTGAAACGGGTCAAAATTGAAGCTTTTGAGTAAGCAAAACTCTGTAAAAATGGCAATTTTGGTCACTGTGAGGGTTTAAAAAGTGGTTATTCAACATGAGGCACGATCCAATTGACATTTTGAATCATTTTTGGTACAGTCCAAAAAATCAATTTTCGGATGAAAAACGATGACTCCGGACCTGTCGAACGATCCCAAAATGGTCAATATGGATGAAATTTTAACATTTAATCTTTTGACTCTAAATGACTGTTGGATGTGAATTATGACTTTGTCAACTAAAATAAGTGTGATTAAAGTCATTTCTGTGCCTGAAACGGGTCAAAATTGAAGCTTTTGAGTAAGCAAAACTCTGTAAAAATGGCAATTTTGGTCACCTTGAGGGTTTAAAAAGTGGTTATTCAACATGAGGCACGATCCAATTGACATTTTGAATCATTTTTGGTACAGTCCAAAAAATCAATTTTCGGATGAAAAACGATGACTCCGGACCTGTCGAACGATCCCAAAATGGTCAATATGGATGAAATTTTAACATTTAATCTTTTGACTCTAAATGACTGTTGGATGTGAATGATGACTTTGTCAACTAAAATAAGTGTGTTTAAAGTCATTTCTGTGCCTGAAACGGGTCAAAATTGAAGCTTTTGAGAAAGCAAAACTCTGTAAAAATGGCAATTTTGGTCACTTTGAGGGTTTAAAAAGTGGCTATTCAACATGAGGCACGATCCAATTGACATTTTGAATCATTTTTGGTACAGTCCAAAAAATCAATTTTCGGATGAAAAACGATGACTCCGGACCTGTCGAACGATCCCAAAATGGTCAATATGGATGAAATTTTAACATTTAATCTTTTGACTCTAAATGACTGTTGGATGTGAATTATGACTTTGTCAACTAAAATAAGTGTGTTTAAAGTCATTTCTGTGCCTGAAACGGGTCAAAATTGATGCTTTTGAGTAAGAAAAACTCTGTAAAAATGGCAATTTTGGTCACTGTGAGGGTTTAAAAAGTGGTTATTCAACATGAGGCACGATCCAATTGACATTTTGAATCATTTTTGGTACAGTCCAAAAAATCAATTTTCAGATGAAAAACGATGACTCCGGACCTGTCGAACGATCCCAAAATGGTCAATATGGATGAAATTTTAACATTTAATCTTTTGACTCTAAATGACTGTTGGATGTGAATTATGACTTTGTCAACTAAAATAAGTGTGTTTAAAGTCATTTCTGTGCCTGAAACGGGTCAAAATTGAAGCTTTTGAGTAAGCAAAACTCTGTAAAAATGGCAATTTTGGTCACTGTGAGGGTTTAAAAAGTGGTTATTCAACATGAGGCACGATCCAATTGACATTTTGAATCATTTTTGGTACAGTCCAAAAAATCAATTTTCGGATGAAAAACGATGACTCCGGACCTGTCGAACGATCCCAAAATGGTCAATATGGATGAAATTTTAACATTTAATCTTTTGACTCTAAATGACTGTTGGATGTGAATTATGACTTTGTCAACTAAAATAAGTGTGTTTAAAGTCATTTCTGTGCCTGAAACGGGTCAAAATTGAAGCTTTTGAGTAAGCAAAACTCTGTAAAAATGGCAATTTTGGTCACTTTGAGGGTTTAAAAAGTGGCTATTCAACATGAGGCACGATCCAATTGACATTTTGAATCATTTTTGGTACAGTCCAAAAAATCAATTTTTGGATGAAAAACGATGACTCCGGACCTGTCGAACAATCCCAAAATGGTCAATATGGACGAAATTTTAACATTTAATCTTTTGACTCTAAATGACTGTTGGATGTGAATTATGACTTTGTCAACTAAAATAAGTGTGTTTAAAGTCATTTCTGTGCCTGAAACGGGTCAAAATTGAAGCTTTTGAGTAAGCAAAACTCTGTAAAAATGGCAATTTTGGTCACTGTGAGGGTTTAAAAAGTGGTTATTCAACATGAGGCACGATCCAATTGACATTTTGAATCATTTTTGGTACAGTCCAAAAAATCAATTTTCGGATGAAAAACGATGACTCCGGACCAGTCGAACGATCCCAAAATGGTCAATATGGACGAAATTTTAACATTTAATCTTTTGACTCTAAATGACTGTTGGATGTGAATTATGACTTTGTCAACTAAAATAAGTGTGTTTAATGTCATTTCTGTGCCTGAAACGGGTCAAAATTGAAGCTTTTGAGTAAGCAAAACTCTGTAAAAATGGCAATTTTGGTCACTGTGAGGGTTTAAAAAGTGGTTATTCAACATGAGGCACGATCCAATTGACATTTTGAATCATTTTTGGTACAGTCCAAAAAATCAATTTTCGGATGAAAAACGATGACTCCGGACCTGTCGAACGATCCCAAAATGGTCAATATGGATGAAATTTTAACATTTAATCTTTTGACTCTAAATGACTGTTGGATGTGAATTATGACTTTGTCAACTAAAATAAGTGTGTTTAAAGTCATTTCTGTGCCTGAAACGGGTCAAAATTGAAGCTTTTGAGTAAGCAAAACTCTGTAAAAATGGCAATTTTGGTCACTGTGAGGGTTTAAAAAGTGGTTATTCAACATGAGGCACGATCCAATTGACATTTTGAATCATTTTTGGTACAGTCCAAAAAATCAATTTTCGGATGAAAAACGATGACTCCGGACCTGTCGAACGATCCCAAAATGGTCAATATGGATGAAATTTTAACATTTAATCTTTTGACTCTAAATGACTGTTGGATGTGAATTATGACTTTGTCAACTAAAATAAGTGTGTTTAAAGTCATTTCTGTGCCTGAAACGGGTCAAAATTGAAGCTTTTGAGTAAGCAAAACTCTGTAAAAATGGCAATTTTGGTCACTTTGAGGGTTTAAAAAGTGGCTATTCAACATGAGGCACGATCCAATTGACATTTTGAATCATTTTTGGTACAGTCCAAAAAATCAATTTTTGGATGAAAAACGATGACTCCGGACCTGTCGAACAATCCCAAAATGGTCAATATGGACGAAATTTTAACATTTAATCTTTTGACTCTAAATGACTGTTGGATGTGAATTATGACTTTGTCAACTAAAATAAGTGTGTTTAAAGTCATTTCTGTGCCTGAAACGGGTCAAAATTGAAGCTTTTGAGTAAGCAAAACTCTGTAAAAATGGCAATTTTGGTCACTGTGAGGGTTTAAAAAGTGGTTATTCAACATGAGGCACGATCCAATTGACATTTTGAATCATTTTTGGTACAGTCCAAAAAATCAATTTTCGGATGAAAAACGATGACTCCGGACCTGTCGAACGATCCCAAAATGGTCAATATGGATGAAATTTTAACATTTAATCTTTTGACTCTAAATGACTGTTGGATGTGAATGATGACTTTGTCAACTAAAATAAGTGTGTTTAAAGTCATTTCTGTGCCTGAAACGGGTCAAAATTGAAGCTTTTGAGAAAGCAAAACTCTGTAAAAATGGCAATTTTGGTCACTGTGAGGGTTTAAAAAGTGGTTATTCAACATGAGGCACGATCCAATTGACATTTTGAATCATTTTTGGTACAGTCCAAAAAATCAATTTTCGGATGAAAAACGATGACTCCGGACCTGTCGAACGATCCCAAAATGGTCAATATGGATGAAATTTTAACATTTAATCTTTTGACTCTAAATGACTGTTGGATGTGAATTATGACTTTGTCAACTAAAATAAGTGTGATTAAAGTCATTTCTGTGCCTGAAACGGGTCAAAATTGAAGCTTTTGAGTAAGCAAAACTCTGTAAAAATGGCAATTTTGGTCACTGTGAGGGTTTAAAAAGTGGTTATTCAACATGAGGCACGATCCAATTGACATTTTGAATCATTTTTGGTACAGTCCAAAAAATCAATTTTCGGATGAAAAACGATGACTCCGGACCTGTCGAACGATCCCAAAATGGTCAATATGGATGAAATTTTAACATTTAATCTTTTGACTCTAAATGACTGTTGGATGTGAATGATGACTTTGTCAACTAAAATAAGTGTGTTTAAAGTCATTTCTGTGCCTGAAACGGGTCAAAATTGAAGCTTTTGAGAAAGCAAAACTCTGTAAAAATGGCAATTTTGGTCACTTTGAGGGTTTAAAAAGTGGCTATTCAACATGAGGCACGATCCAATTGACATTTTGAATCATTTTTGGTACAGTCCAAAAAATCAATTTTCGGATGAAAAACGATGACTCCGGACCTGTCGAACGATCCCAAAATGGTCAATATGGATGAAATTTTAACATTTAATCTTTTGACTCTAAATGACTGTTGGAAGTGAATTATGACTTTGTCAACTAAAATAAGTGTGTTTAAAGTCATTTCTGTGCCTGAAACGGGTCAAAATTGATGCTTTTGAGTAAGAAAAACTCTGTAAAAATGGCAATTTTGGTCACTGTGAGGGTTTAAAAAGTGGTTATTCAACATGAGGCACGATCCAATTGACATTTTGAATCATTTTTGGTACAGTCCAAAAAATCAATTTTCAGATGAAAAACGATGACTCCGGACCTGTCGAACGATCCCAAAATGGTCAATATGGATGAAATTTTAACATTTAATCTTTTGACTCTAAATGACTGTTGGATGTGAATTATGACTTTGTCAACTAAAATAAGTGTGTTTAAAGTCATTTCTGTGCCTGAAACGGGTCAAAATTGAAGCTTTTGAGTAAGCAAAACTCTGTAAAAATGGCAATTTTGGTCACTTTGAGGGTTTAAAAAGTGGCTATTCAACATGAGGCACGATCCAATTGACATTTTGAATCATTTTTGGTACAGTCCAAAAAATCAATTTTTGGATGAAAAACGATGACTCCGGACCTGTCGAACGATCCCAAAATGGTCAATATGGACGAAATTTTAACATTTAATCTTTTGACTCTAAATGACTGTTGGATGTGAATTATGACTTTGTCAACTAAAATAAGTGTGTTTAAAGTCATTTCTGTGCCTAAAACGGGTCAAAATTGAAGCTTTTGAGTAAGCAAAACTCTGTAAAAATGGCAATTTTGGTCACTGTGAGGGTTTAAAAAGTGGTTATTCAACATGAGGCATGATCCAATTGACATTTTGAATCATTTTTGGTACAGTCCAAAAAAATCAATTTTCGGATGAAAAACGATGACTCCGGACCTGTCGAACGATCCCAAAATGGTCAATATGGATGAAATTTTAACATTTAATCTTTTGACTCTAAATGACTGTTGGATGTGAATTATGACTTTGTCAACTAAAATAAGTGTGTTTAATGTCATTTCTGTGCCTGAAACGGGTCAAAATTGAAGCTTTTGAGTAAGCAAAACTCTGTAAAAATGGCAATTTTGGTCACTGTGAGGGTTTAAAAAGTGGTTATTCAACATGAGGCACGATCCAATTGACATTTTGAATCATTTTTGGTACAGTCCAAAAAATCAATTTTCGGATGAAAAACGATGACTCCGGACCTGTCGAACGATCCCAAAATGGTCAATATGGATGAAATTTTAACATTTAATCTTTTGACTCTAAATGACTGTTGGATGTGAATTATGACTTTGTCAACTAAAATAAGTGTGTTTAAAGTCATTTCTGTGCCTGAAACGGGTCAAAATTGATGCTTTTGAGTAAGAAAAACTCTGTAAAAATGGCAATTTTGGTCACTGTGAGGGTTTAAAAAGTGGTTATTCAACATGAGGCACGATCCAATTGACATTTTGAATCATTTTTGGTACAGTCCAAAAAATAAATTTTCGGATGAAAAACGATGACTCCGGACCTGTCGAACAATCCCAAAATGGTCAATATGGATGAAATTTTAACATTTAATCTTTTGACTCTAAATGACTGTTGGATGTGAATTATGACTTTGTCAACTAAAATAAGTGTGTTTAAAGTCATTTCTGTGCCTGAAACGGGTCAAAATTGAAGCTTTTGAGTAAGCAAAACTCTGTAAAAATGGCAATTTTGGTCACTTTGAGGGTTTAAAAAGTGGTTATTCAACATGATGCACGATCCAATTGACATTTTGAATCATTTTTGGTACAGTCCAAAAAATCAATTTTCGGATGAAAAACGATGCCTCCGGACCAGTCGAACGATCCCAAAATGGTCAATATGGACGAAATTTTAACATTTAATCTTTTGACTCTAAATGACTGTTGGATGTGAATTATGACTTTGTCAACTAAAATAAGTGTGTTTGAAGTCATTTCTGTGCCTGAAACGGGTCAAAATTGAAGCTTTTGAGTAAGCAAAACTCTGTAAAAATGGCAATTTTGGTCACTGTGAGGGTTTAAAAAGTGGTTATTCAACATGAGGCACGATCTAATTGACATTTTGAATCATTTTTGGTACAGTCCAAAAAATCAATTTTCGGATGAAAAACGATGACTCCGGACCTGTCGAACGATCCCAAAATGTACAATATGGATGAAATTTTAAAATTTAATCTTTTGACTCTAAATGACTGTTGGATGTGAATTATGACTTTGTCAACTAAAATAAGTGTGTTTAAAGTCATTTCTGTGCCTGAAACGGGTCAAAATTGAAGCTTTTGAGTAAGCAAAACTCTGTAAAAATGGCAATTTTGGTCACTTTGAGGGTTTAAAAAGTGGCTATTCAACATGAGGCACGATCCAATTGACATTTTGAATCATTTTTGGTACAGTCCAAAAAATCAATTTTCGGATGAAAAACGATGACTCCGGACCTGTCGAACGATCCCAAAATGGTCAATATGGATGAAATTTTAACATTTAATCTTTTGACTCTAAATGACTGTTGGATGTGAATTATGACTTTGTCAACTAAAATAAGTGTGTTTAAAGTCATTTCTGTGCCTGAAACGGGTCAAAATTGAAGCTTTTGAGTAAGCAAAACTCTGTAAAAATGGCAATTTTGGTCACTGTGAGGGTTTAAAAAGTGGTTATTCAACATGAGGCACGATCCAATTGACATTTTGAATCATTTTTGGTACAGTCCAAAAAATCAATTTTCGGATGAAAAACGATGACTCCGGACCTGTCGAACGATCCCAAAATGGTCAATATGGATGAAATTTTAACATTTAATCTTTTGACTATAAATGACTGTTGGATGTGAATTATGACTTTGTCAACTAAAATAAGTGTGTTTAAAGTCATTTCTGTGCCTGAAACGGGTCAAAATTGAAGCTTTTGAGTAAGCAAAACTCTGTAAAATGGCAATTTTGGTCACTGTGAGGGTTTAAAAAGTGGTTATTCAACATGAGGCACGATCCAATTGACATTTTGAATCATTTTTGGTACAGTCCAAAAAATCAATTTTCGGATGAAAAACGATGACTCCGGACCTGTCGAACGATCCCAAAATGGTCAATATGGATGAAATTTTAACATTTAATCTTTTGACTCTAAATGACTGTTGGATGTGAATTATGACTTTGTCAACTAAAATAAGTGTGTTTAAAGTCATTTCTGTGCCTGAAACGGGTCAAAATTGAAGCTTTTGAGAAAGCAAAACCCTGTAAAAATGGCAATTTTGGTCACTTTGAGGGTTTAAAAAGTGGCTATTCAACATGAGGCACGTTCCAATTGACATTTTGAATCATTTTTGGTACAGTCCAAAAAATCAATTTTCGGATGAAAAACGATGACTCCGGACCTGTCGAACAATCCCAAAATGGTCAATATGGATGAAATTTTAACATTTAATCTTTTGACTCTAAATGACTGTTGGATGTGAATTATGACTTTGTCAACTAAAATAAGTGTGTTTAAAGTCATTTCTGTGCCTGAAACGGGTCAAAATTGAAGCTTTTGAGTAAGCAAAACTCTGTAAAAATGGCAATTTTGGTCACTGTGAGGGTTTAAAAAGTGGCTATTCAACATGAGGCACGATCCAATTGACATTTTGAATCATTTTTGGTACAGTCCAAAAAATCAATTTTCGGATGAAAAACGATGACTCCGGACCTGTCGAACGATCCCAAAATGGTCAATATGGATGAAATTTTAACATTTAATCTTTTGACTCTAAATGACTGTTGGATGTGAATTATGACTTTGTCAACTAAAATAAGTGTGTTTAAAGTCATTTCTGTGCCTGAAAAGGGTCAAAATTGATGCTTTTGAGTAAGAAAAACTCTGTAAAAATGGCAATTTTGGTCACTGTGAGGGTTTAAAAAGTGGTTATTCAACATGAGGCACGATCCAATTGACATTTTGAATCATTTTTGGTACAGTCCAAAAAATAAATTTTCGGATGAAAAACGATGACTCCGGACCTGTCGAACAATCCCAAAATGGTCAATATGGATGAAATTTTAACATTTAATCTTTTGACTCTAAATGACTGTTGGATGTGAATTATGACTTTGTCAACTAAAATAAGTGTGTTTAAAGTCATTTCTGTGCCTGAAACGGGTCAAAATTGAAGCTTTTGAGTAAGCAAAACTCTGTAAAAATGGCAATTTTGGTCACTGTGAGGGTTTAAAAAGTGGTTATTCAACATGAGGCACGATCCAATTGACATTTTGAATCATTTTTGGTACAGTCCAAAAAATAAATTTTCGGATGAAAAACGATGACTCCGGACCTGTCGAACAATCCCAAAATGGTCAATATAGATGAAATTTTAACATTTAATCTTTTGACTCTAAATGACTGTTGGATGTGAATTATGACTTTGTCAACTAAAATAAGTGTGTTTAAAGTCATTTCTGTGCCTGAAACGGGTCAAAATTGAAGCTTTTGAGTAAGCAAAACTCTGTAAAAATGGCAATTTTGGTCACTTTGAGGGTTTAAAAAGTGGCTATTCAACATGAGGCACGATCCAATTGACATTTTGAATCATTTTTGGTACAGTCCCAAAAATCAATTTTCGGATGAAAAACGATGACTCCGGACCAGTCGAACGATCCCAAAATGGTCAATATGGATGAAATTTTAACATTTAATCTTTTGACTCTAAATGACTTTTGGATGTGAATTATGACTTTGTCAACTAAAATAAGTGTGTTTAAAGTCATTTCTGTGCCTGAAACGGGTCAAAATTGAAGCTTTTGAGTAAGCAAAACTCTGTAAAAATGGCAATTTTGGTCACTGTGAGGGTTTAAAAAGTGGTTATTCAACATGAGGCACGATCCAATTGACATTTTGAATCATTTTTGGTACAGTCCAAAAAATCAATTTTCGGATGAAAAACGATGACTCCGGACCTGTCGAACGATCCCAAAATGGTCAATATGGATGAAATTTTAACATTTAATCTTTTGACTCTAAATGACTGTTGGATGTGAATTATGACTTTGTCAACTAAAATAAGTGTGTTTAAAGTCATTTCTGTGCCTGAAACGGGTCAAAATTGAAGCTTTTGAGTAAGCAAAACTCTGTAAAATGGCAATTTTGGTCACTGTGAGGGTTTAAAAAGTGGTTATTCAACATGAGGCACGATCCAATTGACATTTTGAATCATTTTTGGTACAGTCCAAAAAATCAATTTTCGGATGAAAAACGATGACTCCGGACCTGTCGAACGATCCCAAAATGGTCAATATGGATGAAATTTTAACATTTAATCTTTTGACTCTAAATGACTGTTGGATGTGAATTATGACTTTGTCAACTAAAATAAGTGTGTTTAAAGTCATTTCTGTGCCTGAAACGGGTCAAAATTGAAGCTTTTGAGAAAGCAAAACTCTGTAAAAATGGCAATTTTGGTCACTTTGAGGGTTTAAAAAGTGGCTATTCAACATGAGGCACGTTCCAATTGACATTTTGAATCATTTTTGGTACAGTCCAAAAAATCAATTTTCGGATGAAAAACGATGACTCCGGACCTGTCGAACAATCCCAAAATGGTCAATATGGATGAAATTTTAACATTTAATCTTTTGACTCTAAATGACTGTTGGATGTGAATTATGACTTTGTCAACTAAAATAAGTGTGTTTAAAGTCATTTCTGTGCCTGAAACGGGTCAAAATTGAAGCTTTTGAGTAAGCAAAACTCTGTAAAAATGGCAATTTTGGTCACTGTGAGGGTTTAAAAAGTGGCTATTCAACATGAGGCACGATCCAATTGACATTTTGAATCATTTTTGGTACAGTCCAAAAAATCAATTTTCGGATGAAAAACGATGACTCCGGACCTGTCGAACGATCCCAAAATGGTCAATATGGATGAAATTTTAACATTTAATCTTTTGACTCTAAATGACTGTTGGATGTGAATTATGACTTTGTCAACTAAAATAAGTGTGTTTAAAGTCATTTCTGTGCCTGAAAAGGGTCAAAATTGATGCTTTTGAGTAAGAAAAACTCTGTAAAAATGGCAATTTTGGTCACTGTGAGGGTTTAAAAAGTGGTTATTCAACATGAGGCACGATCCAATTGACATTTTGAATCATTTTTGGTACAGTCCAAAAAATAAATTTTCGGATGAAAAACGATGACTCCGGACCTGTCGAACAATCCCAAAATGGTCAATATGGATGAAATTTTAACATTTAATCTTTTGACTCTAAATGACTGTTGGATGTGAATTATGACTTTGTCAACTAAAATAAGTGTGTTTAAAGTCATTTCTGTGCCTGAAACGGGTCAAAATTGAAGCTTTTGAGTAAGCAAAACTCTGTAAAAATGGCAATTTTGGTCACTTTGAGGGTTTAAAAAGTGGCTATTCAACATGAGGCACGATCCAATTGACATTTTGAATCATTTTTGGTACAGTCCAAAAAATCAATTTTCGGATGAAAAACGATGACTCCGGACCAGTCGAACGATCCCAAAATGGTCAATATGGATGAAATTTTAACATTTAATCTTTTGACTCTAAATGACTGTTGGATGTGAATTATGACTTTGTCAACTAAAATAAGTGTGTTTAAAGTCATTTCTGTGCCTGAAACGGGTCAAAATTGAAGCTTTTGAGTAAGCAAAACTCTGTAAAAATGGCAATTTTGGTCACTGTGAGGGTTTAAAAAGTGGTTATTCAACATGAGGCACGATCCAATTGACATTTTGAATCATTTTTGGTACAGTCCAAAAAATCAATTTTCGGATGAAAAACGATGACTCCGGACCAGTCGAACGATCCCAAAATGGTCAATATGGACCAAATTTTAACATTTAATCTTTTGACTCTAAATGACTGTTGGATGTGAATTATGACTTTGTCAACTAAAATAAGTGTGTTTAATGTCATTTCTGTGCCTGAAACGGGTCAAAATTGAAGCTTTTGAGTAAGCAAAACTCTGTAAAAATGGCAATTTTGGTCACTGTGAGGGTTTAAAAAGTGGTTATTCAACATGAGGCACGATCCAATTGACATTTTGAATCATTTTTGGTACAGTCCAAAAAATCAATTTTCGGATGAAAAACGATGACTCCGGACCTGTCGAACGATCCCAAAATGGTCAATATGGATGAAATTTTAACATTTAATCTTTTGACTCTAAATGACTGTTGGATGTGAATTATGACTTTGTCAACTAAAATAAGTGTGTTTGAAGTCATTTCTGTGCCTGAAACGGGTCAAAATTGAAGCTTTTGAGTAAGCAAAACTCTGTAAAAATGGCAATTTTGGTCACTGTGAGGGTTTAAAAAGTGGTTATTCAACATGAGGCACGATCCAATTGACATTTTGAATCATTTTTGGTACAGTCCAAAAAATCAATTTTCGGATGAAAAACGATGACTCCGGACCTGTCGAACGATCCCAAAATGGTCAATATGGATGAAATTTTAACATTTAATCTTTTGACTCTAAATGACTGTTGGATGTGAATTATGACTTTGTCAACTAAAATAAGTGTGTTTAAAGTCATTTCTGTGCCTGAAACGGGTCAAAATTGAAGCTTTTGAGTAAGCAAAACTCTGTAAAATGGCAATTTTGGTCACTGTGAGGGTTTAAAAAGTGGTTATTCAACATGAGGCACGATCCAATTGACATTTTGAATCATTTTTGGTACAGTCCAAAAAATCAATTTTCGGATGAAAAACGATGACTCCGGACCTGTCGAACGATCCCAAAATGGTCAATATGGATGAAATTTTAACATTTAATCTTTTGACTCTAAATGACTGTTGGATGTGAATTATGACTTTGTCAACTAAAATAAGTGTGTTTAAAGTCATTTCTGTGCCTGAAACGGGTCAAAATTGAAGCTTTTGAGAAAGCAAAACTCTGTAAAAATGGCAATTTTGGTCACTTTGAGGGTTTAAAAAGTGGCTATTCAACATGAGGCACGTTCCAATTGACATTTTGAATCATTTTTGGTACAGTCCAAAAAATCAATTTTCGGATGAAAAACGATGACTCCGGACCTGTCGAACAATCCCAAAATGGTCAATATGGATGAAATTTTAACATTTAATCTTTTGACTCTAAATGACTGTTGGATGTGAATTATGACTTTGTCAACTAAAATAAGTGTGTTTAAAGTCATTTCTGTGCCTGAAACGGGTCAAAATTGAAGCTTTTGAGTAAGCAAAACTCTGTAAAAATGGCAATTTTGGTCACTGTGAGGGTTTAAAAAGTGGCTATTCAACATGAGGCACGATCCAATTGACATTTTGAATCATTTTTGGTACAGTCCAAAAAATCAATTTTCGGATGAAAAACGATGACTCCGGACCTGTCGAACGATCCCAAAATGGTCAATATGGATGAAATTTTAACATTTAATCTTTTGACTCTAAATGACTGTTGGATGTGAATTATGACTTTGTCAACTAAAATAAGTGTGTTTAAAGTCATTTCTGTGCCTGAAAAGGGTCAAAATTGATGCTTTTGAGTAAGAAAAACTCTGTATAAATGGCAATTTTGGTCACTGTGAGGGTTTAAAAAGTGGTTATTCAACATGAGGCACGATCCAATTGACATTTTGAATCATTTTTGGTACAGTCCAAAAAATAAATTTTCGGATGAAAAACGATGACTCCGGACCTGTCGAACAATCCCAAAATGGTCAATATGGATGAAATTTTAACATTTAATCTTTTGACTCTAAATGACTGTTGGATGTGAATTATGACTTTGTCAACTAAAATAAGTGTGTTTAAAGTCATTTCTGTGCCTGAAACGGGTCAAAATTGAAGCTTTTGAGTAAGCAAAACTCTGTAAAAATGGCAATTTTGGTCACTGTGAGGGTTTAAAAAGTGGTTATTCAACATGAGGCACGATCCAATTGACATTTTGAATCATTTTTGGTACAGTCCAAAAAATAAATTTTCGGATGAAAAACGATGACTCCGGACCTGTCGAACAATCCCAAAATGGTCAATATAGATGAAATTTTAACATTTAATCTTTTGACTCTAAATGACTGTTGGATGTGAATTATGACTTTGTCAACTAAAATAAGTGTGTTTAAAGTCATTTCTGTGCCTGAAACGGGTCAAAATTGAAGCTTTTGAGTAAGCAAAACTCTGTAAAATGGCAATTTTGGTCACTGTGAGGGTTTAAAAAGTGGTTATTCAACATGAGGCACGATCCAATTGACATTTTGAATCATTTTTGGTACAGTCCAAAAAATCAATTTTCGGATGAAAAACGATGACTCCGGACCTGTCGAACGATCCCAAAATGGTCAATATGGATGAAATTTTAACATTTAATCTTTTGACTCTAAATGACTGTTGGATGTGAATTATGACTTTGTCAACTAAAATAAGTGTGTTTAAAGTCATTTCTGTGCCTGAAACGGGTCAAAATTGAAGCTTTTGAGAAAGCAAAACTCTGTAAAAATGGCAATTTTGGTCACTTTGAGGGTTTAAAAAGTGGCTATTCAACATGAGGCACGTTCCAATTGACATTTTGAATCATTTTTGGTACAGTCCAAAAAATCAATTTTCGGATGAAAAACGATGACTCCGGACCTGTCGAACAATCCCAAAATGGTCAATATGGATGAAATTTTAACATTTAATCTTTTGACTCTAAATGACTGTTGGATGTGAATTATGACTTTGTCAACTAAAATAAGTGTGTTTAAAGTCATTTCTGTGCCTGAAACGGGTCAAAATTGAAGCTTTTGAGTAAGCAAAACTCTGTAAAAATGGCAATTTTGGTCACTGTGAGGGTTTAAAAAGTGGCTATTCAACATGAGGCACGATCCAATTGACATTTTGAATCATTTTTGGTACAGTCCAAAAAATCAATTTTCGGATGAAAAACGATGACTCCGGACCTGTCGAACGATCCCAAAATGGTCAATATGGATGAAATTTTAACATTTAATCTTTTGACTCTAAATGACTGTTGGATGTGAATTATGACTTTGTCAACTAAAATAAGTGTGTTTAAAGTCATTTCTGTGCCTGAAAAGGGTCAAAATTGATGCTTTTGAGTAAGAAAAACTCTGTAAAAATGGCAATTTTGGTCACTGTGAGGGTTTAAAAAGTGGTTATTCAACATGAGGCACGATCCAATTGACATTTTGAATCATTTTTGGTACAGTCCAAAAAATAAATTTTCGGATGAAAAACGATGACTCCGGACCTGTCGAACAATCCCAAAATGGTCAATATGGATGAAATTTTAACATTTAATCTTTTGACTCTAAATGACTGTTGGATGTGAATTATGACTTTGTCAACTAAAATAAGTGTGTTTAAAGTCATTTCTGTGCCTGAAACGGGTCAAAATTGAAGCTTTTGAGTAAGCAAAACTCTGTAAAAATGGCAATTTTGGTCACTGTGAGGGTTTAAAAAGTGGTTATTCAACATGAGGCACGATCCAATTGACATTTTGAATCATTTTTGGTACAGTCCAAAAAATAAATTTTCGGATGAAAAACGATGACTCCGGACCTGTCGAACAATCCCAAAATGGTCAATATGGATGAAATTTTAACATTTAATCTTTTGACTCTAAATGACTGTTGGATGTGAATTATGACTTTGTCAACTAAAATAAGTGTGTTTAAAGTCATTTCTGTGCCTGAAACGGGTCAAAATTGAAGCTTTTGAGTAAGCAAAACTCTGTAAAAATGGCAATTTTGGTCACTTTGAGGGTTTAAAAAGTGGTTATTCAACATGATGCACGATCCAATTGACATTTTGAATCATTTTTGGTACAGTCCAAAAAATCAATTTTCGGATGAAAAACGATGCCTCCGGACCAGTCGAACGATCCCAAAATGGTCAATATGGACGAAATTTTAACATTTAATCTTTTGACTCTAAATGACTGTTGGATGTGAATTATGACTTTGTCAACTAAAATAAGTGTGTTTGAAGTCATTTCTGTGCCTGAAACGGGTCAAAATTGAAGCTTTTGAGTAAGCAAAACTCTGTAAAAATGGCAATTTTGGTCACTGTGAGGGTTTAAAAAGTGGTTATTCAACATGAGGCACGATCTAATTGACATTTTGAATCATTTTTGGTACAGTCCAAAAAATCAATTTTCGGATGAAAAACGATGACTCCGGACCTGTCGAACGATCCCAAAATGTACAATATGGATGAAATTTTAAAATTTAATCTTTTGACTCTAAATGACTGTTGGATGTGAATTATGACTTTGTCAACTAAAATAAGTGTGTTTA